>NC_056668.1:120824567-121434567 GCF_018350195.1 Panthera tigris | reverse complement strand
CGCGTGCTGCGAGGCCTCCTCACGTCGCTCACGCAGCACCTCGGACCTCGGGTAGCTGTTTTCCCGGCCCACTCCGCGGGGGTGGGTCTTTGGGGGGCTTCCGGCACCCGCGGGGAGGCTTTGGTGTTCGCTAGCCCGCTGGAGCTGTAGGTTTCTCGCTCTCGGAAAATTTTCTGCCCGGGTTTCTCCAGGTTGCGAGATGCGGTGCAAAGCGTCAGTGCCTTTGGGGTCAGATTCTTTTTGTGAAAACCAACCCTCTTGCGCACCCGCTGCTTTTCGTCTGCTGAAAGGAGAAAGTCGGGGGTAGGGAGAGGTCAGATGCTTTGGCCATAGTTACTGTGTGTACAAGATTAGGACTCAGCCTAAAGTCTCAGTTCCCTGATTGCCAGCCTACATGCTACAGATACTTTGTTGAGCCAGTTTAGTCTCTTTTTTAGGTTTATTCCTTCCAAGTTATTTGGGGAATGCTAGAATTTTTTAAGTTTAAGAGTTACTTGTCTGTGGGATCATGTTACTCCAAAAACGGCTTTGGTGAATTATGCTGAGGCTCTTTTCTGTCTATATGACTGTATAAAGTCTCATCCCCTTAAAGCGTACAGTTTGTTTTAAAATCGACCACTTTAAGACTTTATTGCCAATGATGGCAGTACTTTTCTTTGGTTGGCGTATTCACTCAACAAACTCACTGTGCACCAGCCATGGGCCAGTCACTGTTGTGGCATAAAAAAGTGTTTTTCTTGTGATCTGTGAGGCCAAGCTTAGGCGATGTATTTTCCACATTTCTGAGACTTTTACCAATGATCCATCTTTCTGATACGTTAACTAAATCTTAGCAAATTAAATCATTTTTTTAAAAAACCATTAATCATGTAGGTAGGTGTTCTTGTAAAGGTATCTTGTTATGCAAACAATTGGGCTTCCTTGCGTAATTCTATCACAGGTAATACCTGAAAGTTAGGAGACTGCGCTGCTATTTTGAGTGAAAAATGGACAAAACCTTTTTCCCATTATGTTATTTTAATAATGTCCATTATTTTAATTGCTTCATTTGTAAGGTGAGAGAGGTGTACTATATGATCTCTAAGGCCCTTCCTAGGTCCTAACATTTCTACTACTCTACGTTCAAGATTCCTGTATTAAGTTTTGTGAAAAGTGGGGCACGGTAACTTGAAGTGTTAGCTTGATTGCACTGACTTCCCTATTTGGATTAAGATCATCGGTCATTTTTTTGTTATGAATACATGTAAAGGCCCTCCTTGTTAGATTTTTCCCTAAAAGCAGAAATGGAGAGTGTTTGCAGCATCTAAACAATAGATTTAGGAGCCTCTCCTCCACAAAGAACCTAGCATTTGCAGGTTATTTGGAGCATTAAAAGGTACTGGGATGTAGGGCCTGATACAACATAGGTGATCAGCCTTGTAAATTCCCTTCCTTTGTATCTCTTGACTTTACATTTATATGTGGTTGCATAATTTGCTGCCATAAAATCTGGTTTATCTTTTTTTTTCCCCTTGGTGTATCGTTTTCAGAGAAACATTAGAACTAGGAAGGAAGGATGGTAAAGATCATCTGGCTCATCCCCTTAAAAATGTGGAAAAATACTGAGGTGTATTGATTTACCCAAGGTCAAACAGCTTTCCATTCATGTAAAATGAGAGCTAAATAATGTCTAACAGATCCTTCTATCTCTCTGTTATATGAAGTCAATTTTATAGAATATTCTGGAAGTCTGTATGTTAAGCATTGTGGAAGTACACATTGGGTTGTGCCAGTAACGTTCTCAATTGGAGATGTTGAATTTTTTTATATATGAAAGTTGCTTACTTAGGCAATTGTTTTCAGGACATTCTTCATAGAAAACTAGATTTCATTATTTTTATCCTGATAGAATTACATTAATTAGGAATTAGGAAAGTTTTTGTTTTTTGGGTTTTTTTACTTTAATAGTAATAAGCTGAAGAAAAGGAGAGAGATCTTTTTATGAGCTTTACACACAGGGATCATTTAGATTAAGTTCTAAAAACTCAACATATTTTAACAACTAAATAACCTTTCATAGTGGCATTTAATCTTAGGCAAAAATTGAGTATATGGCCTTTGCATCATTTCCCTGATAATTATAATTATGTTCAAGTATGTGTTTATTAGGATTTCAGAGAGATTTCAAATAGCCTAGTAGCTATGTTATTAAATCAGAAACATTTGCAACAGACCAGTGCTGGACCTTGGGTCTGGACCGGTGCTGGACCTGGTTTATCTTTAGGACACCCTTTGGTCCTATTTTGTATTTGCCAGAGTTAATCTTCAGAATTTATAAGGTCATTGGTTAGGTCAGGGAAGTTACAGAAGCAACTCGTGTTAACCTGCAAAAAAGGATGTAGATAAGATTTATTTAAGCTGTACTTCTTAATTTTTTTTAATGTATATTTATTTTTGAGAGACAGATAGATAGACATGAGCAGGGGAGGGTCAGAGAGAGAGGAAGACACAGTCTGAAGCCGGCTCCAGGCTCTGAGCTGTCAGCACAGAGCCAGATGTGGGGCTCAAACTCATGAACGGTGAGATCATGACCTGAGCCCAAGTTGGATGCTTAACTGACTGAGCCACCCAGGAGCCCCTGAGCTGTACTTTTAATAACACTATATGTATGTGAAGATACAAGCAGTATGATATATATTTTTAAATTCTTTAATAAAACTATTTATTGTCTGTTATTATGTCAGCTACGCATGTGCACCAAGAGGCACTTTGCTTTTTTATTTTGTTCTTTGAGAGAGATTGTCTCAAATAGAAGGAATAAATCTTGGAAACTGTCCTTTCTAGATTTTTTTGATGTTATAGAATAATGAACTTGTATGCTGTTCAGCTGTCAAACTTGGCTGTTCTTTGCTTGCTAATCAAAGCACTTAAAGCCAGTGAGCAAGCGGCTTTGAATTGTAACTTTGTCTTTTAACAGTAAAGCATCCAATTTAGTACTTTATTACTAGTAGTAGCAAATCACATTGGTGATACCTTGCAACTGATCTTAACTCATAGGTCATATCACTGGATCAGAGGGACTCAGGACCAGTTAGAAGGCAAAAAGAAAGTGAAAGCCTGCTTTAAGGCACTTGAAGTGGGAATGGTCAGGGGAAGTGTGAGAGGAAGTTTGGAATGCAGAACCAGAGAGACTTGAAGATAGCTGGATGTCAGAAAGCCTCTGTATGCCTTACACACTCTTCCAACTGATGATTGTTAGCCTTTAATATCTCATACAGAGGAGCTTCTTCACATGGTCTTTTTTTTTTTAATTGTGTATATTTAAGGTATACACCACAACATGATGATTTGATGTAAGTATACGTAGTGAAATGATAACATCACATCTGATGCAGTTGCCATTTTTTGTATGTGAGACCATCTGAAATCTCTTAGCAAATTTCCAATATTCAGTACAGTAGTATTTTAATCATTATGTTGTACATTAGAACTTTAGACTTACTCATCCTACATAACTGCAATTTTGTACTGTTTGACTAATACCTTCCTATTTTTCACACCTCTTGCCTTTGTTAACTACCCTTCTATGGTTTTTGACTTCTATGTTGTTTGACTTTTTTTAGATTTTACATATAAATGAGATCATGCAGTTTTTTTCTTTCTGTGCTGGCTTATTTCCCTAGTATAATGCCTTCCACGTTCATCCATGTTGCAAATGGCAAGATCTTATGCATGGCCTTCTTGATCTTGGAGTCATCGCAGCCTCACTACATTATACATTTCTATTTTGCAAGTTTTTTTCTTTATTTAGTTTTTAAATGTTTATTTTGAGAGAGAGTGCACACACATGAGCAGGAGAGAGGGACAGAGAAGAGATAATCCTAAAGAGGCTTTGCACTGTCCGTGCAGAGCCCCATGTGGGGCTGCAGGGCTTGAACTCAGGAACTGTGAGATCAGGACCTGAGTCAAAATCGAGAGTCGGATGCTTACTGAGACACCCAGGAGACCCTATCTTGCTAAAATTTTAAAGCATTATATTGGCTGTACAAATTAATGTTCATGAGGAGTTTGCTCATTATAAATGGTAAAAAAATACGTAAATCAGTATTCATTGCTAAGAAACTTTCTTTTTGGGAGACTAGAATACACCAATTTTTTTTTTTTAACGTTTTTATTTATTTTTGAGACAGAGAGAGACAGAGCATGAATGGGGGAGGGGCAGAGAGAGAGGGAGACACAGAATCGGAAGCAGGCTCCAGGCTCTGAGCCAATCAGCCCAGAGCCCGACGCGGGGCTCGAACTCACAGACTGAGATCGTGACCTGAGCCGAAGTCGGACGCTTAACCGACTGAGCCACCCAGGCGCCCCTAGAATAAACCAATTTTAATATAGAATATTTTATTTTTAATATTTTTATATAGAATATTTTAAATATTTTAAAAATAATTTCTAGTCTTTTCCATTAATTGTTTTATAACTTGGTTGACATAATAAAATGTGCTATCCAAATCTTACAAATTGATAAATGAGACAGTATATATTTAATATATTTTAGTTGTACTCACACATTTAAGTTGTGAAGCTGAATATGCATGTATTGTCCCTGCCTTCCAGCTATTAAGTTAGCATGCTGCTTTAATTTTGCAGTAAATTGACCAGTGCATAAAAAATACCTCTACCCCCAAGCACTTAAGATGTGTAATAATAACAATACAGAAGAACAGATTCTTCTCCTTATATCCTTCCTGGTTAAATTGCATCTAACTTAATATAGAACAGCATGCTTCAAATTTATAGCAACCCATTAGTGGATTATGAAATCAATTTGGTTTATAACCAACATTTTTAAAAAAAGATAAAAATTCTGCAAAATGTGCATGGGGATATACTGCATCTTGATGTAAAATACTCCTTCTGGATTTAAGTTAGAGATTTGAAAGGAAAAGAGCTGAACTAAGAATCAGGAGATTTGGTTCTTTAATTGACTGTGAACGTAGAGCAACTAATTTTCCCTTGGAGGATTTTTGTTTCCTCATCTGCAGAATAAGGAAGTTGGGCCAAATACACTGTCTCCTACCTGTTAAATCCTGAGTTATCAAATGCTACAATGTTCATTCACTCATTCAGCATGAGTGCTTGGTATGTCACAGGCCTTAACAGAGATGTTGGGGTTATTAGTATTGGATATAAATTGCTGATTTCCTGATGCTTACATTGTAGCATCAGGGAGCACAGCAGAAGATAAAGTAAATAAAATATGTTAAGTGACAATATGGGCTGTAGAAAAGAGTAGTGCAGGGAAGGTGGATAAAGAGTCAGTGTAGGGGTTTGAGAGAGAGAGAGTGCAAGCAGGGGAGGAGCAGAGAGAGAGAGAGAGGGAGAAAGAATCCCAGGCAGGATCTGCACTGGCCACAGAGAGCCCAGTGTAGGGCCCAAACTCATGAACCGAACTGTGAGATTATGACCTGAGCTGAAGTTTGATGCTCAACCGGCTGAGCCACCCAGGCACCCCCATTGTAGGGGATTTTTTATATGGTGATCAGACAGGACATCACTGAGAAGTGACAACCAAGCAAAGATAAGGTGAGGTAGTAACCCATTCTCATATTTGAGGCAAAAATGTGAAGATGAAACAGCAAGAACAGAGATCCTGAGGCAAGAGCATGGTTCATGTAGTAAACTCTAATTAGAGTTAGAGCAGAAGCCAGTGGCTTGGACCAGGATGGACATGACGAGAAGTGGTCAAGATTCCTGATTTATTTATTTATTAAAAAAAAATGTTTTAATGTTTTTATTATTTATTTTTGAGAGCGTGAGAGAGAGCATGAGCAGGGGAGGGGCACAGAGAAAGGGGAGACACAGAATCTGAAGCAGCTCCAGGCTCTGAGCTGTCAGCACAGAGCCTGATGTGGGGCTTGAACTCAACCACCAGCTGTGAGATGTGACCTGAGCCGAAGTCGGCCACCTAACTGAGCCACCCAGCTGCCCCAAGATTCCAGATTTATTTTAGGGTACTGAGTCCAAGACACTTGCATACCATACACATCATTTTTTCATGGGGTCCAGTGAGTGGGTCCCAGAAACTTCAACCATATGCTCCAGTTAAAAACCCCTGCTGTTCCAAAAAAACAAATACTGCTAGAGTTTTGATTAAAATTATTTTAAAAATAAATGTATGCATATCGTGTTTTTTTAAGCTCCTTTAAGATTTTTATTAATCAGCATTCCCCATCTCCCCTCTCTCCACATTTCCTTCCTAGTGGGAACCTAGTATATGTCTTAGCTATGTGGAATTTTCTTCATACTTTCTGTTCTGGTAGATGAGGATTTAGTTATACCATTCTCTAATTCCCCTATCTTTCTATTCTCAGTAGATAGTTACATCACAGTTTTTTGGTTAAATCAATGGGCAGTGTTTACCTTATTGTGACACTATAAATATTGGTGATAGTAGGGCTCAGTTATTGACCTTTTCTTTCTTGAATAACTTCATTTTTCCTCCCTTGGAGTTAATAATCGCTGCACATTTAAAAATGCTTAGTGGGGCACCTGGGTGGGGTTAAATGTCCTATTTCGGCTCAGGTCATGATCTTATGGTTTGTGGGTTTGAACTTTGCATCGGGCTGTGTGCTGATAGTTCAGAGCCTGGAGCCTGCGTTGTATTCTGTGTCTCCCTCCCTCTCCGCCTCATCCCCGCTTGTGTTCTGACTCTCTCTCTCAAAAATGAATAAATGGTAAAAAATTTTTTTAACAAAAAAATTAAAATGCTTAGTAATATGGGTACTTGAATATTTAGTTTTATATCATCAAATATATTCATCTGTCAGTCTTTTTTTCCTGAAGTTCTTCATCCCTCTGAACTTTGTTACCCAAATCCTTTCTGGACTGGTTATTTTCTAATCCTGACATTTCTTGGGATTCCTTTCTCCCTCTCCTGTGTTATTCATTCTGTTCCTAAATTCAGTTCCCCAGCCCCCATTTTATTGAGATATAATTTGACGTAGAACCTTGTATTGTTTTTAGGTATATTCCCTCCTCTTTTTTAGATTAAGCCCTTAACTCGCAGAACACATTCTTCAGTAGCTATGTAAGAAAAGGTACAAGGTAGGAAAATTCTTAAATATTTCTTTGTATGCGAGTGTATTTATTCTTTCTGCTTGACAGGTTTGGTACAGAATTCTAGAATAAGTAATCTGCAGTTGTTGGGAATTCTATTCTTTTTTTTTTTTTTAATGTTACCTTTTATTCTTCGTGGAAGTTGATAATATCTTTGTTCCCAGCATTTTATTTTATTTTTTAAAGTTTATTTATTTATCTTATTTTGAGAGACTTAGCAAGCAGGGGAGGGGCAGAGAGAGAGAGCATCTCAAGCAGGGTCCAAGCTGTCAGCACGGAGCCCAACGCAGACCTTGAACTCAGATCGTGAGGTCTTGACCTGAGCTGAAGTCTGACGCTTAACCAACTGAGCCACCCAGGCACCCCTTTGTTCCCAATATTTTATTAATTTTTTTTTTCAACGTTTTTTATTTATTTTTGGGACAGAGAGAGACAGAGCATGAACGGGGGAGGGGCAGAGAGAGAGGGAGACACAGAATCGGAAACAGGCTCCAGGCTCCGAGGCATCAGCCCAGAGCCTGATGCGGGGCTCGAACTCACGAACCGTGAGATCGTGACCTGGCTGAAGTCGGACGCTTAACCGACTGCGCCACCCAGGCGCCCCTGTTCCCAATATTTTAAAAGATTGTAGTAGTGCAACTTGGTGTGAGGTTTTTAAATATCTATTGATTCTACCTGTGAAACCTGACCAGAGATTCTTTTAAGCTTTTTTTTTAAAGTTTATTTATTTATTTTGAGAGAGAGAGACTATGAGCAGGGAAGGGGCAATGAGAGAGGGAAAGAGAGAATCTCAAACAGGATCCACACTGTCATCGTGAGTTCAACCTGGGGCTCCAGCCCGTGAACCTAGCAATCATGACCTGAGCCAAAACCAAGAGTTGGTTGCTTAACTGACTGAGCCACCCAGGCACCCTGACCTCAGAGATTCCTAAATTCATGTTCTTTAGAGATTTAAGCTTCTGCCTGGGAGCATAGTTTTACTGGTAACATAGTGGTGAGTGGGAGGGGTAGATCCCACTACGGTATCCCAACTTCACTATATAGCCTATCAGCCAGCCCTTCTATTTTCAGTTCTTTGCCTTACTTCCATCTTGAATACTTCATGCCCTTAATCTTTAGGCCTCTGAGATTCTGCAGGGTAAAACTGCTGCTTTCCTTTGGTATTTCCTTCTTTAAGCCTTTCTTCCTCTTTGTTAAGTCAGTTACCCCTTCCTACTTGCTTCATTGCTTGAAATCTTAGGTCTTGTTCATTTCTCCCCTGGTTCTCTGTCTTTGTGGCATATTTCTTTAGACAGTTGAGGTTTTTGACGTGGAGAAGAAATAGTCTCTAGTTAATCCCTGTTGTCATAAGTAGAGATTTTATTTTTTTTAGTTTTTTTTAATGTTTATTTATTTTTGAAAGAGAGAGAGAGAGACAGAGTGTGAGTGGGGGTGGGGCAGAGAGAGACGGGGGGAGACACAGAACCAGAAGCTCCGAGTGATCACAGAGCCCAATGCTGGGCTTGAACTCATGAACGGCGAGATCATGACCTGAGCTAAAGCCAAACGCCAAACCTAATGAGCCACCCAGGCGCCCCTCGTAAGTAGAGATTTTAAGTGTATATTGACTCCAAGAGTTTTTTTCTGCATCGATTTTAATGATTTCAGCTTGGATAATAATTTTAAATGACTTTAAGATAAAAACAGCATGAGAGATACTGGAGTGTCACCCCTGTGCTTGCATACCTGTTGCATTTTGTAACGTAAAACTGCTTCAGGACAACCTGAGTGCTTGTGTGAACACCTACTTACATCACTCCCTAGCTCTGTACAATTTAGATCCTCATTACTTGTTGAATTATGTTTTTAGGAATTACAGTATATATATATCTTGTCTGTGGTCTGACCTTAAAGTATTTGTAATAGTTTCTGTTACAGAATTTTAGGTATTACTATCAGTAATAGATGCTGATAACTTCAGTAGGTAATATTTTTTTAGTATTTTCTATGTGCCATGTCATGAAATACTGTACATGGGTTATATCATATATCATTTTTACAAGAAGACTGTTTTCCCCCAGTAGATTGTTTTTTGTGTGTATAATAGGTTTATTTTCTTGGAATCAGGAGTAGGGTAAGAATCATGGCCTATGTGCTACCTTGGCTTTTTGTTTTTATTTATTTTAATTTTTAAAAAATACTTTATTTTTAAGTAATCTTTACACTCAATGTGGGGCTTGAACCCATAACCTCGAGATCAAGAGTCGCACACTCCACCGACTGAGCCAGCCAGGCACCCCTATATTTATTTATTTTAATTATAGAAGTAATTCATGTTCATTCTGAAACCCAAGAATACATTTTATGTTTTACAGAATATAAAACCAAATATGCATGATTATTAAAATTTGGGGCCTATTTCATTTTTATGTTCAATAAATTTACAAAGTAAATGTACTAAGTAGTTAAAAAGAAAAAATCCAGGTAACTTCACGTTAAAAACAGCTATGATCTACTCTAAGTAAACCACTATTGTAGTGTGAATACGGTGTTTTACTGCACAGGTTGTCTTCAGTTCTGCAGCATATACTTCAGCATGTACTGTGATGATTCACATTTCTTGCCACTTAGCCCTCACCAATGAACAGAAACAAACTTGTGGCTTCTGTTTAAGATTTTGCTTCTGGTCTTTTACATAAAGGTGACCTTTGGGGTGCCTGGGTGGCTCAGTTGGTTGAGTGTTCAACTTCAGCTCAGGTCATGACCTCACGGTTTGTGAGTTCGAGCCCCTCGTTGGGCTCTGTGCGGCCGGCTCAGAGCCTGGAGCCTTCTTCGGATTCTGTGTGTCCCTCTCTCTCTGCCCCTCCCCCAGTCATGCTTTGTCTGTCTGTCTCTCTCTCTGTCACTCTGAAAAATAAATAAACATTAAAAAAAATTTTTAAGTTGACCTTTGACCAACATTGATATGAACTGCACAGGGTCCACTTACAGGCAGATTTTTTTGGGATAACTACAGTACAGTACTGCAAATGTATTTTTCTTATGATTTTCTTAACAACATTTTCTTTAATTTTATTGTAAGAATACAGTATATAACACATACACAAAGTATGTATTAATCAACTGTTTATGCTAGTGGTAAGTCTTCCAGTCAACAGTAGGCTATTAGTAGTTAAGTTTTGAGGGAGTCAAAAGTTATGTGTGGATTTTTGACTGCATGGGGTGGGGGGGAGGGGTTGGTGCCCCTAACCCCCATGGTATTTTACGAGTCAACTGTAATGAGGTTTTAAGCCTGTTTCATAGCTGTTTAAAAATAATATCTGTTCCTTGTTTATTGAGAATAGAGTCTCCCTTGAGCTAGTTAATTTTGTTTCAAATCTCTTACAGCCCTACTATTTATCTAGTTGATGTGTTAATTTCTGACACTATAATTATGGTTTTGATCTTTTCTTTTTGGGGGTTTAATTTTTTTAATTTCCTATTTAAAGCTATAAGTGGAATTTTTAGGAGACATTAAGTTTATTATGATTAAGATTTTGACATAATGTAATTGTATTCAATTGCAGGTAGTTCATATACTTAACATTTTTTTTTTACTAGTTTTCACATATTCAGTTTTTTCATCAGATTTATCAAGGTATATATAATAAAACTCACCCTTTGTTAATTGCATAATTCAATGAGTTTTAGCAAATGTATAAGGTACTGTAACTACTATAATCAAGCTATAGAACCTTTTTTTATCCCAAGAATTCCTCTGTGCCCTTTGCAGTCGATTCTTCTCTCCTCCACTACCTCTTGGTAATCACTGATCTCGTTTCTATTCTTCTAGTTTTGCTTTTTCCAAAAAGTTATAAAAAAGAAATGTCAAAAAATAAAAGCCTTTTGTCCCTGACTTTTTAAAGTTAGCATAATGCTTTTGAGATTGATCCATGTTGGTGCTTTTTATTGCAAGATAGTAATAATTCATTATACTGATACGCCATAACTTGTTTATCCGTCTTCAGTTGATAGACATACTGGTTTTTTCCAGTTTGGGGTTATTAAGAGTACAGCTACTGTGGGGCTTCTGGCTGGTCAGTTGGGTAAGCATCTGACTCTTGATTTCCGCTCAGGTCATGATCCCATGGTTCGTGAGATTGAGCCCTACGTTGGGCTGCACACTGACAGTGCAGGGCCAGCCTTTAGTAATTTAGCCATTAATAAATAGATCTACATCTGTTATATGTCTATTGTATCTCATTGTGATTCTAATTTGCATTTCCCTGATAAATGATTTTGAAAAACCTTTGTATGTTTATTTGCATCGATCTGGTGAAGCGTCTTTTCCAGTCTTTGGAGTTGTTTTTATCATTGAGTTATGTTTCTGGATATAAGCACTTTATCAGATACGTGTTTTGCAAATACTTTTGCAAAATATTTGCAAAAGACTGTTGCTTATCTTTTCATTTTTTCAATGTTTATGTACTTAATTTTTGAGAGAGAGCAAGAGCAAGTGGGGGAGGGACAAAGAAAGAGAGGGAAACAGAATCCCAAGCAGGCTCTGCCCTGCCAGCAGAGCCTGACATAGGGCTTAAACTCACAAACCCGCAAGTTCATGAACCGTGAGATCATGACCTGAGTCAAAATCAAGAGGCAGATGCTTATTAACTGACTGAGCCACCCAGTCATCCCTTGTCTGTTCATTTTCTTAACAGTTTCTTTAAAAGAGTGGGAATTTTTAATTTTGGTAAAGTCCAGTTTATCAATTTTTTTCTTCTAAAAAAATTTTTTTTAATGTTTATTTTGAGAGAGAGAGACACAGAGCAGGAGTGGGGGAGGGGCAGAGAGAGGGGGAGATACAGAATCCAAAGCATGCTCTAGGCTCTGAGCTGTCAGCACAGCACAGAGCCAGATGCAGGGCTTGAACCCACAAACTATAAGATCATGACCTGAGCCGAAGTCAGCCACTTAACCAACTGAGCCACCCAGGCGCCCCTATCAATTTTTTTCTTTTATGATTTATGCTTTTTTGTTGTTATCTAAAGAAACCTGTGCCTAGCCCAAAGTGAAAAGAATTTTTCTCCAAATGTTTTCTTCTGGAAGCTTTACAGTTCGATGTTTTACATCTAGGTCTATGATTCATTCTGAGTTAATTTTTTAAATATAGTATGAGATAAGAGTCCAGTTTTATTTTACATATGGATGTTCTCAAATTTTTAAGTTGTTATATTTTTCACTTTTAGCTCATAAAATTTGTTCTGGTTTTATTTCCTTGATGGCATGTACTATTACATCAATATAAAATACCATATTTTCTTAAATTTTATTTGTAGTGATATTATTGCCATGCCTCTGTTTTTTATTATGTGTTATATATATGTATGTGTGAGTGTGTGTGTGTATATATATATATATATATATATGGATGTAAATAAACATACAAAGGCTTTTCAGAGTCATTTATCAGGGAAATGTGAATTAAAATCACCATGAAAAAAATATATATATGAAAATAAATATATATAGAGATACATATATATATTTAATTCTAGAGGTAGAATTGTTTAGTGTATTTCTGTGGTGGGCTGCTTTTCTTTTTCTTCCTTTAATGCCCATTTTGGAGGTCCAGGTTACCTCTGATTTGATCTGCTTTTCTCTTTGACTGTGGTAAGAGCTCTCCTGAGTGATTTTCATCTGGTTAAAAGCAATTCTCAGGGTTTCACTAAGTACTTATTAATGCTTTAATTATGTCCCACTCTTCCATTTAAAAAGAATAATTATTCAGCCTATCTCAAATTCCTTTAAAAAGTTTAAATGATGTCATTTGTTAAGAGCTTTATTATTTATCCAGTTTTTATGTTTAAATTAGATTCTTATAGGTAAGCCTGCCTACCTGGTACAGATTTCTACATGTGGGCCTGATATTACTGATTTTGAGATTCACATGTAATTTTTTTTGTAGATAAGACACTTCTGAATATTTGAATATTTAAAATAGGAAATGTATGATTAACCATCAATGGTTAATTTTTATTGCTCAGAAGACAATTTCTCCGAAGTTTTGAAAGATAGGATAGGAGTTTGAGAGAGAAGATAATACTCAAATAGTGATCTAGGTTTCAACAGAGCCACGAGTAATATTTGGGCAAGGAGCACCAAAGAAACCCTTAGAAAAGTATTTCAAACTATGATGTGACTTACCAGTAAATTTTAGTAACAATATCCACCATTGGGAGTCTTCTTTAATTGTTTTTGCTAGGTAAATATTAAGTTCAGTTCTTTTTCTTTTTTTTTTTTTTTTTTTAAGTTTATTTTTGAGAGAGAGCACGCACATGCGCATGAGTAGGACAAGGGCAGAGGGATGGAGAAAGAATCCCAAGCAGGCTACGCACTGTCAGTGCAGAGCCCCATGTGGGGTTCTATCCATGAGAGGCTTGAACTTAGGAACCATAAGGTCATGACCTGAGCCAAAATCAGGAGTCGGACACTTACCTGACTGAGCCACCCAAGTGCCCCTAACTCAGTTCTTTTTAGCTACTAATGGTGTTTATATGCAGTCAAATAAATGAAGCATTAAAATAGTTTAATCTTCTAAAATAAAAAATTGTACATTTTAGTGCCTTGATGAAGCCCCCAGTTGCCCACTCATTTTACAGTCTAAATGTGTATACTAAGTAGATTTGTTCTTTTCATTTTTTCCCAGATGTGGTGGTACAGTAGGAGCTATTCTGACATGTCCACTGGAAGTTGTAAAAACACGGCTGCAATCATCTTCTGTGACGCTTTACATCTCTGAAGTTCAGTTGAACACCATGGCTGGAGCCAGTGTCAACCGAGTAGTGTCTCCTGGACCTCTCCATTGCCTAAAGTGAGAGCACAGTATTCGTGAATCTGTTTTTTTTAGTCTGTTTACCTTAGTGATGCCTGTGTGTTTTGTTCATTTATATTCTGCCACATTTAAAAAGGTTAATAACAGAGTTACTCAATTATATTCATCAGAAATGATCATCCCTAATGGAGAAGAATAGTTAGTTGGATAATATAAGATGTAATATTATTTCCACATTATGTGTATTTGGAATATTTTTCTACATTTATCCTGGATTTATTTTCTAAAGCTATTATAGGTATTCTATTTTGGATTATTTATTTATCTTTGAAATGTGATAGTGTTAAATGCTAACTCTTTGTGTATGTGCTTTTAATTTTCCAAGTACTGACATACTGACACAAGTAAGTACATCCAATTAATGGCAGTCTGTGATTTTTATATAACCTAAACATAACTGAGATTTAAAGCAGAATTCTACTGATTTTAACAGACCATTCACTGTTTGCTTGAAATTTTTTGGTGGTTTGAAAAAGATTTGTTTTTACATTTTACCATACTTCATTATGTTGCAAATTAGATTTGAAATTTCAAAACTACTGAAATTAGGTTTTACGTGTTCAGACTTAGGTATGTAACTCGTATCTGCCTTATCAGGTCACTTGGGACATGATCTGTTTGAGCTTAGTTCAGTAGTGTTTATTTTGTGGTAGCAAATAAACTCATACTGTGTGTTTACCGTGGTTACCAAAAGATTTCATCAGTCTTTTCTTTTTAAATTTCTCTAAGTACGTGGATAGGTAGAATAAAATTGCTACCAATTAATGAAAGTTACAAATATCTGATGAGTAATAGTATTATCAATCCTGATTAGTAATATCTTGATTAAAAATAGAATATTTTATCTACTAATAATAGGTTATTTAAATATCATGATTTTGCCTTTATTACCATTGGTTATCTCTCCTAAACTTCTTCCTTTGACTTTCGTAACAGTACTGTATTTTTTGTCTTTTTCAGTGGTTTTGCTTTCTCTGATTTTCCTCAGCATTAGGAATCCCTCTCTGCTTCATTTTAATTTCTGTTTTTCAGGCCCTCTTATAAGAGCTAATTTAACATGTTTCACCTATCCTCAGTGTTGAGGTGACTTCCAAGTCTGCATTCTCTGCCTTAACATCTCTTCACTCTCATTCCCATTGTTTCCCTGTTCAGGCTCTGTCCCAGTCAGTCTGATTCATGGCTGCTTTTTTTTCCCTAACATCTTTATTTGAGGAATAATTCACATACCATAAAATTCACCCATGTAAAGTGTAAAATTCATTTTTAATATATTGACAGAGTTGTGCAACTATCATCACCTTCTAAATTTGGAACGTTTTCATCATTCATCACCAAAAGAAAGCCTTATCTTGTTAGCAGTCACTTCTCATTTTCCCTCTCTTCTCTCCCCTTATCCTCTATCCCTAGGCAACTCCTAACCTACTTTCTGTCACTATACATTTGCTTTATCTACTCATTAGTTGATAGACATTAGGTTGTATCCACTTTGGGGGTATTATGAATAGAGCTATTATAGACATACACATTTTTATTTTGGGGGGATATACTAGGAGTGGAATTGGTGGGTCATATGATGACTTTATGTTTCACATTTTGAGGAACTGTCACACAGTTTTCCAGAGTGGCTGTATCATTTTACATTCCCACCACCAGTGAGTGAGATTTTCAATTTCTGCATTGTTTTACTGTCTTTTTTTATTAAAACCATCCTAATGAGTGAAGTGTTTCATTGCTTCTTAACCAGCAACTTTAGGGATCCCCTGCTGGGCTCCCTTAGTTTCCTAGGTAGCTCATGGATGAACTTCAAGAGCTCAGTAAATTACATGAAATTGTTTGCAAAATTGTGAGTGTTAGCAAATGTGTATTTTTTTTAAAAGAACATTTACTACCTTCCTTAATTTCTCAAGGGGATTTATGATACAGAAAGGGCTAACAAGCATTTAATCTTTAAAATGTGCTCTATAATTTGTTATTTTTAACTCTGCTTCTGTCTAATCTAGTTTTATCAAAAGGGGTTCCGTATCACCTGTGTCAGTCGTCTGAAGGCATGGTAAAATGCAAATTACTGAGCATTGTCCTATTGAATCAGAATACTTGGAGGGTGAGATCAGAGCAATTTGTGTGTTTTGGGGGGTTTTGTGGGTGGTTTTTTTAGTTTGTTTTTTTTTTTTTAATTTCAAGTTAGTTAACATATTGTGTAATAATGATTTCAGGAATAAAGTTTAGTGATTCAGCACTTATGTATAACACCCATGCTGAAATTGGCATTTTATTTTTTTTTCAAAAATTTTTTTTTAACGTTTATTTATTTTTTTTTTTTTTTCAACTTTTTTTTTTTTTTTTTTTTTTTTGGGACAGAGAGAGACAGAGCATGAACGGGGGAGGGGCAGAGAGAGAGGGAGACACAGAATCGGAAACAAGCTCCAGGCTCCGAGCCATCAGCCCAGAGCCTGATGCGGGGCTCGAACTCACGGACCGCGAGATCGTGACCTGGCTGAAGTCGGACGCTTAACCGACTGCGCCACCCAGGCGCCCCAACGTTTATTTATTTTTGAGACATAGAGAGACAGAGCATGAACAGGGGAGGAGCAGAGAGAGAGGGAGACACAGAATCCGAAACAGGATCCAGGCTCTGAGCTGTCAGCACAGAGCCCGATGCGGGGCTCGAACCCACGGACCATGAGATCATGACCTGAGCCGAAGTCGGACACTCAACCGACCAAGCCACCCAGGCGCCCCGAAATTGGCATTTTAAAAAACACTCCATCAGTAATCAATATTAAGATTTATCAAGTGCTTACTGGGAGCCAGGTGCTCTTTTAAGCACTTTATATATTAATTTACTTATTCCTCACAGTAACCCAAAAAAAAGAGTACTGTTTTTCTCTGTTTACTGCTGCTGTAAATAAAGATAAAAGACATTACTTTATGTTCTTATAACTGGTCATTTACCAAAACTGGGCTTCATATTAAGAAGTCTGGCCCCATAATTCAGGCCCTTATTGAACCATTATGCTCAACTGCCTTTTAAGCAATTATTCTTCTGTGTATAGGTGGTTGAGAACCACTGCCCTAGCCTATTAACTCTAAGTTAAAATAAGTTAAAATAGCTATTCTCTTTGTTTCTTCTCACTTTCAAAACTTAATACCTCACCCTCAGAAAGCCTTCCTCTTCCTTTCCCTGCTGGGCATATTAATCTAGCTTGTATAGCATTTGCTTATTAATATAGTCTGTTGAATGGTTTCAGTATAATTCTTTTTTCCACAACTGGTTATCAAATTTCTCAGTGGCAGGTGCCTTACCTTCTTTCTATCTACTTACTCTGCTCAGTTTTTATACAGTAAGTATTCAATATAGTAAATGTTAAATGAATAGAGAGAGAAGTGGTAACAGGCTAACCATTTTAGTACCCTAAAGGAGGTTAGGGTGACAAATTTTGACAGCATTTCACAGGAATGGTTGTATGAGATAATGTAGCAGTACTGAGAGAATTGTCTGATACCAAGAAAGGACCCCAAATACTAGATGGGGAGCTGCATTTCTCATTGGGAATTGAATTTGCTGGTAAAGATGGTAAAATGGAGGATATCGAAGATCATAGTAGCATGATCATATGAAAATAAATGTAGAAATTATACTGTAGTCTTTAAAAGTTTTAGGAAAGAATCTGATTGGAGTTCTTTTTACTATCATTTATCAGTCTGTGCTGTGTCAGGAAAAACAGATGTTCACAAGTAAGAAAAACTGACCAGAAAAGCACAACATCATAGTAGAAACATATGGGTTTAAAAGTCTAAGTTTGCTATACAGATAAAGTACTAGACTTTGAAAGACATTTCCTTTCTAAATAACATTTTTCTCTTTCAGGGTGATCTTGGAAAAAGAGGGGCCTCGTTCCTTGTTCAGAGGATTAGGCCCCAATTTAGTGGGGGTGGCCCCTTCCAGGTAAAAATAATTTTTTTAAGTTAAGCAAAATTGTGGCAGTCTTTCTTGTTTCAAGCTTAATGACAGAAGATGCTGAAGAGAAGTCAAGGTGGTAAGGATAAAGCACTAGGGTGTAAAGAACAGACATCTGTAACCATCCAAAAAGATGGGCAGTTTGCACCATGTGGAGGTCATTGGGAAGCAGTTTTTGTACCAAGTTTCAAAAGGCAAAAACCAAACTAAAGGAACCAGCAGTGAGAAGAATACCTAGAACTCTAGAACTAACCGTATTTTTTGGATTCTAGGACAAGCTAAACAGGTAGAATTGTTTCATTGCCTGTTAAAGAAACCAAAAAGGCCATAATACATTAGTCATTTTTCTCTGCGGTCCTTTTGTCTTAGACTTTCTTCTTCCATGATAGAATACTGTAGAGTTCACATTCAGAATGAAAATGCAAATCTAGCTCTCTGTATCCCATGTACTAAGTCCATGTCTTATTATTTATTGGGTTTCAGGTTTTTATGGGCTCTTTTCTCTCTTAAAAAACTATACTAAAAATATTACCCTTACTGTAGAAATTTAAAAAAATGTATAGCATAAAGCTTGACATTCCATCTTAAACATATCACCTCTTGTGCTGTATGCCTTCCTGCAGATACTTACTCTTCTCTTTACAATAACTATTGCTAAAACAGTTTGGTGTATAGTCTTCTGTTCATTTTTCTGGCATATCGTGTATGTAAAATATATAGTATGTATACTTATCACCATTTACATTAATTTTTTTCTTTTATAAATTTACTTATTTAAATTCAAGTTGGTTAACATACAGTATAGTATTGGTTTCAGGAGTAGAACCCAGTGATTCATCACTTAGGTACAATACCCGGTACTCATCCCAACAAGTGCCCTCCTTTTTTTTTTTTTTTTTTAATTTTTTTTTTTTTTTTTAATGTTTATTTATTTTTGAGAGAGACAGAGACAGAATGTGAGTGGGTTAGGGGCAGAGAGAGAGGGAGACACAGAATCCAAAGCAGGCTCTAGGCTCCGAGCTGTCAGCACAGAGCCTGACATGGGGCTACAACTCACGAGCTGTGAGATCATGACCTGAGCCAGAGTCGGACGCTGAACCAGTTGAGCCACCCCAGTGCCCCAAGTGCCCTCCTTAATGCTTATCACGAGTCTAGCCCATCTCCCCCACCCACCTCCCCTCCGGCAACCCTCAGTTTGTTCTGCATTTAAGAGTCTCTTATGGGGGCGCCTGGGTGGTTCAGTCGGTTAAGCGGCCGACTTCGGCTCAGGTCCTCATCTCGCGGTCTGTGAGTTCGAGCCCCGCGTCGGGCTCTGTGCTGACAGCTCAGAGCCTGGAGCCTGTTTCAGATTCTGTGTCTCCCTCTCTCTGACCCTCCCCCATTCATGCTCTGTCTCAAAAATAAATAAAGTTAAAAAAAAATTTTTTTTTTTTTAAAAAGTCTCTTATGGTTTGCCTCCCTCTCTGTTTTTGTCTTATTTTTCTTTCCCTTCCTCTGTGTTCATCTATATTAATTTAATCATATTAAAAGTAGTTCATGAAATTTGCCTTGAAGCTTTTTCCATTGGAAATCATGTAGGTTTTTTTTTTTTAATTGCATAGTATGGCTATTCTGTCATTAATAAGTATTCCCTTACTGATAAAACTTTTAGATTTATCAGATTTCCACATTTTTTTCTGTTAAACAGTGGTTTTGTCAGCATAGTTGTACTTTTATCTTTGATTATCTAAGCAAGTGTATTTCTTTATGATATTTACTTAAAAGTTAAAATTTCTATATAAAAGAACATAGGCCTATTGTAAATTAATATTGTTCAACTGCCTTCTAAAAAGGTATCTCATATTTTTATTCTCAAGTAGTGAATTAGTTGCTCATTATCCATATACTACTCATGTTGGCAACTATTCATGTCTTTTAATACTTGCTAAAGAGACCAAACGTGATTTTCACTGTTTTGATACACATTTGTTCAATTTTTGGTATAGTCACACCATCATTCTTATAATTATTTGCCATTTGTATATCACTTCCATGAATTACCTGTATATATTCTTTGCCTGTCTTCTCATTAAGAGGTCTTTTTTCTTTTGTCTTATTCATTTCTAGGAATGCATTGTATATACCTCTTCATAATTCATCATCATTAAATGTATTTTTTTTCTTACTCATAAAGTAGAATGTTTTTGTTTTGTTTTTGAGAGAGAGAACACGAGTGGGGGAGACAGGGAGAGAGGGCATCTTAGACTGGCTTGATCCCATGACCCTGGGATCATGACCTGAGCTAAAATCATGAGTCAGACGCTCAACTGATGGAGCCACCCAGGCACCTCAGCATGTTTCATTTTAAATTATATTAATTTCCATTTTTCTTCAGCACATTAAAAAAGACTCTGGCTCTTGTACTTGTTTGCATATTATGTTCCTTATTAGACAGATAATCAGGATTGTTGGGAAGTAATAGGATATTTGATGCAGCAAGCAGGTAATTTAGAGCCTGGAAAACAAAACAATGAGGAAGTAGTTGAGATGCATAGAGTCACAGTCAATAAGTTAATGGGAAATATTTACAGATTTAATGAAATGTTTACAAACATTAAAAAATATGACATGATAGGGCTGATTTCTTTGGAATTGTGTCTATTTAAGGATACTGTGAACTACTCTGTGTATAATGTAGATTAGAATATACCACAGTATCTCAAATTTGTTTAATATATTTTGATTAATTGGGTCAGTTCTACAACCCTCTCCTCACTTAAAAAAATGTTATATATATATATATGATATATTGTATCTTAATAGTTTATATTAATATAAACTAATTATATTAATTACATACTTAATATTTTTTTAAGTGCTCATGCCATATTTACTTAACTCAAGTGTGTTTAATTAAGCTTTACCATTACATAAGCCTTCTAGCCTTACGTGTTTTCCCAATATCAAAATCTTCTACAAATACTTTTTATTTCAGTTGCTGTGAAAGTATTGGGGCTGGGGTAGTGAGTGTCTTTTTGTTAGAGGATGCTTTGCATTTGATTAACTTTACATCAAAGTTTGTCTTTTTCTTTCTTTCTTTTTTTTTTTTAATGTTATTTTGAGAGAGAGAGAGCATGCAAGTGGGGGAGGGACAGAGAGAATCCCAAGCAGGCTCTGTTCCACTGGTATGGAGCCTGATGTGGGGCTCGAACCCATGGACTGAGATCATGACCTGAGCCAAAACCAAGAGTTGGACACTTAACCAACTGAGCCACCAGGCGCCCCAGAAGTTTGTCTTTTTCTTAATGAGTCATTGTAAGAAGTACTTCAGGATCTTCACGGAAAAAATACAGAAATTATAGAAATAATATAGAAATTAACCTGAGGTTATGTGAGACTTGGCTAAGACTTTGTTTTTAGATTTCTCTAAAATTATAAAGATTAATTTACTTGTCATTTAAATCTTATGAATTTAAGCAACATGCTTGTTGATAAAATTTAAATCTTTATTTTAGAGCAATATACTTTGCTGCTTATTCAAACTGCAAGGAAAAGTTGAATGATATATTTGATCCGGATTCTACCCAGGTACACATGATTTCTGCTGCAATGGCAGGTATGAATATCTAATATTAAAAGGCAAAGACTTAATACTGAATTACGATGAATTTACATTGTACATTTGTACTTTTAAGACAATGTTCTCTTTATTGATTAGCATCTACAAGCATAATTCTTAAATTTATTAGTATATAGTAAATTTCATCAGGAGGTATACGTAAAATCTGATACCAGTTGGCATTTTTGTAATTAGGTTTGTGATAGCATACAGGTAATATAATATTTACATTGTCTTGTGTAGTCCACTGTATATTTAGTGATCATTTTTAACAGTTTAAAGAATCCAACCATAATTACATATAAATAAGTTATGGAGCTGTAATTTACTCTTCTCTCCTCAATTTCTGTTAGTGCCTTTTCCCTTTTTGCTGCATGTTTTGGCTTCTGTCTGAAATGTGCCGGCAGTTCTTGGTAAAGTATTCATTTTGTCCTGTGCTCAAATGCTGAAGTTTTTGTGATGTATTATTGATAACTAAGAGTCACTAATTTATGTATTTTGAAATATATGTTTAGCATTCCATATAAATCACACTAGATAGCACTTGAAATTTAGGCAACGGCTATGTGTACATGCTTGCTGTAGAAATGTTTTCCAGGGACTCTTCTATCATCATTATTGGGTATATATGATTCTGAATCAAAGCAGCTAGTTCTGGGCCTCTGCACTGCCTTAAAGATAAACTAGGAGATTGATTTGACTAGTCTGGTTTTGGAATCATTTGTTGCAATGCGTGTTAGACAAAGCCACGACCTTTGTTTGGTTCATTCTCTGCAGTTTTCTGAGATTCATTGCGTATTTAACCATACCTCATGTTTCCAAATTATGCTATGACTTTATTAAGCAGATTATGACTACTTTCATCAACTGTTGAGCAGTAAATGGAGTGTCAATTACGTGTTTAATGAATGCTTTAAACTGTTAACCATTTTCTGTTTAGAAATAAATTGGATCAATTTGAACCACATACTTTAACAAACTAAGTGTAAGTTGGAAATAACTAATTTCTGAAAGGTCAATAGCCATAATAATCTACCATATACTTTACAATTATTCTCAAGTCTTTTTATACTCTGTAATTGTTGACTGACTTGTTGAAGTTTTAAAGCTGGAAGGAAAAACCTTAGAGGTCAAGGAGTAAACTACTCTTATTTACCCATGAGGAGAGATCTTGGGCAAGTTACACAGTTTGTATGAACCTCTCTTACCTTATCCTAGGGATGTAGATTGCGCTACAAAGATTTGGATTTTGAGAATTAGTTCTTTAATACCATAGAGATCATCTAGTTACAACCAGAATTTTTTTTAATGTACTTTTTTATAGATGTTGAATATGAATAGAAATGATTTTCCCTCTACAAATTTGAGTGGTATAAGGTAAAAGTTAGTGGCTAATTTCAAATTATATAACCACTGTATTAGGATCTTTAAGAATGTATTTCTGGATTACCAGTGTTCATGTTTTTGTTTTTTAAACCCAGAAAATTATTAAAGAAATGTTAATCTTTCTTTTTTTTGTTTTGTTTTGGAAGACCTGAAGTCAAGAAAGTAGATGAGTGGTCATTTTTATTTGAGGATAGTTGTTACATATTCAGTGGTGCAAATTTAGGGTTTCAGAATATCTTGATTCCCAATGGAACATCTTTTTTTCATTAGGATAGCTCATCAGAATTTATTACTATTTTTGTATCATGTTGCAAAGAATTTCAGTGGAATTGTCATTTTGTACTTTTTTCTCAAATGTGTACAAATGTCAACTCATAGTTTTATATCTATACGTTGATATGATTTTCCAACTTGAATTCCTTGAGTTTTTGTAAATTGATGGTCCTATTGTTCAGAGATTATTACACTATATACTTATTGTGTAATTTGCAAATACTTCTTCCATTTGTTTGCAGTTACATTTTTCTGAGAATTGTGCTTTCAGAGCTTCCTCGCACTATTCATGAGCATTAACACTTAGCTTCGCAGTTTTTATACATAACTACATGGTTGGTGAAACTGAATGGTCCCTGTGCAGACTCATTAAGGGAGCCTTTTGCCCCCTTCATTCTTGAAATAATCTAGACCAGATTGCTCTGGTTTTTCCTCAGCATTACTTTTAGAAGTCTTCTAAATATGAATTGGGGGTACAAAGTGCTTAGAGGCAGTCATGTGAAAAATTGTTTTTTAACTGGCTATTAAAAAAAATGCTAACCTTGTCATGTTAGTATCAAAAAGTGCACTAAAATAGACTGTAATGATATTGCCTGCAAGATTTTGCCACATCAAACAAAACATTAAGGATTTACTAGTAGACCTTGTATGTAATTTTTATTCCAGATAGCCTGTTGATTTTGTATTTTATCCTCTTGAACTCAAGTGTTCAGATAGTAAAACTTTTTTCTCAAAATGACAGTTAATTTAAGGTGGATCTTATTCTGGTTTTAGTGTTTCAAGAGAAGACTATAGGAATTTATAAACCTAAATCTGGAGGTATAAATTAAAAAATTATTTCCAATTGGAAGGCTATTTAATCAAATTA
Organism: Panthera tigris; assembly: GCF_018350195.1. Taxonomy (NCBI): domain Eukaryota; kingdom Metazoa; phylum Chordata; class Mammalia; order Carnivora; family Felidae; genus Panthera; species Panthera tigris. The sequence goes on along the minus strand of NC_056668.1, from coordinate 121,410,539 downwards.
AGTATTGTTGAGTCTTTATGTTTTACCTGTTTTTTTCCCCCTTCCCTACATGTAACCTTTATCAGACTGAGAGTATTTATTTCGTTGAGGTTATTTGTATGTTTTTGTTTAAATGAACTTGCTTATCTCTATGAATATCCCTAGACACAAGTATGCATACAAAAAATAGTATTGTTTCTTTATAGTGATTCCTAATTTTCAAAAGTTTTTATCTGGAATGTATATGCTTTTCTATACAACATTACAGATTTAAATGAAAAGAATTCTGATTTTTATTGGATTCGATATTCAAACATTATCACTATATTTTTAAAATACCAATAATGTAATCATTTGTCATTTATAGCCTACCTTATGGGTCTTATTTGCTTTTATTTAGCATTCACTGTTATTTTTCAAAATAAATCTTTCTATCTGACTTAGTTTATTATTAAAGATTAAGTTTTACTCATTACAAAGAAATTTTGTCTTGCCTATATAAAATATATTTTTTAATATTTTTCCATGGCAGTTTATTCAGCCAAATGGATATTTAGACAGATGTTTTGTGTGTTTGTATGTAAACATTCTTCCTGTTTTTTGTTTTGTAGAACACAAGAAATTAAATATAAAATAATCCAAAATATTCCATAAAAATGGATGTGCAATATTATTGGCCATAGTGCAAAGGTGAAAGGTATTATTCTAGCAACATATACTTTATTTTATTTTAAAAAATTATAAATTATTACAAAATGTTACTTGAATATTCTGGGTTTTTTTTTAAGATTTACTAAGCAAAAAGGATTTACTAAGTAAGCTGATGGTTAAAGTATAGAAAATTGTGATTTCACCTCTGATGGTAGATAACTATGATTAGAAAATGGGATATGATAATCCCTTCTAAATATTTTCTTAGATTCCCCATTGACAAGGTTAGCATTTTTTTTCTTTAAGGCAAAATTCATCTTTTAGGTAAGTATTTGGACTCTGAAACTGCTGCAGATGGCAGAATTTTCAGTACTCGGTGCATTTTTTTAAAAAAATTTATGGCCCATTCTGATATTCCTTTTTGTTTTTTAACTTAAAATTTTCAAAAAAGTTAGATCTCACAGTAAATATTTCTGAAATCCTTCCAATGGGATTCATTTTGTACACATGTTTCTGATGAGGTCACTGCTTGTTGTTATGATACAGAAAAGCCTGTGTCTATTTTAGGCATTTACTGTACATTTCTCCCGAGAAAAGAGTGAGATCGTGTCATCTCATGCTCCCCATCCGCAGGTCACTTCCTGTAGAAATATGGACTAACTTAAACCTCGTGAGTACTGATCTGAGCATCTCTTGCAGCCTCTAGTTTTAAGAAACACACCCTGGGAATTTATGATAGCTATGGAATTAATAGAAGGCGGGAAGAACTTTTATTTCCTGAATTTGTGTGTGCGTTCTGAGTATTTTATAAAACTTTAATTCTGATCCCTTTATACTATTCCTTCTAGAAGGAAGAATGGGGTAATTTTTCAGTCATCGTGTAATAAAAGCCTGGGGTCTTCAGCTTGGCCATAATAGCCTTGACCTCCAAAGAATTTGATGACAGTATTTAAGATAAACATAGTTGTAAAGGTATACCATCCTACAGCTTTCAGGAAAAATAATAGTTCTCTTTGCTTAGCATAACATATTTTAAAAGTCTAATACAGTGCTCTCTATTCTCTTGTCTGTTGATACTAGCTTTCTACTTTCTTGCAAAAATAATCTACCTACATTACTTTCCAATAAATGCAGGTTAAGAATATGTGGGATCTAAGCTGTTTTAGTTTTAATTGGGTTTTTTTTTCTTATAATTTTAATGTATTTTTCTTAGAAGGTTAGGGGGGCTTTGTTCTTACAGAACTTGATGAAATAAAAAGTACAGAAAATGCAATACTACAGGTATCACTCACTTAATGAAATAGACATTTTCAGCAAGTTTCCTATAAGCAGGATTTCTCTTAATCTGGTTTACATTATCAAATGGAGTCTTAGATGAAGCAGAACTCTAAAAGTTGCATTTTGAAAATTTTAAACATTTTTCTAATAACATTCTAACTGTACTACTATACATACTAACTATAACAGTATGGCCATTGCCACTTTGCTTTAACTGACTAGAGCAATATTCTTATTATCTTACAAGTAGATCCTTCAGATACCTCTTAATGTTTAACAGGTACTCAGAATATTAATATGAACTAGCATATTACCAAAATTTCACAAAATTTAAATGCCAAAATAAAAAGCTACAGTGAATATCTAAACTTCAGGGATTATTCCCAGTATCTTTGTCTTAGAAGTAGGAAGATCTGTTTAGCTTTGGCTGTTGGCGAACGTCAAATTGCCCTACCATGTATAATTCTAAGTTGGTGACAGATTTTTGTTTCTTCCCACTTCTTTCATTTCTTGAATTAATAGACTATGTTTTTATAGATTGAATTAGCCTAATATCTAGTTAGTTTAATAAAGTGTGGTTAAGAGAATGTAATAGCATCAAATTCCAGGACTAGAATTTTAACTATGGTAAGGCCAATAGCTAAAAAGCTGTGCATTATGCCTAGATTCTGTCTAATGGTTCGCCAGCATTTAGGCTAGTGTCTTCATTAAGATCTGGCTTTTTATTGGGGGATTTGAGCCAGAACAACTCTAGTTAAAGCACAAGTTACTGATAGTAGCAGTTATAGAGGGATAAGATGGCAGCACTCTCTTACCTGAATTTTAATGTGTCCTGTTCTATAGATCAGTTTGTATCTGGAAATGAATTTTAGTTAAGTGAGAAATACCTGTTGTTTGCGCCCTATCATTGTTCATTAGTGTGTACAGAATAATTTAAAATTTTATTCACTGATATTTAAAAATTAATTTCTAGTAATAATTAAATGCAACATTTTAAAGTTTACATATGGTATTTTTTTCAGCTTTTAATTGAGGAATTTTGTGACTTGGGAGAGTATCAAGTTTGGGTACTAAGTTTATTTTTTAAAATACAACTAATATTAAAAAAACTTTGCTCATATTTACAAATAAAGTATAATAGATTGAATGAGATTTTTACCTAGACAGGTAAAAGTTCGGCATAAGGATTCCCAGTTTTAGGCTTTCAAAATTTAATGAAAAGCAAATATTTTTTCTTAATTTCCACAGGATAATTAATAAAGGCTATTGTGAATAATGCAGAATATTTTGTTGCCTTGTGCAGCTTTGTGGGCTTTTACTAATAAACCCCCTAATATTGCTATACAGATATTTAGCTAATAATAACTATTTAAGTTAAAAAACAAAGAATCATCAATTTAGGGGTATGGCCAGAATACTATCAGGTGCACATTTACCTTAAAATATAATTTGAATGTATTTAGTTTGAGTTTTTCACTTAAGAAAATGAGAGTCAAGAAAAGAAAAAAAATTCTTTTAACTTTATTCTCCTTTAAGCTGGAACATGCAAGAAAAATCTTTCCAGAATATTTAAACTGATCTAACAGGGTCATATTTTTCTTCTCTTCTCCTTTTCTAAGAATTTATATATGAAAAGAAACTCTTATTTATTAAAAATGCTCCTGACAGCTGGTCCAACACTTTAAATTTTTATTATTTTAATACTGGCACATAGAAAATTGTTTCCATACTAGTTTTATACATATGTATGCAGTATTAAAAGCACTAAAGAGAAATGGAGACTATTGAACTATTAGAAAATTGGGCAAGTTATCAAACCAAATTTCTATTCCATTTATCATGTTTTATAAATAGATTCAATTTTAAGCATCTTTTTGTGAGACATCTGGCTATTTCTACGGTGTTAAAACAGTGGATTAAGGGAATAACGTTTGAGTTAGCTAACTGTCACATTATGGTAGGGAAAAGAACCTATGAGACTAAATACTACTTTGTACAATTTAGTAAAATTATTTTGCATTTTAGATATACCCATAGTAACTTCAAAAGCCAAGGAAGGATAATGATTGGTTCTGCAGTATATGTTAACTTAGAAACCAAAATTATTTTTAAGTGCACCCCAGCATTTTTCTTTCTGAATTCACTTTACTCACATTAAATGTGCTGGTTATATTCCACCTTTCTAAAAGCTAGTTGATAGAAAGTATTAAAACAGTTAAGATCCTTAGACATTTCTGCATGTAAGTTTCACTGAATTTAAAGGCCAGTTGAATAAATCTGGCTTGATAGAAGTAGTTCTGTGAGGTTTCTGTAGTGATCTTCAGTGTTCACAAGCAATATATCAAAGCCCTGTTTTATAAAGATGAAGCAATCTTCATAAATTCCCGTTTTCAAGATGACATTTCATGGGCTATTTTTCAGTAACAGTAGGAAGATAGCAAGTAAAAGATATGCAATAGTCTAGAGACTCTGTTCCAGAAATGTTAATTTACTAACTAGAATGAGCCATCTTAGGTGACCACCCTCTGCACTGATAATATATAGTACTTAAGTTTTAAAGTAAGTTAGAACTACCTTCTACTCTGAGTTTCTCTCTTAAGTGTCTATAAGTGAGAGGGAAGTTTCAGTTTGTTACTTTTCGAACTTTTGAATTTTTGTATGTGTTTAAGTGGATGAAAAATAGATCTTTCCTATTAACCCTAACAGAAACCTTACTTCTGTGATACCATTATTTTAACAGTATTAGTAAGCATACGTTTATATAAAGCATTCATAAGGGCAAACAACAGTCCTGTTATACAGCCCCATTAAGATCATATATAGTAAATGCTGGCCTTTAGGTAGAATCCACTTTTAAGATAGAGAATTGTGATTTAAGGATGTCAAGTAGCTGTTGTAGAGCTTGCATGCTAAAAAGCCCTAGAATATACCAAATTTCTATTAGATTTGTCTGTAAACATGGGGTTTTAAATTTAGCTTAGAGTGTAGATGGGTGCCCCAGAGAATATTCTGAATATGGTGGGAGAGGAATTTATGTATAATCAGAATTTGCTCTTAAAAGAATTGTTTAGTTACGGTCAGAATTTGAGAATGTAGATTGGAAATAAACTACAAACGTTCATGATTATATGGGTTTGTAAAATAAAAGTGTAAAGTATACATCACTTAATAGTTTAAATATTTATTATGCATTTTCTTTAATATAGATTTATATACTATTTAAAACCTTTAACTTAATAGTTCTTCATTTTTACCAGAGTTCATTTTAAACATGTTTGTTTAGGTTTTACTGCAATCACAGCGACCAACCCCATTTGGCTTGTAAAGACTCGGTTACAGCTCGATGCAAGGTATGTTAATTCATTAAAACAAAATTAAAGTTGGTTTCAACTAATTTTTTCCTATAAATTTATATGTGAGATTTCAGTGCCATGTATCTAACTATGTTTTTCCCTTTTTTGGCTGCTGAATTTGCTTTTTTGTTTGGTTTTTGAAACTTGGGTCTGCCATCAGAAGCAAAAGTGATATATATAATAGTTGGCAATATGACACTTGCTAAGGAAGAATGTAGATTATGTGTTTCTATTTATGTATTTATTTATTTGCTTGCTTATTTCCTTATTATTTTATTTCTTGAGAGTGCACCTGAGAGCAGGAGAGAGGCAGAGGGAGAGAGAGAATCTTAAGCAGGCTCAACGCCTAACGCAGGGTTTGATCTCACGACCCTGAGATCCTGACCTAGCTGAAATCAAGAGTCAGGAGCTCAACTAACTGAGCCACCCAGGTGCCCCTATGTGTTGTGTTTTTAAATAAAAGGAAAAGAATGTATATTAATCTAGGCCAAGCAGTGATAGTTTCACTACATGAATGATTATAATCAACCACCCAACAGTTAACCGACAGGATCAGCTGGTCTAGACTGAATCTTTGAGGAGCATTGCTCAAATTTAGTAGCCTTGTGTACAGAGAGGCCTGGCATGGGATTTAGCTCTCATATATTCATAGACTTGATCTGTTACCACTGACCACTTTATGGTAGCACAATTCATTCATTTGATAGATCTATGTTGAGCAGATACTGCTATGTTCTAGGGATATACCAAGAGACATTGGGGACCAACATTAAGTGGAATAGTTAGGGAATGTTGTTTTGAGCCCATTTTTAAGCAGAGGCAGTGGTCTGTGCAAACCTCATAGGTCTTGAGGTTAGGGCCTCTGGTGTGTTCTGGGAACTGAGCAAAGGCCAGAAGCAGTGCAGTTTAGAGTCTTCCCATCTCAATTCCTGTTGGCCTTTAGTATGGACGATGGGAAAAATAATACTTTTATGGAAAGATGATCCTGTTGGCGTATTATAACAATAATAATGAGACTTTTGAAACTTTCAGCCTTTCTGAAGTAGACTATAACAGATTTCCACCTTTTTTACATTTTATGGCATGGGAAAGTAGTGTTATATCTCAGACTATAAATAAAACTGATATGAGAAATCATTAATAATTATGCCTGCTTAAATATCTGTTGTTTACATTTTATGTTGAACTGTATGCTATTTGGAGACTTGAAATAGCTCTAATTCTTGTTTCATCTGAATAATTTTTAATGAAATCCTAAATGGTGAAGCAAAACTCAAAGTTTATTTCTTTTTTTTTTTTTAATGTTTATTTATTTTTGAGACAGAGACAGAGTGCGAGTGGGGGAGGGGCAGAGAGAGAGGGAGACACAGAATCCGAAACAGGCTCCAGGCTCTGAGCTGTCAGCACAGAGCCCGATGCGGGGCTCGAACCCACAAACTGTGAGATCATGACCTGAGCCGAAGTCGGACGCTTAACCAACTGAGCCACCCAGGCGCCCCTCAAGGTTTATTTCTTAAAGCTAAGAGATCTGAAAAGTAGTGGCAGCTAAAACAACCCAAAGGTTAAAGAAATGTGAGATGCCGGTCCATATTATACTACTATAAGCTACCAGGGCTATACTGCAGGATGTTATAAGGTGGATCTGTAGGGGGTCCTGAGAAAAGTATGGCTTAAAACTCTTATTATTTTTTTCACTTCTAATTTTAACGCACAACAGCACAAGTTCTTAGGCTTGGGAGTGGTGGGGAATGGGGTGGGTTTGGGGTAATAGTGAAAGGCTGGTTTGAGGATGCTCATTTATAACTGAGATCAAGAACAGAGCTGTGTTTGTATATTACCCTTTGGACTTGTAGCATTTTAACTTCTTGTGAAGAAGTCTCTGATGGCAGAAACTGATTACAATTGGTTGTATGGATCACTCAACTGAGAAAGTATTCATACAGTGTCATTAGTTGAGGATAGTCATTAGCTCTAAACAATAATTAGTTCATAAAACTGGAGGAATCTGTAGGTTATCAGGTGGGTATCTTAATTGTGTTTTTATTTTATGTCTGAAACAGGCTGTATTAATTTATAAATAGGTAAATTTTCTATTTTTTTCCCTGTAGGTAGCATTTAAACCCATTTCTTATAGGTAAGGTTTTATTGGGAGAATCATAGTATAAAGTAATATTTTTACAAACTCAAAATTGTATATGTATAAGAGTAAATGCTGTGCCATTAAGTAGCACTAAGGAAGTTTTATTGGGCACAATACTCAATAACTACTTGATAACTATAGAGATCCTCATTCACTTTTCACCATGATACTGGCTGTTGCCTTAAAAGGATCATAGGAAATTTGACTTTAATTCTCATAGTCATTTTTAGGGAAGAACTGAGTGGGTTTGGAAGAATCCCTCAGACGTACAGATACTAGATTAATTGTACTTGCTTTATGATACACTGTCATCACTGGTGTCTCAATCACTCTTTTATGTTATTAAGTCCAGAAGAAATCTTCTCATTTGAACTGGATTCAATGTGATGTGACGGTTTGTTTTATCTTGAGCTGCAGTCACAGCGTATTTGGACTAAAGGATTTTATTGCTTATCCCTACAATACAAACTTCAATGAGGACATGAAACTGAAGATTTAATATACTGTATTTTGCATTTGTAAAAGAAAGTATTTACATGTTACCCATCTAATATGACAAACTTCAGGCAAAAGAATAGGAAATCTAAAATGAATGTTTTAAAATTTTGGTTTCACTTCTTCATGAGTTACAGAGGATCATTCTGTACTGGAGTGGCAGATTTCGTCTATACTTTATTTACCTTATTTAAAAACCTATACTACTTTATTAATAAGATTTTTCCTTTTTGCTTTTCAGGAACCGTGGGGAAAAACGAATGGGCGCTTTTGAATGTATTCGTAAAGTGTATCAGACAGATGGACTTAAAGGATTTTATAGGGGCATGTCTGCTTCATATGCTGGCATATCAGAGACTGTTATCCATTTTGTTATTTATGAAAGTATTAAGCAAAAACTACTGGAATATAAGATTGCTTCTACAATGGAAAATGATGAAGAGTCTGTAAAAGAAGCATCAGATTTTGTGGGAATGATGCTAGCTGCTGCCACCTCAAAAACTTGTGCCACAACTATAGCATATCCACATGGTAAGAGATGTTTGAGTTTATAGGAGTAAAATTCTTTTTTTTTAACATTTTTTTTTTTTAATGTTTATTTATTTTTGAGACAGAGCATGAACGGGGGAGGGTCAGAGAGAGGGAGACACAGAATCCGAAACAGGCTCCAGGCTCTGAGCTGTCAGCACAGAGCCCGATGCGGGGCTTGAACTCACGGACCGTGAGATCATGACCTGAGCCGAAGTCGGCCGCTTAACCGACTGAGCCACCCAGGCGCCCCTATAGGAGTAAAATTCTATTAATTTAGAAATTTTCCCATGTCAGCCAATGGCCCACTTATTAGCACATTTATAATTTTATTGAATTCCAGTAAAACAATATATGGTTTCTTAGGAGTTCATCATAATGGGATTAAATCTGTAAGTAACGGTTTTAATAGGTCAGTATATATTATAGTAGCATGGTGGTGATTTAGCATGGGCTTTGGATAGTCACATTTCAGCCCAGAGTCTGTCAGATTATAGCCAGGTGGCTTTTGGGAAAGTTTCTTTAAATTAAAAAAAAAAACTATGGATACGGTTATGGTATGCTAGATACTTTATATACATTAGTGCTAATCTACAAAAAAATTTCTGTGAAGTACTTAACCGTCTCTGTTGAAGTCTAAGCATACTAATACATACCCAGAATTTGTCTTTATTTTCAAATGGGAAACAAGAAATGTTAAGATTGAGTTGTCCAAGGTCACACAGCTTACTCAGATCACATACCTTTTTTAGTGGAGGAGCCCAAATTTGAAATCGGGTCTGTAATCCCAAAGGCCAGCCTATTTTACAGTATTTCATGTTGGCAAATAAGTATATATGATTTATTTCTCTCTGAAGTTTTACAGTATTAGCGTATTTTATTAATAGATGACAAAATTACTTAAGAATTCGTCTTGCGATGTGCTGAGGGTTTGGGGGTTTTTTTGTAACTTTTATTGTTTTGTTTAAAGGTAGCCTTTGATTTTGTTGTTTGGGGTTTGTTTTGCTTCAGTATTATTTTTGTTCATTTATTTTTGACAGAGAGAGAGATTGAGCTTAAGCTTGAGCAGGGGAGGGGCAGAGAGAGAGAGAGGGAGACACAGAATCCAAAGCAGGCTCTAGGCTCTGAGCTGTCAGAACGCATGAGCTATGAGATCATGACCTGAGCTGAAGTAGGACGCTTAACCGACTGAGCCACCCAGGTGCCCTTTTAAGATGTTATTTTTTAAGTAATCTCTGTATCTAGTATGGGGCTCGAACTCACAACCCCAAGATCAAGAATTGCATGCTCCACTGACTGACCCAGCCTGGCACCCCCGCTTTGGGATTTTAATCTAAATGCTTCACTCTTGTTACACTGATGAGCATTTAGCTTCACCCTTGTGAAGCTAAAGCCCTGTAATTAAAGCTATATCAAGACAAATGAAACAGGGCTATGAGTAAAATGAGAATTTTACTCATAAGATGTAATTTACGAGTAAAACCAAGTCTAACCAATTTGCACTGTGAAGTTCTCTCAGTTTCCTGAGGGAAGTTCCTAACTTCTTTCTTTAAGAGAAGTCAAAAGAGGACAGTATCAGCATTGTTTAGGTTCTGGCTCCTATGGGATGCCTAGAACCATGGCCTGCTAAGGTGAGAGACAGAATTTTAGAATTGTAAGCACCTTGTTCCTTCCAGTGAGATGACGTCACTACAAGAAGAGGTAACTTATAAACAATATTTTGGAGTGGAATATGTAAATGGCATTAATTTTTAAGAGAGGACACGAGATTTCAGATATTAACATTTGCAGTGAAAATGTCTCCAGGCCATTTCCCTCAGGCCCATCAGGAGTAGTGTGCTGGAAAAACAGACTCTTCAGTAGAGAGCTCTGAATTCTTGTCCCAGCCTCTCAACTGACTAAAACCTCTCAGCAGTCCTGATTCCTCATCTTTCAAAACTAAGAAATACGGACTAACTTATACGTAATCTTTTAGATTTCTTAGAGCTCTAAAACTTTACAATTTTTGCTTAGTTGCTTCCCAGATGGAACCTTTCAGCTGATTGGCTAGTATTTTGAACATATCCAGCCTCATGAACATGAGATTTCTTGTTGGCATTTGTGGACCAAATAGATTAGTTGTGGTGAATAGATTAGTTGTTCTATTTTTTCATTGTAGGGTCCACTTAAAATCTTTTCTGTCACTATATCTTTGTGTATTCGTCCTTGATACCACCTACATTCCTTTTCCTGTCTCTTTACCTTTTTCTTACAAAATCTATTCTCCCCTTTGTCTATATTAGTATACAACTGATACTTTTGTTTTATTCTGTTACCATTCAGGAACCTATGTTATAATTACCACTTACCACTAGTGATTTTAGCCAGCTGACTTAGAAGTTTGGTGTTAGTGGGGCTCCTGGGTGGCTCAGTTGGTTGGGCATCCGACGTCGGCTCAGGTCATGATCTCATGGTCTGTGAGTTCAAGCCCCGCATCAGGCTCTGTGCTGACAGCTCAGAGCCTGGAGCCTGCTTCGGGCTCTGTGTCTCCTTCTCTCTCTGCCTCTCTGCCTCTTATGCTCTGTCTCTGTCTCTCTCAAAAATAAATAAACATTTAAAAAAAAAAAATTTTTTTTTAAATAAAAAAAGTTTGGTGTTACTGTAATATAACCAGTTTCAATCAGTTACGCATTAAAAATCACTCCTTATCCGAAGTGTACACTTAAAAGACTGGTAAATGGGATATGCTCAGCATTAGGAGGGTATAAAGATATCACTAATGTTTTAAAATGACTTTTTTCCCCCTAAACAGAAGTCGTAAGAACAAGACTACGTGAAGAGGGAACAAAATACAGATCTTTTTTTCAGACACTGTCTTTGGTTGTTCAAGAAGAAGGTTATGGGTCTCTTTACCGTGGTCTAACAACTCATCTGGTGAGACAGATTCCAAACACAGCCATTATGATGGCCACCTATGAATTAGTGGTCTACCTTCTCAATGGATAGCAACTTCAGGCTGCTGTATACTATGAAGAGGGAAGACCAAAAGATGACAGTGGACCATGCAGTATCGAAGCCAGCATGGTGGACAGAAGAAAATAGTTTGGGAACATGTAACTATGCCTAAAGGAAAGTTTGGTTGTAGGAATTAAAGTAATCATAATAACCGCATTACTTGGTGTTTTCAGTAATGTGAAAAAAACCTAGGCTGCCCAAGAAAAAGCCTTTAGAAGCACTACTTCCTCCAAATTGCCATTTTCTCTACCATGTCCATGGGACATAGTTGCATTTTGTTGATTTATGGCACAATATAGTGTTTATTCCATGAGCACTTTTTCAATCTTCTAATAAAGCCATCCATAATTATATAAATATTGTAACTATCCAAAGATAGTATTGACAGTCATAAATGTCTTACCTCTGGCTTCTGTGTAATTTCTGTAAAATTGTAAAATAACAATAAGTGAGATCCTTAGTATTGTTTTCACATTTCCTTGAGAGGATCTGGAATATTTTAAAGTTAATTATTTGGCATTATTCATCACTAGTTTTGACAGCTAATGAAATAGTATCTAAATATCTTGCGTACTTTTAGCTTTAAAATGTTTTGGTTTCCACTGCTAACAGGAACATGATGTTTAGCATAATGTGGACACTTAAATTGTTCGTTAACATATCAAACTCAGTGGTAATAGTTTGGGACAGAAGAAACCAGTAAAATGTTGATTCTTGGCCATTTCAATAACTTGAGCATGTCCTCCGATCTTTTCTATCTTTATGATACGTGAATGACTTCAGTTGTCTTTTCAGTGGTTTATTAGTTATGGACTTAAGTTATCATCTATCATACCTAGGTATTATTTTCTTAAAGTGGAAAAAATTTACCACTTCTGAATCTTTCTCCATTAGGAATTTGAACCTTTGAATTATTTCCAGATGATCAATATAAATTGCATTTATTTTGTAGAGAAAATGGTAATTTTCAGCTTTGCTGTAATAGGTTTTTTTTTTTAAGGTGGCATTATAAATATCTGGGGCAGTATAAACATCGAAGAGGGGCCCTTTGCCATCTGATCGAACAGGTGGTGATCCTAATTGACTTACAATTTGTAAATGAACAAACTGCTTTTGACAAGAAATGTATGCTATCCTAATTTCTTGAATGGTAAATCATAGAAAGATTCAAGTTAATTCAGATTCAGTGTGCTAACAGGATATAGCTTTTACATTTTGCTGTTGAGTTCACCTGTACCTCTTAATACTTAAATGTATTATATGTATGGCCTTTATGAAGATGTTTGCTATAATTCTGTTAAGAGACTTTGCTAATGGATGTTGCTATACTGGTGTATAAAACATCTACAATTAAACTCCAGTGTGGTACTCATTTCAGTATAGATGAACTGTACATTTTGTGCAATGGCTTTATCTTAAGAATGACTCTTTGTGAATGCACTTTGTGGCCTTTTTTTGGGGGGTGGTGGTGGGGTGAGAGTAACAGAGAATTCCACTTTAGGATTATTTTTTTTTAAACATTGGTCATGTATTAGGCAGAAACAGTGTTCAACAAAACATTTTTCTGGGTTTTAGATACAGTGTTTTGGAGATCTTTAATAACATAAATGTTTTACATATTCTATGTACGCTCTAGTGCCCCTAATATAGAAAATTGTAGCACGTCATTGCAAGCTTACTCTGTTGTCACCAATGAAACACAGTGCCCTCTTAAATTCCTCACCTTCTTAACTCATTATAATCAACAGTAACTGGATGTTTTTGAGGTGCTTTGATTGGAATTTAAAAATATTCCAATCTCTTTGGAGACCAAAGGCAATTTCAGTTTCATTACCTTTGGGATTATTCATACCTTTTATGGTGACTTTTAGCTTTGACATTTATTGTGAGAAACATGCCAAAAAAAAAAAAAAAAAAAAAGCAACCCAATAATGGGGGTTCTAACTTAAATCTGTAGAGAAAGTCTCAATCTAGAGTGTTTGCCTTTTCAGGTGCCACTTATACTGCCTAATACAGTGCCATTTGCCTTGTGAAGATGCATAAACATTAGTTGTGCTGAATGTAGGACAGACATTCTCCCTAATCTTAATGATCTCAGTACACCACAGATAAGATTAAGAATGATCTGAAAACCAGCAGCTAAGGAACATCTTATTATTTAGCTGTAGCAAATTCATAATAAGTGTCCTTCAAGGATGAACATGTATTCTATTCTGGTTTGTATTTAGCAAGTAAAACTTATGTTGACCTTTAGTGCATTATATTCTGCTATATATAGAGTATTCTCTATGTACTGGAAGAAAAGATGTTAAGAGTCTTTTTTACTCTTTTTTTTTTTTTTTTAATGTTTTTATTTATTTTTTGAGAGAGAGATTTACAGACTGTGAGCAGGGGAGGAGCAGAGAGAGAGGAAGACACAGAATCTGAGGCAGGCTCCAGGCTCCCAGCTGTCAGCACAGAGCCCAACACGGGGCTTGAACCCACGAACCGTGAGATCATGACCTGAGCCAAAGTCGGACGCTCAACCGACTGAGCCACCCAGGCGCCCCAGATCTTAGAGTCTTAGATTTTGTTTCTTTGTACAACAACTGGAAAGGAGCAATGAAGCTTTTTTTTTTTTTTTTTTCCCAAAGCACAATCTGCTATAGTTTACTTTATGTGTGATAGAGATAATTTTTAAAAAAAGACTATATATAAAAGTTGTGTATAAAATTTGTCTCTGAAACATTTCTTTGGAGATTTTTTAATTGATGCAAATGTTTAAAAAAATGCATACTTAAAGGATTGTTTGTTTTTTTTTAACTGTTTTGTTTTCATCTATTTTCTATCAGATGACTTTTTATTTCTTGCATAGAGATAGGCAGCACTCTTCAGACTGGTCTGTACTTTTATTATGCAGTCTTCTCAGAAAATTGAATTGAACTTATTCACGTTAAAGAAGTAGATACTGAAAGATATGCTCATAGAGCAGCAGATAGAACTTTGGTACCTGTAGCACATAGACAGTTTGCTAAATCTCAAAAGTCCAAATCTGAGAACTACCAACCCTGTGACTGGGGTATAATACAGTGCTTTTAAATCGAGGAAGAAACAAATACTGTATCACCAAAGCTTTGTCTTAATTTTCATTACGTATGTAACTTTGTGGAACCAACCTTCCTAGATTGGGCCCACAAGTAATTTATTTACAACTTTGAAACTAGGATAGAATATTGTTAGATTAATTCATCCAAGCTTTTGTCTCTTAAAACCTAATGCCCGTTGCGGACTAGCATTATTGTATTAGGACCAGGTTGTTAAAAATGATGAGTGTTTACTCTTTTACTGGAGTATAAACATGTCAGCGTTTTTAGATTGTTTGAAATCCCTAAAATACCAATTTGAACTTGAAGGATGTAAGTGCTAGAAATCAATCTATCCCCTTACTCTTCAGCATTGTTCATGCCTATCTTTTGTTGTTTACATGCTCTTCTGCCGGGACTTTAGTACTGTAGGGACCCCTTTTGGCTTAATAAATATAATAGATGAGCCTTTCTGTCTACTGATCATGACTTTAACATTCCTAAGAATAAAGGTATTTCTAAATGAATTAAATTAGAAAGAGTTTTAATTATATGAAGGTGTTTAATACAATGTGCATTCTGCCCATTCAAGTCTCTTCTCCATCATCCCCTTACACTTCTTGTTAATCTAAACACTGCTTTTTAGGCTATCCCTTTTAGAAACTGAGAATTCTGGTTTCAGTTTTTACATTAAAAAACATTTGAATGTGTACCCCTCATATGTGAACAATTATGATCTATTAGTCATAGCTAAATAATCAGCTTCAAAGGAGTTGGTATCTTTTGACCGTTTACATGAGGTTTGTTATTCTTGCATTTTGTGTACATGGCTGTAAATTATGTGCATTTATTCTATTTATGTTAACTAGCTGAATTTTATTTGAATTGTTAAATTAAAAAATTAAAACATCCTTATGAAAATATGGGGGTTTTTTCCTATAATGTATTCTAATATTATGGTGAGAATGTTATCATACTTTCTTAGGACTATGTGAAGAACAAAAGTGCATTGCCATTTTCAAGGTGTTAGGCCCCCGTCTGCTAGACATATAGTGATGTCTCTAGAGGAAACAAAAGGTCAAATAATCGAATTCCCTTGTAATTCAGTAAGGTATTTCTGTTCTGCCATATTTTCCACAGGTTTATTGATCTTTAGGTACCATACTTTTTTATGTATCAAAACATCCAGTTTGCAAAATATATCTGAGAAGTTGGAGACCGACTAAGTTATTTGATTGATAACTCCTTGGGTTATAATGATTTCTTTTAACATCATGAATTTTTGTTAGTTTTGGTTTCAGCCTTTCAGAAAGCTAAGAAAAAATTAAAAAGCTGGAAACTTGTTATAATAACCAAATGAATCCATGTATGACAAGTTGCAGCACATGACACAGATATAAATGTTAATAGTAACTACCCGTTTTACATTTTGTCCATTTGTTTTATTTAAGTTTTCACGAATTAATAGCAACCATCAGACATCACCTAGTTTTGTAAGTGAGGAAGGAAATCCGGACAAATTTGTTTTGTTCCTTTTCTCAAACATAAAACTCAAAACCTTTTGACTGCTTTCCACTGAAGACTGAAATAGTGGATGAGGTGAAGACATTGGGAAAATACTAGTTGAGGCTGGTATGACCATATTTTAATAGTGTCCCAAGTTTTATTTATTCATTTATTAGTGAATAGCAGGAGTTGTGGTAGAGGAAGGAATTTGTGAGTGTGTGATTTCTTGAGGTTCAGGTATGACCTTCATACAACCGATAGGCAAGAAAGCAAGATGTAGTTAAATGGTTTCCTTTATTTTCCTGATTTTCTTGCATTGCACAAACCAGCTGACTACCTTAATATGTGGAATCAATTCAGTAATTTTAAGTTCATAGAGTGTGCTCTTTATACAGTGATTTCATGAAGTTTTCCAACAGCCTGGAGATTGAGTGAATACACAAGTGATAATTAGGGGGAAATCAGTCACAATGGGTTTTTTTTTTTTTTTACTCGGTGTTGTTCTGAGTCTTAGTTCTATGTTTATTTACTACACTAGAGTCTTCAGTAGCATTTGGGACGACACAGGTGATTAGCAAAACAACCCTTCATTTAGAGGAAAGACCTACGGGGATTGGCTTAGAATGAAACCTGGGGGATAATAAGAGCTACTATTTACAGTTTACTGTTCTTGAAGCTGATCTACATAGATTACATCCTGAGGCTACTGGGAACCATTGGATTTTTTTTTTCCCCAAAGCATTTGTGTAACAACAGCAAGTCAGACACTAGGTTCCTTGGGTGTTAGGATATGTCCTATGTTCTCTGGAAGTGTTAATGGCAATTAATTCTTTTAGAAAGATCTGGAAAGGTTGCCTGGAGAAAACAGTATTGAAACCAAACTTTGGAACAATAGCAATTTGACAGGCTGGTTTCGGGAGGGGCATTTCTTGTTGAAACAAAGATCAAGGTGTTCTAGTAGCCCATCAGGAGAAATAACCCACTTTCTCTGATTCCCTCTTGGGAACTGATAACAAAAAGTAACTGTCTTGAGATTTTGAAACTAGTGGTAGATCTAGGATTCTAAACCTAGTCTCATTCAGAGGAGCTTATCACATCCAGCTCAGTGAAATTTAGTGCTAGACACCTGTTTTCTGTGTCTCAGTCCCCCACACTTCCAAAGCTCAATTCCTCGAGTCTTCCGTCAAGGATAAAGGCCCACTTTCAGTCGCTGTTTCTGAATCTTCCCTTTCAAGGTTATCCAGTAAGATTGATCTCCATTGTATGAACTTACTGTGCGGTGTTTTAGTGGCTTAGGTTATTTGATCCAAATTTTCCTGTTTTATATGCGTATATTTGTTGTTTCTCACCCCCCCATAAGTGTGCTAGACCAACTGGATATTAGTATGAAAAGAGCCATTACCTCACCATGCATAAAAGGTGGCTGTGGGTCTAAAGGCAAAAATTAACATTGCAAACCTTGAAAAAAATGCAGTATCTTTGCAACCTTGGCGGGGTGGGGGGGGGGGGGGGGTGGGGGGGGGCGGTTAGAGTCCACAAAAAGCACTAACCATTAAACCCTCAAAGTTTAAAACAAAAACAAAAAACATCAAAGGTAAAAATGCAGCCCCAGACTACAAGAAAATATTTACAATAGACAGGATATACTCATAAACACATATAACCTAAACATTTTTTTTAAAAAAACCTATGTAAAGATGTTTAACATGGTTAGTAAAACAAATTAGAACCACAAAGGAGATAACACTACAATATACCCAGTACAGGAACAAGTAGAAACAACACCAAAAATGAAGAAATGAACTGCTATATTGCTGTTAAGAATGTAAAATGGTATAGCTACTTTGGAAAGATGAAAGTTTTTTTTTTCAATGTTTATTTTTTTGAGAGCAGGGAAGTGACGGGGGACAGAGGATCCAAAGTAGGCTCTGTACTGACGGTGAGGCTCAAACCGTGAAATCATCACCTGAGCCAAAGTCAGACACTTAACTGAGCCACCCAGGCAGCCCTGGAAAGATGCAGTTTTTAAGAAACTTTATTGCTACTCTATAATGCAGAATTATTACTGTTGGGAAAGGGAGAAGGGAGTTTCCAAGAGAAATGAAAATCTCTACAAGTTCATAGCTGTTTTATTTCTCAATGTGGACATCAAGGGAAAGTCCATTGTAAATTCGTGCAGTGGAATAATTGTGAAACAAAAACCAAAGTAGGAATTACTGCTACTTGCAATAACGTGAATGCATATCAAAAACATGTTAGATGAAAGAAGTCTGGCACAGACATACATATGTATATGGAATACATACATAAATGTATTCCATTTATATGAAGGTTAACAGGCAAGAGTAGTCCGCGTGATAGAAGTCAAATTAGCAGACATGGCAGTACAGAACTGTTGACTTAACAAGTGCCTGGTGGAACTTACTGGAGAAATGGAAAAATCCTACTTGTTCATCTGGGTAGAGTTAAGCAGGTTTGTACGTACTGTGAAGATACGTTAGCTGTAAATTTAAGATTTGTTCACTTTAAACATGCTTTTAAAGAATTTAAAGTAAAAAAAAATGCTTAAGGAAAAGTTAATTTGAATGCTACAGAATGAAACCCATGAAGACTTGAGGTAATGGAATTACCAAAATACAGTTCATAAAATAAGGGTGCTTAATGTTTTAAGAAGTAAAACGGAGGTTTTAAAAGTATCTGATTTTGGTATCAAGTAAGCAGGACCTCTGAGCTATGCACCTCCATGACACTTAGATCTCAACATGCTTTTTGAGGCATTGCTCACAAAAAATAGAAGGGTTCCTCAAGGACTTTCCCCTTTTCCTTCCCCATCCCAAGCCCCAAGCCAAACAATTAGAACTAAATTTGGATTCATCAGGGTGGAGACTGGTGCTGGGCTTTGATCTCCAGGAGCAATTCTATCTGGAGTCCAGGCCCAAAGGAGTCAGCAGGCTGTGGTGCTTCCAGGATGGGGGGGTACTCCCCTGGGTACCAGTAGAAGCAGAATCTTGGAAAGCTAGGCATACAGATTCCCAGAGCATTGCTTAATTATTACCAAACACATAAGACTTGCCACTGGGAGTGATTACAGAAGCAACAGATTCACACCATCAAGGACTTAGAGGCAAAGTGCAGAGTAGGTAGTAGCTGTAATTACAGAGACAAACATGCAATATGAAATAAGGAATAAACAGACTTTAATAGTCAACTGTAAAAATGAAAACTATAGGCCCTGAAATCAAGAACTCAATGGGTAAGTAAAAAATAGATGTAACTGAAGTGATTTAAACTTGAAGATCTAAGTTATCTAGAAGACCAGAAACAGATAAAAAGGGCTATGAAAGATCTGTTAGGAGATAATGCATGGAATGACAATGTCTAAAATAACATCATTATATTCAGTAAATGAGAATAGAGAGGAGGCAATACTTTAAAAATAATTGGAACCTTCCCAGAGTTGATAAATGAATCCATGGCTCCATGAATCCCAATGCATCCTAATTTGGATTAAAACATGCCTCTAAATGTAGTGATAGGAAGAACATCAAAGCAAAGTGAAGATTTTTATTTCTGCTACCTGCAGTGGGCTAGGTTTTAGGGCCAGTGCACCTAATGAGTGCAATTAAAAGGCTGGAAAAATATAAAAATCTTAACATCTGAGAGTGAACATAATAATGAAGAACGAGCAGGCCCAAATCCAGGACATGCGAAGAACCTGGAAAGTTAAGAGCACTACTCCAAGCCACTGAAGACCTAGAAGTAAGACAGGCATACGTGGCCAGGCCCCACTTAAGTTGAGGAGTCTGATAGAACCCTCCCCATTTAAGTTGGGGCCCCAGTAGTATATTTGTGTTCTTCCATCTACAAGGGACTAGACAAAGTTTCCTTGGTGCTGAGCAGAACACAGAAGTAAAAAAAAAAAAAAAAGCCGATCCCTGAGACCAAATACCCCTGAGCAGAATTAAAGTCCAACTTTGCATTGCTAGAGTGGGGAGGGGACCCTAAGATCATGAACTAAGGTGGTTCCAGACACACAGGATCCCAAGTGTGTGGTAAAAGCAAAGACCATTCTTTTCTGGAAAAAGCACTCATCCCTGGTCATGTTGAAAGCATATCAATAATTTCAAGGACTGTGAGCAGTACCCAGTCAATAATAAGCACACGAGGAAGCCACACCATTGGTGACAACCCTTAAAAGCGAAAACAGCCTACTCCCAAAAAGAAAGATTCTACAGTTACCAAATATGGATTGTAAAATGCAAATGAGCACATTTTTAAAAATATAAGGCGTGCTTGAAAATAGGAGAATGGGACGCTAAAAAATGGCTGAGCAGATTTGAAAACCAAATATAACTTCTAGAAGTGAAAACTAAAGTAGAAAGCACAGTTGGACAAAGCTGATAAAAGTTGTTTAACTGAAAGATGGAGCAGAATGCTGCGAAGAATCACCAGAAGATACAGAGGAGACGGTGAGATGCAGGCGGGACACACAGGAAGCCCTGGGCAGGTGGACTGCTGTCCCAGGGAAGCAGAGATAGTGGATCAAAGGGGTCAGCTCAAGTGATGGAGGCTGAGGATTGTCTACAACCGATGAAGAACTCGCCTCCGTGGATTGAAAATCCTAAGTATTCCCAAACAGAATACATAAAAAGGAACCCATATCTACACACAGTATCGTGAAACTAGATAACCAAAAGCAGAGGTTTGGGGATAAAAACAGCCAGAATTTTACCCCTGACAGATCCGTCAAAGCAGTGACAGCCAGTCTGACCACTCACTTCACATGCATAGTAGAAGAGAGTGGAACAATTTCTTCCAGTGTGCTGCCAAACTAGAATTTTATACCCAGGACATCCTTAGGGCGTGAGAATGGAATAAAGAAATTTCAGAAAAATTTAAACTGGGAGTGCGCCATCAGTGGGTCATCAAAGGAAATCCTAAAAGATGCACTTCAGGCAGAAGTATGGATGGAAGGCCTATGAGGCAAAGGAAAAATGCTACATGAAAAAGTAAGTTAGGTGGGCAATAATAACAATGGGATTTTTAAAAATTTGACCAAAATATAGTACATTACGATTTTATGAAAGAAGGGAAGGGGATAAATGGAGTTAAAGTATTCTATGAGCTTCCCATTACCCAGGTGGAAGATGAAGATTTTAATTCATTTTAAATGTTAAGTATGGGGGCGCCTGGGTGACTCAGTCAGTTAAGTGTCTGACTTCAGCTCAGGTCATGATCTCGTGGTTCATGGGTTCGAGCCTCACATTGGGCTCTGTGCTGACAGCTCAGAGCCTGGAGCCTGTTTTGGATTCTGTGTCTCCCTCTCTCTGCCTCTCCCCTGCTCATGTTCTGTCTCTCTCTGTCTCTCTCTGTCTCTCTCTGTCTCTCTCTCTCAAAAATAAACATTAAAAAAATAAAAATAAATGGTAAGCGTGTGTTGTAAAATGGAGGATAACCAATGAAAGAACGGAAATAGTACCACTTCCATACCAGTCAAAGTGGAACACATGAAATTATTCTTTTCAAAAATCAGTTAAAAAGGAGTGCCGGAGGGGTTCCTGGATGGCTCAGTCGGTTAAGCATCCAACTTCAGCTCGGATCATGATCTCACAGTTCGTGGGCTCAAGCCCAATGATGGGCTCTGTGCTGATAGCTTGGAGCCCAGAGCCCGGAGCCTGCTTCAGGTTCTGTGTCTCCCTCTCTCTGCCCCTCCCCCACTTGTGTGCATTCTCTCTCTCTCTCTCTCTCTCTCTCTCTCTCTCTCAAAAATAAATTAAAAATAAAACAAATAAAAGGAGTGCCAGAAATGAGAGATAAACCACATGAAATTATAGTTTGTTTGTTTTTTAGGTTAACTCTATGCCTAATGTGGGATTCGAACTCCCAATCCCGGGATCAAGAGTTGCATTCTGAGCCAGCCAGACACCCCAGAAATAATAGGCTTTAAATCCAAATAACCCAGTGGTTAATATTAGTGAAAATGGACTAAATACTCCAGTTTAAAGATTGTCAGACTGGGATTTAAAAACAACAAAAAGTTACTTGTGAGAGACATGGTTAAACCATAAGGACATGTTAAGGTTGGAAGTAAAAGAATGAATAAAGATAAGACTTGAAAATACTACCCAAAGGAAACAGATGTAACCAAATTACTACCAGAGAAAACAGATTTTAATGCAAGAAAGCATTACCAGAATTCAGGAAGGTTGTGACATCATCGTGTGGTAATAAAAGGTTTGTTTCACCAAATATACAATGATTTAAAATATTCATATGCCTGATAAAATTTCCTCATATAGATCCAAAATTGAAAGAACCACAGGAAGAAGCAGACAAATCCACAATTGTGGGAGTCTTTAACAAACTTCTCTCAAAAATTGATACAAAAAAAAAGTATGCATATACACTTCAAGGGTACGGTTAACAACCTTGGCCCAATGGAAACGCATACAACACTGCACTTAACATCTGCAGAATATGCACGCTATTTATAGAAATTGACCCAAGCAACCTCATCAGATTTCAAAGTGTTGAAATCATACAGAGGATGTTCTCTGACCACAATGCAATCAAACTAGAAATCAACAAATAAATAATTGAAGAACTTCATAAATTTGGAAATTTAGACACATGCTTCCAAATAAACTGTAGGTCTGCTCAACCACACGGACAAAATATTTTGAGCTGAACAATAATAAAAGTTCTAAATGTCAAAACTGATGAATGCAAATCAAACAGTCCTTAGAGAAAAATCTAAATTTTTCTGCCAAGACAAAAAGGCTGAAAATTAATGAAGTACACATTTGTATTAGTTAGGGTTAGCTAGGGCACCATAGTTAGAGACTCAGATGCACAGTGGCTGAAACTGATAGACATTTTACGGCTTGCTCACTTTACGATCTTAGAGGAGCAGGTTGGTTCCTCTCTAACAGTTCTTCAGGGACTCAGCTGATGGAGGGTCTACCATTCTCAACATTTGCCTTCCAAGGTGGCCTAGGGCCATGGTTGTTAGACCTCAGCCTGTATCCAAATCACATGGAAGGCTTGTTGTGTTTTTCTGGTATTGTTTAAAACAAAAAATACATGTTACCTATCTTAGATAAGCTGTAAGCAGGTAGGGAAAATGCCATCATTTTGGGAAAAAAATTCAGAGAATAGGACTACTAAGTGTATTTTTCCCATACCATTACCAAAGTCTTTTCTTCCACCTGCCCCGCCTCAGCTTTATTGAGATACAATATTGTGTGAGTTTGAAGTATACGACCTGATGACTGGATACGCGTACGCATTGCGAAATGATGACCACAAGAAGTTAACACCTCCATCCCCTCACATAATTACCATTTTTGTGTGTATGTGGTTAGAGCATTTAAGATGTACAGTATTGTTAACTATAGTCACCATGCTGTCCTTTAGATCCCCAGAACCTGGTCATCTTATAACTGGAAGTTTGCATCCTTTGACTAACATTTCTCCTCTGCCTCTGCCTCCCTGCATCCCCCGGTAACTACCACTCTGTTCTCTATTTCTGTAAGTTCAGCTTTTTTATTTTTGATTTTTTTAAGTTGACTTATTTTGAGAAAGAGAGAGAGAGCTGGGGAGAGACAGAGAGAGAGAAAAGGAGAGAGAATGAATCCCAAGCAGGCTCCGCACCCTCAGCACAGAGCCTGACTTGGGGCTTGAACTCACAAACTGTGAGATCATGACCTGAGCAGAATTCAAGAGTCAGATGCTTAACCGACTGAGCCATCCAGGCTCCCCTGAGTTCACATTTTTTAGACGCCACATATAAATGAGATCATGCAGTATTTGTCTTTCTCTGTGTGACTTATTTCACTTAGCATGTTGTCACAAAAGGCAGGATTTCTTTCTTGTCTATGGCTGAACAATATTCCATTGTGTATATAGACACAGAATTTCTTTATCTGTTCATTCGTTGTTTCCAGTCTTGGCTATTGTGAATAATGTTGCAGTGAACTTCAGGGTGCAGATGTCTCACTAAGACAGTGATTTCCTTTCCTTTTATATATACCCCACAGTGGGATTGCTGGCTCAGATGCTGGGTCTATTTGTAATTTTTTGAGGAACGACCATGCTCTTTTGATAGTGTCTGCACCAATTTACTTTCCCACCAACACTGTGCAAAGATTCCCTTGTCTCTATATCCTCACCAACACTTGTTATCTCTTATCTCTTTGATACTAGCCATTCTAACTGGTGTGAGGTGATATCTCATTGTGGTCTTGATTCACATTTCCCTGATGATTAGTGATGCTGAGCATCTTTTCATATGCCTGTTGGCTATTTGTATGTCGTCTTTAGAAAAATGTCTACTGAGTTTATTTGCCCATTTTAATCAGATTATTTGTTTTTTGTTGTTGGGTTGTATGAGTTCCTTATGTATTTTGGATATTACCCTCTTACCAGATAGAAGGTTTGCAAATATTTTCTCCTATTCCACAGGTTACTTTTCCATTTTGCTTTATAGTTTCTTTTGCTGCGCAGAAGGTTTTTAGTTTGATGTAGCCCCACCTATTAATTTTTGCTCTTGGTGTCACATCCAAAAAATTATTGCCAATATCAATGTGAAGGAGCTTTTTCCCTATCTTTTCTTCTAGGAGTGTTACAGTTTCATGTCTTAATTTTAAGTTTTCAATCCATTTTGACTTAATTTTTGTGAGTAGTGGAAAATAGGAGTCCAATTTCATTCTTTTGCATGTGAATATCCAGTCTTCTCAACACCATTTATTAAAAAGACAATCTTGGGGTGCCTGGGTGGCTCAGTTGGTTAAGCATCCAACTTCAGCTCAGGTCATGATCTCACGGTCTGTGAGTTCGAGCCCTGCGTCGGGATTTGTGCTGACAGCTCAGAGCCTGGAGCCTACTTCGGATTCTGTGTCTCCCTTTCTTTCTGCCCCTCCCCTGTTCATGCTCTGTACCTCTCTGTCTCAAAAATAAATAAAACATTTAAAAAAAATTTTTTTTAAGACAATCTTTCCCCCATTAGGTATTCTTGGCCTCCTTGTCGATTATTAGTTGACCATGTATACATGAGTTTATTTCTGGGATCTTGATTCTATTCCACTGGTCTATGTGTCTGTTTTTATGCCAATATCATACTGTTTTAATTACTACAGCTTTGAAATACAGGTGTTTGAAATGAGAAAGTGTGGTTTCTTCAGCTTTGTTCCTCTTTCTCAGGATTGCTTTGGTTATTCTGGGTTTTTTTGTGGTTCTGTGTGAATTCTAAGATTTTTTTTTTTATTTCTATAAAAGTAGCATTGGAATTTTGGGAGAGAGTGCATTGAATCTATGGATGGGTACTATGGACATTCTAATAATATTAATTCTTGTGATCCATGAACACAGGATATTTTTCCATTTGTGTCATCTTCATTTTCTTTCGTCATTTTCTTTCATAATTTTCAGCATACAGATCTTTCACCTCTTCGGTTAAGCTTATTCCTAAGTATTCTATCGTTTTTGATGGTACTTATGGGATTGTTTACTTCTTTTTCAGATGTTTAATTTTTACGTTTAGGGTAATTACTGATAGGTAAGGACTATTAATGTCATCTAATTAACTGTTTTCTGGCTGTTTGTTGTGCCCTCTTTTCTTTCTTTCTTTTTCTGCTTTCCTCTGTGGATTGATGATTTCATTCCTGGCTTGCTTTGATTTCCTGCTTTACCTTTTGTGAATCTACTGTATATTTTTGCTTTGTGGTTACCATGAGGCTTACATAAAACATCTTATAGATAGGAGTCTACTTTACATTGTTAACGATTAACTTTGACTGCATAAAAACTTAACCCTTTTACTCACCCACCTTTTATGTTTTTGAGGTCACAATTTACTTTTTTCATAGTGTGTATTCATTAACAAATTATTGTAGCTATTGTTATTGTTATTTTTCATTTTTTAATTTATTTTATTTTTATTTAATTTATTTTTTAAATTTATATCCAAGTTAGTTAGCATATAGTGCAACAATGATTTCAGGAGTAGATTCCTTAATGCCCCTTACCCATTTACACCATCCCCTCTCCCACAACCCCTCCAGCAACCCTCTGTTGGTTCTCTATATTTAAGAGTCTATTATGTTTTTTATTGTTATTTTTAATATTCTTGTCCTTTAACCTTGATACTAGAATTAAGTGGTTAACACTATCATATTACAGTATTAGAATATGCCAAATATGCCAAATTTGACTCTATACTTAGTCTTGTAGGTATTGCATATTTTCATATGTTTTCATATTACTGATTAGTGCCCTTTCATTTCAGCTTGAAATTCTAGAGAGCTTGTTAAAACACTGATTGCTTGGTATTCTCCCCTGGAATTTTATTCTGTAGCCTCACCTAAGTCTGTAGTCCAAGAATTTGCATTTCTAACATGCTGCTTTTGTTGGTTCAGAGATTATACTCTGAGCCCCACTGAACTTTGGATTATCTATATCTAAGTTAATGGGAAAGAACAGTGAGCATGGATGGGTATATAACTTCTGTCCACATTTCACTGGCTAGAACCCAGTCATGTGATCACACTTATCTGACAGGAAGGCTGGGAAATATAGAGTAGCTGTTGGCCCAGAAAGAAAAGGAAGCATTTGTGTGAAGAACTCTGTGGCCACATCCTTTGCAATGAATTAGAAAAATAAAGTAGAATAAACCCAAATAACCTAAAAAGAATAAAATAATTAAGAGCAGGACTTGATGAACTAAAATCTAAAAATACAATAGAAAATCAACAAAGCCAAAAACTGGTTCTTTAAGAAGACTAATGGTGATACTTATACTATAAATCCTAGAGCAGCTAAAAATAAATAAAACAAAAAGGTATAGTCAATGAGTCAGTAGTGGAGACAAATGGAATACTAAAGTATACTCAGTTGAAAAGAAGCTAGAAGAAGGGTTTTGGAAAAACATAGAACAAATGAGATGAATAGAAAGCAAATAGCAAGATGGTAGAGATGAACATTACTACATCGATAAGTACATTAAATATAAGTGGTCTGAACAATTGATTAAAAGACAGAGATTGTCAGACTGGATAGCAATGTAAAATTCAACTGCGTGCTGCTTTTACTTTAAAAAAAATATTTTTTGTTAATGTTTATTACCATTGAGAGACATTACCATTACCATTTGAGAGACAGAGCATGAGCCGGGGAGGGGCAGAGAGAGAGAGATGGAGACACAGAGCTCAAAGTAGGCTCCAGGCTCTGCACTGTCAGCACAGAGCCCAATGCAGGACTCAAACCCACAAACCGTGAGATCATGACCTGAGCCAAAGTCGGATGCTCAACCAACTGAGCCACCCAAGCACCCCTGTGCTGTTTGTATTTTTTAAAACCTTTTGATTTTAAAATAATATTATACTTACAAAAAAGTTGCAAAAAGAGAACAAAGAGTTCCCATATACTTTCATCTACCTTTCCCACAAGATAACATATTATATACAATTATCAAAACTTGGAAGTTAACATTGAAACAACATTACTTACAAATTTATAGACCCTACTCAAATTTCAGCAATTGTCTCACTAATGTTATTTCTCTGGCCCAGAATTTAATCTAGGATGCCACACTGCATTTAGTTATCATGTCTCCTTTGTTGCCTCTAGATTTGATGGTTCTTTAGTATTTCTTTGTTATTCATGACCTTGACACTGTTGAAAAGCCCTGGCCGGTTATTTTGTAAACTGTCAGTTTGAGTTTATCTGATGTTTCTTCACATTTAATCAGGTTATGCAGTTTTGGCAAGGATATTAAGAAATGGTGGTAAAAAATGAGAAACATCCACGACACTAAAAGCTGGGTTTTTTTTTTTTAATTTTTAAAAAATGTTTATTTATTTATTTTGAGAAAGAGGGAGAAAGAGCAGGAGCAGGGGAGGGGCAGAGAGATTGGGAGGAGAGAATCCCAAGCAGGCTCCAACTTGTCGGCACAGAGCTCCATGCAGGGCTTGATCTCACAAACTGTGAGATCGTGACCTGAGCCGAAATCAAGAGCTGAACGCTCAACTGAGTGAGCCATCCAGGTGCCCCTAAAAGCTGTTTAAAAAAAAAAATCAGGGGTGCCTGAGTGGCTCAGTCGGTTAAGCGTCCGACTTCAGCCCAGGTCATGATCTCACGGTCCATGAGTTCAAGCCCCGCGTCAGGCTCTGTGCTGACAGCTCAGAGCCTAGAGCCTGCTTCAGATTCTGTGTCTCCCTCTCTCTCTCTGACCCTCCCCCGTTCATGCTCTGTCTCTCTGTGTCTCAAAAATAATAAATAAACATTAAAAAATTTTTTTAAAAATCAGTAAGATTCAAAAATTCTAGCTAGACTATAAAAAAGAATAAGACACAAGTAAGTGATATTAGAAATACAGCAGAGTTATCCTACAATACCACAGTACTGAAAGGATAAGAACATATAAAAAACATTATGCCCATAAATGCAACAACTTAGATGACATGAATGAATTCCTTGAAATGTGTGATGCGTCTCTCTGTCCGCTACAGTTTACACGCTCAGATCCCTTTCTTCCCCTATGTTCCGAAAGCAGCTCTAGAGTGCCAGGCTGCTCTTCCTGGGGAAGAGGAAGGTTAGTGAGATGAATTACAGCCCCCAGCACTGCAGTTGGTATTGGAGCTGCAACTAATACTCATCGTTCCTCTGTTCCGCTCCCCATTCTAGATTTTCCTCCCTCTCAAGTCAAAGTTACGTTGTTCTCAGTGGCTTATACGGTGACATGAACCAGACTCTCCTCTCTGAAGGGTCTGAGTTCTGTGGTGACTGTGCCCTTTCAGGACAGGTTTGCTGCACTTGTCCAGTTACCATCAAAACTGAGTAAGGGAGGGGCACCTGGGTGGCTCAGTCGGTTAAGCGGCCCACTTCGGCTCAGGTCATGATCTCACGGTCCGTGAGTTCGAGCCCCGAGTCGGGCTCTGTGCTGACAGCTCAGAGCCTGGAGCCCGTTTCAGATTCTGTGTCTCCCTCTCTCTCTGACCCTCCCCTGCTCATGCTCTGTCTCTCTCTGTCTCAAAAATAAATAAATGTTAAAAAAAATTTTTTTTTTCTTTAAAAACTGAGTACGGGAGAGCCAAGGGGCACCTGAGTAGATCTGGGTCCTCCTCATATTCTTTGCTGCTTTCATCATGCAACAGAAACCCTAAGTTTCTCCTAATGATAATCAGCGTCAATATCCCTTGACAAAATTCCCACCAAAAATGGCAACTCCTCTTTTTCGCCTGGTGGTCCCTGGACACAAAGATCTTGAAGTGCCCGGGTAGCAGATGCAGCTTACAGTTCAAATGGACTCTTGCTGTCTATGCTGACAGACGTGTTCCTCCCTTTGGGGACCAGGACCTCTAAATTTTCAGGGCCCCGAGTCGTGAAAAGATGAGATTCATCAGCTGTGAGTGATGTGACGTGAGATCACCCCCTTTGGACCCATGAGGATGGACGGTATTCAAATAAAATATTACCTGTGGACTATAGCTTCAGCTGTGACGTCAACAGGCCATCACAATGCTCGGTCGGTTAGGCTTGAAGCTTTTGGGTGGCTCGGCGCATGATACAACCAGGAAAGCTGGTGATCACGGACCCACTCCCACACTCCCTCACTGAAAAGTGGGGCCCCTGGTCTGGCGTGATGTGCCAGCTGATCAAACTCTTTGTAGTTCTCGGACGGTGGTGCTTGTGAGGCTTACAGGCAGACTCACCCCTGACATACGTGTCTAGTCCTGTCAGAACCGATTGCTGGCTCTTCCCAAACACGAGACAGCAACTCGATTCAACTTTCCACTTGGCGGTTGCTTGGTCCTCTCAAGGAATGCTGCCACGTTGGGCACTCAGCATTGGTCTCTGTTACTGGAAGGCTGGGCACTTGGTGACAGCAGCAGCTAGAGGAGCCTTGACAAGTAGGGGTCCGTTCTCAGGGGCATCAACCCAGAGAACCCGAGACACGAGTGTCAAAGTATTCTTTCCCAAACACAGCCCTGCCCTGGTATAACAGACCTTCCTTGGTTGGGAATTCAGTCTTCTCGGGAGCAGGACTGCTCTGATGATTAAGCCCTGGGCCTGGGCCTCAGCTCTCTCTGCTGCCCCACTGCAGAGATGAGTCCCGCCAAGGAAACCCTCTGGCTTTCGTAACTGGCTTTCAGTTGCATGTGAATCACTCTTAGCTTTTTATTAATTGTCTTTTCTAGAGCTGCAATAGAATTTCGTGATAGCCACCCAATTCCAGATCCTTGTGGTTACCGGCTCCTCCGTGTTTTTCAAAGGCATAGTGCACTCACTTCCACAGTTTTAACAGTGCAGTGGAAACCTTGTGCCGGGTGTCTGTCTCCATGCAGACCATGTCTTGTTCCCTTACCTTTTCACTTCATCCTACCTGGAGTGTAGTCATCATGCTTGAGGACAACCAACCAGTGACAAGCCAGTTATAAGCATACGGTATGTGACTAAGCAGAAAAACGAAGGAATCTAAGTCCCAGCCGACATTGTGGAACCATATAGCCACTCTGGATAACCAGCCTTTCATCTTACCATTACACGAGAAAAACAAAACCTGCTTAAGCCACTAGGTTTTGCATTTCGGTTACAGGCAGATGTAATTCTTAACTGTATGGTTATGAAAATGTTACGTGAATGAAGTTGCAAAGTAAATGAAATGAACAAATTTTTAATAAAAACCACTTACCAAAGTTATCAAAGCTGACTTAATAGGGGCACCTGGGTGGCTCAGTTGGTCGAACGTCCAACTCTTGATTTCGGCTCGGGTCATGATCTCGCGGTTCATGGATTCAAGCCCCATGTCAGGCTCTGGGCCGACAGCTCAGAGCTGGAGACTTCTTCAGATTCTGTGTCTCCCTCTCTCTGCCCCTCCCTCACTTGCACTCTGTCTCTCTCAAAAATAAATAAACATTTAAAAAAATATTTAAAAACTGACTTATGAAGAGAAATTTAATCTATGGTTAAAAGTTAAAAATTTTTTTCACAGTATGAACAAATCCTAAAAGGTTCTAATCATCAAATCTTATCAGTAACTTACAGAATAGATAACTTCAAGTTTACATGTATTTTTCCAGAGAAAAGAAAACAGTTTTACTTAAAAAATTTTTTTAAAATATTTATTTTTGAGAAATAGAGAAAAACAGACAGAGTGCTAACAGGGGAGGAGGAGAGAGAGAGAGGGAGACACAGAATCTGAAGCCTGACATGGGGCTCAAACTCACAAACTGTGAGATTATGACCGGAGCCGAAGTTGGATGCTTAACCGACTGAGCCACCCAAGTGCCCCAACTCTCTGACTAATTTTTGAGTTACTATATCTTGATTGCAAAAACAGCAGCAAGAGTACAGTAAGACAAATTGGAGGCCAATCTCACTCATGGACTTCATAAACTTACTGAGCCTGAATTAATCAATATCATTGTTTTAAAAAAGACAATAGGGGGGCCTGGGTGGCTCCATAGGTTGAGTGTCCGACTTCAGCTCAGCTCATGATCACACGGTTCGTGGGTTCGAGCCCTGCATCAGGCTGACAGCACAGAGCCTGGAGCCTGCTTCAGATTCTGTCTCTCTCTCTCTCTCTCTCTCTCTCTCTCTGTTCTTCCCCTGCTCATGCTCTGTCTCTCTCTCTCTCTCTCTCTCTCTCTGTCTCTCAAAAATAAAATAAATAAATCAATAAACATTAAAAAAATTTTAAAAAGACAGTAAATTGTGACCCAGCTGTATTAATCTCAACAACACCAGGTTAGTTTAACATAAAGTAATTTATTAATTTTACCACATCAGATTAGTGAAGGAAAACCATATGATCATCACAGGTATGAAAAAGCATTCAGTGAAATCCAATATTCATTCATGATAAAACTCTTAATAAGCTAGGAAAAGGAGAAGTTTTTGTTTGTTTGTTTTGTTTTGTTTTAAGTAATCTCTACACTCAACGTGGGCCTCGAACTCACAACCTGGAGATTAAGAGTCACATGTTCTACTGACTGAGCCAGCCAGGCATCCCAGAAGGAGAGTTTTTTAATCTGATAAAACAAAAAAAAATACCTCCAATAAACCTATAGTGAATATCACATTTATAAGTATTATGGTAATTCTTCCAAAAATAAGCCAAGAATGCCTGCTATTACCACTTTTATATAAGATTGTACTTAAGATCCTATCCAGACATGATTAGAAAAGAAAGTAAATGAGCTATTATGATTGCTTACATGGAAAACTCAAAAAAATCTATAGGTAAGTTATTAATGTATGTTTACTAACGTTGCTGGATATATAGCAATAATTGTGTTTTATGGTAGCAACAAGAAATATAAATTTTCAATAATACCATTTATGATAGCAACAGTGAGAAATAAAGGTATTGAACCTGGAGCTCAGAAAATATGGATAAAATGACAAAACTCTTTTGGAAAACCGTTAAAAGAAGTCCCAAACAATTGGAGAGATACGACATGGCATGGGTAGGAAAACTTAGTGGTAGAATATCACCAGCTGCCTCCGATAGACCTATAGATTCTGTACAATTTTAATCTCAACAGCATTTTTCTTCGAATTTAATTAGAATAATTGCAAAATGTGGGGCGCCTGGGTGGCTCAGTCGGTTGAGCAGCCGACTTCGGCTCAGGTCACGATCTCACAGTCCGTGAGTTCGAGCGCCGCGTCGGGCTCTGTGCTGACGGCTCAGAGCCTGGAGCCTGTTTCGGATTCTGTGTCTCCCTCTCTCTGACCCTCCCCCGTTCATGCTCTGTCTCTCTCTGTCTCAAAAATAAATAAACGTTAAAAAATTTTTTTTTAAATAATTGCAAAATGTATTTGGTAAAACAAAGGACCAGAACAAGCCTGACCCTTCTAAAGAAGGATACACTGACATTATTAAGTTCGAGTAATTAAGACATATGTTATTGATGCAGGAATACATAATCCGAACAATGGAGGTGGAGCCCACAGACCACACCTACACACAAACTTGACTGTGTCAGAGACAGCACTGCAGAGTGGTGGATGGACCACTCAACACGCTACTTGTTCAAGGTTGTTCATTTGAAAAATTACGAAACTGGATATTCTTATCCAATTAATGGATACCTTATACCATCCGAAAAGAATCCATTTCAGAGGGAGTAGACTTAAATGTGAGAGGCCAAACTTTTAAAGCATTAAGAAGAAAATGCAGGGGCGCCTGGGTGGCTCAGTCGGTACAGCGTCCGCCTTCCACTCAGGTCATGATCTCCTGGTCCGCCAGTTCGAGCCCCGCGTCAGGCTCTGTGCCGACAGCTCAGAGCCTGGAGCCTGCTTTGGATTCTGTGTCTCCCCCTCTCTCTATGCCTCCCCTGCTCACGCTCTGTGTCTCTCTGTCTCTCAGTAATAAATAAACGTTAAAAAAAATTTTTAAAAAATGCAAGAGGGGCGCCTGGGTGGCTCACTTGGTTGAGCGTCTGACAAAAAAAATGAAAATTAAAAAAAGAAGAAAATGCAAGATAAAGTTTTTACAAGCTAGTGGGAGTACAATGTTTTCTTTTTTTTTAATGTTTATTTTTGAAAGAGAGACAGACAGAGCATGAGTTAGGGAGGGGCAGAAAGAGTGGGAGACACAGAATCCAAAGCAGGATCCAGGCTCTGAGCTGTCAGCACAGAGTCCGACGCGGGGCTCAAACTCACGAACGGTGAGATCATGACCTGAACCAAAGTCGGATGCTTAACCGACTGAACCACCCAGGCGCCCTGAGTAAAATGTTTTCTTAAGCAAGACATTAACAGTGCACGTCATACAGGATATGATTAATAAATTAGACTACCTTAAACTTTTTAACTTCTTTTCCTCAAAATACGTCAAAAAGAATGAAAAGATCCTCCAAAAATTCAAAGAATAAACTTGCAACACATATAACTGACAAGGTGTAGTATCAGAATATATAAAGAACTCGTGTGTATTGATTAGTGAAAGACAACCCAATAAAAACCTGGGCAAAAGCTGTAAATAAGCAGTTCACAGGAGAATAAAACCTAACATTCAATGAAGTATGTGGAAATATGTTCATTTTAGTAATAATCAGGAAACTGCAAATTAAAATTATGAGATGTCATTTTACAACCATCCAAAAGGCAAAAATGAGTACATCACACAATCTCAAATAGATGTAAAGCAAAGGAATTCTTAGGCACTCCAGCTGGGGCTGTAATGTGGTACCATCACTTTGGGGAAAAAGATTGCATTCTATTAGATAGTTGAAGATGTTTATACCATTATAAGCTGGAATGTCCATTCCTAGGTGTATACCCCAGAGAAACCCTGTCTCATATGTTCCAAGAGTGATGCACAAGAACGTTCATAGGAGCCTGGTTGCAATAGCAAAACACTGAAAACATTCTAAGCGTCCAAGGACAGGACAACAGAGAAATACACATCAGTGAAAATGAATGAACCACGTGATCAACATGGCTCAATCTCAGGAACTTAATTTTCTTAAAAAATTTTTTAAAAATGTTTATTTATTTTTGAGAGAGACAGAGAGACAAAGAGAGAGCAGGGGAAGGGCAGAGAGAGAGGGAGACACAGAATCTGAAGCAGGCTCCAGGCTCTGAGCTGTCAGCACAGAACCTGACGCGGGGCTCAAACTCACAGACCAGGAGACCATGACCTGAGCTGAAGTCAGAGGCTTAGCCAACTGAGCCACCCAGGTGCCCCAGGAACTTAATTTTCAATCAGAGAAGCAAATCACAGAAGCATACGTAGAGTGCAATTCTGTTTGTATGAAGTTCACAAACCTGTAAAGTAAGAAAATCTGCTTAGGCAAACATACATGTGTTAAAATGATTTTTTTTTTAAAAGCAGTGTAATGAGACAATTCTGGGTAGTGGTCACCTCTGGCAGGAGAACGGGGTAGGGTGGGGTGGGAAGAAGGCACACAGGAGGCTTTGAAGGAACCAATGCTTCTTCGAGCAGCTGGAGGGCCAGATGATTTTTAAAATTTTTTCTTATCTCTCACTGCATAACAAATTACCGCAAAGCTTAACAACGTAAAGCGACACACAACGTTTGTGCGCATCCGAGTCCTTCGTCTCAGGGACTCTCAGAGGCCGCAAGTTGTCAGCTGGGGCTGCAATCAACTTACGGCTCCACAGGGAAGTATCTGCTTCCAGGCTCACTCATGTGATTGTTGGCAAGATTCAGTTTCTCACCGGTTGTTGGACGGAGGGCCTCAGATCCTTGACAGCTCTTGGCCAAAGGCCACCCTTGGTTCCTTGACACGTAGGTCTCTCCCTAGGGCAGCTCACAGCGTGGCAGCTGGCCTCATCAGAGTGAGCCGAAGCAAAAGAGGTAAGCGAGAAGGAAGCCAGCCTTTATAACCTAATGTCAGCAGTGACAGCCCATTATTTTTGCCGTGCTCTCTCCATTGCTGTATTCTCTACCTGTAATGCACGTCACACACCAGCCACACTGGGAGGGGGATTACACCCGACTGTGAACCTCAGGAGGCAAAAGTCACTGACAGCCATTTGAAAAGCTGCTGACAACATATATTTGAAAGTGTGTTTGTTCTCTATTAAATATTCTGTAATAAAAATCCCTCTTGGGGGCTCCTCAGGAACTTCAGGATCAAAATCGTTTCCTTTCTTTTCTTTTTTTTTTAATGTTTATTTATTTTTGAGAGAGAGAGAGACAGAGTGTGAGCAGGGGAGGAGCAGAGAGGGAGAGGGAGAGAGAGAGACAGAGAGAGAGAGAATCAGATGCAGGCTCCAGGCTCTGAGCTGTCAGCACAGAGCCCGATGCAGGACTGGAACTCATGAACTGTGAGATCATGACCTGAGCCGAAGTCAATGCTTAACCAACTGAGCCACCCAGGTGCCCCTAAAGTCGCTTCCTTTCTATGGTCATTTTGTGCTAAGAAGCCCCCCTCATGACCTGACCTTGTTTCCCTCTGACCTCCACCATTCCTCCCATGAGACTGATTGACTTGGGTTTCTCAAACCCACTATGCTGTCCGGTCTCCAAGTATTCCCCACACTTCTCCCACCTTGGATGTCTTCTCCTCATGGACCTTCTCTTCTCCTCTACCTCCTGCCAAAACCCATCTCTGCTCTGGCTGCTGTCTCCCTGCACTCAGGCCCAGCTTGGGTTCTGCTGATCTCAAGGCACCTCGGGCATTGGCCCCATTGTCTCTGGGTCCTCGAAGGGCAGTGCCCCATCCCCATGGTTTGCCTCCCAGGACTTAGTCAGCCCGGAGCCTTAGTTAGCCCATGAACCCTCCACCAAGAGAAACAGTGAAGGGACACTAAGGAGCAGTCACAGCAAGGAGTAAATAGACCCTGTGAAGAGCCTCATGACAGTTCAGGTAGGGCTTTGAAGCCACAGGAGTTATGAAAAAACTGTTTTCAGAGCTTTTGCATTTCAGATAAGGGATCGTGCATCTGTGTTTACTTGAAAGTTCTAGCACTGTTGTAAGATGATTTTTAAATTAAACTTTTTATTTTGAAAAAATGTCAAGCCCACCAAAACTTGCAAGAATATTGCAATTAGCTTCCATATATTCTTTTTTATTTTAAGATTTTATTTTTTAAGTAATCTCTACACTCAATATGGGGCTCGAACTCACAACCCCAAGGCCAAGAGTCGCATGTTCTACAGACTGAGCCAGACAAGCGCCCCCATATACTCTTCATTTATTGTTAACTTGTTAACACCTTTTTAAAAAATTTACATCCAAGTTAGTTAGCATATAGTGCAATAGTGATTTCAGGAGTAGAATCAAGTGATTCATCCCCTACATATAACACCCAGTGCTCATCCCAACAAGTGTCCTCCTTAATTCCCTTTGTCCATTTAACCCATCCCCTCTCCCACAACCCCTCTAGCAACCCTCTTTTTGTTCTCTGTATTTAAGAGTCTCTTATGTTTTGCCCCCTCCCTGTTTTTATATTGTTTTTGCTTCCATTTCCTTATGCTCATCTGTTCTGTGTCTTATAGTCCTCATATGAGTGAAGTCATAGGATATTTGTCTTTCTCTGACTCATTTCGCTTAGCATAATACCCTCTAGTTCCATCCATGTTGCCGAAAATTGCAAGATTTCAGTCTTTTTGATTGATGAGTAATATTCCATTGTATATACATATCACATCTTCTTTGTCCATTCATCTGTCGATGGATATTTGGGCTCTTTCCACAATTTGGCCATTATTGATAGTACTGCTATAAACATTGGTATGTATTTGCCCCTTCAAAACAGCACACCTGCATCCTTTGGAATACCTAGTAGTGCAATTGCTGGGTCATAGAGTAGTCCTATTTTTATTTTTTGAGGAACCTCCATACTGTTTTCCAGAGTGTCTGCACCACTTTGCATTCCCACTAGCAGTGAGAAAGGGTTCCTTTTTCTCATATCCTGGCCAACATCTGTTGTTGCCTGAGTTGTTAATGTTAGCCATTCTTACAGGTGTGAGGTGGTATCTCATTGTGGTTTTGATTTGTATTTCCCTGATGATGAGTGATGTTGAGCATTTTTTCATGTGTCGGTTGGCCATCTGGATGTCTTCCTTGGAAAAGTGTGTATCCATGTCTTTTGCCCATTTCTTCACTGGATTATTTGTGTTTTGGGTGTTGAGTTTGATAAGTTCTTTATAGATTTTGGATAGTAACCCTTTGTCTGATATATCATTTGCAAATATCTTCTCCCATTCTGTCAGTTGCCTTTTAGTTTTGCTGATTGCTTCCTTCACCATGCAGAAGCTTTTTATCTTGATGAGGTCCCAATATAACTTGTTAACATCTTAGCACATTTGCTTTCTCTCTTTCTCAGTGTGGTGTGTGTGTGTGTGAGGCAGAATAATAGCCCCAAAGATGTCCACATCCTAATTCCTGGAACCTATGAATATATATAAAGGGCAAGGAGGAATTAAGGTTGAAGACACAATTAAAATTGCAAATCAGCTGACTTTACACTAAAGAGAGTATCCTGAGTTACTCAGGTGAGCCAGATGTGATCACAGCAATTCTTATAAATGGGGAGAAGGAAGGCAGAAGAGTCAGGACCAAAAAGATGGCAGGGGGATAAAGACCCGACCATCCATCCATCCAGAGATTTGAAGAATGAAGGGTGCCATGATGAGCCAAGGAATGAGGGCAGCTTCCAGAAGCTGGAAAGGGCAAGAAAACACATTCTCCTCTAGATCCTCTGGAAAATAATACATCCCTTCAGATACCTTGATGTTAACCCAATAAGACCCATTTCATAATTCCAACTTCCAAAACAGTAAGGTAATGAATTTGTGTTATTTAAAGCTACTAAGTTTGTGGTAATTTGTTAAAGCAGCAACAGCAAACTAATACAATGTGCATATCACATACATATATATTCTCATCCCTTTTTTTTAAGTTAAATTTTTTTCAGCTAAGAGTAAGTTTCAGAGATCAAGGTTATGCTTATACAGTGGAGTACAATTATAAAATTTGGGAAAAGTAACATTTACACAACACCATTTTCTTTTTACAGAGAGCGAGCAGCAGAGAGGGATGGAGAGAGAGAGAGAGAGAGAGAGAGAAAGAGAGAGAGAGAGAGAGAGAGAATCTTAAGCAGGTGCCATGCTCAGCACAGAGCCCAATATGAGCTTGATCCCACAACACTGGGATCATGACCTGTGCCCAATCAAGAGTTGGTTGCTTAACCAACTGAGCCACCCAGGTGCCCCTATATGACACTATTTTCTTTTCTTTTTTTGATTTATTTTTAAATTTATATCCAAGTTAGTTAGTATATAGTGCAACAGTGATTTCAGGAGTAGATTTCTTAATGCCCCTTACCCATTTAGCCCATCCCCCCTCCCACAACCCCTCCAACAACCCTCAGTTTGTTCTCCATATTTATGAGTCTCTTATGTTTTGCCCCCCTCCCTGTTTTTATATTATTTTTGCCTCCCTTCCCTTATGTTCATCTATTTTGTATCTTAAAGTCCTCATATG
Organism: Panthera tigris; assembly: GCF_018350195.1. Lineage (NCBI taxonomy): Eukaryota > Metazoa > Chordata > Mammalia > Carnivora > Felidae > Panthera > Panthera tigris. The sequence goes on along the minus strand of NC_056668.1, from coordinate 121,371,592 downwards.
AGTGAAGTCATATGATAGTTGTCTTTCTCTGACTAATTTCACTTAGCATAATACCCTCCAGCTCCATCCACATAGTTGCAAATGGCAAGGTTTCATTCTTTTTGATTGCCGAGTAATACTCCATTGTATATATATGCCACATCTTCTTTATCCATTCATCCATCGATGGACATTTGGGCTCTTTCCATACTTTGGCTGTTGTTGGTAGTGCTGCTATAAACATTGGGGTGCATGTGTCCCTTCGAAACAGCACACCTGTACCCCTTGGATACATACCTAGCAGAGGACACTATTTTCTAGTGTACAAGTGGTTGTCCAGATATTGCTCGTTGCCCTGATAGTGCTCCAGTTTCAAAGTCACACACTGCATGTAGCTGTCACATCTCTTTAGACTCCTTTACTCCGGAGCAATTCTCAGCTTTTCACTCTCAAGACACTAATATTTTTCATCAGAGTACAGACCAATTCTTTTGTAGGATGACCCATAATTTGAGTTTGTCTTAGTCCATCCTTATGATTACAATGAGTTTAGGCACTTTGGGAAGGAAGACAAGTAGGCATTTAAAGATCTGATAATTCTATTCCTGAAACAACTAGAAAATGATTACAAATAAAATCTAAGTATTGATTTACGTGAAAAATAGTTTAGGAAAAAATCCACTCCAATGTTTCTCTCAATCCAAACATTTTCCTAGTTGAAAAGGCCCTAGGAACAAAATTAGATTAAGGTTTGTGCAGAAATAAGGTGTCTTACCCCTTTGGAAGCCCTAGGGGGCGCTCGGCAGCTGCTCTGGGGCTTGCTGCCTGTCTGTCTCCGGGGTCTGCAGCGGGCTCCTCCTTTCTGAGCCCAGGAGCTGGCGCCCAAAACCCTCAGAACTTGGAAACATCATCCCTCCACAGAGGAGTATCCTGAAAGTTTGTTACATTAATAATTTAGGAAAATCTGGGAGATGCCTAAGGGCCTGATAAATCACAAACATTAAAACATTGGAGAGAAATAAAGAATGGTTTTATAGTCTTCTGTGAAGATAGAAGGCAAATTAAATGTAATCTGAATAAATATATCCACCATTAGGTACTTGTCCTCTAAAATACTATTTGGTGCTGTTGTATATGTGCAAATGTGGGCTGCATATTAATAATTCTATGGTTTAATGAGATAATTTAGCCAGAATGAGATTATGAAGTTGAAAACAGCAGCTGGGTGCTCCCAGATTCTCTGCCCCATAGGGGAATAGTCTGCAAAATATTGACATTGTATCTTTAAAACAGTTTGACTCTGATTCTAATTGCAGTTGTGATAAATGCCCTAATCTTTAATCTTCCTCTAGCCCCTCTCCTTTTGGGGGATGGGATTTCATGCTGCCTTTAGTGGGCATTAGAGTAAATACTTTGCTGTGCCATACAGGAAATCAAGGATTTAAAGTAACACTGTGTTTATTGGTGCAATTTCCTCTTTGTTCTCAGAGGGTTTCACTTTAAAGCAGGTGGGACACAGGGGAGCATACATGACCGCCATAGGCTGTTCCAGCCCCACCCTCTGTCCCCATCCCTGAGAGTGCATTCTCAGTCCTCGGAAGCACAGAATATGTTCATCAGTTTTCTTATTTATTCGTTTATTCATATTCAGCAAATGTTTACTGAGTTACAGAGAAATCCTGGCAGAGCTCGCTGGAATTTAGCACTTCCTTCAATAGTTCTTCATTGTTCATAGTGAAAGACCAATATAATTGTACTGGGTTCTATTTGTGGGAAGGACAGAGCCAGAAAGAGAGAGAGCTGCTTTCTAGAGCATTTTGTAGGTAGAATTTGCATTTCCAATTACACCCTCAGACTTTCAGATTTGGAGATTGAGACAGATTACAAGGGCAGAGAGTTCAGCTCACCGTGCCACATGATTCTGCCCGATGGGGCAGTGAACACCCTACCTGTGTGAGGCGGTGGAGAAGGGCAAATTTGCTCAATCAGGTAATTATCAACGGGTCTGACAGAATCACCATGGTTGCCTGGTTCACACAGATCTGGGTTCAGATCCTGCACCTCGCACCTGCTCTAGGCAGTTGAGCAAATCATCTTGTCTGATTTTTCCCATCTATAAAATGAGAAGTATGATACCCACTCCAACACAGCTTCTTTGAGCATTATACTTGGGAAGCCCGTGTGAACGTCCTGTTGCACAAAAAGCCAAATTGTGCAATATCCTTTGGGACCGCTTGTCACCCAATAAGAAGAGAGAAGTCAACAGCACCTTCATTCATTCATTCATTCATTTATTTATTTATTTATTTTAAATGTTTATTTATTTTTAAGAGAGAGAGAGAGAGACAGCTTGTGAGTGAGGGAGGGGCAGAGAGAGAGAGGGAGACACAGAATCCGAAGCAGGTTCCAGGCTCCGAGCTGTCAGCACAGAGCCGGACGCGGGGCTCAAACTCTGGAACCTCAAGATCATAACGTAGGCTGTAGTCGGACACTTAACTGGCTGAGCCATCCAGGCGCCCCAATAGCACCTTCATTTAAACCCACCATCTGCCTGACCTATGCTTCAAGAAACTTCTGCCAGTCTAAATCTTCAGTTTCTAAAAAACAAAACAAAAACAAAAACAGCAACAATAGAATTTGTGTTGCAAAGAGAAGAATTGAATAAAGGAAGCATTTTTTTCTTTATCTCAAAATGAAAAACATAGGGGTGCCTGCGTGGCTCAGTGGGTTAAGCATCCAACTCCTGATTTCGGCTCAGGTCATGACCTCCGGGTTCCTGAGACCAAGCCCTCTGCATTAGGCTCTGTGCCATTGCATCAGCCTCTGAGCTGACGGCAGAGCCAGCTTGGGATTCTCTCTCCCTCTCCTCTCTCTGCCCCTCCCCACCTCTCAAAATAAATAAATTAACATTTTTTAATGAAAAAATATACATGAAAACAATGAAAGGGAATATGTCAGTAAATTGAGCGTTCACCCAGTGCCTACTGACAGGAGAGAAATCACACTGTAAATTCACCATGTCAAAGTTCTGCAGAGTCAAGCTGATGCTGGAAGATAAAAAAAAAAAAAAAAAAAAGCTGATCAATTTTTTGTAGAGGAAATGTGCATTTTTGTGTATTTCATACTGCTACTTCTCATGTCACTGGTCTTGGGAACTGCTATAAGAAGTTCCTTCTTGCAACTGAATATCAGCCAGGGCCGGCTGCAGGACTGAATCTAAAGAGAGTTCCTGTTCATCCATGATGTATTGCAGACTGAATGTTCGTCAGTGGAAATCTGCCACAAAGGCATTTTCTCTCTCTTCTTACAATACAAGCAAAGCATCCTTAGATTATAATTTCATATCATCCAAGGATCAATTAGCCAACCCAAATTTAAGTGGCAAGTGCCTCACAAGATAATGTGCAGTGTTGGCTAGGTGTTTGTTTCTAAAACAGAAAGAATTGTGTTGATAATTATATTTCCTTATTCTTTGTTAGACCTCTTAGCAATTTGGAAATTAAGTTGTTGAGTGCCTCAAGGCACAGCTCTTTGGGCATCGATAATTTTCCCATCACTTCTGCTTATTCATCTGGCATATGGGGACAATGGTACCTCCCGGCCCTCCAGAGCCGCCCTTGGGCTCCAGAAGGAGCATGAAATAGAAGGCACTCCTCATTGTGGCAACTCCGCTCTCATTCTGGAGCTGCTGAGTTGACGTCTGCCTCTCGGAGAGAGCTGTGTTCCGCCAGCAGTTTTCAGCCGGATCAGTACCACTCACTAGGGGGCGCTGAGCTCTGTGCTCAGGTTGACTGGAGAGGAGTAATGGCGGGTGTGGCGGGGGCGGGGAGGGGGGTGGTGCATTGTCCCCTGCAATGCGTGGGACAGCCCCATACAACAGAGCTGTCCTTCACCCCCACACAAATTCTCGGTGTCCTACCAGAAAATGATGTAGGTGAAAAATCTGTTGATAATTAGCTCGCCTAAGAACTCCTGTGTTATATACAAATCGAGTATGTTAGTGTTGGTCTGATACTGTGTTTTCTGGAAATGCATCTATGTAAATCAGGGTAAGAGTATGCTTTGTTTCATTATTATGGAAACTTTCCCTAGAGATGTTTGCCATTTCAGAAAGTCACAACACCAGTGACAAAGCTATTCTTGTATTTGAGTCACTAATAAAGCACTCCTCTTAGCCGGCATTGGAAGCTGCCTCATATAGGATTTTATGTATAGGTATTGGCCTCTGACTACTTCACTGTGTCTGCTTTCTTTTTATTTCTCCTTTATATTAGAATTGGAATGTTATATTGCTTTGGGTATATTACATGTGATTTTTATTTCAAAACGATAAAGGGGATCTTGCAAAATATTTGTCACGCAAGAGAAAGTTTTATCAGGAAGGCTGGTAGGCTCCAAACAAGAGCATCTCTGAAGATCCAGGATTGTGTGCTGCTTCTGCTTTTGATGTTGTTTATATCTATTTGGATTAGGCTCATCTGCCCTGAATAAAATGTCCAACTAAATGGCTTCAACAAGACAGAATTCTGTTTCTCTGTCCCAGAAATGAATTCCAAAGATTGTTGTCAAACAAAAAAGTTCTTTTTGACACTTGAGTTAAAGACGGGAAGGAAGACTTTATTCAAGGTGGGGGGGATGGGGGGATGGGGGGACTACTGCAATGAGATTTTGTTGGAGAGGAAAGAGACCAGGCTCAACTCTGAACACAATAGGGACAAGAGGCACTTTACAGACAAGGAGCAGGATGGAGGTCAGTGGATGGAAAATTGCTAAGAGCAAATATCAGGGGTGAGGAGGGTTCTGCTTAAACTGACCTAACAGGATTCTTGCTGAAGGCAGGGCATGGTGACCAGACATCACGTGGAGGATGGTGGGGATGAGGAAGCTGATCAGATATCGAGGGTGATCAGATATTGAGGACGGGAGTGGTTCTGCTAAACTGACTTAGCAGGATTCTTGCTAAAATTGGACAATGCAGAGATGAATGTCAGGAATGTCACAGAAGCTTGAACGTCAGGCCCTGGTTGGAAAGAGAGCACAGAGCAGCCTGAATAGAGTTAGATCCAGGGGAGAACCGTGGTCACAGGCAGCACAGGGGTGGCAATGTCTTAGTCCTCAGGGACCCAGTCTCCTATCTTTCTGTTCCCTTATCCTTGGTGCCAGCCTTGCATTTTTCAGAACTGTTTTATGATCCAAGATGACACTAGTCTTGGAGTTCTAGTCGTCTTGGCCACAATGTAGGCAGAGAGCAAGGAAAGAGACGTGGGCAATGGGGTACCCTGAAGCTGCCTGTCCCCTTATAAGGAGCACCCAGAAGTCCCATCCAACAACATCTGCTTACATCTCATGCGCTGCCCCCAACTGCCGCCTGGAAGGCTGGGAAATGTAGTCTTTCAGCTATGTGCGTGTTCTCCAGAATACAATGGGAATTCTGATAGTAAGAAAGAAAAGGAGAATGGACGTTGGGGTGGCATTTAGCAATTTCATTTGCTGCTCCTGCTAGTGATGTTGATTTTGCTCCCCAGGCTTAGGAAGCTCCTAAGAGACTCTGGTTACACTGTAGCCTGTCCTCTTACTGTGTGGTAACCTTAGCTGAGTGACTTAACCTCTTTGAGCCTCATTTTCCTCAGCTGTACAATGGGGATACAAATGGTACTTATCTCCTAGGGTGGTTGTGAGCCTTAACTTGTTTGTGAAGATCTTACCAAAAACCCTCTAGGACTGTTCAGCTCTCCTCCTCCCACACAGGCCCAATCACACACCAAGCGGTAGCACCCGGGGGGGCCCTCCGTGAGAAACCCAGCTCATGCTTTGCTTCAGACATCAGCTTGGTCAGCAGAGGACCCAGGTCTCAGGAAAACACTCGCCTCACACCTGCCAGCTCTTGGCCAGTTGCTCTGCGGGAAGGATGCGAAGACAGCTGGGCTGGGTTTTTCTGGGCTTTTCTCCATGGTCCTTTCCGGCAGGGCCAGCCAGAGGCCAAAATCTTGAACGTGGTGAGGTTGCTTTTGCAGCATCTGTCTCCCCTGGCTGCTCCAGAAAAGATCTGACCAGTGATTATGGGAACTGCTTGTCTGTTTCACTTCCACAGGGAAGGGCTTTTAAAACGATTGTGTTCAGTTAAGCACCATTTACCACCGAAGGAACCCAGGCTCCTTGGAGAAATGACTGACTCCGAGGCTGTGGTTCTGGACATGGGCAAGATAAGCTTGGGACATCTTGGGCCAGAAAGCGAGGGAGCTATCCGGGCTACCAGGTCCTGTGGAAAGGAAATGGAGTCCAATCTGAAGGGGCTTGCCGTGGCCAAAGATGAGGCACTTTGAGCATCAAATGGAATAATGATTACAATTCACTGAAATATGTGCTTTAAATCCTCTTTAAATGATACTCATCAAAAACTTGCTATGGGTTTTGTGCGTTTGGTAGGGAATAAATCATTCTGAAAACAGTCAAGTGAAAGGAAAGAAATGACCAATTATCTTGTCTTTACTGGATATTTCAGAATGATCAAATAGTTGATGGAGAAAAGTTTCTCTTTGGAGAAGAATCTTGGCTAATAACAGCAAGAAACATGACGGAATTAGCAAACCACCATTTTGCAACCCATATTGGAATAGTGGATCTAAGCCACAATCATCACTACTATTAAAACTCTGAAGTGGATGAATCGAGTGGACGCCTGAACCCTGAGATCAGTTTTAACATCGGCCAAAGTTCAGCACCCAGAAGTGATGTGCTTCCAGGTGTGGTGCCGGAGAGAACACACAGCACCACGCTTAAGTATGCTCACCCCCCCAGAGTGACCCTGAATCAGACCACACCTCTACATCTTCTTCCAGCTACTTGACAGAAAACACAATGGGTGGAGGAATGTATTAAGAAGCTCTGTGAGGAGGGGCGCCTGGGCAGCTCGGTGGGGTAAGCATCCAACTTCGGCTCAGGTCATGATCTGGAGCCCCATGTCGGGCTCTGTGCTGACAGCTCAGAGCCTGGAGCCTGCTTCGGATTCTGTGTCTCCCTCTATCTTTCTCTCTCTCTCTCTCTCTCTCTCTGCCCTTTCCCCATTCGCACTCTTTCTCTCTCAAAAATAAACATTAAAAAGTTTTTAGAAAGAAAGAGAAAGAAAGAAAGAGAAAGAAAGAAAGAAAGAAAGAAAGAAAGAAAGAAAGAAAGAAAAACTCTGTGAGGAAATTACCTGCTGAAACCAGAACATCGGCAATTCTACAGGATAAATGACTCTGTTTCTCCAGTAAATGATGCAGGGGTAAAGAATGAGAGACTGTATTATTGTAGATTAAAATACATTTAAAAGACATTAAGAGACATAAGTCATATGCAAAAGGAACATAACTGGATTCTGATTTGGACACACCAATGACAAAAAGACATTTTCACATAACTGAGGAAATGTGGACGTCGATTGGGTATTAGATGATTTTAAGAAATTACTGTAATTTTTGTGGGTATGATAATGGTATTGTGGTGATGTTTTTATTTTTATTTTTTTAATTTTTAACGTTTATTTATTTTTGAGACAGAGAGAGACAGAGCATGAACAGGGGAGGGTCAGAGAGGGAGGGAGACACAGAATCTGAAACAGGGTCCAGGCTCCGAGCAGTCAGCCCAGACCCGACGCGGGGCTCGAACTCCCGGACCGCGAGATCGTGACCTGAGCCGAAGTCGGACGCTCGACCGACTGAGCCACCCAGGCGCCCCTGTGGTGATGTTTTTAAAACTCCTTACCTGAGGGTAAAATGCTCAGATGTCTAGAATTTCATTTAGAATGGCGGGGGTGGAGGAAAGGTGAGTGGATGTAGATAGGATGGATGCAAAAGAAATACTGAAACTCAGTCACATGCCCTACTGACTGCAGGGGAGGCTGGGAAGCATGTCTTCCCAAGTGCCCGTCCTCTGACTGATGATGATGGATTATGACTGAGGAGTATGATTAGCCCCTCCATCTGCACTTGAGGTTACAAAGAAGAGAAAGAGAGCTAAGGAAGTAAAGGGAGATACGCAGGAAAAGAAAACCAACGGACTTGATCAGAATCGGTATTGCTTTTCTCACATCCCTGAGAGGCTTCGGGCAAGAACTCAGCGGCCCCTAGGACTGGATCTCGCTCATCTGCTGCTCCTACTCTGTGTGGTTTGGTCTCAGGAAGGTTCTGACTTCACAGGACGCCCGTAGCCTCTTGAGGCCAACTACCTCCCCACTCCCCATCATTGCTGCCATTTCAGTGGAGAGAGGGCTCTGCTTGGCCAAGCGGCCGACAGAACCCCCTGGACTGAATCTGCTTGACTGACCTGGGTCTCCTGCACACCCCTGAGCCAATCACTGTGTCCTAGGGATCAGATATGGTGAGGAGCCTGGTTAGATCAGAGGGGAGCCCAGCAGCCTCGCCTGAATCACAGTAGACTGGGAGTGGCGCAAGGGGAAAGAGGGTTGCTATTGCCGGCAGGGGGACTTGATCCTTGGCAGAGAAGGCACACGGATACGCCTACGCCTTCATCACTTCACCGTCTCCAGCCTCCACTCCTCATCTGTAGCATGGAGCTGAGGCTGCCCACCGGAGCATTCAGTGAGATCCGCAAAGTCCTGACACTCAGTGACATGACAAGTGTAACTGTTCTCATCTCCACTCTCTCTGCCGGGTCCATTTCTCTTCCTTTTTGTGGAGACTGAGACACAGGCAGCCTTTGAGTCAGCATGCGTGTGCCGTATGATAGCCACCTCACGTCACCATGCACCCTCTTCGGTGGTTTTAGAGAGCCCTAGAATTTTGCCTAGAATTGGCAAAACCCCTGGGGAGGAGTGCTACACAGCAATTGGTGAGGCCACCTCTAGATGCTTGCAAAATATTTGTTTAAGTTTTGCACTTTTTTTAAGTGTATTTATTTTGAGAGAGAGAGAGAGAGAGAGAAAGAGAGAGAGAGCAGGAGAGGGGCAGAGAGAGGGGGAGAGAGAGAATCCCAAGCAGGCTTCGTGCTCTGGGCACAGGGCCCGACACCGGGCTTGATCCCACAAACCGTGAGATCATGACTTGAGCGGAAACTAAGAGCCGGATGCTTAGCTGACTGAGTCACCCAGGCGCCCCACAAAGTACGTTTAACGGACCCAGCAATTGTTCAGATTGATCGTGCTTCAGCACAACTGTGTGTGGTCAAAAACTCCCTCCTTTTAAAAAAAACAATTGTTTTAAACATCCGAAAACACACATTTATTGTGATACGAATGCCTCTAAGTCGAGCAATTTGGCAGCATGGTTCATTTGTCCCCATTGAGAATTCGGATGTTTCCTGGCTTTTGAGAACACAGGTTGAGGAATTTTTAGGGTTTCGTCTTTGTGATCTTGGATAGAAGTCGTGTACAGGAGGTCAAAAACTCAATATTTACCATATAGAAAGAATCAGTGAAGAAGATCAAAATATAGGCTTTGGAAGCAGACTGCATGGTTTAAATCCTGGTGTGTGACCTCAGACAAGCATCTCTCAGATCTGGTTTCCTCATCTGTAAAACGAGAGTTAGAATTTGGCTGTGAAATTGCAATGCAGAAACTGGTTTGTTCCCAGCTCACACGGGCAAGTGCAAAAGGCACCCCCCCTTCCCCCTTCCCTGCTGTGTCAAGCCAGTTTGAGGTCCAGGCCCTGGGTGGAGACCCCCCTGGTGCCTTTGCATCCTTTGTGTGACTCCCCTTTTCACCATCTGTCTGGCCAGGGGTGCCACCTGCCATCTGAGCCCAGCTTGCTCCCCTCCCCCGGCCTCGGGGCGCCCAGGGCCTCCCTCAGAACAATGCAGGGACGCCTTCTGGGGCCCAGGTCAGCCCTCTGCTTTGTGTCTGCCCGGAGGCCTCACAGCCAAGCCCAGATGGGCCAATGGCTGGGCCCCTGTGGAGGACGTTGAAGGGGGGCTTTAGGGACAGGACTGCAAGGGACAGAGGACAGGATGGCCACGGACAAGCAGCCTCCTAAACTCCCTCGCTGTCCACTCAGGCCTTGGTGCCGTTCCCTCGACAGGGACAGCTCTGAGTTTGCGTGGGGACTGACCAGGCCTAGACGCACAAGCGGGTCTGGATTTAGGGGAACCTTATGCAGAGTTAGTTCTGTCTTCTGTGAACTATTCTTCTTCTTCCTCCTTTTTGGACATTAGTCCATGTAACACATTTAGGTGGCAAGTTCTCTCTCTGATGTAAATTTCCTGCAATGCCCCTGGACTTTTTTTTTCCCCCCAGCTTTATCCATATATTGACATATACCCCCTGTCAAATTTCAGGTGTACAATGTGATGATTCGATACACACGGATATTCAAGATGATTACTACCATAAGGTTAGTTAGCACCCTTACCCTTTCGCATCATTACCTTTTTTTGTGGGTAGTGATGACATTCAAAGTCTACTCACCTCACAACTATCAATGATACAGTGTATCACTGTTAGTTGTAGCCACCATGCTGTTCATTACATCCCCAGAACTTACTCATCTCACATCTGGGAGTCTGTACCTTTTGACCAACACGTCCCCATCTCCCCCACTCCCAGCCCCTGGTAACCACCCTTCAATTCCCTATTTTTGGGAGTTCAGCTCAAAACATCCGTTTCCATTTTTAGTTTAATTTTTAACCGAAGTAGAATTAGCATACAGTGTTACATTGGTTTCAGGTGCACAATATAGTCATGTGGCAATTCTACATATTCCTCAGTGCTCGTCACCATGTGTGCTCTTAATCCCGTTTGCCTGTTTCACCCATCCCCCACCCACCTCCCATGAGTTTGGCTTTATTACACTCCATGTAGAAATGAGATCATACGGGGGTGCCTGGGTGGCTCGGTCGGTTAAGCGTCCGACTTCGGCTCAGGTCATGATCTCACGGTCCATGAGTTCAAGCCCCACGTCGGGCTCTGTGCTGACAGCTCAGAGCCTGGATCCTGTTTCGGATTCTGTGTCTCCCTCTTCTCTCTGCTCCTCCCCTGTTCATGCTCTGTCTCTTTCTGTCTCAAAAAAATAAATAAACGTTAAAAGAAAAATTTTATAAAAAAAAAAAAAAGAAATGAGATCATACGGTATTTGTCTTTCTCTATCCGACTTGATACTCAGCGTAATGATCTCAACGCTCACCCATGTTGCAAATGGCAGGATTTCCTTCTTTGGCTGGATAGTATCCCATCGTGTGTAGATACACCACATTTTCTTTATCTGTTCACCATGTTGATGGACACTTAGGTTGTTATGTCTTGTAAATAATGCTGCAATGAACATGGGGGTGCAGATGTCTTTGAGATAGTGTTTTCTTTTCCTTTGGATAAATATCCAGGAGTGAAATTGCTGGAACGTTTGGTTGTTCTATTGTTCATTCTTTGAGTTAGCTCCACGCTGTTTTCCATGGCGGCTGCACCAATTTGCATTCCGAACAGTACACTGGGGTTCCTTTTCCTTCCGTGGACTTTTTCCAAGTTAGACTCAAGCACCGGGAGAACTCATGGACTGAGGGTGTGTGATTATATATAGGGGGAGGGAAGTGGGAGAAATGGAGGAGGAAAAGAATGGCTTCAAATAATTGGGGAGAAATAGTTCAATTTGTATTTATGTATACGACATGAGGCTTCGGATATTTCCGTTTTAATATTTCAACATAAAATGAGTAAGGAAAGGCATTCAGAAGGAAAAATCACCAGCAGGCAGATCTGTCTTCACAGCTGAAGAAATCAAATGAGTTCCGTGTGGAAGAATTTTACCTTTGTTGTCCATTTGGTCATCATTCATAACCATGTGTGGCAGGAAATATTATCACAGCGGGGCCCCGAAATGAAAGCTCAGAGAAGGCAAGTGATTTGCCTACAGCCACACAGCAGGCGAGTGGCAGAGGCTGACTCACCTGGGCGTCTCGCTGGTTTCAGCACTCACCAGTCTCCTGTGAGACATCGAATGTCCTGTGAGCAAGGTGCTGTCTTATTTTGAAGGGCAGTGGGAAAGCCCCCCCCCCTCCCCCCACCGGGAGCCTCAGTCTCCTTCCCTGTGAAGTGAGCGTATTGCTCACTTCACTGTAAAGGTGGTCCTAAGCCTTAAGTGAGATAATAGAGAGGAATTGTTAAAAGTGTCAAGAGCAGCTGGTCTCTGTGCAGGTGCTGCTTTTTACCCCCAGCCTGGGAGCCCCGTTGCGTGTTTTAACTGGCGCATGGGCGTTCTAGGCGTGCTCTGCAGTGGCTCTGGGCTCTCCCGCCCAGGGAACCGGAGAAACGCGAGCGCTCTGGCGGAGAGCGCGGGTGGCTGACCGTGATGGCTCTGGAAAGGAGGAAGAGGAAGGGGTAAGATGAGTTGGCTGGGGTGGCCACAGATCAGGGCAGGAGGGGGATCGCGCGTCCTGAGGGAGAGCCAGGGAAGACGCCTGAGCGAGGAAGGAGAAACAGACACACATGACAGAAAGCCAGCCACAGCAAAGATGCTTTCTCGGCATCTTGACCTTCCGACACTCCGGATGCCCCACAATACACGCACACAACCCACGGAGCGCCCCAACCTGGCCTACGGCCCAGTGCTTTTACCAGCCCGCCCCCCAAAACAGTGAGGGTCCAAATAAAATAATTTATAGCAAATGTTTTTCTGGTCTAGATTCCAATCCAGAGTCATGTATTACCTTTAGTTATCAGGCCTCTGTAGCTCTGTAGTCTCCTTTAATCTGGAACAATTCCTCATCCTTTCTTTTTCCTTCATAACTTTTGACACTTTGAACAGTACACTCATGCCAATTGTTTTGTAGAATGTTCCTCAGTTTGGGTTTGATACTTCCTCGTTATTAGTTTTAGATTATGTACTTTGGGCCAGAATGCCACAGAAGTGATGTTGTGTTCTTCTCCGTGCAACATATCAGTAGGCAATGGTAACGATTTGTCCATTACTGGTGATATTAACATTGATCGTTTTCTTAAAATGGTGCCTGACAAGTTTCTATTTTCCTTTTGTAATTAATAATTATTTTTTGTGGAGAGATTTGTTGAGACTGTAAATATCTTGTTCATCATTTGATGATTCTTGCCTGGATCCATTATAGGATGGTGATTTTCTAATACCATAATTCTCTCTGCATTTATGTTGAATATTGGCATTCTACAGCAAGGAAGAGCTGTCCTTTAGGGATGGATGTATATATTTGTATGGACTTCTGAATTCTCATTATATTCAACTGATTATAATCCATTATTGTCATCTATTTGGATGCTTCATGCCTTCAGGTGTTTCCTGTGTACTCTTGATGTATTCCGATTATTTCTTATTCTGTCACAGTCCAGTGTTCCAAACTCATCTTGTTCTTGCCTTACCCAGTCCTCAAATAAGCCATCTCTTCAAGGATCTCTGGTTCCTTGTAGCAGAGAATGCTTTTTGGAGACCAAAAACATTGTATGCTAGAGTGTGCTCATTGCCGGCTGTGTTGGTGTTTCCAGGTCCTTCCATGGACAAAGGTAGAAATCCTGGTATCTCTAATTCCAATCTAACTCTGGAGGGTTTGCTTGTTTTGCCCCATTTCATGGTCACTTCTCCTTTCTTTCAGGGTGAGAACTCTGATTTCCAACATTAGTATATCCATTTACTTGTTTGGACCTAAAAACATAGAAAATAGTCCCAGAATTCTTATACTCACACTACTATGGAAAACCAAATCTGCTAAGTAAAATACAAGACTTGTGTATTTATTTATGCAGTTGCCAGGAGTGGCTAAACATACCAGGATTTGTCCCTGAAGCTGGGTATATTGTCACTGGATAAAAACTACTGTTCTGTTAATGTAAAGGACAGGGAAAGCTTCTTGGTGGGCAATCAATAATAGTTGCTTGCAGTTCCTCTAGGTGCTATTTGGTGAACACCAAGGGAGTGACATAAGGGAGAGGAGACTGGACTGCCAACGTCCAGAGGAGAGATGATAAAGGCCTGAACCAGGGAAGGCTACTAGGGGCATGTTGCACATGAAATCAGCTGAGCCCTTCTAGAATCTTATGTACTCTAGTCTGTAAGATCTCTGGATAATACATTTCAAATATGCACTCTCCAATGTCAGGAGAATACTAGCTGTGTGACCCTGGACAAGTTATTAATCTCTCTGAGCCCCACATGGGACACTTTGGTGCTGGGAGAAAAGACGTGAGCCTGTCTATGATGTTGCTCAGAAAATGTTTCCAAATTTACCTCGAATCAATGGTTTTGGCCAACAGCACGTTTTTCTTTAATTGGCAATTGCCTATTCCTTTCAACACTACAGGAATCTCAAATCCTTTTAATACATGGCATCGTAATTGTAGTTTTCATCTTAAACCACTTATTTTCAGAGGGAATGAGAGACTATGTCAAGAACATAATGAGATAATTTAATGAAAAAGATGAAATGCTTGACTACCACCCAAGTAATAGCTGACAAAAAAAAAAAAAAAATCTTCAAGTGGCAGTATAGATCAGGTAGTGGAGAGTAGGTATCTCTAACCTGTGTAGGTGGAATATATTCCAAGTTATTAATTCCATATGTGCTCAAGGCCAGGCATCCTCCATGATGGCCTGACCTGGCTTCCTGTCAGCAGAAGGGATGCTATCCATGTTAGTAGTGGGGGGTAATGACAATAGTCAGGACTTTGGAGTCAGCCAGACCTGTATTCAAGTTCCAGCTCTGTTATTCATCGCTGTATAATGCTGGACTGTTACAAAGGGGTGAGAAATCCTGACCATGTAAGATATGCCTTTGGTAAGATAATGAATGATGAAAGCCAACCACACAGACACACAGTGAGTGAGTGTTCCCTTCCCCCTTTGCGACTTCCATGGATTTACTTTTGTGCCCCGACAAAGCCCTATTTATCCATATATCCTCTCAGCTACACAGTGGCCTCAGCCTAATGTACCATTAGCCAGCCATGAAGATTAGACACCAGAGAAACAAGAGCCAAGAGGAACCATGCTTCTTCCAATATCACACCCTGTATTTCTTTCAGGACTCAAGGAGCACTAAGTCACCTGCTTCTCTGTTTATAAAGACAAGTTCATAATATTCTTAAACACCTACCCAGCACTCAGTTTCTGTCCTGAATTTTGTGGATGATACAAAGAAATATAAGGTGTGGTCCCTGCTTTCCAGGAACATAAGGTCCCAGTTAAGGACCCAAGTAAGCACAATGCATAGCAGACAGACCTGGGTTCAGTCCCAGCTCTGCACTTACTAGCTATGTGACCGTGAATAGTCATGTAACATCTTTGTACCTCTATTTCCTCACCTGTAAAACAGACCCACCAGGTCTGTAGGTCTAAACCTACATCATCAGGTTTAGAGTAACTACTACATGGAGGTGCATGGGTGGCTTGAGTTGGTTAAGTGTCCGACTCTCGATTTTGGCTCAGGTCATGATCTCACAGTTTGTGAGTTCCAGCTCAGTTTGAGCTCCACATCAGGCTCTGTGCTCACAGTGCAGAGCCTGCTTGGGATTCTCTCTCTCCTCCTCTCTCTCTGCCCTGTACCCACCTCTCTCAAAATAAACACTACAAAACTTAAAAAAAAAAAAAAAAAGGAATAGCTACTACATGTAGTTGGCCCAGAGTAGGCACATGGAAAAATCTGAATTCCTCTTTCCTCAAAGCACATTGGAGTTAAATAATGTAACAGAAGATCTCTTACAGGACAGCCTATATTCACTGCAAGTGAAATGCCCTGAAATAAAGGCTGTTAGAGTTCATTGAAGAGCAAAAGCATTCAGGCTGAGGCAGGTGGGGTAGATTCTTGAATGAAGAAGGAAAATGACTGGCATCCTCCAAAGATGGGCTGATTTTCTCAGATGCATCGTGGAAGCCCTGTTTCCTGCACCAGTGACAAGGAATAAAGACTTGGGCACCTAAGATCAAAGTAGCGCCTTGAAGACTAAAGAAAGTCATTCAGTTATCCATCCAGTGCCATGCATTCTTTCAGGTGGGAGGGCACATCCAGACTCTGCTCTTTCACCTTGGCTGGAAGCAGAAGTCTTCCTTTTGCACTTCCTGTTGGACACAGCCAGAGTAACTTTCTGATGTTTACAACCGAAAACCCTGGCTGAAAAGTTACCTTGCGTGATTAATGTGAGGATTACATGAATGTAATGCACGCATATAAATGCTCAGGACGGTGCCAGCACACAGCAAGTGTTCAATTAAAGTTAATGTACTAGTCAGTTTATCAGTTCTTTGTGGCCACAGCAAAACCGACTAGTACATTGACTTTAGTCAGTGTAAGTCAGTGACTTACAATAACAAACATTTCGAACTAATGTGTCTGCTGGTATGTTGGTTTGCTTAACGCTGTCATGACTCAGCTGTGCTTAATTTACCTTGAGGACCAGGCTTCCTCATTCTGGGACCCAGGTGGAAAGTAACATCATCTGAGAAGACAAGAGCCTAAGGCCAAGTAAACGACTGAAACGCAGGGGGCGCCTGGGTGGCTCAGTCGGTTAAGCGTCCGACTTCAGCTCAGGTCACGATCTTGTGGTCAGTGAGTTCGAGCCCCACGTTGGGCTCTGGGCTGATAGCTCAGAGCCTGGAGCCTGCTTCCGATTCTGTGTCTCCCTCTCTCCCTGCCCCTCCCCCGTTCATGCTCTGTCTCTCTCTCTGTCTCAAAAATAAATAAACGTTAAAAAAAAAAAAAGACGACTGAAATGCAGTTAATGTTTCTGCTCTGATGTGGTGGCTATTGCGTCCTCCCATATTTTATTGGCCAAAGCAGGTGATATGGCCATCCTGAAACTCAATGGAATACCACTGTACTCTACCCGCAGAGAGTCCTGGCAAGAGGACTCTTACAGAAGATTTTCTTACAGAAGGAGGAGCTGATAATTGGAACAATAACATAATTTACCATAGCCGCTGATTGTTATTAACATCCTCGTCTAGAAGTAAATTTCCCTGTACATGTCTGTTCAAAGAAATACTTTTTTTTAGAAGTATTGGGGTGAGCACATCTCTGCCCATCAGCATTTCCTTCATCCTAGGGATATCTGTCCTCTGCTTAATTTGTCTTTGCCCAATGGACTCCGATTACTGTGGGAGGGGGGTTGATTGATTCATTGTGGGGTGAAAGGCCATTGAGACAGGTGGATGGTGAGAACTGGCAGTTTGAGGGCAAAGAATGTTCTCTAAATACAGTAGAATTAAATTAGAAATTAATATGGAACAATGACTGGAAAATCTCCAAATACTTGGAAACAAAATAACATGATTTTAAGTAATTTATGAGTCAAAAAGAAAGTTTGCTAAAGTTACAAAATATTTTGAACTGACTGAAACTGAAAACGCTATATTGCAAAATCTGCAAGATGCAGCTATAACAGTACTTAAAAAGGACTTTATAGCAGTAAAGGCCTATATTAGACAAGAAAAATGGTTGCAAATCAATGATCTCCACTTCCACCTTAAGAAACTAAAAAAAGAAGAGCAAGCAGACGCCAAAGTAACAGAAGAAAGAAAGTAATGAAAGATCAGAGCAAAAATCAATGGAATCAAAACCAGAAAAACAAAGAAATAAATGAAACCAAAAGCTGATTCTTTGAGAAGATCAATGAAGTCAATAAACTGCTAGCCAGACCGAACAGGCAAAAAAGGAGAGAAAAGACCTGAGTTACCACTATCAGAAACATGAGCAGTGGTGCCACTATAGATTCCACACATATTAAAGGGATAATAAGGAAGGGGCTCAGTCGGTTGACTGTCCAACTTCAGCTCAGGTCATGATCTCACTGCTCGTGGGTTCAAGCCCCACGTTGGGCTCTGTGCTGACAGTTTGGAGTCTGGAACCTGCTTCAGATTCTGTTTCACTGACTCTCTCTGCCCCTCCCCTGCTCACACTCTGTCTCTCTCTCTGTCTCTCTCTCTCTCTCTCTCAAAAATAAATAAATAAATATTTAAAAAATTTTTAAAGGATAATAAATATTATAGACAACTTAATGCCAATATAGACAACAACTAGATGAAATGACAAATTTCTTAGAAGATAATGAACTACCACAGTTTACTAAAAAAGAGAGAGAGGAAGGCTTGGGTGGCTCAGTCGGTTGAGTGTCTGACTTTGGCTCAGGTCATGATCTCACAGCTCCTGAGTTCGAGCCCTGCGTTGGGCTCTGTGTTGACAGTTCGCAGCCTGGAGCCTGCTTCGGATTCTGTGTCTCCCTCTCTCTCTACCCCTAACCAACGTGCATGGTGTCTCTGTCTCTCTCAAAAATAAATAAACATTTAAAAAGAGAGAGAGAGAGAGAGAGAGAGAGAATAGCCCTGTATCTGTTAAAGTAATTGAATTTCTATTTAAAAATCTCTTCACAAAGAAAACTCCAGGGCCAGGTTACTTCACTGGTGGATTCTGTGAAGCATTTAAAGAGGAAATAATACAAATTCTACATAAATTCTTCCAGAAAATAGAAGGAAAGAGAACACCTCAACTCACTTGTGAATTTGATGCCAAAGCTAGGCAAAGATAACAAGAAAAACAAAATCTCAGACCAGTATCCCCCATAAACATAGATGTAAATGGAACCCAACGACGTACTAAATGGATAATATATTATGGCCAAATGGGATTTATCCTCAGAATGCAAAGCTAGTACCGCATTCAAAATTCAGTCAATGTAATTCACTGTTTGACCAGACTCAGAAGGAAAGGAAATGGGGAAATGGCAGAATGATGGGGGGACTAGAGAACCAGATCCAGAACCACAGCTGGAATCGCAGCCCAAACACGATCTGTTGCAGACACTGCTGCCACGGCCAGGTCCCTGGACACTGGACACGGGGGTGGGCACCATGGCTAATGGTATTGCTGGGGTCTGGATGTAGCTGCTGCTAACCCTGCCCCCATCAGAATGCATTCTCCGCTATCTTTGCTTCTTTGAATGGCTGGTTCCAGTTGTGAAGACCCAAGAAGGAGGTTCTGACCAGCCAAGCTGTCAAGAAGACAGGATAAGACAGGGTGACAGAAGAGGTTCTTAGTTGTCAACAACAGAATCAATGCCACCTGCTTCACACAGGTGGGGACTTAGTGAGACAGATTAAATAGTTCACAGAATCCTTGGAATTGTTGAAAACTAGGCTACAGACAGAACTTTCAGGAAAATACCTGAGATTACACTGCAGAGCAGGGCCTGATAAGGCAGCTTCTGCCACAACTGAGCTCTTGCTCCTGATCCCAGAAAAGAGCTGCCTCTACTTCCCCAGAAGTACTAGCCAGAATGGGTGTCCCAGGCTCAGAGAGTTTCCTCAAGTAGCTCACTTTGTTTGTTTGTTTGTTTGTTTGTTTGTTTTTTAAGTTTACTTATTTTGAGAAAGAGAGAGACCACAAGCAGGGGAGGGGCAGAGAGAGAGGGAGAGAGAGAACCCCAAGCAGGATTCACACTGTCAGTGCAGAGCCTGATGTGGGGCTCAAATCCATGCATGGTGAGATCATGACCTGAGCCGAAATCAAGAGTTGGATTCTTAACCGACTGAGCCGCGCAGGCACCCCTCAAGTAGCTCACTTCTGAATTAGACTGGTGTTATCTGTTTGGCAGAATCCAGATGATATCCACACTGAGTGGCAAGGGAGGCTAGGGAATGCAGGGGCTTTGTTTGTTTGGTTTTACCAAAAATAAAATGTGAAGAGGGTTTGCAAGAGATCTGAAAGAGCCATGAATGAGTGCTAGGTTTTTTGTCCCTCAGTGAGAGGCGACTCTTCTTCCTACCCAGAGGGAGGGAGGGAACTTCCCTCCTTCATGTGGAGCAAAGTTCCTCAAGCTTAGGAAGGTGGTTCGGATGCTGGATTTCCAAAAGTGACAATGGAAAAGCACTAGAGAAAGGCACTTTATTACTTCCATTGTACAGACTGGAAACTGAGCTTCCCAGACATTTGGTAACTTGTGCAAGATCACAGTTTGAAGAACAAGCATTGGCCAAAACGCTTACAGACCTCACTGCCTTTAATCTTCACAGCCCTCCGTGGCAGTTATTACCACCCTGGTTTATATAATAGAAAAACGAGCATTATAGAAATCAATTAAAAAGCTCAAAGTCCTGTGGTGTGACCCTGCTGTAACCTGCCCTCCATCCCACCATCTCATCCCAGTGAAGCAAGGTGACTCGTGACAGCAGAACTTTCCAGGTCTCTGGGTATAGGTGTGCATTTGCATGTGTGCATTTGTGTGTCCTTAACATCTTGTCCTGCACCAAGTTCAATGTTCATTGGATAAATTTGGGTATCTCTGTTACTAAGTCTCACTTTTTCTTACTACACACTATCTCAGGTATATTCCAGAGTCTCCTGGGGTGCTGAGATGTCTGGGCCCTGCTAGCTCTAATGATCTAACAAGTAAAGGGCAATGGGATGGGGGCATGGAATGGTCTGGGATCGTAGCTATGTCAGTATGCAAATCATTTTTTTATATGCAAAGTATTCCAAGGAAATGGTGTTTGGGATCCCTGAGTCAATCTTTCTCTCCCATAAATGATGCAAAATACCTTTGGTGTATATGACCCTGTGTGTTTTGTGGCTAGACTGAAATAGTTTTTAAAGAATAGACTTTATTTTTTTAGAGTAGTTTTAAGGACACAGCAAAACTGAGCAGAAGATACCAAGATTTTGCATACACTCTGCATAGCCTCCCCTGTTGACATACCCTGCAGAGTGATACATTTGTTACAACTGATAGATCAGTATTACATTGACACATTGGTATCACTCTAAATCCATAGTTTCCCTTAGGGTCATTCTTGGTGTTGTTCCAAATAAAATGAACTGAAAAAGATCCACACAAAGATACATTATAATTTAAATGTCAAATGCTAAAAACAAGGAGAGAATGTGAAAAGCAGCAAGAGAAAAACAACTTGTATGTACAAGGGAACCTCCATAACAGTATCAGCAAATTATTCAGCAGAAACTTTCAGGGCAGAAAGGAATGACACAATATATTCAAAGTGCTGAAAGAAAAAAACACTTCCAACCAAGAATGCTCTACCTGGCAAAGTTATCATTAAGAACTGGAGGAAAGACAAAGTTTTTTCAGACAATAAAAAATAAAGGAGTTCATTACCATTAGGCTGGCCTCATAAGAAATGTGAAAGGGACTTCTTTAAACTGAAAGAAATGGTGCTAATTAGTAACAAGTAAACATGAAAGAATAAATCTCACTGGAAAGGCAAATATGTAGTAAAAGTAGTAGATTAATTACTTATAATGCTAGTATAAAAGTTAAAAGACAAAAGTAGTAAAAATAACTATAATTATAATAATAGGTTAAGGAAAACACAAGATGAAAAGATGTAAAATGTGATCTCAAAAACATAAAATGGGGGGGAGGGAGAGTAAGAATGTTAAACTTTAGAATGGGATCACACTTAAGTTGTTATCAACTTAAAATAGACTATTACAGGGGCACCTGGGTGGTTCAGCTGGTTAAATGTCTGACTCTTGGTTTCAGCTCAAGTCATGATCTCACTAGTTCGTGAATTTGAGCCCTGCATCAGGCTCCGTGTTGACAGCACGGACCCTGCCTGGGATTCTCTCTCTCCCTCTCTCTCTGCCCCTCCTCTGCTCTTTCTGTCTCTCAAAATAAATAAACTTAAAAAAAAATAGACTATTACAGATACAAGCTGTTATATGTAAGCTTTGTGACAACCACAAAGTAAAAACCTATAGTAAACACACAAAGAGAAAAGGGAAAGGATTATAAGTGTACCACTAAAGAAAGTCATCAAACCACCAAGGAAGAGAACAAGAAAAGAACAGAACCAAGAGGAACTATAAAAACAGCCAATAAATAATTAACAATATGGCAATAAGCACATACCTATCAATAAGTATTTTTTTTTAATTTTTTTAACGTTTATTTATTATTGAGAGACAGAGAGACACAGAGCGTGAGCAGGGAAGGGATAGAGAGAGGGGAAGACACAGAATTTGAAGCAGGTTCCAGGCTCTGAGGTGTCAGCACAGAGCCTGATGCGGGGCTCGAACCCACAAAGTGTGAGATCATGACCTGAGCTGAAGTCGGTCACCTAACCAAGTGAGCCACCCAGGAGCCCCCCTATCAATAATTATTTTTAATGTAAATGGATTAAATTGTCCAAAAGACATAGAGTAGCTGAATAGGAAAAAAAAAAAAAAAGACCCATCTATATGCTGCCTACAAGACATACACTTTAGATATAAGGACACACACATGGACTGAAAGTGAAGGATAGAAAAAGGTATCCCATGCAAATGGAAACCAAGCAAAGTTGGAGTAGCTATGCTTAAATTAGGCAAAATAGCCTTTAAAACAAAGACTGTAATAAGATACAAAGATGGATGTCACATAATGATAAAGGGGTCAAACCAACAAGAGGATAGAATATTCGTAAATATTTATGCACCCAACATAGAAGTACCTAAATACATGAAGCAAATATTATCAGACCTAAAAGGAGAAATAGACAGCAATATAATAATAGTAAGGGATTTTAATACCTTACTTACATCAAAGGATAGATCATTCAGGCAGAAAATCAATTAGGAAACATTAGCCTTAAATGACATGTAGGACCGGATGGACTGACAGATAATATACAGAACACTGCATCCAAAAGCACCAGAATACACATTCTTCTTAAGTGCACGTGAGACATTTTCTCAGATGGATCATATGTTAGCCCACAAAACAAGTCTTAATACATTTAATAGGAAGCATTTTTTTTTTTTTTTTGCCACAAGGGCATGAAACTAGAAAATAATTATAAAGGAAAACTGGAAAATTCACAAATATGTTGAGATTAAACACATGTTACATGAACAAACAACGGATAAAAGAAGAAATCAAAAAAATATCTTAAGGCAAATAAAAATAGAAATATACCAAAATTTGTAGGATGCAGCAAAAGCAGTTCTAAGAGGGAATTTCATAGCAACAAATGCCTACCTCAAGTAAAGAAGAAAAGTCTTAAATAAAAAAACCTAACTTTGTACCTCAAGGAGCTAGAAAAGTAAGAATAAATGAAGTTCAAAGTTAGTAGGAGGTAAAATAACAAGATTAGAGCATAAATAAATGAAATAGAGACTATGAACACAATAGAGAAGACTAGTGAAATTAAGAGCTGGTTCTTTGAAAAGATAAACAAAATTGACAAGCCTATAGCTAGACTCACCAAAAAAAAAAGAGAGAGGACTCAAACAAAATCAGAATTGAAAGAGAAGATATTACAACTGATATCACAGAAATACAAAGGATCATAAGACACTACTATGAGAAATCATACCATCAAACTGGACAATCTGGAAGAAATGGATACATTCCTAGAAACATACAACCCATCAATACTGAATCATGATGAAATAAAAAAAATTTTGAATAGATCAATTACTAAGAAGGAAATTGAATTGGTAGTCAGAAATCTTCTAACATATAAAAGTTCAGCAGCGCATGGATTCACTGGAAAATTCTATCAAACATTCAAATTCAAAACATTCTCAAATTCTTTCAAAAAATAGACAAGGAGGGAATGCTTCTAAACTTAGTTTATGAGGTCAGCAATATCCGGATACCAAAGCCACACAAGGACATCACAAGATAAGAAAATTATAGGTCAATAACCCTGATGAACATAGATGCAAAAATCATTACCAGAATATTAGCAAACGGAATTCAACAATACATTAAAAGGACCATGTATCACGATCAAGTGGGATTTCCTCCAGGCATATGAGGATGGTTCAATATCCACAAATCAGCCATTGTAATATACCACATTAACAAAATGAAGGATGAAAACCATAAGATCATCTCAATAGATGCAGAAAAATCATTTGACAAAATTCAACTTCCATTTATGATTAAAAATTCACAACCAAGGCTGGCTGTAGAGGGAACATACCTCAACATAATAAATGCCATATATGATAAACCCCCAGCTTCACACTTAGTGGTGAAAAGTTGAAAGTCTTTCCTCTAAGATGAGGAACAAGACAAGGATGCCTACTCTCGCCACTTTTTAAAAATGTTTATTTATTTTGAGAGAGAGGGACAGAGAGTGAGCAGAGAGAGAGCGGGAAACAGAGAATCGTAAGCAGGCTCCATACTGTCAGTGCAGAGCTCAGTACAGGACTTGAAATCTGGAACTGTGAGATCATGACCTGAGCTGAAGTCAGGAGTCAGATGGCTAATTAACTGAGCCACCCAGGTGCCCCACTCTTGCCAATTTTATTCAACATAGTATTGGAAGTACTAGCTACAGCAATTGGGCAAAAAAAGAAAGGAAGGAAGGGAAGGAAGTAAAGGAGGGAGGGAGGGGAAAGAAGGACGGTAGGATGGTAGGACAGTAGGAAGGAAGGAAGGAAGGAAGGAAGGAAGGAAGGAAGGAAGGAAAGGCATCCATTAGAGAAGTAAAACTATCACTATTTGCAGATGACATATTATGTAGAACCCTAAAGACTCCACCAAAAAACTGTTAGAACTAATAAGCAAACTCAGTACAGTTGCAGGATACAAAAGCAATATGTGGAAATCTGTATTTCTATTAATATACTATTAGAGAAATTAAGAAAATCCCATTTACAAGTGCATCAAAAAGAATAAAAAACCCAGGAACAAATTTAACCAAAGAGATGAAAGACTTGTATATTGAAAACTGTAAGACATTAATGAAGGAGACTGAAGAAGGCACAAATAAATGGAAAGATGTTCTGTGATCATGGATTGGAGAAATTAATGTTGTTAAAATGTCCAAAGCAATCTACAGATTTAACAAAATCCCTACCATAATTCCAATAGCATTTTTCACAGAAATAGAACAAAGGATTCTAAAATTTGTATGGAACCATAAAAGGCCCCGAATAGCCAAAGCAATCTTGAAAAAGAAGAACAAAGCCGGAGTCATCACACTTCCTGATTTCAAACAATATTACAAAGCTATAGTAATTGAAACAGTATAGTATTGGCATAAAAACAGACATATAGATCAATAGAACAGAATAGAGAGCCAAGAAGTAAACCCATGCATGTAAGTTCAATTAATTTATAACAAAGGAGCCAAGAATATACAATGGGGAAAGGACTGTCTCTTTAATAAATGGTGTTGGGTAAACTAGACAGCCATATGCAAAAGAATGAAATTTGACCACTATCTTACAGTGTACATAAATAATCACTCAAAGTGGATTAAAGACTTATATATAAGATGTGCAACCATAAAACTCCTAGAAGAAAATACAGACAGTAAGCTCCTTGACATAGGCCTTGGTGGCGATTTTCTGAATCTGATATCAAAAGTAAAAAGCAACAGGGGTGCCTGAGTGGGGCAGTCAGTTAAGTGCCCAACTCTTGATTTTGGCTCAGGTCATGATCTCACATTTTGTGAAATTGAGCCCCATGTCAGTCTGCTTAAGAGTCTCCCTTTCCCTCTCCCTCTGCCATCCATCCCATCTCTTGCTCTCAAATAAATAAATAAATAAATGGGACTGCATCGTACTAAAAAACTTCTGCACAGGAAAGGAAACCATCAACAAAATTAAAAGACAGCCTACAGAATGGTAGAAAATATTTGCAAAGCCCATATTTACTAAGGGGCTAATATCCAAAATGTATAAAGAACTCATTCAACTTAATGGAAAGAAAATTTAAAAAACCAATCGTATTAAAAAAATAAGCAGAAGTTTAAAAAATAAAAATATAAAAAAATTTTTATAATTAAAAAAAAAAAAGAAACAGAAGATCTGGATAGACCTTTTTCCAAAGATGAAAAACAGATGCCAATAGGCACATGAAAAGATGCTCAACACCACTAAGCATCAGGAAAATGCAAATCAAAACCACAATGAGATATCACCTCACACCTGTTAGAATGTCTATTACAAAAAAGGTAAGAGGGGTACCTGGATGGCTCAGTTGGTTGAGGGTTCAACTCTTAATTTCAGCCCAGGTCATGATCTCATGGTTTGTGAGTTAGAGCCCCATATCAGGCTCTGCACTGACCGTGTGGAGCCTGCTTGGAATTCTCTCTCCCTCCCACTCTGCCCCTCCCCTGCTCTCTCTCTCTCTCTCTCTGAAATAAATAAACATTGTTTTAAATTTTATATTTGAGAGAGAGAGACAGAGACAGAGTGCAAGCCGGAAAGGGAAAGAGAGACGGAGACAGAAACTGAAGCAGGATCCAGGCTCTGAGCCTTTAGCACAGAGCTGGACCTGGGGCTTGAACTCAGGAGCAGTGAGATCATGACCTGAGCCAATGTCAGACACCTAACCGACTGAGCCACTCAGGCACCCCAATCAATAAGCATTTTTAAAAAAAGAAAAGATAGTAGTATTGGCAAGGATGTGGAGAAAGTAGAACCCTTGTGCACTGTTGGCAGGAATATAAATTGGGGTAGCCAGTATGGAAAACATTATGGAGGTTCCTCAAAAAATTAAAACTAGGATTACCACATGATTCAGGAATTCCAATTCTGGATATTTATCTGAAGAAAATGAAAACAATAACTCGAGATATCTGCACCCCATGTTCACTGCAGCATTATTTACAATAGTCAAGATATGGAAACAACCCAAGTGTCTACTGATGAATAAATGGATAGAGAAATTTTTGGTATATATATATATATATATATATATGCACACACACACACATACACAATGGGATATTATTCAGCCATAAAAAATGAAATTTTGCCATTTATGACAACATGGATGGACATTGAGGGTATTATGCTAAGTGAAATAAATCAAAGAAAGACAAATATTCTATTATCTTTTTTATATGTGGAATCTAAAAAAATAGAAATAGAAATAGAAATAAACCAAGCTTATAAAGAATAGACTGGTGGTTGTCACAGGTGGGTGGGTGGAGGGGAAGAAATGCTAAAGGGGGTAAAAAAGAGAAAAAAACCCGTAAATCTCCATCCATGGTTATAAACAAGGAGAGTGCTCATGTTCTATGTTATTTCTTCCTTCCTTCCTTCCTTCCTTCCTTCCTTCCTTCCTTCCTTCCTTCCTTCCTTTTTTCTTTCTTTCTTTCTTTCTTTCTTTCTTTCTTTCTTTCTTTCTTTCTTTCTTTCTTTCTTTCTTTCAAGTAGGCTTCACGCCCAACACGGGGCTTGAACTCACACCCCTGAGATCAAGACTTGAGTTTAAGAGTTGTATACCTAAGTGACTGAGCCACCCAAGAGCTCCTCTATTTTACTACTTTTAACATTAAATCTACCATCGTATTCTCAGTGTATGAGCATATATTTTTCCATACTGTCTAAATGAACTTCAACATTTAGTCATTAAAATAATTATTTATATTTTTAATGCATACAGTACACATAGACTGATACTCAATATTAAATAGTACTTTAGGTCATTTCTGAGTTCCTGAAAAGGCTCATCATTAAATACTTTGGATTGTGCTCTGTAGGAATCATGTTATTGAGTCCGGAAAAAAAATTAAATGTGTTAATGGAATGTGGTAGATGTAGCGTAGTCCCTTAAACCAGTTATTTAAAAAAAAAAGCTTTTTTAAAAAGATGCTCTGAATCTAGTAGAAATTATTGGTACTGAGAATCTATCTGATTAAAAAAGCCCTATCTCTGTTCAAGCATAGAGCTAAACTTCTAAACTGAGATGCTGTTTTCACAGACTCTGAGTTATGGTTAAATACACAGTTGGGCTGACACACAGTTTAGCAATCAAGGTAGTATCTGCATTTAATTTTTTTTTTTTAACGTTTATTTATTTTTGAGACAGAGAGAGACAGAGCATGAACGGGGGAGGGTCAGAGAGAGGGAGACACAGAATCTGAAACAGGCTCCAGGCTCTGAGCTATCAGCACAGAGCCCAACGCGGGGCTTGAACTCACGGACCGCGAGATCATGACCTGAGCCGAAGTCAGCCGCTTAACCGACTGAGCCACCCAGGCGCCCCAGTATCTGCATTTAAAAAGAAGAAGAAAAAGAAGGAAGAAAAATGAAGTTTGCTAAGTCAGTTTAGTGAAAATCTCCCACTCTGGTATCTGACCACCCTCCGTATCTGAACAAATTCCTCATCTCTCACCCTAGTCTGCCTTCAGCAAGAACCCTGTGGGGTTGGTGTAGCACGGATCCCCATCACCCCTGATGTGTGCTAATTTTCTATCCACTGACCCCCACCTAGTTCCTCGGCTATAAATTCGCACTTGTCCTTGTATTGAGTTGAGCCTAATCTTTCTCCCCTACAACAAAACCCCATTGTAGAAGCCCCCCTCACCCTTGAACAAAGTCTTCCTTACCATCTTTTACAAGTGTCAGGAATGGTTTAGCATTGTTTGTCCACCCAAAGAACTATTATAAGCCATGAAAATGAAGGAACTACAGGTGCATGCATCAGTGTGGATGAATCCTGTTGAGTCCAAACAGCAAGTCCAAGAGTATAGCATTAATAAAGTTCAAAAAACAAATACATAAAACTAAATAAGATGATGTTTAGGCATATACATATAACTTTTTTCAAGTGCCTGCATATGTGTATGTATATCAATACAGATAGTGGGTTTTGTTTTGTTTTGTTTTGTTTTGTTTTTGCAGAGACAAAAAGATGTACTAGGAAAGGGGCACACAGGGAACTGTAGGAGCCTGGCTTTGGATAGTGGGATCATGGGTGTATTATATTGTGAATAAACACATAAATAAATGTAAGTGCCAGGAAGACTCCCTGGAGACAATTGGCATACAGGCAGAGAGCTGGAGGGTGAATCAGAGTTATCTGGGGTCAGGCTCTATCAGGCAGAGAGATCACTGTGTGCAAAGGCCTGTGTCAGAGAGAGAGCGCTCAACTTTCTGGAGCTGCTGAGAGGGTCTCAGCACAGTGTGGCCCAGAGCAAAGTTGCATAAAAGTAAGACTGGAGTGGGGTGCCTGGGTGGCTCAGTCAGTTAAGCATCTGGTTTTGGGTCAGGTCATGATCTCGGGTCCATCAGTTTGAGCCCCACGTTGGACTGTGTGCTGACAGCTCGGAGCCTGGAGCCTGCTTTGGATTCTGTGTCTCCCTCTCTCTCTCTCCCTCCTCCACTCATGCTCTCTCTCTCTCAAAAATAAATAAACATTAAAAAATTAAAAAAAAAAATGAGACTGGAGCTCAGGAGCTAGCCTCAGCTAAGAAGTGGGAAAGCATCCTGTCGGCCATGGGGTACCAGGGAGGGAGAGTACTGACTTTAGGGAAAGTACCAGGACACTGACTTTAGGAAGACAGCTCTGGCTGTCTACTCACTGTGGGAGTGAGTCGGCTGCCCTCAAGCAGCCTAACCACTGTCTGTCCCTCCAGCTTTGTCTTAACCACACACCAGTCATGCTATAGGCTCTGTGCTGGGGTGGGTACCTAGCTAGGTGATCATCCCGTCCGTCTGCCTCCAGGAGCTAATTCTTGTAACTACCTTCACCAGGAAACATTCCCAGACTGCCCTTCCCAGCCCGGGAAAGGAGCTCCAGATCCTCCATCAAAACATTTCCCTCACTGGTTTGAATGGTCTTTACCTGTCTGTGTTTTTGGCGAACCGGCGCTTGTTGCATTTAGGCTCTTTGGTGCCTGGCACAGAGAGAACGGGGATCAGACCAAACGACTGTGGAATGGAACTGAAGTCAACCCCGGGAGCAGAGACGAGGACACCCAGACCAGGAACTTTCAATTTCCCCAAGGAAGCACCCCCTCGGCCTTCGCTCTGGCCACGCCCTCTGCCTTAGGTCTCCGCTCTGGCTGGGGAGGAGGCTGCCCACCATCAGCTCTAGGAGCCGGTACAGCAGAGAGACACATCTCCCTGAGCCTCGGGTGGGTGGGGAAGGCTCCGCGAAGCAGGTGCAGTGTGAAATTGGGATTTCAAGACGAGCTGAAGCCTGCTCTTTAAAAACAAAGTGTGGACACGTGTCTGAAGAAGAGGCTATTAAGCCATCCTCTTTTCCTGGCTGCTACTTCCCACGTGCGCTGGGTAGAGACACCAAAGCTGCCGAGTGACCGAGGGTGTCTCCTCCCTCTCAGGGGCACCCACCCTGGAGCTCCCCGCGCGCTTGAATGAATGGGGGAGGACCCGTGCACATGAATGAGTGCGGGAGTGAGGGAGTGCGCGGGTGAGCGGGCGGGTGAATGGCGACCGCGCCGACTCGGCACGGGGGCGCGGGCGCGGGCTCCACTTCCCTCTCCCGCCAGCTGGTGGCCTCGGGAAGGTGGCGGCGCCGGCAGCGGCCCGAGCTGGGACGGGCCGGGGCGCGGGATGGTGGGGGAAGGGGCGTTCCCGGCGGCCGCGCCTTCCGCGGCTATTGGATTAGTGGCCTTCAGGGATGAGCTCAGCCGGATCGGCTTTCAGCTGCAGCCTCCGGGCCGGCCGGGAAGGCGGGGAGCGGGCGGCGGCGGAGGAGGAGGAGGGGGAGGCGGCGGCGGCTGCAGCATCCAGAGCTGGCCGCGGCGGCCGGCGCGCCCCGCGCACAAAGGCGCCCAGCCCCTGGGGAAGGCGATGAGCACACCGCAGCCTGGGCCAGGACCCCAGCTCCAACTACCGAGACGTGCGCCCAGGGCGCCGGGGAAGACGCAGGGCGCGCCAGGGGCCAGCGGCCGAGGCGCGGGCCGTGAGCCCTGAGCCCTGAGCTCGGGACTCGCCGCCCTCCGGGTCAGGCGCGGAGCTTCGGAACGGCTAGCGCGCGGGCCTTGGCGCGTCCCCGGAATCCGCGCAGGAAGGCACTGCCCCACTCCCACCCGACCTCTCGCGCCCTCCCGCCGCGCCCGAGCGCCAACTTCCCCAAGAACGCTCCAACTCCAGGCCACCCTGCCGGGCAGAGGGGGCGCTGCTGCTGGGCACCGGCCGTGAGGACGCGCCCCTGGCCCTGGGGAGCCAGCCGGCATCTTCGAGGTTCCTCGGGCGCCCCTGAGTGGGCGGCGGCGGCGGCGGCAGACGCCTCTTCAGGGAGTGCAGGACCTGCCAGCGCTGGCGATTCCTCCCGGCAGGCGCTCGCCCTCTCTTTTATGGTGAGTATTGTCCAGCTTCTGGCGAGGGGCGCCCTTGGGCGCGCTGGAGCCGGGCGCCAAGATCTGGCAGCGCGGACCTCGTGCGGGCAGGCACTCACCACAGCGGGAGCTCCTGGCACGGGTCCTGTTCGGGTTCCCGGGAATTCCTCTCTGCAGGCTGTGGCGGTCCCAGCTGGTTTGGTTTTGCGCTCAGCCTTTGGGGCGTTTGGGGCTGGCCCCTCTTGCCGTAGGTTCGAAGCCTGCCGCTTCTCTGTAATGGAGACAGCACGAAAAACTGGCCCCCGAGTCACCCTACCTGGGTTTGGGTCCAAGATCCGTCATTCACTGGCTGGGTGACCTTGGGCAAGGAGCCAAACCTCAGTTTCCTCATCCGTAGGATGGGGATGGTCATGGTACGTATTTTATAGGAGTATTGGTAGGATCTACGAGGTGGTGCCTGTAACGCCCGTAGACCCGTGCCTGGCACAGAGGAAGTACTCAGTCAAATGCTACTAGCTACATTATTATTAGCTGGGTGAGCCCAAGCGTGTCACAACTTTCCGGAGCTGTAGCAGCTCCTTCGTCTATTTAACGGGGACTGAATAGATTGTGGGGGTCTGGGCGGGGTCAGGGGATTCGGAGCGGTGGAAATTAAGGGCCTGGCACGCAGTGGGCTGTGAGGAAGTGGTGTCTGTTGTTATCGTTTACTCTAGACGCTGGGGTAAGAGAGCGCTGCTCGCTGCTCGGGGCCAGTTTCTGGCCTTGCCTGGAGACAAACTTGGTGATGCTCAGGAAGGGAAGGGAAGGGGTCGCGAGCTCTGCGAGTCACGGATAGGGGTAGGAGGTGGGGTCTGGGAAGGCGGGAGGAGGCCAGAGCCTGGAGCGCAGCAAATGTGGCTGCTCGGGTAGCGCAGGACGCGCCACGGGCTCCGAGCCAGGAGGGGACACCAAGCCCAGGACCTCTCTCTGGTGGGATAAGCTGAGAAAGTGACCTATCCAGCCTCCCTAATGGCCGACCGTGGACTATTGCGGACTGGAAAGGAGGGGAGGGCAGTTTTGTACCGCTGTCACCAAGAGGCGGAGAGTTCTGGGCTCTGGAGACAGGCTAGAGTTCGAATTCCGCCTCCACCATCAGCCCTCCGTGTGACCTTGGGCAAGTACTCTAATCTCTCCCAGTTTAGTGTCTTCCTCTGCCCTATCCTCCTCCAGGGGCGGTTGGGGGTGGGGGGTTGTGAAGAAAGGAGTTCTCTCCTCTCTAGGAATCTGAGCCCCCATCTTTCCACCCACCTTCTGCCCTCCCCGCAATCTGATGAGCCTAAATCCGGAAGACGTGAAATGTTATGCCTGAGCCTCAGGGAAACGCTGTTAAAAGGAGGATCCAGGATCTGCCCACCCTCTTCCCGGCCGGTCACCGCAGCATAAGAAGAGATCAATGTACTAAGTCTCTCTCAGTCTCTCCATCTCTGTTTCCCCACCTTCTCACCTCTCTCCTCCAGACATATTCTGCCCCTTCTGTCAGGCTGATGGGGGAACCTCTTCTCATCCTGCAAAACCTTCATTTGTTTTTAAAGCTCTGCAGATTAATGGAGTTTGCAGAAAGACAAAAAGTGTCAGTAGCATGATATAAGCAAGCTTTACACAAGGGCATATTCCTCTGAAACACATACTTTCTCATTGATTCAATTTTAAAACTTCCTTAAAAAGTAGTAATAAAAGTACTTTAAGCCGCCTTTGGCAAGAAGCAAACAACATTCAACTTGCTGGCCATTCCACTCAAATACCTCTCCAGTTTGCATTTCTATTTTATTTCAAAGACTGATAAATTCAATGATATGAAAAGAAACTCTGCACGGGAAAGAAATCACCATAAATAGTCAAAAGTCAAAGTAGGGGGAGAATTATTACTCCTACCCAAAGGGCTCATCTCTTTAATATGTAAAATGTTCCTCATGTCAATAAGCAAAAGACCAAAACTGGATAAAGATCATAAACAGTCCACACACACAAAATGAAAGCGAAATGACACTTAAACATGTGACAAGATGCTCTACCTCCCTCAATAAGAATGCAGGTGAAAACATGCACTCTTTTCACTTACTTACTTATAAGTAAGATAGGGGCCCTGGGGAGGCTCAGTTGATTGGGCTACCAATTCTTGATTTCAGCTCTGGTCATGATCCCAGGGTCGTGAGAGTGAGCCCTGAGTTGAGCTCCACACTAAGCATGGAGCCTAATAAAGATTCTCTCTCTCTGCCCCTCTCCCCTGCTTGTGTTCTATCTCTATTAAAATACAAACAAACAAACAGAAAACACACTACAATAAGATATATATTTTTTTCACTTCAGCAGATATTAGCAATAAGCATTTATCAGAAACATCTTTTAAAATTTAAATCAAAGCCCTCTCTCTCTTAGAACCTTCTCCAAGCTGCCACGCAGTAGAGCCTGGTCACCGCCAGGGTCTTCCAGGTCTGGTTACTGCCCCCTACTCCCTTTTGCCATCATTTTCTTCCCACATTGCCCTCCACTACCGGCCTTTCTGGTTTTGCTGCAACAGTGGAAGGACTTCATTTGCTGTTCCCCCTCCTAGACTACTTTTTCTCTTCGCTTTTCTTAAGACTGGCAGCTTCTTCTAGCTTGGGCAGGCCTGTCCTTGGGGGACTTCACTCCTCTCCCAGGAAGTGGCCCAGGCCCGGGCCACTACAGTGTTCCTCATCTCTCTGTGAACAGACCCAGTTCAACTCACCAAATGGGGGCTACTTAATTCTGAGTTGCCTGGCCTGTTGTCACATAGCCAGGCTCTTGAAAGGTCCCTTCTCTATTGTTATAAGAACCAAGGGTCTCAGGGTAGCTCCCTGGCTAGAACAGGCCATTCTGTGTGGAAAATCAGGAGGGTGGTGGGACCTGGGGTGAAGTTACCAGGCAGAAGCGTCTGCCTCATAGTCATTTTAAAAAATTAGTACATAAATGTGTGCGCTTAATTTTTGTGGACATAACCATACGTATTTGGTTAAAGAAGATCAACAGCAAAATATATGTAAAATATCAACACATTTTTAATAAAACATGGTTCCTAAATAAGTCAACTAGTTTATCTGCTGCTGCTCAGCTCAAGAAATAAGGATCTGTTCGGAGGCTGTGAGAAAAAGTCGTCTCTGCTAAACCCGTTGGGAAAGAGGATGGTGAACCCAAATCAGATATCATGGGCCTTGTGGACCTTTCCAGGGCAGTGTTGACTGTGTGTGATTTTTGCTTCACATATTGAATTTAGAACTGAATCCCCATTTAAAGTGTGTACTTGGTTTATTATTTTTTTTAATGTGTACTTTAATTTTGAAAAAAGTGTTTATTGCTTAAAATGCAAAATATACAGGAGATGTGGAGTGGATATTCCTTCTTCAACCCAACAAGTACTTTCTAACCTAGCCCAAGGGGCCAGGTGCTGGCTGGCTGCTGCCAGGAGGTAGAGGAGAGTCGGGTGCTGGCTTTGCCAGCAAGAAATGCAGCATGCACTGCAGAAGACAGCAGAGATGAGGGTGCACAGAGCAGGAGGGCTGGCAGAGAGGATGCCCAGCCTGCCTGGGGGGAGCAATCAGCCAAGCAAGTGAAAGTGGGAAGGCTCCTAGGACACCAAGGTATGGACAAGATGTGGTGCTTGGGGGAGTCTGGCATGGGTACCCTGGGCTAGGCCATGCTGGGAGGCAGTGCGGGAGGAATAAGCAGGAGCAGGTCTTGGGGGCTGTTGTGCCAAGCCACGGGGTGCAGCTTCCCCTGAGAAGCCACGTGGAGAGGGGAATGAGAAGATGGGTGGTGGCTTGGTCAGATTTATCCCTTGGCACTGTGGAAGTGGGCTTAGGGGACACAGACTGGAGTCCAGGAGCCCCATTAGGAGACCATTGTAGTAATCCAGGCAACAGCTGAGCTGAGGGAGAGCTGGAGGCATTAAATGAGAGGGATGGGGGGGAAATCCATGGCAGAAATGGGGGTGCACAGAGGGGAACCTGGTATGCTGGAGAGGGAAGAGGCTGAGGTTGAGCCCTGGACATGTACTGTTGGGTCATCTTCTCCCCAGATGTCTGGTATCCCAAGAAGGTGAGCATGCCCCCAGATGAGGCTTGTGGTAGAGACCAGGTGGCTTTCCAAGGCTGTTTGAAGGAGCACCTAATCTGGTGGGCAGAGGCTTCCAGCAAGAGGGTTGTGGTGCTGAGGAGAGAAGGCAGGGCTGGATACCCAGTTTGGAAGAATCTGCAGAGGCCGGAAATGAGAGAAGACACATGGAGAGAGAGAGGAGCAGAAACAAAAGATGTGACCTAGGGGGTACCCCCAGGTTTATGGGGCAGGCAAGGTGCATCCTGGAGCCAGGAGGTGGCAGGAAGCTGCCACGAGTTCTGTACCTCTCTATGTGCACAGGAGAGGCCCAGAGCAGCTCCCAAGTCACCCACCTGGCTTAGTGCTGTGAAATGTCATTGGTGGGGAACATGGAGCTCTACTTTCTCCAGGAGGGAGCCGAGGTTGTTCCACTTAGCCAGACCACAGAGATGGCTCCCCTCTCGGCCGCATACTGTGAGATAGGTTGAATTACATAGATTCCTGGGGTCGGGGACTCCCTCTCACCTGTCCTCCTCGCCTCCACCCCCACCCCCATCGTCTCTCTCTGTCTCACTGTCTTCCCTCTCTGGCCTCCCTGTTTTCCCAATTCCTCACCAGCCCCTTTTCCTCTCTTGCCTGCTCCCTGGTATCTCAAAAATGCTCCCAGAGACCTCAGGCTTAACAGAGGACCTTCAGAAATCCCAGAAGGTGCCTACCATGATCTCCTCAATCAAGCCTGAGGCATGAATACTTTTGCTTTTCTTTCAGGCATCCTGTGTTTTCCCACAACCAGTTAAACCAAATGGGCAACGTTCAGCTTGGGAGACAAACGAGGTGCTGGACCTGAAGATTATTGTGTTTTCCTCATGGAATTTTCCCTGAGAGGGTCCCAAAGTGTAGCACCCTCCCCCAGCCCCTGTGGTCCAGCTTTGCTCTAGCCCGAGCCACGCTGCGCCTCACAGAGGCCAGCTGTCCCTCAGAACAACCCATATGTGCCTGGGGCTGCCCTCTGGGTATGGGAGCAGCTGCAGGGTGACCAGGCCTGCCCAGGCTGCATGTGTATCAGGGCCCCTGGCCTCCGCTGCCTCAGAGGAGTGTCTCTTTCAAATGACCTTGCGAAGCGCGCTGGCCTGGTCTCCGCCCAGCAACCTCCTTCATCCCATCCTCTGCTCTCCTTGCTGGCTGACAGCCTGAGCTTCTGCCTTGGGGGCTCCTGGCTCAGTCACGCGTGGGAGGATTCCCATGGAAACCCCACAAGAAGGAGAGGCTTGGGAAAGCCTCATTGATTCACACTCTAGGAAGACAGGCGTGAGACGGTTCCACCTGGAACTGGACAGATGGCTCTCTTGGTGAGCTCTGGGGAGGAAAAGACTTGCCCAGCCAGTTGTAGTGTGAGCTCCAAGCATGGGTATAGAGGGGGAAAGATGATGGGCGTCAGTGGAGAAAACCTTGGAGGTTCTTTAGTTCATTCATCATTGGTGGTTTCGCTCTGAATGAGCATCTTGTGATGAAACAGCCCCTCTACTTAATGTTTGTATTAAGAGAATCTTAAAAACATCCCAGTCAAACCAGATTAGGGTAGGTATCATTGGCACCATTGGAGAGGCAAACACTAAAGAATAAAGATGGAAATGAATTGCCTGAGCTTCCGGAGCTCTGTACTTCCAGCTCATGCCTCAGTGGAGGTTCTTTTACTCATTTGCTCAGGCTTGTGCGTTGTGTAGACATTCACCTAGCCCTTGCTCTGAGCCAGAGCCATGGAGACTCCCTGGGACTGCAGTGAGGGGACCCAGCCCTCCTCTCGAGTTGTTTCCTTGCTGGCGGTGGGCAGGCAGCTAAGGAGAGTCACGGCCTCCTGTGATTAGTCTGGTGGAGACAAGTATCGGGGCTTTGCGATCAGGGAAGGAGGCTCCCCAGAAGTGTTGATTCCCGAGCTGAATTACCCACCTGTGTGCCTGTGGGGGTGTGCAGGGAGAGGGAAGGGACGAAGGCAGCAGCGTGTCAGGACAGGAATGTGTGGGCTTACGTGTGCCTGTTGGGAAATTCTGGCAGGTTGGTAGGGATGCAGTGAAGGGGTTTGTGTGGAGGCCAGGGGAGCACTTTGGGAGGTTAGGGTTAGGGGTCTGCACTTTATCCTGCTGCAGAAGATTGTAAGCAGGGACATGATTAAATTAGTTTTGCATTTTACAAATGCTGTAGTATACATTGAAAAGCAGTATGCCGTCTGTTAAAGGGATTCAAACGGTATCAGACTGCACTGTTGTTTTTTTTTATTGTCCTTGTCATTATTCAGACCCATCACTGGGTGTGACTCCTTTGGTGTGAGCTCTCCCTAGAGGGACACGGTCTGGTTTTATACTTCCCTGTAGCCTCAGCTCCCCAGGGAGGCAGCATCACTGTTGGTTACAAGTAGGACTGAAATCCATACCCACCCCGTAAGTCTGAAGCCAAAGGCCACACTCAGAGGAGGGTGGCTCACCCAGTCATTACCAATTCCTGCAGCATCTGTCTTGTGGCAAACCCCATGCCTGGGTGAGCCTGGCCAGGCCTCTGAGAATGGGATTTCTGGTCCCGTGCCTCTGAAGGCTGAGTGTCACATTTTGCAAACCGCTGAGGCTCCTTAAGCGATGCAACCTCCACGCTTCACATCCCCTTGTTTCTCTGTTGGGTTGCAAGACCCACCAGGGTCCTGGGAAGGGCAAGTGGCAATTTGGGTTTTTGTTTTCTTGCTCAGTCATCGTTGAAGCCCCAGGGCGGACCCTGCCAGATAATGTCATTAAGCATCCCATCCAAGCGTAGACTAAGAAATTAAGTTTGGTTTGGGGGGAATGTGAAAGAGGAACCATTAAGCATTGTTCAGTATGCCCTCTGCTTACTGGGTTGAGAGACGATGTTATTATTCCTATCAGGAAGTTGGACTTTGTCGTATCTCCTGTGTGCCTGGCCCGGTGCCACGTCCTGTGGTGGAGACAAGAAATGTGACAAGCACCCAGTCCTGGCTGAAGAGAGAAGGCAGGGACTGAGCCTGACCTGGCCACTGCTCTATCCCTAGCTCTCAGCAGCACAGAGCCTGGCACGTGGCAGCTATCCTCCAAGTGTTTGTTGAATGAATAAATGAGAACTAGGGCAGGAAGCGTGCACAGCAGTACCTAACAAAGGGGCAGATTAGATATAGCCAAGAGTCAGGTGATCAGAGGCGATGACAGTGTTAATGGCAGAACTAGGCCCCATGTCCTCATCTCCTGATTACATCCTCTAAAAAGCAGAAAGTGAGACCTCCCTGAAGGTCAGTGTCACCTCTCCACATGCATACATGTACTCTACCCTGTCTTTAGAGCATGGTGCCTCTGTCTGTGCTTGGAGGGGAGCAGAGGCGTGCAGGTGAGAGATTCCTGTCCTCAGAGGAGCACCCCTAAAGGTAGAAAAAAAGCAGATCAATAGGACTAGAGAGACCAGGCTGGCTCTGGGCGGACAGAGGTCTGGGGCAGGTCCCTTGAGTCCTGGTGGATCAGGGCAGGCTTCCTGGAGAAGGTGGAGCTGTCAGGCAGGATTGGGAAGATGAGGAAGGAAGGACTAGGGACTCCACCCCCCTGGACACAGACATGAAGACTGACCTGTGCCCCGGTTTAGGAGTTGGGACTCTGCATTGCTAATTTCCTTTCTCCCAGCTCTGGCCTCGAGCCGGTTGTCAGCTGGTCCTTCTGTCCCTCGATTCTGATCCTGACCGTTGCCCATGACAGGTTCCATGGGACTAAAACCAAATTTCTTAGCCCCTCTTTTATTCATTATTCACTCACTAGTTGCAGGAAACCTAAGATGCTAGAACTTCCCTGGGGTGAAGACTATAGAGGCCATGAGTCTTGGCTGGGTGCAGGGAAGGTGAGAGCAGAATAGGGCCCCCGCTGCAGACCAGGATCTGGGCTAGAAGCTAACACATAGTCCCCTATTGTTGAGCGTTTGCGCTGGTCTCCATTCTTCACTGCTGTGAACCACTCTGCCCTTCGCTCCGTCGCTGAATCCTAGTGCTCACCCGTGGTTGTGTCTTTAGGGTGCGTTCAGGGCCCAAAATGGCAATGTCAGAGAATATACACAGTTTAAAGGAGCACTTACCATTTACTGGGTACCTCCTGAGTGCCCTGGGCCATTCCAGACCTCCTTGCAAAGGCAGGCAAGGTTAGCACAGAGTTAGCAGCCCTTCTCAGGTGAGTCTCAGAGAGGTGATGTCCTTGCCCAAGGCCCAGTGGACAGCCAGGCATTCAAACCCTGCCCTTCATTATAATGTGCGGTCGCTAGTTAGTGGACATCAGCACTCTGCGTGGGTCCTGCCTTGGGGGGGAGCAGCAAAGGGGCCATCTGTTATATGTCTGCCTTGCCTCACCCCCAGTGTGGGCAGCCTACGAGATCCCCCACATGCCACTGTTGGGACAGAGGCCTTGAGGCCCTGAGACTGCAGCTGGGAAGGAGAGCCTTTGCCCTCAGGGACCCAGTGCGGGTCTCCTCTGGGGATGTGGTTTCCCTGTTGCTCTCAAACACCTTAAAGGTGTCCGCTCAACAGCAACAACTCTCAAGCGGGCCTGGCTGTGCACAAGGATAAGGCAGTTTCCCTTAGACTCGCCCTGTGTGGGCCACACAGCTCTGATTACAGGAAGAAAAATGGGAGAGCATGGGCTTGTCCTACCATGGCCCAGGGGTCCCTCTCAGTCCTGCCGATTGCTAGGAACCTCTCTGAGCCTGTTTCCTCATTTGAATAAAGGGGCAGATGCCTTACAGTTCCTGGGAAGCGGCTGTCATGCCGTTTGGCACAGAGTGAGTGCAGATACTTAAGGTTAGTGTTGGAGAAAGCATAGAGGAGCGCGTGCGATGGGGGCTTTGGCTTCAGGATGGGAACTGCTCTGCTGTCCTTTAGCCGTTTGCTTCAGTCAGGCTGCTTCCTCTTGGCACCTTAGTTTCCTGGTCTGTTAGCTGGGACTATAAGGTGCCTTTGAGGCAGATTCCAACCCTTACAGTCCGTTGCATCAGGGAAGACTGTACAGACTTACAGAGATGGCCCTGGATGAGTGTCGGTTCTATTAACGGAGTCCCCACACACAGCCTGCACCTCTCACACGTTATCTTGTTTATTTCTCATAATCAGGTTGAGGCTCAAGGGCTGAGTGAAGGTTGCTATGAAGCTCTAAGGTGAATAGAGAAAAAAAGCAAGTTGTCTTGCTCACTGAACTACAGTGTCCAGTTTTCTTGTACACACAACGGGTCCTCATTTCTGTCTGGACCCTTTGGGTTTGACACCCCCACCCCCTCCTCACTCCCCTACCTCTTCCCTTTTACTCCTCCCCCTGCCCTCCACAGAAATGGCAGCACACCTCACATAAGGTTCTGCACTTTGTTTGACTTCATCATTGGTACGTTCTTTTCTCCAGTTGCATAGTATTCCATTACATGGATTTACCATAATTTATTTAGCCTGTCTTTAGTTATGTTTTCCCCCCAATATTTTGCTATTACAAACAATGCTGCAGTGTATTACATCTATATAAAATATTTGATATATACATGTATTATATACGTATTATATATAATACATATTTTATGCGTCTGATGTATTATACGTATGTACATAGTTCTGCATATTTAATACTGAATAAATACTGGCAGTGGAATTGCTAGGTCAAAAGGTATGCGCGTTTCCAATCCTGATAGACGGTGTTAATATGTCATCCACTGAGGTCACACCATTTTACCTTCACTTTAGCAACATATGAGCCTGTCTGCTTCTCCAGGAAGGTGTTATCCAACTTTTTGAGCTTTGCTAATCTGATAAATAAAATGGCATTTCATTGCAGTTCTAACTTGTTTCTCTTTCTCTTTTTAAATGTTTATTTTTGAGAGAGAGTGAGTAGGTGAGGGACAGAGAGAGAGGAG
Organism: Panthera tigris; assembly: GCF_018350195.1. Lineage (NCBI taxonomy): Eukaryota > Metazoa > Chordata > Mammalia > Carnivora > Felidae > Panthera > Panthera tigris. The sequence goes on along the minus strand of NC_056668.1, from coordinate 121,330,678 downwards.
AGAGACAATCCCAGACAGGCCCTATGCTGTCAGTGCAGAGACCCACACAGGGCTTTGAACCCACAAACTGTGAGATCATGAGCTGAGCCGAAATCAAGAGTCCAAGGCTTAACTGACTGAGCCATCCAGGTGCCCCCTAACCTGTTTCTCTTTTATTATGCATTTGGTGGAACATCTTTCTAAAAGAGCCATTTGTTTTTCTTTTTGTGTGAACTATTTGTTGTATCTTTCACATTCTGTATGTGGGTTGGTCTTCTCTTAGCAATTTGTTTGTCATATATTTGTAATCTGTGTCTTAAATATTTCCCCATATTAAAACAATAAGCAAGTCTAACTTCTTTCATGAGTGCTTTTTGTTACACCATTTGGTTATTTCCCATTTTCATTTCTTTTTTTATTTTTTAATAAATTTTTAATGTTTTATTTCTTTTCAAGAGAGAGAGAGACAGAGTGTGAGTGGGGGAGGGGCAGAGAGAGAAGGAGCACAGAATCTGAAGCAGGCTCCAGGTTCTCAGCACAGAGCCTCACGTGGGGCTCGAACCCACGAACCATGAGATCATGACCTGAGCTGACGTTGGACACTTAACTGACTGAGCCACCCAGCTGCCCCCCCATTTTCAGTTCTTATGTCTCATATTTGTGCCTTCTCCCCACCCTTTACATGGTTAGCTTAAATGGTTTATGTGTTTTATTGTTTCCTTATTTTAGTCATTGAAGTTCTGCATTTAAAGTACAGTTAACAATATATGAAAATATAAATTATTTAATTTTAGGTGAAATGACCTGAATAAAGGCCCATGATGCCATTTTTTAAAAAGAAAATTCACTAATATTTTGTAAATTAAAAAAAAGATAAACTGAAATAATCTAAATGCTAACACTGTTTACATCTGGTTAATGAGATAGGTGGTGATTTATAGTTTTGTACATTTTTTTGAATTTTCTAGAACTTAGAAATTAGTTTTCTAATTGATAGACTTTAATTTTTAGAATAGTTGTAGATTTATAGAAAACTACATAGAAAATATGTACAGTTCCCATATACTCACACCCAGTTTTCCCTATTATTAACATTTTACATTAGTATGGTACATTTATCACAGCTAATTAACCAATATTGATACCTTGTTAACTAAAGACTATGCTTTATTCAGATTTCCTTAGTTTTCTCCTAGTATCGTTTCTCTGTTCCAGGATACCATATTAAATTTAGTTGTCATGTCTCTTTAGGTAGGCTCGCCTTGGCTGTGACAGTTTGTTCCTTTTTCTTTTTTTAAGCTTATTTACTTATTTATTTTTGAGAGAGAGAGAGAGCCAGTGTGTGCCCTCAAATACGAGAGCAGGGGAGGGGCAGAGAGAGAGGGATAGAGAGAGAATCCCATGCAGCCTCTGCACTGTCAGAGCAGAGCCCAATGTGGGGCTCGAACCCACAAACCATGAGATCATGGCCTGAGCCAAAATCAAGTGTCTGGTGTTTAACTGACTGAGCCACTCAGATGCCCCAGATGTTCCTTGTCTTTAACGCCCTTAACAGTGTTGACGAGTATTGGTCAGGTATTTTGTTGGATGCCCCCCATTGGCATCTGTCCTATATCTTTGTCATGATTAGACTGAGGTTATGGGTTTTGTGGAAGAAGAACATAAAGTACTATTTCATTACATCATGTTTTATCATTTCATGACATACTATCAGCATGATAATGATGTAATAATTAATAACCATATAATAGATAATATAATATGGTAGATTAAATGATTGCCTTAGACAGTTTTTGTGTTTTATTGGTTTTGTTTTGTTTTGTTTTTGTGGTACTTTTTTCCCAAAGAATTAGTTCTCACATTAGTTCTATTGTTTTTCTATTTTATTATGCTTAATTCACGTATTTTCATTTTTTATACTTACTAGTATAAGTACACCTCTGAGTAGTAGGATCCCACAGGTTTTAAGATATGGAATGTGTTTTGTTATTCTTACTGTGTATATATTCTGCAAATTCTATCTAGGTTTCTTTTTTTGATTTGAGTTGTTTAGAAGAAAGTTTTTAGGGGCACCTGGCTGGCTCAGTCGAGTAAGCTTTCGACTTTTGGTTTCGGCTCAGGTCATGATCCCATGGTTCATGGTTTCAAGCCCCACGTTGGGCTCTGCTCTGACAGCATGCAACCTGCTTGGGATTCCCTCTCTCTCCTTCCCTCTGCCCCTCCCCCCACTCATGCTCCCATGCTCACTCGCGCGCTCTCTCTCTCTCTCTCTCAAAATAAATAAATAAACTTTAGAAAAAACAGAGTTTTGTAAAATATCCAAGTGGTAGGGTTCTCATATTTTTGTGATTAATTTTTAGTTTTTCTTTTATGTTATTAGATTCTGTTTTATCTCTGCTTTTTCTGTAAGGTTTACTTGTAGCCTGATAAATGGGAAATGTTTTGATATATACTTCAATTAACCCTGCCTTATTAATTCTGCAATTTTTATTTTTTTATGTCCTTTGCTAATTTGGTTCACTGATCTGTCAAAAGCTTACAAAGGTACATTAAAGTCACCTGCCTCTGCTGTGTATCTATCTGCCTGTTCTTCCTTGTTATTGTCTGTAGCTTTTGATCTGAATTTTGGTGCTATTATTTGGTATGTTAGATCTTTAATATTGTTGCCTCTCTTTGCTTTGGAGATACCCCTTTTTAAAAAAAATTTTTTTTAATGTTTATTTTTGAGAGAGAGAGCATGAGTGGGGGAGGGGGAGAGACGACAGAAACACAGAATCCATCAGAAGCAGGCTCTAGGCTCTGAGCTGCCAGTACAGAGCCCAACTCAGGGTTCGAACTCACAGGTTGTGAGATCATGACCTGGGCTGAAGTCAGATGCTTAACGGACTGAGCCACCCAGGTGCCCCTGGAGAGGTCTTTTATATGTAGCGTATGGTTGGGAGTTTTGTCTTATTTTCCAACTTACATTTTTTTTTTTTTTTTTTACTATGGCCATTCATTGACACAGCTAGTATTTCAGGCTTAGTTTTACTATCATATTTTATGTCTTTGTGTTATGATTTCTCTTGCTTCTTACAGCAGAATCTTTCAGTGTGCGGTCTTTTGTGTTGTGTTCTTTCTGACAGTTTGGAAGCTTTGCACTTTAGTTCTTCTAGAGGTTGCCTTTATAACTATGTAAGATGCATTTTATCTTTTTTTTTTTAGACTGTGCTAGTTGTCTCCCTTCTGAAATAAGTGATCACAAAATTACTTTACAAATTTAGTCACAATTTTTAAGTGCTTTGTGACAGCTTTTTTCCGGTGAATTTTCTTGATTTGCCGTTTGTTGTTGTTGTTGTTCTCTCCCTCCTTTATTTCTCCTGTAAGCATCTTTGACTATGTCGTGTGCTAATTCCTCTAGATCAACGTTTTGCAGGGGATTTATGCAGAGGGAGGTGCCAGGAAGTATTTTAGGAGAGCAGGATTGCTCCCGGTTCATGGTAATTTTGTTCCTAGGACTGAGGCCGTGATTTCTTTTGGCCTTGCTTCTACCCAGCAGCAGAGTTCTGTAGCTATGGGCTTCCCCCAATCTCCCACTCTGCCTCAACAACACACTGCTTCCTGTGACGATGGCAGGCCTGTGGTTTTCTTGCTACCCCTGCCCTCCTCTGTCCTCAGGGTGTCCGAGGCAGCTCCCACTGTTCTGTTTAGGAACCATTGGTTTTTTTCCATCAGAGAGTGCCAGCTACTGGTTGGCTCTGCCAGCTTTATCCGAGATCTGCAGCCACAGGTGTTTTCTGTAGGTGTTTTCTCACCCCCGTTTGATCTTCGCTGCTTTTGGCAGTCCTTTACTGTTTTTGGCAGTCTTTCCTTATAAGTTGTGGTTCGGGTTACAAATGTGTTCTGGTTTTGCTGAAGATAAAATTTGCATTTCTCTTTCTCTTTCTCCTTTATTTTAGGTGATTTAGGATATGAAAAGAAGTAACTGTATTCTGCTATCTTCGGGCTGTCTAGTGTTGCAAATTTTTACGTGCTCTGGTTTCCCCCAGATTAAACATTAGCCAGAGCTCTCTGGATAGGGTTGGCATGTGCTGAAGTTGGGGTCTGCAAATAGAAGGAAAAGAAAATGAGAGTTGAGAATAAAATAGGAGAGTTAGAAAGGAATCCATAGTATACTTGCTGTGCTGTGTAGCAGCAAGTTTCTTTCCTTCTCCGTTTGGACTGTGGCTGGGAGTGGGCCACTGTTTGGGTGGGAGGTTGTGGCCAGGCAGAGCAGGGCAGAAAAATGCCTGCCTCTTGGTCTGTCTCAGGGGAAGTCATTCTGAGCCCAGCAGCTCTTAGCCCAGAGAAGCGAGGGCACATACCTCTGCCCTGGACTGGCTGCCGGGCTCACCTCTCCATCTTTCCCCACACCCAGGGCTTGTCCAAGCAGCCCAAGCACTCTGGGCTCTGGCTGGCCTTCTAGAGATGGTGGCCAAGTCCTCCTCCCTGAAAACCAGGATCTTGCCTCAGAGGAGGTTGTCCGGGGTCAGTGTTGTTAATGGTGTTTACGTGCCCAAAGAAAAAGCATGCTTATCCGAAGGGAAGGGGTGCTTGTGGGATTCCCAGAGGATAGAGCCAGAGAGGAAAACCTGCCCCCAGAGTCTCAGGCTTGGCCCTTTGTATTACTGTCTCTCCAGATTACCACGCCACCCAGAGGGTGCTATTTATCCCCATTTTACAGATGAGGAAACTGCAGGCCATGCAGCTTTGAGTTGGAGACAGGCATTTGGATGCAGTTTTTTCTGGCTCCAGAGCCTGGACCCCAGCTCCCTCATTCCCCCTGCCTCCCACTCCCCTTCCCATGGAGACCCCACCCCACCCTCATATGGCTGTCCTGTGTCCATGTTCACGTTATGATTCACGCAGCCCCTGGGCATCACTGGCTGTCGGTGCTGCTGTTGTAACCCGTGCGCTTTGCTTCCTTCCAGGAGCTTGGGCCCCTGCCCCAGCCCGGTAGAGGCTGTGGAGGTGTACGGTCCAGAAGCCTGGTACCCAGCCCGGCGGCCCATCCCTGGCTGTGGGGAGCGGAAGCTCCCACGAGGTAGCGGTGGCCTGCAGCGGCCCCCTCCCGGCAGTGAGCCATGGGCCAGAAGCTCTCGGGGAGCCTCAAGTCGGTGGAGGTGCGAGAGCCGGCGCTGCGGCCGGCCAAGCGGGAGCTACAGGGAGCGGAGCCGGGGCGACCGGCGCGGCTGGACCAGCTGTTGGACATGCCGGCGGCGGGGCCGGCGGTGCAGCTGCGGCACGCGTGGAACCCTGAGGACCGCTCGCTCAATGTCTTCGTCAAGGATGACGACCGGCTCACCTTCCACCGGCACCCGGTGGCCCAGAGCACCGACGGCATCCGCGGCAAGGTGGGCCACGCCCGGGGCCTGCACGCCTGGCAGATCAACTGGCCGGCGCGGCAGCGTGGCACCCACGCCGTAGTGGGGGTGGCCACGGCTCGAGCCCCCCTGCACTCCGTGGGCTACACGGCACTGGTGGGCAGTGACGCGGAGTCGTGGGGCTGGGACCTGGGCCGCAGCCGCCTCTACCACGACGGCAAGAACAGGCCGGGAGTGGCCTACCCCGCCTTCCTGGGGCCCGAGGAGGCCTTCGCGCTGCCGGACTCGCTGCTCGTGGTGCTGGACATGGACGAGGGCACGCTCAGCTTCGTGGTGGACGGCCAGTATCTGGGCGTGGCCTTCCGCGGCCTCAAGGGCAAGAAGCTGTACCCAGTGGTGAGTGCGGTGTGGGGCCACTGCGAAGTCACCATGCGCTACATCAACGGCCTTGACCGTAAGTACAGAGTGGGGGTGCCTGGCGGTTTCAGAGGCGGCCTGTCGCGGGACCAGTTGGGGAGGGCGGCAGGAAGCAGGCGAGGCCCCACCTTCCGTGGTCGCTGGGCATAACCCTGCTGTGTAGAGTATGTGGACTCTCCTTTACTGGCTTGGTGATCTTGGGCTGTGCCTCAGTTTTCCCACCTGCAAAAGTGGCACAAGGACAGTAACCTTGGGCGGGTTGTTGTGACGATCACATACCATAATAATGTATGTGACACGCTGAGAACGGTGACTGGCACCTAATAAGGGCTTCCTGTGTTGATGCGAATCATGAATCTTGCTGTCTGTATAACGGTTATGCAAAATGAGGTCTCCTCTGTGCCAGGCCTCAGCTCACAGCAGGAGGAGAGGGACGGTAGAAGATAGAGTCCCTGCACACGAATGCCATACACTCTGAGTTAATATGTATAATAAGTGTAGTAAGTGATGATAATAACGACTCTCCTGTATTGACCACCAGCTGAAGGCAGGGACTGGACGCTCAATTCCCAGCTCTTCCTGGTGAAGAATAATCATCTCTAGCTGATTATTGCCTCCTGGGAATGAGAGCCAAAAGTTGTAGAATCTCTTAATTTTTCCGAGAGGACCCAGAAATCTAGATTTGTGTGAAAGATCCCAATTTTCAGGAGTTGGCAGCTGCTGAAAACACCACGTCGTCAAACAAAACACCCTCGCAGGCTGTAGGCAAGCCCCCAGGCTGCTGGGGTTGATCCCTGGCAGCTCTAAGGCCTCCTGTCAGTTAACATGCACCATCATGCTGTCAGGCAGCTTCAAAATCACGGCAACAAAAATGGTTATGTTTTTAGGAGGTAGTCATTCGGAGGCAGGGTGGCCTCTGGACAGAGGCATCTATGGCCACCAGCTGAGCGGAGCCTTGTGGGCTTATGCACTCCTCATCCAAATAGACTTCCTGCCACACCCCTGACACAGGTCACAGAGGCAGGTGCTTAAAGCCTGAATTCCAGTTTATTCATTTCAAATGAGAGATATAATTGCCCCCATTTCAGGGAGCAGAGCTACAGAGAGCCAGGGTCTACCTAGGTCGTCTGTCAGCCGCTGAAACTTATTCTTTTCCCACGCTCCCCCCCCCCCCCCACCTTCAGTTGAGGCGCTGAGAGTAACACCCAAGAAAAGAAGTCAAGAACAAGATTTTACTCAAGTAAAATTTATATTTACTTGAGTATAGGTTAGGTTGACTGTTTTCAAGGGTGCCAGGCCAGCAGAAAGTGGCTGGTGTGCTCAGCTCTCTGGTGTAATAGGTGACATTCTTGCTCAGATTTCCTTTTCATGGTTGTTGAACTGAGATTGCCATTGATGGCAAAGTGTTGTTCTGTTTTCTCTGATTTATCTGGTTAGATCTCAGAGCAGCTGAGTGTGTGCTGAGAAGGGCTAGTTTAATCATCCCAGTGCCATGTGGAGAATGTCTGGAACCCTCACAGACATGGGGAGCAGGCAAACCCCAGTACCAAGAAAACCAGTGGCAACAACAAACACTCTTTCAAGCAGAATTGGGAAATTTACTTGCCAGAATTTATCCTGGGACTAGAAGGGTGGACTTGGTGCACAAGGCTCTAGAGTCTGACATGCCTTAGTTCCAACTGCATCCCCAGTGCTCGATGGTTTTGCGTCTTCAGTGAGTCATTCTAATGCCTTACAGCTCATTTTGCTTGTCAGTAAAATGGGACAGGATCAGGTCTCTTTCACAGCTGCTGTGAGATCTCGTAGCTGGGATTAAAGGCTGACATTGATACCCAGCAGGAGCTACCTGAGCCAGCAATTGGGCCCCCAAGGTGGGCTTCCTCTTGGGTATTGATTCACTGATTCATGCCCAGCTATTATCTGTTGCTTGGTTTTCAGGCACAAAGCTGAGATGCTAACAAGGTCATAGACCGTGGCTCCCCCATGCGTGTTAGGATCAGGAGGAGTCAAGCCCTGGTATCCTCCTTGGTGCAATGTTGGTGGGGAGCTAGGTGGGAACAGATAGTTGTGTTGGGGGCATTTTGAGTGCTTGGATCCTTCAGGTGGCTGGAGAAGCTCGGTGAGGCTGAAACGTGGACTGTTCCATGCTTTTCCTCACTGGTGGTGATTTTTGAGGTTGGCTGAAGCTGGAATGCTCCTCGAGGAGGCAAGCAAAGGCCAGGATGTGATGTGATCCTGTAGCATCTGTTGTTCCATGTCAGGATTGGCTTGTCTGCTATGACACTGGCCTGTTCTCCAGCTAGAAGTAATGTTCTCTATCATGGGCAGGGTATGATTGCAAAAAGGAGGAGCTCAGCAGAGGCACCTGGCTGGCTTAGTCGCTTAAGCGTTCAACTCTTGGTTTCAGCTCAGGTCACGATTTCACAGTTCATGAGTTCAAGCCCCACATTAGGCTCCACACTCCTGCTTGGAATTCTTTCTCTCTTCCTCTCTCTCTGCCCCTCTCCTGCTCACTCTCTCTGTCTCTCTCTCAAAGTAAATAAATCAACTTCAAAATTTTTTTAAAAAGGGGGGGAACTCAACTTTTCTGTGCTTTGAAAGGCCATGGTCAGCCTAGGGCAAGCCCTGACTACGGCGTGGGCCATAGGACATGCTGCATTGGACTCTGATAGGGGCTGGTTGGGAAGGGACTGTGTGATGCCTGTAGCTGGGACCTGGCCTGATGTCCACCAAGGGCATCCTGGGCACCGGGAGGCGTTTGGCCTCAGGGAGTCCCTGGGCAGGGAAGGTGACCCAATGTGGGGTTATGTACGTGAGAATTCTGTGCCAACATTGGTTGCGGACATGATGTCAAGTCCCCATTCTCAGACCCGACAGGGATGTAGGGGAGCACAGTCAGAGACACATTCTGGAGCAGAAAGGCGGGGCTGCTCTCTGGGGTTGCTTCCCTGGAATATCATCAGGGAGAGAGCTGTGCCCAGGGCTCCTCACAGACTATGTTAGTCTGGCCCTAGCATTCACCAGAAGGCCGGGCACAAGGATTACTGCTCGGAACCTCACTGTTCTCCTTTGTAAAATGGACGTAGTAAAGCTCGTCGACACAGAGCAGTTACATGGCAAGTGGTGCTTCTGCTTTGATTAGCTAGGTGAGTGGAGCCAGGTCCTGGGGTTGACCTATGGGTTACAACAAAAGCGGCCTCATTAGAAGCTTCTCCTCTAATGTGACGGAAGGAAGTTGATGGATATCCTTTTCTCAATTTTTGAATTTTTATGACTCTGAAAGCAAGACCTAAAAAGGTCTAACCTCATTTAACTCGGAAGCATGTGTTCGCTGGGGGCAGGAGCCCCTAGAAGCACGTTTTCCTGTTGCAAATGTGTTCTTTGGCCGTGGCATGGAGTGAAGTGGCTCTACCTCTCAGAGTTTGCTGCAAAGAGCTGCAGGACCCCCGGGGGCTCTGCCATTTCGAATGAAGCGCGGAACCAAGGCCGGGCAAGTGGCAAATCTCCAGATGATCAGATCCAGGGCCCAAATAATAACAGCAGTAATAGCACACCAGCAATAAACTAAACTCCCTCTTAGGTGGTGCTGGGCTCTATTCTAAACACTTTACAAATTTTAACTCATTTAATCCTTGTAACCACTCGTTCAGCCAATGCCTATATTATCTCATTTAAAGTGAGGAAATTGAAGCACAGAGAGCTTGAGTACGTTGCTCAAGGTCACCAAACTGGAAACTGGGGGAACTGGGATTCAAATGGGAGGCATAGTGGCCCGGTGGGCCCCTTGTGGAGACGTTTGCAGAGGGGGCAGAAGGGAAGGAACAGGAAAGGCTGCTCCACCGGGCTGGGTGGCCACGCAGCCAACTGGACTTTTCCTTCAGCGGTGGGTCTAGGTGAGACTCTGAAATGCTGTCCTGGTAGCTCTCCTCGCTCTTGCCTTCATCTCTAGCCCTCAAAGCTCTTGGCTCAGCACAGAGCTCCACGGGGTGTTCTAAAAAGTTAGCTGCATAAAGACAGCCCCAGCAGTGGCTGTGAATCAGGCATGCTTTGGTCGCTAACAGGAGAATGTCACTGAAAATGTCCCAACTGCTGTGAGGTTTGGCCCAACTGCTGTGAGGTGGGCCAGGCCTTTGGAGTCTGCTCCAGGATGGTTTCCGGAGTTGCTCCTCTGCTCCCTGGCTCCTCCTTCCACATGTTGGAGGCCAGCAAAGTAGGTTGACAGAACGGCTTTGTCTCCTGTCTTGGAGATCTTGGGTGGTGAGTGGAGTATAAGTGACACAGGAAGTGGAGAGGAGCCCCAGACAGAGACGCGCAGGCTTGGAGTGCCACACAGCTTTGATTTGAGAGTCATATAACAATTATAAGCTGTTTGTTTGTTTATGCCATTCATGTTTCGTGCTCTGGGCCAGGCATTCTTCTCTCCCTCTCCCTCTCCCCTGCCTCTCTCTTTTGTGCCTACAATAAACATGGAGGCATTGTGCTGTTATTATCTCCATTCTGTAGATGGGCAAATGGACTCTTGGAAAGGTAAATTAGTGAATGTGCTCAAGGCCACACAGACAGACAGCAGTAGAGCTGTGCTTAAACCCGGGCCCGAGCACTCCTGTGCCCTGCCTCCTGCTGTCTAGACCATCCCTGACTCCATTTTGCCCACCAACTAGGGCCTGATTCCACAGAGCAGGTGTTGGTGCCCAGGGCTCATTTTCTGGGGTGGGGGTTGTGGGGGAGAACGGGAAACATAGGATCTGAGGTCTAATTGGCAGAGAGGGCTTGGCCACCTGCATCGGGCCGGGGAAACTGTATTTCCAGACGTTGTTCCTAGATGGTTTAATTGACCTGCCAACAAGTATTTATTGGCGCAGCGGCTCAGCAGAAGAGGCTGGCAGCCAGCCAAGGCTTCTGGTATTGATGAAGGCCCGAGAGAGTTTTATACCGAGATGAGTACAAGGACACCATCCCCTTGCCAGAGCCATCCTCCAGTCTGCACTGAACTCACCACCTTCCTGCTCAACTCCCATGTGTCTCTCCCAGGTGACATGGTCCTCCCGGTCTCCCTGACATTGAGACTCAGCTCCTCTTTGCTCCTGACCCAGGGCCAGACCTGGTCTCCCCTTCGCCCTCTGTCATATCATTGTGCCCTGACCCCAGCTCACCCCCAGCCCTCAGCCCAGGCTGTCCCCTGCGTACTCATTCAGCACCTAGTGTCCCTCATCTGCTCCATTTACTTTTCCACATGTGTGCCTTCTTTCCCTAAGTAGATATGAAATAAGTTCCTTAGGACGAGGGACGGTGACCTAGGAGGCATGCGTGGGGAAGCCATAGAGACTTTAAAATATGTATGTATTTACTTATGTTTGTCTTTTTAATGTTTATTCACTTTTGAGAGAGACAGACAGACAGAGTGGTGAGCAGGGGAGGGGCAGAGAGAGAGAGAGAGGGAGACGGAGGCACAGAATTGAAAGGAGGCTCCAGGCTCTGAGCTGTCAGCACAGAGCCCGATGAGGGGCTCAAACTCATGAACCATGAGATCATGACCTGAGCCCGATGCTTAACTGACTGAGCAACCCAGGTGCCCCTGCATTTACTTTTGAAAGGCAAACTGAAATATAAACATGACAATGGAATACCCCTCTCCCCTACACCCATCAGCTCCCCAGCTCCTCTCCCTGCTGGCAACCTCCCTTAACAGTTTCTCGAGTTGCCTTCCAGAATTTTATGACAGAGAATTTTTACATGAGTGTGATCATGCTGTAAACATTGTTCTGCATCTCACTTCCCCCTTAATAGATCTTGACGATGATTTAATATGATTAATGTAGAGCTGCCTCATTCTTTATTAACAGCTGTATGGAGTTTCTTGGTATGGTTGTCTCATAATTTAATAATTCAGACCCCTGGGTTTTGACATTAAGGCAGTTTACAGTCTTTGAGAATGATCATTTGATTCCGATTTAAGTTTCATTTCTGCCTCCTGGCCAATTAACATCCTCGAGCCATTGTTTTCCCATCTGTGCAGTGGGAATAATCATATGTACCTTTGCATCATTGCTGCATGAGAAATGATGCAGAAACAAAGCATGGTCCAGCATGAGGCTCCTAGGTGTGTGTGCTGCAGGGGGCTGTGGGTATTACTGCGCTTACCCTGCATGACCGATTGGACCATGTCCAGTGCTGAACTCTTCCTGGACACTTGATGAATCTTGTGAATGATTTGGCTTCTTGTTTAAGATATAGTAGAATGACATTAATTTGCTGTTACGGAGGCTTCAGACAGTACTGGACTCAGATCATTTGAGTCGCATAATCTGGTTCTTTCGTAGGGTGAATGTCAGTGCGGTAAGTCACCGGGTCCCTTACCTGCACAGAGAGGGTCCACAATGAGCGTGGCTTGCTCTTCTGTTGTTGCCACTGCCGCTGCTGAAGCTGGTGGTTCTGGGAGGCAGGGACTGCATCTCAGCCTTCTCGGCCACCCGCTGTTGCACCCCTTGGAACTGAGGACATAGTAGGTGCTCAGTAAGTACACATGAATATACTGGCCTCCTACCACCCGTGGCAGCTTTTCTTTTCTCTGCTGCAGCGGGACCTGAGTCACAGTTAGCTGGAACAGAGGGAGGCTGGCTACGAGAGGCCGCCCTCTTGAAGCCTGACCCTAGAGTGACCCATTCCCGCCTCTCATTGTGTGTGGAGCACAGCACATCTGTCCCCACACTCAGGCCAGGCGAAGGCTGCACGATGGGCTGGGCAACTCAATTCAGAATCTTGACATTCAGAAAGTGGCCCCTGCCCTTTGTTTTCCACAAAAAGGAACAGACTTTGAGCTGAAAAAAAGCTTTTGCTCAGACACCGTGGCCTGCTGTGAGTGGGGGTTTTTCGCATTTGAACAGCAGTGGGTAGGTTCACTCGAGGAAAGCCCTGCCTGTAGGAAGGGGGCTCTGGAGCTCAGGCTCAGTCAGGAGAGTGTCACCATGGGCCGGGTTGCAGTTACACACGGGGCACTGCAAACAATGCGCGCCTGCCATCTTCCTTTCAGAGGGCGTCAGTGTGGCCTCGTGGGACAAGCTAGGGCTCACTCCTGACTGGGCTGCTCATTAGCTGTGACCCTGAGCAAGTCACTTCACTTCAGAGCCTCAGTTTCCTTATCTATAATAGTAATAGAAACATACCATGCTACAAGTTGTCATGTGGATGATATATACAAAGTAAGTGGGCTAGTGCCTGACACATAGTAGATACTGGAAAAAGTAGGTTTCACAATTGCTGGTTATGACAATTGCAGCTCCCATAGTTTGGTAAAATTACTGTTAGAGTTATTAAATGTGGAAATACTCATTGTTATTGAATTTTGGTCCACGGGGCGCCTGGGTGGCTCAGTCGGTTAAGCGTCCGACTTCGGCTCAGGTCATGATCTCATGGTTTGTGAGTTCGAGACCTGTGTTGGGCTCTGTGCTGACAGCTCAGAGCCTGGAGCCTGCTTCAGATTCTGTGTCTTCCTCTCTCTCTGCCCCTCCCCTACTCGATCTCGATCTTTCTTTCTCTCTTTCTCTCAAAAATAAACATTAAAAAAAATATTTCGGTCCACATTGTGCAATCTGAGGGATTTCACATAAGGGAGTATGTTGGTTTGGGGAGGTTTTTGACTCTTTTATCTTTAAGATACTTGGTGGAAATGCCACCTGAGGTTCAAAGACCACTGTGAGTTTGTCGCAAATGAGCTGGGAGTGTTTAGCCTTCCTTGTGAGCAGTTTCAGAAGTTTCCAGCTAAGAGTCTGGTTTAAGCATTTTGTAGTTCCCGGTGGCAACTTGGTTGGTGAATGAGTGTTCAGCAAGGATGTCCAAATAAGTGACCCCCTTGCCAGCTGTGCCCCACATGCATATTCAGTGGGGGTGAGCTGCTGAGGTGGTGGGCCCGAGGGGCAGCATCTGCCTGAGAACAGATGGTCAGTAGGCCCGGCTGTGGGCCAGCCCCTGCTGGACCTTTGGAGGAAAGGGAAGGGGGAGTAGGTGGCCGGTCTCCACTCTTCGGGAGCTGGCAGGAGGGTGAAGGCAGGCCCCAGGCATTATAACTGGAACAGATGCCATCCAGCAGCCAGTGCCAGACCCCCACTTTATAGGTGGGAGCTGAATGGACCAGAGAGCTGGGAGGACGTGCCCAAGGTCACCAACTAATTAGCCTAAAACCCAGACTGCCAATCCCCCTTGAAAATGCACCTCGCTGGAAACAAGAGAGTGAGAATCCAATGCAATTTGTGAGCCCATATTGAAAAACCCTGACATAGATGACAGAGGACATAGGAGTTTAAGAGGAGAATGATGCCTTCCTAGAAGCAGCCTTTGCAGTTTGAGCAAAGTTGAAACCCTCCATGGCTTCCCAGTGCCTCCTACATGTCAGAGACGCTGTCCCTACCCCTCTCAGACCATAGAGCAGGGAGTTCAGCCCAGAGACCAGAGACCCACCCGTCCCTTCATTTATGATGAGCTGGGCATAAGTTTCCTAACTTCTCAGTTTCTCAGTATTCCCATCTGTAAAGTGGGTCTGATGATGGCACTCACCCCATAGACTTGTGGTCAGCAGTGCTTCTCAAACCTTAACGTGCATTCAGGTCAGCTGGAGATCTTGTTAAATGAGGTTCTGACCTAAGAGGTGTGGGCCGTGCCTGGGATTCTGCATGTCTGACAAGCCTCTAGGTGATGCTCATGCAGCTGCATGTTGAGGGCAGGGCACAAGATAAGACTTCCACATGAATGGCTTGTCCCTTACTTCCACCGTCCTCACTCTGATCCTGCAGCCAAGCCAACGTGCTTATTCCTCTGCGCCTTGGTCTGTGCTGACCTCTTTGTTGGAATTGGCCTGTTCCTCAGGCCCGCCCCCCTCCCCCCATCAAAGCCCAGTGTTACCGAGCCAGGCTCTGCCCACTGCCCCTCCTGCCTGGCTGACGTGAGGGTAGTTCCTGTGCCTTGCCCCCCGACACTCCCCAGCCTTCCGATGTCCACCTGTGCCTCAGCATAGTTCCTTCATTTCCCATCCAGCCCCATTTTCCTCTTGTTCTCATCCTCCCCAACCACCGTGTGACCCACTTTACCTGTCCTGGAACCCCAATTCACACAGCTGCCAGCAAGGTATACACAAGTAAATCCGTGAATTTTCCATGAGGGCAACTTTGTTTGGGAAAAGATTACTGCAAATAGAAACGGCTCTTTGTTAAACAGTTATTGAGCACCTACAAAAGTCCACATGCTGCTTGGCGCTGCTCATGCATCACATCGTCTTATTTAGACCCCCCCAGCCCCATACAAATGCTAGAAAGTGCCCTGTGCCCATTCGCTCATCAAATCCCCACAGATGAGAAGGTACTGTTGCCCCGCTTCCCACAAGAGGAGCCTGAGGCCAAGAGAGACGGAGAGCCCGCCCACAGCACAAGCTTGGAGGCAGCCGTCTGCACAGGAATCCAGGCCGCCAACCCCTGCACCCCCACCTCTAACCTCCAGACTGCACGGGGTCACGGCGAGCCTTCCTTCAGCTTTGCTGGTGGTCTCGAGCCTTAGCAGAAGAGTTTACTGAAGCTGGCATCGGCAGACCCACTGCCACGGCATTTAAGACCCCTAAATACAGGACATCCGGACTGTGTTCATTCCCACCTGTGCCCGTGGGAGCGGTGCTGACGCGGAGTGGGTGGTGCGGTGGTAGCGATGAACGGAGTAAGCAGATTTGCAGCACGGTGTTGAAACGACTGGGGAGAGCAAACAGCCTGCCAGGCTGGCAGCAGCATTTGTTTGCCGCGGTCGGGGAGCCAGCTGACCCTCCCAGTCGTGTCCCTTGGTTAAGGCAAGGGGGCAGTTAGCATGAGTTACAGCCCAGCCCAGACACTAATAAGGCCGCTTGTCTGAGGCCTTCCATAATTCAAGCTAAGCCTGTCCCGTTTAAGGGCCGTTCTTCATCGCATCTTCCAAGACTCGGTGCCTCCTTAATGATTTATTTGCTTGGGATGAAATGAAGCCGAGACAGCGTGAGCTTGGAAAATACTGCCGGGCGGCAGCTGCTTCTCTACACAGAGCTGTGAGCCCCGCTTCGTGACCTACCTCCTGGGAGCCCCGGGGGGCACAGGCGGCCCTGCCACGACCCTCTGGGGCCACACCTGATGAGGCACCTGGTGCCTCTCATCTTTCCCACCTCCCAGGCTGGCGACCCCCCTGGGGAGCAGCGAGGGGTGGGAGCTGCCAGCAACGACATTGCTGTCTTGGCTTTGGAGCCATTTAAGTAGAAGCGTTTGAGGTGATCCATTTGGAGCTACGGCCGTGTTCCAGATCCTGCCCTATTTGTTGATGTTTCTCCCTCAAAATGCATTTCAGGAGAGAGTCCCAGGGTGAGAGTGGGTTTGCTTCTGGTGTTTAGTGAGGTGGATGACAGATCTCTGCCTGAGTCTGGGCTTTGCTAGGAGGGGCATGTGGGATCCGGTTTATCTCCCTAAGTGTGGCCGCCTCTGTGGGGAGGGGCTGGAGACATGGCCAGGGGCCACTCACGTGGAGGCCGGGTGCCGAGTGAGGGTGGGACGTTTAGTCCAGCTCCTTTGGAGTTGCCTCAGGAAAGGGGTGAGTGTGAGGGTGTGTGAGGACTGAGTGGTCCAGGAACGGGAGTGTGCTCATGTACCTCACTGCTGCCTCAACGGGATGAGTGTCAGTGTTGGGTGCCTGAGTTTGGAGAGGCTGCTTTACTCCCCTTGTTGCCTCCTGGGGTGTCCCAAGGGGTGTCAGGGTCGATCAGTCCATCGTGTGGAAGTTCTGCCCCGAATCAGTCCCTCAGCCAGGGCTCCAGGAGGTGGAACATACCTGTGTGTGCCACTTCTGCACCTTTGGGATGGCCGAGGTGCAGTCTCGTGACGTCCGGAGCCACTGCTTTTCTCCCCGTCGACAGAGACTAGGTCGCCCCCTTTGCCCTCGTGTCCTCTGCATCTGGCACATGGTGGGTTCTCAGTGACCTCTGTTGAATGAATGACTAGATAACCGAGGGTCCACGTGGCAGGGTGAAAAACCATTGCAGGTTTGGGTGGAGGAGAACAAGGCCCAGGGAAGAGCACACTCCTCCTACAGCATCTGCACAAAAGCCTTTACAAGCTTCCCGTTGAAACTTCGGGGAACGGAATCCTAAGAAGTTTCCAATTAGCCAGGAATAGTAAATTAAAATTAGTCGCACTCTGCCCACAGCCAGTAATTTGATCTTGGTGTAAATAAGCCGTTGCTCTTCGCTCAACCACATGCCGTCCTGCGGGGGCCAGTTCGTCCCGCGGTGTAAGGAGGTGATTTATCCTTTCACTCAGTGTTTGTGAAGGGCCTGACCTGTGCTGACCTGGGCCGGGAGCCGGGCTGCAGTGGTGAGCAGGGGAGGCGGGCGGGCTTTCCACTCTCGGTGGAGCCACAGTCTGCTGGAGAGCCATGGTCACAATAAGAGAGGCTTTTTATCACTCAGCTTATCAGTCAGTGACTATTTTTTAAAACATCTCCTGTGTGCCAGGCACTGGGGGTACTGTGATGGCAATTTAGGAGAAAAGACAGAAACAGAAAAAAACAAATAAATGCTGTGATAAATCTAGACATAGAAAATTGTGGTTAAATGAGCAAAACAGGGGACCATGATGGGAAGGGGTGTCTCCATATATGCTGCTGCTGGGGATGGGCCCTGGAGGTATCTATGGTAAGGTGGAGGCAGCCCTGGGAAGATCTGGGGAAGAGTGAGTTGGTGGGCACCAGGCGGCAAGTCTGTGGCCAACAGGGCAGCCAGCAAGGCCGGGTGTGGTGCAGGGGAGAGCAAGGGCTGGGAGACATAGGGGTTGGCAGAGGCAGGACTTGGGGGCCTGCAGCCCATGGCATTTCCTCCCATCCTACAGACCCAGATGATTCACTGTTTTTTAAAAAGTCATAAACAACCTTATTTTAAAGAAGCAATATTTAAAGTTCCTTTTCCACTGGGACATGTCTCCTGGTTCTACCAAATGACACGCTGTTGGACGTTTGGTGAAGGTAGCTTTGTTTGAGGTGGGTATTGCCATTTCCATTTTTACAGATGAGTTGATTGAGGCCCAGAAAATTTGGGAGCCTTGCCCAGGTCGCACTGTGAGTGGGAAAGCTGATTTGAACTCCATCTTTCATTTTTCCACAATGTCACTGCTCAAGAGGCAGATCCTAGGGGTGTGTGTGTGTGAGCATGACAGGGCTCCATGGGTCTACTAAGAGCCATCTGGCAGTCCAGATGAAGGCCCCAGAGAAGGGGCCTCTCCAGAGCAGGGAAGCCCATGGGGACCTGGGTAAGTCTCCGCCCCACACTGTTCTTTTGTTCCTGCAGGCTGTTGAGGGTGCTGTGGCTGGTGATTTGTGGTTCACAGTCGTCTTCCCTATCTGGGTGGTGGGCGGGTGACCCAGGGCTTGGAGCCACCACTGTGGCCAAGGTCTGGGCCAGCCACTGTTCACTGTGCTTCTGCTCCTCCGTGTCCTTGGCTGCACCCTGGGAAGGGGGACACCTGGGTGGGTTCTGGGCAGGTAGGCTCTGCCTTCCCTTCTGTCCCCTGACATGATGGAGCTCCAGGGATGGGACAGATGTCTTTTGGCTTAGGGGCTTGTCACCTCCAGGCCGGGTGAGCCACCCAGGAGGGACATGGCAGGTGGAGGACTTTGTTTCCATTTTGGATGACACCGTCAGCTTCCCTCAGTTATTCAAGGTGTTGTGGCAAAATGGATTGTTGAGATATGTGAGTTGAAAAAACATTTTTAGGCTGAAGTAACTTGATTTACCTAGAGTCTGGTGTTGGGTGGAAAAGAGAAGGAGGAGTTAAGTCCTGGAAAAAAATGCTAGATTTGGAGCCAAAAAAGCTGGTTCAACCTATTCCACCTTGGCCATCAGCTCTGTGTGACGTCGGGCAAGTTACCTCACCTTTCTGTGCCTTTATTTCTCTACTACTGGAAGGAGGGGATTGGACAAGATGACCTCAAAGCGTCTCCATTGTTCTGTTTTGCTATCTAGTATTGAGACACTATCTGCACATGATGACAAATATTTTACACTGCTGTGCTGTCCAGTACAGCAGCCGCTAGCCTCATGCAGCTGCTTGGATTTGAGTTTCAATTAATGAAAGTTAAGTTAAACATTCAGTGCTTCATTTGCACCAGCCGCATTCAAGTGCTCCATAGCAACATGTCGGTGGTGGCTACCATGTTGGATGGGTACATGCAGAGCGTTTCCATCGTCACACAAAGTTCTCGTGGCCAGCGCTGCTTTCAAGCCCCTGGGGAGGACTGGGGAACATAATAGAGGGGTGCAGGCCTCTGTTCCCATTCTGGAACTATTCTGGGGTCAGTGCCAAGAGGAGGGTCAGCTTTCCCCTGGGCCTGGCTTGAGCAAGGTGGGTATAGGAAGAAGATTCAGCACAGATGCCCGTCCAGGGAGTGTTGGGCACAACCAGGAAGGAAACCTTAGAGAATGTCAAAGGTCCTGGGTGAGGAGAGCCAGGAGGGGGCCAGTGACAGAGGTATGCAAGGAATGCCAAAGAGGAGGGCCTGGGGACAGCAGGGGCCAGGAGCCCCATCTGGGGAGGGGCGGCTGCTGCAAGGAGGCAACAGGTCTGGACACCTGGGTTCAAGATCCGAGAGCAGCCATCACCCACTCCCAGGTCTGTGTCCTTGGGCAAGTTTCTGAGCCCATGGAGCCTCCACTTCCTTTTGGGTGAAAGGGGAGGAAGAAGAAATGAAGGTTTTGATGGAGATGAAATAAAATCAGGCTCTTGAAAGCCCACTGTCAATGGTACGGCCAAATCATGTTAGAGAGTGCTTCACAGAGCACTGTTGATGATTTGTGTTGACTTGTAATCATAGACGGGCTTCAGTTGTGATTTTAAGGACCTGAGGTGTCTGTCCTGTCTTTCCAACTGGATGGTAGGCTCTTTGGAGAAGGGGACCAGCCCGTTCTTCCGGTGTCTCCTTAGCCCCGAATACTCAGGCACTTTCCCTTTGCTCAGTTGAATGGAACAGTGCCGGTGGCCGCCATGTGGGGGGCCATGCTGGCTTGTCCTCTTTGCCCCTGACCCGGTGGCCTTTCACCAACACCTAGCCATGCTCTGAGAGTTGTTGAACACTCTCCTTGTCCCTGACACATAGGCACATCTGGATAGGTCTGGTTGTCATTTTCTGAACCCATGGCCCATCTCAGGCTCTGACCCCAGCCCCACTGTGTGTAAACAAATCAAGGGCAGAGGTCAAAGGCCAGAGCTGGGCTTTGCCAGTACCTCGCACATGCTCTTGGCAGGAAGTAGCCTGGTGTCTGGTTTCATCATGTAGGCCCCCGCCCCACGCAGAAATCAGCTTTTTGTCTGCATTCCTAGCTGGGAGGTGACATTTCTGGCTGGCTTGTCAATGATGGATTGCCTGCTACACACCAGCCCTGGGTAGGTTCATTGCTCAGGTCTGGCTCTGGCTTTTCATGAAGTCTGCACTATGGGCATGCAGAACACAGAGAGGGGAGCTCGAATCCCACCAGAGCCACCTTTCCTGCCACAGAACTGGTACGCTTCCCAAAAAAAGTGACAACGAAGATAAGTCAAAGAACCATTTGATAAACATCTCCCAGCCCCAAACAAGTGTTATACACATATATGCATCCCATCCTTTTGGCCCTGTGTGGGTCATATTAATATCCCCATTTCGTGGATGAGGAAACTGAGGCTGCTAGAAGCTAAAAGGTCGCAGGGCCAGAACTGGAATTGGAACCTTATCTGTCTGACTCCAAGTTCAAAGGCTCCCTTTCAGGAGGTCATGAAGGCCTCCTTTCTTGCTCCTGGCATCTTTCCTCTGATCATGATGAGCTGTAGCAGAGTTTTTAAACCATCTGATATGCCCTGTAGCATCCTTGTTTTCCTTGCTTAGCCTCAACTTGACGATCTGAACTTCTCTAAATGTGTGTTTAAGGCCAGGTTTTGTGGAGCTGTGTGACCTAGGCCAGCCACAGGACCCCCTCACCCCCTGAGCCTCAGGTGTCCTCACTAGACAGTGGGGACACCATACATATCCAAGGAGCTAGAGGGATGGAGTGCCCCAGTCCATGGGAACTGTGCTCTGTGGTTTTTCTGTTGTCCCCTTGCTACCCACTCACCCCCTACCCCAAATAGAACCCTGGATGGTGCCTTTCTTATTCAGGAAATGTCCGCCACAAGACATAGGACAGGCATCGGCCCCACTTGGGCCCCATTTTCTCAGCCTCTTGTCAGGAGGGAGGCCTGGGGAGCAGGGGCCCTCATTGTGCCCCTTTCTCTAGGCCACCCCAAGGCGATGTGCCCTGTGCGTGGCCTCCCTCCGCAGAGCCCACGTATCAGAACTTCCATCACAAAAGTATGGCCCCAAAATAAATAAACATTAAAAAGACAAGAGTATGGCCCCCAGTCCTGAGACCAGGCAAATTTCACCCCCACACTTTTGCTTATGCTGTGCCCCCTGACTGGAGGCCAGCCCCACCTCTCCGTCTGCCTAAAGGTATCCTTTCTCACAGGTCAGAGAGATGCCAACTTCATTTTTTTTTTGTTTTGTTTTTGTTTTTTTTGTTTATTTATTTTTGAGACAGAGAGAGACAGAGCATGAACTGGGGAGGGTCAGAGAGAGAGGGAGACACAGAAACTGAAACAGGCTCCAGGCTCTGAGCCATCAGCACAGAGCCCAACGCGGGGCTCGAACTCACGGACCGTGAGATCATGACCTGAGCCGAAGTCGGACGCTTAACCGACTGAGCCACCCAGGCGCCCCCCAACTTCGTTTTTAAAGTCCTCTTTAATGATCTCAGTCTGTAGTAACAACATTCTGTACCACTGGAGCACATCTGGGTGCATAGTAGGGGCCTGCGGGGTTTGTAACCCAGAAAAGATGAAGGCACGACCACCTTCCTGGTGACACACCTTCAGACGTCGTTCTCTGTGTCTCCTCCTTGCTGGACTCTGGCCCCTGTCACCTCTCCCTCCACTAACTCCAGAACCTCTGGAGGCCCTTCAGGGCAGAGGGGAAAGGCTCTGAATTGGGCAGAAAGCCCGAGCTTGAATCCTAGCTCTGCCCTTCCAAACTGCGGGACTCTGCACTTTCGCTTTGTTCCCATCATCTGTAAAATGTGGCTAATAATGGCTCTGCTGGAGGGTGACAGAGAGGCCAATGAGCCTGCCAGCATGAAAAGCCTAGCACAGTGCCCAAGGCCTGGCATCACTGGATGGAGCTCAGGTGGCTGTTTCTTCTCCCAACAGTAACAGCATGTGATATACTCCCAGGTGGATAGTGGGCATGCAATAAAGACTTCTTAGTTCTTTTCAATCTTTCTTTTGTAATGTTGCTCTATTAAATGCAACCTGAGGCACTCCAAGGCCCAGAGCAGAAGCACAGTGCTTGCTCAGCCTTCCAGGGAGCCTCTGCCTGGCCCTTCCATCCTCCTCCCCGACACCCCTGCCCTGGCCCCTCTTTGCCCTCCTCTCCATGCCGCCTGGGCGACTGCACTGGCCTATAAATCAAACCTGTCCCTGGAGACCTCTGACCCAAACCAGATGGCCGTACATCGCCAGCGTGGAGTAACTCAGCTTCCAACAATGCTTGACCCCTCCCGTGCCTGACCCAGGGCCTTAGAGCTCCTTTACGCAGCTGCCCTGTCAATCAATCCCAATCCGTGATCCAGGCTCTAGCTGGGGGCCGTGACCTCTCAGAGACACTTAGGGACTGCCTTGGAAACATTCCATTAAAGCCATATAAAGATCTCTGGAAGGTTTGTGCTGCCTGCTTTGCCACACCAGGCCAGGGAGTAGCCTGGCTCAATAGCCCCAGAGCTGGCGTGCTCTGTACAATTTTCGACCACTCCTCCAGGAAGCCTTCCCTGACTACAGCAGTTACTGTAACTTCTATGGCATAGAATGTTTGACGGCCCCAGGCACTCACTCATACATTGTTCATTCATTCTGCATTTACTGTGCTTCCTTTGCCTGGGCCCACTGGGAAGCTTGGACGTTGCCCTTACCACCAGTATACCCAGAGACAGCTATGGATATAGATTATTACAGGACAAAGTGTTAGGAGCTACAGTGGAACAGGAGACCCAGAGCACTGTGAGAACTTAGAGGTGGGTGTACTATAACCTAGGAATCTAGGACAGTTTCCCAGGGAGGAGCACTGAAGCTGAGTTTTGAAGGATGAGTTGGTGTTTGCCAAATGAAGGTGGGTGTGTTTCAGACAGAGGAACAGCATGTGGCAGGGGCAGGCATGGGGTGTGAAGCAGCTTGATAGATTCAGGACCTACAAATTGGAGAGCAGCTGGAAGTCTACCTGGGGAATAAAGCGGGGCTAGCGGTGTATTGGGATGAAATAGGTCTGGCTGTGTGTGGCCAAAAATTGCCGCTAATATAGGCTTAAACAAGAAGAGAGATTCATTTCTCTCTCATTTAAGGTAAATCAGGAAGCAGGCAGTCCAAGGATATTGTGAGCCTCCGTGAGGTGATCAGTGCCCCAGGTTCCTTTTGCCTGCTACTCTACCTCATCAGCTTGTGACTTCTATTCCCAAAGGTACCATATGGTACAGAATGGCTGCCAGAGCTCCAGCTTTTGCACGCACACTTTGGGCAGTAGGACCAAAGAAGAGGTGAAGGAGGGCACACTCTTTCCTTTAAAAAGATGTCTCAGAAATACCATACCATGCTTCTGCTTATAGCTCAATGGTCAGTATGTTATCACATACCACTCTCGGCTGCAAGGAAGATGAGAAAGGTAGCTCTGGTCAGTAGGTGCTGCCTGTAATACTGTTCTTCTGCGAAGGATCCTGAGGCCCTACCTTGCCTTTGTGGGAAAGAAGGCGGCTCAGTTAATAATGCCTCCCTTCACTGTGGGCATGGAGCCAATTAGCATGCATTCCCGTGTTTGTCTTGTTGGTTCACAGCCAGAAGGTCCTCTCCCCAGGGATTCCCATGGTGTTTTGGTGCACTTCCTGCAAATAGAGCCAAGCGCATGGCCAGTCAGTCTCCAAAGCCCCAAAGCTGAGCTGAATTAAGGCAAAGGGTTTCTTGGTGTTCTGCAGTCTGATTTCGTTTCTGATCTACCACCTCCTTAAGGCATCCATTGCCCTTCCCTAAGCCGGGATTTGCACAGAATGGGCTGTGCAGTGAGAGCATGTACTGGGAGGACAAGAAAGAAATACAATGTCACTAAATAGCTGCAGCCTCATTCCTCAGTGAGGAGAACTTCCAGAATGCAATAATACAGAAAGAATTTGAGGGAAGTTTTGAGCCATTTTATTTTCACAGCTGGAAATGGATTGTCTCCTGGTTTAATTTCATACCTGCTGTGTGCCAGAGCCCCCTTTGCTTAGCTGTGAAATGGGGCTAATACTACCTACCTTGAGAGGCTGTTTGGAGACTCACATGAAATAAGAGAGGGCAAAGCGGGGAAGAGACACCGAGGGTGGCAGATGGGAGCCTAGGCTCTGGCCTCCAACTACCTGGGTTCCAATCCTGACTCTGCTACTGGTTACTGTGTGACCTTGCATATGTTACTTAACTTCTCTGTGCCTTGGTTTCATTATGTGAAATGGGGATGATAATAATAATAATAATAATAATAATAGTACCTACCTTGCAGAGCTGTTGGAAGGCTCACCCGTATGATAATGTACAGAAAGGGCTTAAAGCCTGGCACGTGATGTGTGCGTGTAAGAGGTTCCAGCTCCAAAAAGCACCATCTTTGGGTAATTGCTCCTCTTCGCCATTTCCTTGTTTGTAAGATAAGGATAACATGACCTCCCTTGCAGCCTGAGGATTAGTGACAGAATAACTGTAAAGCGACACGTAGGACACCTGACGAGTCAGAACTATGGTAAAGATTATAATAATGATACCTTGTCCCAGGCTCTGTCAACAGCTCCTCTACCTAAAAACACTATAGATGTAGGCTGCTGTTAAGGTTCCTCCTGGGGCAGCTGAGGCCTAAGGGCTGGCCCAAGGTCACCCAGCTGCTGAGGCATGAAGCTGAGGTTTGACTTCCTGGGTGAACTGACCCGGAGCCTGCGCTGTCCTCTTGGGAACGTCAAGAGGAGCAGGCCCTGGGATTAAGAGGGGAAGGGCTGGGGGCGGAGGGCTCCCAGAGTTTCAGGAACAGCTGCCCCTGAGGTGATGCACAACTGAGGACCAGGGCTTCTGAGCCGCTGTAGTCGGATTTGCACGCAGGACCTTGACCCTAGCTCAGAGGACGAGCTCCTGGGACCTGCCTCTGAGGTGGGTTGTCCTTGCCGCATGTGGCCAGCAGCGTGGCCAGCAGCAGCCGGGTGACAGGCATGGAAGGCGGTGGGGCTGGGCTGAGGCAGGCCTGGATCTCTCAGCCGCATTTAGACCCTAGCTGCAGGCAGTGGGATCCAAGGGAGGGGCTGGAGGGGCACCAAGAAAGCCACATTTTTGGAGGATTCGCAGTACGTGGAGGGATGGCAGACACTGTGGACTTTGCGCAGACAAGATTGGAGAGTGGAGCGGGAGCAGGCCACAGGGGGAGGTCACTCAGGAGACAGACCCAGCAGGAGGCCAAAAGCCTAAGGTGTGCCAGTGGAGCCCCGGTGTCTGGGTCCCAACGATGTCAGGACCTGTGACAGCTGCTTTATCCGATGATCTTGTTTGATCCTCAGAGAGTCCTGGGAAGCGAGTGTGACGTACCCATTTTTCAGATGAGGAAGCAGAGGCTCAGGAGGTGAAATGGCTTGCCTGAGGTTGCACAGCCAGGGAGCAGCAGAGCTGGACCTGGGCCCAGAGCCGAGTACCAAGGTCGGGGCCCTGCTCTCTGCCTTGCCCACCTAGGCTGCCGTGGGCAGGGGGAGAGGCAGAGTGGGACGGGGAGCGGCAGGTGAGGAGTTGCTGCCTTGTCTGTGGCAGGAGTGGGCATGGTGGGACCCTTCTGTGTTTACAACCTTAAGGAATAGACTTTTCTTTAGGACGCAAAAGTTTGGTTGTGCTCAGTGAGCAGGAAAATGGAAGTGACCCTGGAGCAGAGATTTAAAGCCCTGTTGGCCGTTTAGGCAGCACTGTGTTTAATAGCTTGGGACCACAGTGTCAGAGTGATAAATCCACTGTGCACCGTGAGGTGGGGAGCTGGCCTCCTGGGGTCTCCCTGCTCTCTGAGTTCCACCAGGACCCAAAACTCCTTCCAGCCTGTCTTGGAAATGGACCCCGCCCTGGACTGGAGAGGCTGTTAGCACCAGCTTCAAGAGGCGACTGTTGCCAGTGTTACACAGGAAACACAAAGAGGGCACAAAGTGATACATATGTAAGTCCACAAGTACGAAATTAAAGTACACACTATAAAAACTAATGCTAGAAGGCTACGCTCCAAACAGGTTACCTATCCAAGGTTACTTCTAGGCAGGAGGAGAGGTAGATTTCCTGTTTCTTTGTTCTCAATGTCCCTTACAAATCAACACACACACAGGGATATAAAAAGTGCTCTCCATCCATCCCCATTTCCTAGCAGATTCTTGGGGTGCCCATGCTTCATCCCCCCAGCCCACTGGGTTTCAGAGCCACTGCGGTGGGCGTTCCCAGGGCCCGTCGCTTTGGCACTGTGCTGGCTTCGGTCTGCTCTGCTCTGTGCTGAGCTGCAGCGGCCCCTCAGCTGGGTGCAGCTACCACCTGGACGTACCCGTGGGGGGTACCCCTCAACTACTGTGAGGAGGGGGGCCAGGGGATAAATGCCTCCAGCCCCCAGGACAGCTTTGAAGTATGACTGAGGGTTGCTCAGAGGGACCTGAGAGAATAAGCCCAGGTGCCCCCATCTGTGTGAGCTCATTAGCATACCCTTTCTTGGGGCTTCTGGGTGGTTCAGCTGGTTAGGTGTCTGGCTCTTGGTTTTGGCTCAGGTCATGATCTCACGGTTCATGAGTTCGAGCCCCGCATTGAGCTCTGTGCTGTCAGTGCGGAACCTGCTTGGGATTCTCTCTCCTTCTCACTGTGGCCCTCCCCTGCTCGTGCTCTCTCTGTCTCTCTCAAATAAACTTTATAAAACAAAAGCCATACCATTTCTTGTCTTCCTCCCTTCCCTGTTGTACTCTGCCCTTTCCCTCATATTTTTGGACATC
Source organism: Panthera tigris (assembly GCF_018350195.1). Lineage (NCBI taxonomy): Eukaryota > Metazoa > Chordata > Mammalia > Carnivora > Felidae > Panthera > Panthera tigris. The sequence continues at coordinate 121,303,837 of NC_056668.1, read as the reverse complement.
ACGTCCCCCCCCCCGCCCCCCGAAACTATCTGCTCCCCTCATCTCAGGGGAGCCCCAACCAAGAAAAGCCCACACTGACCAATTTCTAGAAGAGCTCCTCAGACGTCTTCTAGCACATCTGTATCCACAGCTAAATACTGATGTGTGCACTTGCTTTTTCGCAAAGCACAAACGGGACCAGGCCGTATTTACCATTCTGCAACTTGCTTCCTTTGTGACTCAGTGGAACACTGCAGTGGGATTTCAGGTGCCGGTGTGTGCACTTAGCAGCCCTTCCTGGCGACCTTGATCCTGCTTATTGTGGACACCCAGGTCCCCCAGGACGGGACCAATCCCAGCTAGAGGTTACTGGTCCTCAAGGAAGGGGAGCATGTGACAAATCCTTGTCCTCATCCAGTAGGTCCATATTCACTGTCCAAACACTGGCTGAGCCTTGTCCGCTTCCCCCAGGCCAGATCCTGGCTGGGCTTTGCAGCTGCAAAGATAGGCCTGCATGGTCCAGCCCATTTGCCCAGCAAAAAGGAACAGTCCAGTAAGAGCTGCAGGTTTCCACAGACCTCAGAAAGCGGAGAAAGGGCGCTGAGGGGGCACAGATAGCAGATAAGGTAGGTTTCTGCAGAGGAAGGGACCTCTGAGTCCTGAAACCTGGGTGTTTGCCAAGTGGGGTAGAGCCCAAAGGAGCGAGGCAGACTGAGGTGTGGAGGTGGGGGGGGGGGGTAGGACAGGGAGCAGATGTGGTATTTCTCATGCCTCGGCCTGACATTTTCCTCGACTGCAATGGATTCTTTTATCACGACTTTCACAAGCAGGCCTGTGTCTGCCAGCAGCCTTAGGGTCAGGAACAAAGGAGATGATGGACGCCTTTGGACAGAAGCCCTTACCTCATTCTTTGGGGACTTTGTCAAAAGCCAGTTATCTTTGAAAAACCAATTTTCAGGGATTTCACAGAAATTGTTCCAGAATTTGTGAGTGTTGACAGCTCTGTCACTAATCAGCTGGGTGACCTTGGGAAAGTCACTTTAGAGACTGCTTTGGAATTGCTCTATTTGCTTTTTCGAGAGCAGCTGACCGAATGAGTGTACCCATTGTGTGTGGGTGGGGGGAGGTGATGGGAACATTCATGAATACTTGTCTGAGGTGACGCTGGCTACCTACTCCTTTCTCAGCTCCTGCCCCCCCCCATCCAGACTGCTTGTAAAGCAAGGGGTAAACAGAACAGTTCTCCTCTCTCTCTCTCTCTCCCTGCCTCCTTGCCTACTCCCCAGATTGGGAATACACATTAGGGTCAGCCCAGAATTTAAAACCCCAGCTCTTCCGCCGTTTGACCCTGGACAAGTCATTTTTTAAAAATTCGTTTATTCTGCACATACTGAGCACCTACTATGTGACAATTACTAGTAGGCACTGGGGATACAAATGACACAGGCAAAACAGATTAAAAAAAACTCTGTCCTTGTGAAGCTTATATTTAGTAGGTGGAGACAGACAAAGTCAAGCAGTAAAAATGAATAAAATGTTAGCTAGTTATAAGTGCTACAGAGAAAAGTAAAGCAGGGAAGGGGCTAGAGTGTGTTGGAGGAGGCCTTGTTGAGAAAGCAACATTTGAGTAAAGAACTTGAAACAGAGCAGCAGTGAGCCCAGTGGGTGTGTCTGGGAAGGGCCATCCAGGTGACAGTAACAGCAAGTGCAAAAGCCCTGAGGCACATGTGCTGTGAAGGGTACAGGAACACGGTATGAAGCCAGAGAGGATCCAGGCACGGGGATGGGCAGGTCATGTATGACATTTGGCTTTTTCTCTGAGTGTGGTGTGGAGTCAATACAGACTCTTGGGAAGAGAAGCAACATGATTTGCCTTAGGTTTTAGTGGGATCGCTTTTACTGTGGTCTTGAGAATAGATTGTAGGGTGGTCTGGGTAGAAGCATGGAGGCCACTTAGGAGGCTATTAGAGATGCTAGTGGCCTGGATCAGGAAGGTAACAGAAGAGGTGATGAGAAGTAGCTGAATGCTGGCTATGTTCTGAAAATTCCAATGGGATTTGCTGGAGTGGGTGAGAAAAAGAGAAGAGTCAAGGAGTCAGGGATGATCTGCTGGTTTGGGGCCCAAGCAACGGCAAGGGCAGAGGTGCCATCAACTGAGATGAGGAAGACTGTAGGTTGGGTAGTGATCAGGAGCCTTACCTTGGACATGTGGGGGTTAAGATGCCCATAGGACATTTGAGAGGAGGTGCTGCGTAGGGAGTTGCATATGGGGTGCAGGGGAGAGTCCCGCATAAATATGGCTTTTATAGCCATGAGACAGTGTGAAGTCTGCTGGGGAATGAGCGTAGCTACTAAAGGGAGGAGGTCCCAGACCAAACCCTTGGGCACTGTGATGCTTAGAAACCAAGCCTCAGTTTCTCCTTCTGTAAAATGGGAATCAAAACTAGAATCATCTCATAAGGGCTGCCATAGAGATCATGTGAGACACTGCATGTGTTATGCATATATTAAACATTTCACAATAAAGGCCATAGGTAAGAGTATCATAGGCCCGAGTTGTCATTAATGATACAAATAGTTGTTATTAATGAGTAATGACGGTCTCAATAAGCATAATGCCTCCTACTTATAAATGCTTTTTAACTTTCAAATCTACTTTCTGGTTTTTTTTTTTAAGATTTTATTTTTTTTTAAATCATCTCTGCACCCAAAGTAGGGCTCGAACTCACAACCCTGAGATCAAGAGTTGCATGCTTTACTGACTGAGCAAGCCAGGCACCCCAACTTTGTTATTTTTGACCATCAAAACTGTCCTGAGAGGGGCACCTGGATGGCTCAGCCGGTTCAGTGTCCAGCTTCAGCTCAGGTCATGATCTCACGGTTCATGGGTTCGAGTCCCACTTCGGGCTCTGTGCTGACACCTCAGAGCCTGGAGCCTGCTTGAGATTCTGTGTGTGTGTGTGTGTGTGTGTGTGTGTCTCTCACTGCCCCATTCCCACTCGCACTGTGTGCCTCTCTCTCTCAGAAATAAACATTTTTTAAAAAGCTTTAAAAAAGTGTCCTGAGCTATAAGACACATCATAAGTATCCCTGTGTAGCAAGTGAGAAACCTGGGGCTCACAGAGGTTAAGGGAGGTGCCCAGCTTTCCACCAGGTTAGTGAGAGAGCCAGGATTTGTGTGGACACCCCCCCCCCAAACCCCTGCTTCTCTGATCCTCCCACCACAGCCTGTTAAGCCTGACGAATGACTTTATTAAGTAGAACAGGTGCTACTCACCTGTGAGAATGTGGATGCCAGCTTTACTCAGGACAAGCCCCAATGGCAGTGTTCCCCACTGGTGGTACCAGTGGCCCAGGTTCATGCTAAATGGCCAGGGACACAGGCTGAAACCTGTGGAGGTGGTGACAGGGCAGGGTGACTTCCTTTTGTCAGACACCCGCCTTTTTCAAAGCAGATGAGGTGGTAAAGCTCATTCACATACCAGCTCTATTCAGCAAAACCTGCAGGACCCCTGCTCAGCCCGGGTACTGCTTTTCCTGGTGGTCAGTGCATCTCCCAGCACAGCAGCTAACTCTGGAAGAAGCTGTGAACCCAGTTAGTGGCATAGGAGGTTTGGGGGGGAGGCCTGGGTTGGCCCTGGGTCGAGCTGAGCTGCGTTCAGATCTCGACTTCTTTGTCTTCAGCTGGGTTCCTGGTGTAATTATTTTACCTCTTTGAGCTTCAGCTCTCTCTTCTGTAAGGTGGGGGGGGGGTCCCCTTGGTTCCCAGCATTGTTTATGGACTAGAAATAACATATAGAGTGAATGGCACAAAACAGGGCTTGATAAATAGGTGATGACATGATTATTATTAGCATTAATGTTATCAGCAAACTAAATGAAGAGTGAAATCAACCTACACACGTTCAACCAAAGCCCTTCTCCTTCAATAACCACATCTACTCTCAACCATCGACAAGGGGGTCTATCAAGAAGGGCGCCTGGGTGTGTCAGTTGGTTAAGTGTTTTGGCTCACGTCACGATCTCATGGTTCATACGTTCGAGCCCCGTGTCGTGTCGGGCTCTCAGCTGACAGCATGGAGCCTGCTTGGGATCCCCTCTCTCTCCTCTTTCTCTGCCACTCCCCTGCTGTGCTCTCTCTCTTTGCAAACAAATAAACTTAAAAAAAAAAAAAAAGTACTGATTAGAATCTGCTGCAATTAAGGCCTCCATCATTGATATAGCCAGTACCTCTGAGTGCCCCTGTGCACCAGGAGTGAGACTTGAAGTGGGGAGGAAGCCAGATTCTGCCAGGAACTCAGGGCAGCCAGGCCCGGCTCAGGCAGCCTCTGGCTTTGCTGGTGTCCTGCCCCATGAGCTGGCCCTCTGGAGGAACAACTGGCATGGGAGCTCGGTGTCCTGCACCAGGGGCCTCCCGCGCTTGCTGACTGCATTGGAGTGGGCCTCCTACCCTCAGTTCCCTGATCCAGGGAGAGCAGGGAGGGAAGCTAAGGATAGGTACGTAGCCTGGGCACTGTCTCAAGGCAGAGAGAGAGAAGCAGCATTGCCTCCTTCCACCGGAAGGGAGCCCCTCCTGTGTCCAGTGTATACTTGATATCTTCTAGACTCCTTCACCTCTGCTCCACTGCAGAGAGGGGCTGCTTACCACACTTTAATAAGCTCAGGGAGGTGAAGCAACTTGCCCATGACCACACAGTTGTTTCGAGGCCAGTCTGATGCTTGGGCTCTGGCTCCTTCTGCTCTGCCTCCCTCCCTCTGCCCTCAGAGGGGGCCGTGGGCCACACTGTGGCTGCCAGCCTGCAGGGAAGATTTCAGTGACGGGCTCTGGGCCTGGGATAGCAGTGGGGCTGAGCCTGACCTGCCTGGAGCGGAAGATGGAAGGTGCCAGGATCCCCACTCAGAGAGGAGAGGAGGAGGCAGAGGGTGGGGCAGCCCTGGCGATGTGGGAACATTTGCAGAGGTCATGCAGGGAGATGAAGGTGTTCTTTTTCATAACAGAGTCTGTAGGGAGAAATTAAGCCTTCTTGGAAGTTGAACCTAAAAATGCCAGCTAGCCATAATGACAACAGCAATAATACAATATATAGTAATGCCATATATTGTGGTAGGCACTTTTCATATTGTAAATCTTCCTAGCACATCTGCCGAGTAGACGTTACTTTCTTTTCTACTTTGTAGCTGAGGTCATTGGGGCTCAGAGGGGTCACTTGATTTGCCCAAGGTCACTCAGCTAATAAGTGGCAGAGCCAGGATCCAAGCCCGGGTCTGTCTCATTTCAAAAACATGCTCCTTCTGCTATTCTAACTGAGGTATAATTTAATTCATCAGCCCGTTTGATCTGAAGTGACCAAGAGGAGGCCCAGAGAGGTTAAGCTGGGCGTGAGGCCCACGGTGGATTAGTCACAGCTGGGGAAGCTTCCGGATCTCCAGAGCCACCTTACCACCATGCACTGCTGGAGAAGGGCTGTGTGCCAGCTGCCAGGGCCCGGCTGGGCTCCCTTCTTCCCTCCTTCCACATGCCTATTTATCACATATATATTTTTACGAGCAGCTCAACCTCTGCAAGAGAGGCAAACTGGAAGCCAAGGGTCTTCCTTGCCAGTCGTGTACAAAGAGCCATGCGCCTATTCCCTTGGCCATCTGCAGCCAGAGCCACATCTTGCTGAACTCCGGCACGACGGCCTCCTCCTCTAACACCACGTAGACATTCTATGTGACCTTGGGCAAGCCATTGCCAAGTTCTAGGCCTCAGTTTCCCCTCCTGGGAAATAGGGGCTAGCAGCACCTCCCTCTGGGATGGCAGGGGGGCTTTAGTGTGGTGACGTCTATGAAAAAGTCAGCCAGCTGCCCGGCACCCAGTCAGCGTTTAACAAATGCCACTTAGGCCTGACCTGGTTCTCTTTAGTGAGTGGTAGCCAGGAGTGCTCATTCTATTTCTAGAACAATATCTGTGGCAGTCTTGCAGCTTGGGGCCACCAAGTGGTCACCCTCTGCAGCCGAGGGCAGCTTGTGTCCATCGTCATCTTCCTCCTGTGACTCCCCCGGCCTCGGCCCTCTCTACCTGACCCAGCATTGTCCACCCTCCCCCATGACACTGCACAGAGTAGGTGCTTGGAACCTGGTGGGTGGTTGAATTCGTGTTCCGGGTCTATGCAGATCTGTGCTGACTACCACAGGGTGTCCCGAGGAACAAGCGACTCCGCCAGCCTCACCCATGGGGTGGCTCCTGGCCTGCACATCCCCCTCAGGGAGAGCTGGCTAGACAGCAGTTCCTTCCACACACTTCTGTGCCCTGAGCAGGCAATTTTTGAGGTGGCCTGAAGAGAACACGGATTGGAAATTACGTTTGCCCCTGGCCTTTTTTTTTTTTTTTTTTTTTTTTAGCTTACCCCAAAAGTCCTGTCACAAAAGGCTTTCAGATGGAAATCACTCTATTGCACCCTGAGGAGGAAGCTGTCATAGGCTAGGACTGAGACTGGTCAAGGACCCATCGCTCCCAGGGCCCGAGCACAGACTGGCTGGTGCCCTCCATGCCTGTGGCCTGACTTCCCGCTGTGAGAGATGGCTGTGCCACCCGATTGTCCCCTGGGAGCAGCCTTCCTTCACAGTCTGGAGGTTGCTGTATAAACTCCCCAGCTGCCCCGTCCTCAGGTGGGATCGCTCTGAGGGCACCTTCCGGCCACCTCTTGCTGCTAGCCGGCTGCAGAACACATCCTGCCTACGTGTCCCTTCCCCCACCCTCCTTCCCCCGATTCCCTTGTCCCCTACACTACACGCTTTCTCTGTGGCTGCACTTTCTGTCTCAGGGAACATGGGGGGCTTAGAAGTGCCCCAGGGGCCACCAAGGAAGCACTTTAGGAGAAAAGGTGTCAAGGAGAGTCTGGACTATCTACCCATGTATCCTGCTCCCCAGCAGGGCATAACTAGTGGATGTTCCCATTGGAAGAATGGGCTCGGCTCCTCTCAGGCCAGCTTCCAGGTAGCTTGGGGCAGGGGGGCCTGCCGCTGGGTGTCAGGGTGACGAGGCAGCCCTGCACCATCCCTGGGGAAGAGTGCTCTGGGCGAGACTGCAGAGGGCATGTTCGGGAAGGGATTTCCGGGCTACTCTGAGGCGGAAAATTTGAGACCGTAAGCTCCTCAACAGCTGTGCTCTCTGTATTGTTTGGGCCACTGCCTGGAGCACCATGGCTACGCGATGAATACAAATGCATAATGGAAGAGGCTGTCCTGGGGCTCAGAACAGACTTATTCATCCCTCGCTCCCCCACCTGCTCCCTGCCCAGCTCCCCTGCGACTTCTCTGGGACTCGATGTTGTCAAAACTCATATAAATCCCAGTGTCATCTGGCTCTGTTGTCTGCAGGACCCCAGACATCAGGAGGGAAGAGGGAATTTTCACTTTTCTCCATAAATGAGGGGGGTCGATGGGGAGGGCCCGTTGTCCACCCAAACTTCCTGGGAAGCAGCTAGGACCCAGAACGCAGGGATGGCTAGGGATCCTTTGTGCCCCATCCCCCCAGAACATTTTAGGTCATCGGCTCCAGTGCCATCTGCTTCAGAGGCTGGGCCGGGGGGAGCTGGCACTGTGCGCGGGGTGTCTCCCAAGAGGATGGAGATCTCCAAACTGGTACAACCATAAGACCTCTGTGACTGAGTCTGGGCTGGGAGTCTGAGCCTGGATTTGGACAAACCATAAGAAGAGCATAGAAGGAGTAGAAATAACACCCAAGGCAGAAGTAGAGGCCCCCTCTGGAAGAGAAGCCAAAGCTGGGATGTGATGACCATCTAGGACTATAGGGGGAAAGAGCTAAATAAGTTCATAAGCCAGCAAGTGATAGATAGGTAGCAAGGAGGTAGATAGTCAGGGCCTCTCCAACAAACATTATAGCGAGACCTCCCCTCCTTTCATCTGGACCTCATACTGCTTTTGATGCAGCCTCTGTTAGTCTCAGCTAACTAAGCAGCCAGCTCACATTGTCCAGTCTCAGGGAGCTTATGACTGTTTCACAGAATACACTGCCAGGCCAGCTCTCCCTGTCCTGCCAGCTGGATTTATTTCCAAGGCTTAAAAGCAGGACTTTATAGGAAACCGTGATAGGTTCCATCTTACTGCAGTATGCCAAATTTCCTAGAGTGTGCAGATCATTTGGGTTTCTAGTTCCATACTGGGTATCATCTATCATTTCCAGCTTGTGCTTCTTACATATGTGGTAACATCATAACAAACACATTAAAACTTACAACACCCTTAAAGCGAAATAAGTCAGTCAGAGAAAGACAAATATCATATGATTTCCCACTCATATGTGGAACTTAAGAAATAAAACAGATGAACATAGGGAAAGGGAAAAAAAATAAGATAAAAACAGAGAGGGAGGCAAACCCTAAGAGACTCTTAAATACAGAGAACAAACTGAGGGTTGCTGGAGGGGAGGGCGTGGGGGGATGGGCATGAAGGAGGGCACGTGTTGGGAGGAGCACTGGGTATTATATGCAAATGATGAACCTCTGGATTCTACTTCTGAAACCAGTACTACACTGCATGTTAACTAACTTGAATTTAAAAAAATTAATTTCAAAAAGCCTTGCAGCATCCTTTGTTAAACATAATGAAGGTGTAGTGGTGAGTTCAGTTGTGTTGCCCGGAACTTGACTTCTTGACATAATGCTCTTTTTCTAGGGTAGATATTTAATTAAATGTATTAACTTTAGTTTTGCAGCTTTCTTTCAATAAGTTTGCCAATAAATGGACCAATAAATTTACCCCGATCTCAAACATATTTTAAGGATCTTGGAAAGTTTGTAATCCACAGAGCCTTATGCCTGGAGCGTTGCATGGTTTAAGCAGGCCTGGCATCTTCCTGCTCTTTCTAGGTCAGCTGCATCAGCAATCCTGGCTGAACTTCCTGCCTCTGGGTCCCCTGTCTGCAACCTGGTGCCTTTTATACATGGCTTCCAGACTCATCACCCTGAAATACCATTTCTTTTTGTTCCATTTTCTTCTTGACAATCTGTGTTGGAGCTGGAATTAGGCCAGGACACTCAGCCTGCATTTGGGGCTCTCCATCATCAGCTCCCAGCCCCGGGTGACCCAAAGTCCCTTGGTCCTAACACAGGCCATCCCTGAAGTCAGGCCAGGGCCTTGGTTGGCCCTTGGACCCACCATGCTGATTCCTTCATGTCCACCATTGTCCCTCTTCTCTCCCAACCTGAGGATGCGATGATCTTCAATAATACCATCCTGGGCCCATAACAGAGGCTTTCCAGCAATGGAGACTGTTTCTGCGGCTGCCCACGTTTCTCTCCAAAGACTTACATTTCTTGTAGTCTTGATCCTTTCTTATGAGTATCTCCTAAGGCCTCCACTTTGACTTTCTGCTTGTCTCCCATGGGAGAGAGAGCCTGGCCTCCTCTCTGTTAAAGGAGGAGAGATGGGCTCAAGGACCCTTGGAAGGGAGGACCAGATGGCACTGGAATGTGGCTGGTGCCACAGGAAAGAAGGCCGGTGAGCCTCTGACTGGGTGGCAGTGGGGTAATATCCAAAAGGTAAATTCAACAACTTAAAATAGTTAAAACAATCCAGTCATTAAAATAATTTAAAAATAACAAATAATAAATTACTGACCATCATCGTGTCTCTTCACTGAGTCCCCGTGACATCTGACGCCCTATTCATGACTTTTACCTTACCATACTCACGTGAAATAAAAATAGGCTCAGGGCAGGTACCGCAGGTGTTCAAGGCCACACAGGCTGTGAGGACAGCCCAGGCCTGTCTGCTTATCACATCCATGACCTTTCTTCCCCGTCAGGACCATTTTCTCACCCAGCAGCAGATAGGTTCACCAATTGCTGGAGAAGTACAGCATTTCACTATCTGTCTAGACCTCCACCAGTGCCAAGTGGTTTTAATTACTGTAATGCAGTGATTAAAAATCTGTTTTAATAGCCTGTAGGACTGCTTCTGCCTCGTTATTCCTTATTTTTGCATTTTTCTGTTTCTTTTGTGTTTACTTTTCCAGATAAACTTTAATCATTTTAGTAAGGTCCCCCCGAAGTCCCATTGGTATTTTAATCGAGATCATACTACATTTATGGATTATTTTAGGGGATAATTGACATCTTTGAGTTACTGAGTACTGCGGTCCACGCATAAAATATATCTCTCCATTTAGGCAAGTTTTCTGTTATGTCCTTCAATGTGATTTACATTTTTATTCTTACAAGACTTACACATTTCTTGTTGTGTTTATCCCTAAGTATTTTATCTTTTTTGTTGTTATTATGAAAGGAATCCTACCTTCCATTATATTTCCCAACTTGTTATATGCCTGCAGGGAAGCTGTTGATTTTTGATGACCAGTAATTTTCTACTTCACTGCATTCTTATTTCTCTCGAAGCTTCTCTTTTGGTTCTCCTGGGTATACAAGCAAACCATCTGCAGAAAATGACAATTTTGCCTTCTTTTTCCTCTTTCACTTACAGAACAGTGATAAGTAGTCGTGGTGTTGGTGGTATAATGTAATTTTTAATAACTAAATAAATAGTATGTCACCATTTAATCATACCATAATTTAATTAACTGTCCTCTATTTTATACATTTGTTTCCAACTTTTCCCTCTTGTAAATAACACTGCAGTGAATGCTTTTACCTATACTAGCTGTTCTCTTTATTTATATCAGCATGGTAGATTGTTAGGAGTAATAATAGGTCAAGAAATATAAACTGTTTTTGAGATTGCCGACACTGAGTGCCAACCGATTTTCCAGAAAGAGTTTATCTAATTAATTAAACATGTATATGTCAAAGCTTTGAACATTGGCTAGTGCCTTGTAGAATCTCAAGATTGGGGGACCATTTACTTAGAGGAGATTTATATTAAGTGAGCTTGGTTGTTAGTCTTGTCAAGAAGATGTTTTATTGTCAACTCAGACTTAGTTCAGAACAAGAGATTGTAGCATCAGAATGGGCTAGTGCTGAGGCCAGGTCTGGCCTCTTGGGGTCCCCTGAGCTCAAGTCCAGCAGAGTCTATGTTTACCTTCTTCTGAGAATCCCCTCTGCCAGAGACTGTTGGAAACTACACCACCATTGGGCATGGGCCAAGTATTGTCCTGACTGGGCTTGCCCATGCCCAGAAGCCACAAGTCTGTGGCAGGGGTCATGGTCCTTTGGCTCATGGCTCTGCCCCTCTGTGCTGCCTTTTGCATATATGTTTCAGTCTTTCTCTCCTGGCTCTCCAGACGTACCAGCTGCTGAGCTGGTTTGTTCTTCCTTGGTAGCCCTCATCTTCCCTTGCATAAAGTAAACAAAGTGTTACGGGCTTACTTATGTTCCCCTAAAACTGGTATGTTGAAGCCCTAACCCCCAGAACCTCAGAATATAACCTTATTTTTCCAAATAAGATACAATAAGATGTAAGTTAAGATGAGGTCACTCCAGTGGGCTCTAATCTAATAAGATAGGTGTCCTTATAAAAAGGGGAGATCCAGACACAGAGACAGGGACAACACCGTGTGAACAAGAAGGCAGAGATCAGGGTGCATGTCTACAGGCCGAGAACCACCAAAGATGGCCTGCAAACCACCGGAAGCTAGGGGAAAGCGGGTAGAACAGATTCTCCCTCACAGCCCTCGAAGGCTCCCACTGTGCGGACACCCTGATCTTGAACTCCCAGCCTCCAGAGCTGTGAGACAATAAACTTCTGTTGCTTAAGCCACCCAGTCTGTAGCACTTTTTTTAGGGCAGACCAAACAAACTAATACGTAGGGGAAAGGCTCATCTGCTCAATCAACGTGAAGCAAAGGCCTCTGTGTGCTCAGAAAGATGCACTACGATGGCTTCAACAGGTGAGGCCAAGGGTGAGGAGGGGCACAGCTTGCAGAGCGAGCATCCTGGATCCCAGGACTTAGCAGCCCTGGGTGTGGGCCTGGAGCCTTGAGAGAGAAGGCAAGGGTACCCTTGCAGGCAGCTCTCTGGGCAATGCTTGTTGCATAAACCCGACAGAGTCCCTGTGAAATGGTCAGAGGCCTCTGCTTTCCAGGCCCAAGCCCTGTAGCTACCCTGCTAGTGTTGGAGATACACCACGACCACACAGGGAACGTCACTTCAGGGAGGCGAAGGCCTGGCTTCTCGTGAAACCAGCAACTCTGCAAGTGTAGACGAACAGGTGGAAGTTGTCACATAGGAGTGACACTGGTCTTAAAACATGCTCTCCAGACCTTCCAGGCTGGCAGTGGAGGAGTCCCTTTGGAGAAGGCTGGGGGAACTTAGAGCCCAACTGCCATCCCCTTGGAGACTGCCACAGCCCTCAGCAGGCTGGCCTGAGTACTGCAGTGGCCCACCCTCCCCTTCCTCCCCACTGCAGACGCCCATGCTGGGAGGCTGGGGAGCACTTGACTAAACAGTGGGTCAAACAGACCCAGCCGGACCCGAGGCTGGGAACCTTGTTTCCATGGCAACACTGCATCTTCAGTTTGGGGGACGCTCCCCCACAGGCACCTGCCCAGAACCTCACTCTGCAGCCTGGCAGAGACTTCAGAGTCTAGCTACCAGGGATAGAGCCCAACCCTGCCACAGCTCCTCTGTCATCATGGCTGAGCTCCTCAACCTCTCTGAGCCTCTGTCTTCTCAGCTGGAAAATGGAGATAGATCCCACCTGTCAAAGGTCTCCTGACCATTAATAAATAATACAATGCATATAAACTGCCCCGCATGACTTTGGCACATAGAAGTTGACCACTGCCAGGTAACTCTTATCATTACCTGCATAATACTCCCCAAATAATGGACACCCAAGTTCTGTCCACCTTATGAACATTTTTCCTTCTCCCTTAAGCTAAGCAGCAGACAGCACACTAAACATGAAAGGCATCAATGATGCGTGCTCATCTTAAATTAATCATAACAGGTTCTGCACTATTCATTTCCATTCACCGGCCCTTGGTCACCAGAGACTTTTTAGGATTTCCCAAAAGCATTTTCAGGGATGCTTGTAAATTCATTCCGCTTTGTTATAGGCAGCGCTCCCACTCCAGGCCCTTTTCTCCGTGAATGCTTCTCCAGCCACACGTTCAGAGCCTTTCCAATGCAGTGGAAGGCCTCATGACTCCCATATAAATTAACTGAAATCCTAATAGTTTGTTCGTTGGTTCATGCTTTCGTTGATTCATTCCTTCCTTCATCAAAGAGCAGGAATTACTTAAGCAGGAAGGTGTATCCAGGCAGAAAGAGCAGGAAATCACAGTTATGAGAGGCCTCAGGGTCTGGGGCTGGAGGCCTCAGCTTGGCTGGGGTTGGAGTGGAGGGTGTAGTGATTGATTGAATATTTACTGACAATGTACTCTGTGCCAGACCCTGTGCTAGGTGCTGATAAGGCAGTGAACAGGGCAGCCAGGGACCCCGTCCTGGAACTTAGAACTCAGCAGGGAGACATGTCACAACCAATTATAGAAGTTGTCCTGTGGTTCCTATGGTGCTAGTGGCACACAGGGGAAGCAGAGAGTGCTGGGAGCGGGCATGAGGGAGCTCTGGTCTGTCTTGGGAGTCAGAAAAAGCCAATCTAGGGAACCTCTAAACTTAGAGGAGAAATTAACTAGCAAGATGTCTGTTGCGGGGTGGGAGTGAAGAAAAAGGTATTCCAGGCAGCAGGAGCAGTATGTGCAAAGGCCCTGAGGTGAGAAGGAGCTTGGTATAATTTAGGAACGGAGATAACAAGTGGCATACATGGAGCATGGCAAGAAACAAGGCTGGAGAGGCAGCAGGGTCTCCCAAAGGTTAAAAGGAGAAAGCAAGAAGTAAAGCTTTGTGTATGTAAGATTTTCGAGCAAGGGTAATTTGGGGTGTGATGAGATTACAAACTCACTAACAGTGCCCAAAGGCAGGTGGCCGAGTGGCACCTTGGAGATGCCTCGTGGTTGAAGTGGCTGCCCAAGGAAAGCACTGCCAGGGAGGAGAACACTGCTTGACAGAACTCACCACGTTTCAGGCAGACAGGCTACCTGCCTGTGAACCAAGCCACACCTCCACCTCCACCTCCACCCGGCAACTCTAAGGGCCACCCAAGCCCTTTCTTCCTACTGTCCTTGACAGTAGTGGCTGTGTACTTCACCACGCCCAGCCCACTCTTTGTTCAGCACCTCTATTCCCAGGCCTTAAAAGAGGATTTATTGCAGCCCAAACCAGCTGTGGTAACTTGTAAGAAATGAAATGGCTCCTAAGTGGCCATACCTGTCCTGTGTGCTGCATAAAGTTGTTTGACCTCTCTGTTTTCCAAGAACCAGAGATTAGACAGAACAACTCATTCCAGCAAAGTTTAGAAATTCTCACCCATCCCAAATGTACATCCTCTGGAGCCAGCAGTCACCAGTGACCTGGAGCCATGGCCCCTCTGAGGCAGAGATGACGCAGCCCGCCCTTCAAGAAGCCATCAGTTCTAAAGTGAGAGCTGAGAACGGTGCCCTGGGGCGACCCCATCCCAGTCACACATTGCCCAAAGCAAGTCAGCTGGGTCTTCTTATGGAGCCACTCTTGGTCAAGCACCACAGAGCCCACTCATCACCCCGAGGGCACAGCAACATGGGAAGAGCACAGTTGTTTCACGTCCTCAAGCCCTATACAACCTCAGCCCAGAGAATGAATGGAAAGACTCACTTAGGGCCTTGAAAGGAGCCCAATTTCTGTTTTGAAGTTTAGAGCAATCTTCTTAGACACTATTTTCTGTTCATCCACACCTTACTAGCATTTACATCAGCCCGGTCATCTGCCTCCCACTGCCTTCGCCAAACAGAAGCAGCAGCCAGCGTGGGCAGTGAGGCCAGAGAAAAGCACACAGGCGCGGGCCCGCAGCGTGGACCACCTACCCACATGGGGGCGCTCAGGAGAGCAGCAGCAAGCGGGAGCTCTCAGAGCACAGCAAAGGGGCATGCAGCTCCCACCCCAGCAGCCAGGCAGAACCAGGACCAAACGTGGCATTTTCTTTTCTAACGGAATCCTCAGAAATGGATTCCATTGGGGCGCCTGGGTGGCTCAGCCGGCTGGGCGTCCGCCTTCAGCTCAGGTCACGATCTCGCAGTTTGTGGGTTCGAGCCCCGCGTCGGGCTCTGTGCTGGCAGCTCAGAGCCTGGAGCCTATTTCAGATTCTGTGTCTCCCTCTCTCTCTGACCCACCCCGTTCATGTTCTATCTCTCTCTGTCTCAAAAATAAATACACGTTAAAAAAAAAAAATGGATTCCATTGTGTTAAGGGTGACTGGTTTTAGATGGGGGCATGATACCATTTCACAGTATATGCATATATGAAATCATTGTGGTGCACCTTAAGCCTGTACAGTGTTATATGTTAGTTATATCTCAGTAAAACTGGAAAAAAATTAAAGGTGAAGGCATAATGCATTTTAGAAAAATTCCCACCCAAGGAGATCAAACTAAAAGTAGGTTTAGGTACTTAAAAGGATAATTTATCAGAAAAATTCACTGATGTTGAAAAAGCTCTTTCCCTGTTTCAAATAAATGAGGTGTCAGCGAAATAATGCCAGCATTAAATAATAAAGGCACCCCGGGAAGGGTGTGATTAATTATCTAATGAGGGCATGGGCAATGAGTGCTGTCAGCTCGTGGAAAGGCACAGTCCCTGTGGGTGCAGAATTATGGGGGGATGGACCAAGGAGGACCTTGTGCAGGTGTGGGACCTAGTAGGAATGGGCCTGATGGGGGGGATGGGAGAGGTGTTCCAGGCAGGCTGAAAGGCAGGAGCAAAGGCGGGGAGGCGGGGAGCACTTGAGTCTGCAGAAGGGGAGCATTTGGGTGGGTTCCTTGAGGGGAGCCTGCTGGGGCCAGACTGTGACCCGGATACGCGGCAGACATCTCCCGGTGGCTGCCGCTGACAGGTCCACAGAAGCTTCTTTGAGAGCCTCCCAGGCATGCCCCTGAGAATGCCCTAGGCCGTGCCAATGGCCGGGGTTGGTTTTGGCAGCTCAGGGTCGGGAAGTGCGTGGGAGGAGACGGCCCGGCAGAGCCGAGAGGCTGCCAGGCCTCATGGTCTGCACACAGGTGGCCGGTGTCAGGCGGGCAGTGGTGTCTGTGGACCTCACTGCCCAGATGGGCAGGGCTGTCCCTCACAAGCGAGCCTTTGTGGCCCTGGTTTACGAAACCAGCCAAATATTTTCCCTGTCGCTTTATGAGGTGCTAGCTCTGCCCATTCAAGCTGGGAAAAATAAAAGCGTCACATAATTTGCTCCGTGAGAGTTGAGAGGAGGTTTGAAGTTAAGGGAATTCTGCGCCCCTGGAAAGGCCTGTCAGCCCGGAGTGGGGGGGGGGGGGCGGTTCCCAGGATCCCACCTCTGGAGGGGATGTGGGCACCATCCAAGTCAGCTGCAGCTTTTTTGTGGATGGAGAGAATGAGGCCCTAAGCCTGGAAAGTCAGCCCAGAAGATGGAGTTAGGTGAGGAGAGCCAGTTCCCTGAGAATCTTCTATAGCACTGTGTTTTTAGGGACAGTTTAGCCCCTTATGCATAGGTGAGGCTGGGGAAGTCACAAAGAAGGGGAAATGGGAATTCTCCTGCAGAACTTGCCCACCAGGCATAGAGGTTTCTAGAAGGGTTTCAGAGCCGAGGTACCTGGTAGGAGAGGACCTCGGACAGTGAGGTTGCCAAGCATCAGCCTTGGGACACCAGGGTGGCTCAGTCAGTTAAGTGTCAGACTCTTGATATCAGCTCAGGTCATGACCTCAGGGTCATGGGATTTAGCCCCACGTCAGGCTCCACAATGAGCATGGAGCCTGCTTAGGATTCTCTCTCTCTCTCTCTCTCTCTCTCTCTCTCTCTCTCTCTCTCTGCCCTTCCCCAACTCACATGCTTTCTCTCAAAATAAATAAACATTAAAGAAAAAAAAGGGGGAAAAAAGCATCAGTCTTACGTCGTGAGGGAGTAGGCAGCCACCGACACACTGTGATTTCTAGCTTCCCAGTGAGTTCTTACATCCCCTACAAAGCGCCCTTTCTTACTGACCATGGCCTGCAATTCACTGGTAGACCTACTTCCCTTTTGCCTCTAGTAATAAGTGTCATTGGGTACTTGTCACTCTGTGCCAAGCACTTCATTAGGTACCACGTTCTTCCAACTGAGGTTTATTGAAAACCTACTATATATACAAGTTCCTGAGAATATAGCAACGAGATTCTCCTTTGCAACAGCGCTGTTTATAGTAGCAGTGAACCCATTGCTACAGATGAATAAGTTGAGCTCATAGAGAAATGACTTGCCAAAGACATACAGCTACTACATGGCAGAGCTGCATTTGAAAGCCAAGTCAGTCTGACTTCAATGCCTGGCTTCTCTCTACTTCATTGGCCAGGTTAGAAAGAGGCACCTAATTAGTAAAGAAGCGACAATATATGTAGCCTCAATTATAATTCTTTGGTTTGTGTTCCAAGTTATATTCAAACTAGTCATAGTTTTGTATGCTAATTATCTTTTGAGATGAATAAAGATACATTTTCTTAAAAGCAAATCCATAATGGCTACTGACCTCAATTCCACAAAGCATGAGGCAACTCCGCATCGCCACCTGGTGGCAGAGCTTTCTCATAGCAGAGGAGAGAGAGCTGAAAAAGAGCAGACTTAACTAGACAACAACTATGGGTAGCGGAAAGGACACCATATCTGAGGGGTTCTGGCCTGTGATCTGCCCTGGACTGGCCATGTGGGCACTGAGTCAGCCACTTCAGCTCTCTGGGCAGCAGATTCTTGACTGTGCAGTGCCTGATGGACTGGTATCCCTGAAGATCCCTTCTAACTTGTACATTCCCTGACTCTCTGTGTCTCTTTCGTAGTACTGAACTTGAGGGGAAAATGCTCAGGTGGATTTTGACGCACCAGCCGGAAAACTGGCACTGCACAAGGAGGGCTTTCCAGAGCCCTTAGGCTACTCCATGAAGGCAGACTTCCTCCTCCAACTGTATAGCATGGCCCGCCACGGTTTTCTTACCTCTCTGGAATCCTTTCTGACTCCAGGCCTCTTAATGTCCATTCTTACCTCCTTCCATTCTTCACTGGACCAGGGATCCTCTTACACCTACTACAGTGCCTCCATCTGAAATAACCTCTGATCATAGTCCCATAACTCAAGTCCAGGGTTAGAGAAGGCCTAACACAGCCAGGGTGGTTTATTAGTTGTATTCTCTTGTAAGCAACAAGAAACCGGACCCAAACTACCTTATATTAATAAAGGGAATGTACATGCTTTTATCACTGACTAGTACTTGGGTAAATCGGGCTTCAGCCTCACCTACATCCAGGGTTCAAACACTATTGCCAGGGTCTAGTTTTTCTCTCCATTTCTCAGCTCTTCTTCCTTTGCATGCAGTGGTGACTTAGGGCTACTTCATGGGGCTTTAGGTCCTCATACTCTCAATCTCCATGAAATAACACAATTTAAGTATAGACCAGTCTCCAAATCTCTCATCCCACAGGGCATCCCACAATGAAGTGAGGTTATCAGAAGGATAGCCTTGATTATCACCCTGATTTATTGAAAGATCGATCATTATACACTTTCATTCTATTAACCTTTATGTTAGTTACTAATGGATTTTTGGTGGGTTTGCTCCCAGCATCTTTTCTCTGCTCTTTTAATAAAACATCTTCAGATTCCCTTGGGGAATATGGGTGTTCCCAAGACCCTGCCCCATCCCACCTCTTAAGCCCCTTCTGCACACACATTTCTGGAGGCACCATGGTTGGGCTCTTTCTCAAGTCCCAAAATGCCTGCAAGAAGCCCCTGGGGCCACCTGTTCCATCCTTTTTTTTTTTTTTTTTAATCTTTATTTATTTTGAGAGAGTGTCTATGTGCACGAGCAGGAGAGGGGCAGGGGAAGAGAGAGAATCTCAGTCTCCAAGCTCAGTGCACAGCCCACTGCAGGTCTCAGTCCCACAACTGAGAGATCATGACGTGAACTGAAGTCAAGGGTTGGATGGTCAACCGACTGAGCCACCCAGGCATCCCAACCTATTCCCTCCTTATCTTGCAGGAGCCAGCCTGTTGTATCAGCCTTGACTAGCACAAGTCCTGGAATGCATTCTAAGGCCCTCTTTGGGTCACATACCCACTCCTGAGCCAATCACGGTGACCACTGGCTTGGAATGTGCTGATTAGCTGAGCCCTGGTCACAATCTCCACCCACGCAGGTGGGATGGGGCAGGGTCTTGGGAACACGCATATTCCCCAGGGGAATCTGAGTATGTTTTATTAAAAGAGCAGAGAAAAGATGCTGGAAGCAAACCCACCAAAAATCCATTAGTAACTAACATAAGGGTTAACAGAATGAAAGTGTGTAAATGATCGATCTTTCGATAAATCAGGGTGATAATCAAGGCTATCCTTCTGATAACCTCACTTCATTGTCTCCGGAGTTTCATTTAATAGCAGCTGGATTCTGTCCTCCCTGCACTGCCATCCACAGGGGGCAGTCCTGGTGAAGACACATTTCAGTGATGACTCCAATTTAAAGACCTGGAAAAAGGGAGGTATTTCTTTAGGTTTGTGGGTTTACCCATGGGAGGGTGTCTTGCATGTGATATCATCCTGTAACTACTGGGATATCCTTCTGTCCCCTCCTCTGGTCTCTGGTGTTCACTCAGAGATCTATTTGTCTAGAGTAGATTTTGCTCACTGTGCTGCCCTGCCTGGGCTGATGTTTAAAATTCCAGGTAGAGATTTCAAATGGGAAGAGCCTTAGGGACCCTGGTCCAAGCCCCCGTGCTGTGGATGGGGACCGGTGAGAGTCAGGGGCTTGCCAAGGCCTCTCAACCAGTTAAATTGCAGAGCCAAGGCCCTCTGCCTGGCAGCCCCTTCCTGTGGGTGCCTCATTTCCATGGGATTCCTGAGTATCCAGGCAGGAAGGCAGCTGAGGTGAAGGCCCAGATGTAACCTTTGCCGTGAAGAATCCACAGAATCCTTTCTCTTTAGAGCAGTGGGGCAGGCCCCTCGCTGTGTGTGTTGCTGGGTGCATCCACGGTGGTTATTTCTTGCTGCAGGGCATCCCTTCCTAATTGTATTTTGCTCAGACTAATGTGAAAATGTAACTTTCCCAGCACACCCAAATGAGGCCAAGGGAGGAGGTGGTGTGAAAGTAGAGACTTAAATTTCAGCAGATAAACTGCAGGGAATCATCTGGAATGGATGCTCTGTGTGTGTGTGATCCCTGAGAGATACTGAGCAGCATTCTATGTGAGGTCCTGGGATACACTCTGAAATCAGATAGGGGCCCGGCCTCAAAAATCTCCTAGTTATTGGAGCAGCTGCACAGATAATGGTAATTCAGTGAGATAAGATTAATCACGTGCTCTAGGAAGTACAGTGGGGAGAATAACAGGTGTTTGGGGTAGCTGTGGCATCTAGGAAGTGCTCACAGAAGAGGGATATTGGAGTTGAGATTTAATGAGGTTGCTAGATGGAAAGGCTGTTGCTAGATGGGTATAGCATTTGCAAAGGCACAGAGGCTTTAAAACACATAGCCAAGTGCAGAACACTGCAAGAAGTTCAAGGAGCACATGAGGCAGAGAGTAGTCATGTAAGGGTGACCCCACTGATGTAGTTGGTCATTTGTTCATTCATTAAACCTGGGCCTTTTGAAGTCCCATATTTTTTTAAATTTAAAATGTATTTATATTAAATACATTCATAAAGTTTAATTAAGATGTAACAGTGAAAAGTTTCCTGCCCACCCTTTTTCCCAGCTACCCTCCCCAGAGGCAACCATTGCTGTCAGGTTCTTGGGTTTTCTTCTAGGGGATTTTTCACAGATACGCAGGCAGCAGCATTCCCCTTATGCCCTGATGTGCACCTTGCTTTCTTCGTTTCATATATCTTGGAGGTGACTCAGCACCCAGAGGGGCTTCATCATTCTTCTTGACAGTGGTGGGAGTTCAGCTGTAGAGCCCCAGCTGTGCATGAAGAGACCTTCTCATCCGGTCTCTTGTTGATGGTGGAAAAGACCAGAGGCCCAGAAGAGTAGGAAGCCCACCCAAGGTCTCCCAGCTGCTGTTTTCAGTGACTGAGCCAGGACTCAAACTCGAGTCTTCTGCTTCTCATATCTACCCAAGGCCAGCCAGGCCCACTGCCTTGCCTCGATGGTCTTCATTGTTAGACTATGGGTCGGAAAAGGTGATGGGTGAGGTTGCCATTTTTTACAGTCAGTGGGGGAGTAGGCTGATGTCTCCACTAGCCTCTTGATGTGTGCTTCCAGACTTCCATAGTAACCCTTGTCAGTGTTCCCTCCCCTCCCCCCATTCCCTTTC
The DNA here is from genome assembly GCF_018350195.1 of Panthera tigris. Taxonomy (NCBI): domain Eukaryota; kingdom Metazoa; phylum Chordata; class Mammalia; order Carnivora; family Felidae; genus Panthera; species Panthera tigris. Next base: position 121,282,564 of record NC_056668.1, on the reverse strand, counting down.
CCCCCCTTCCTCCTCCCCAGCTTTCTCCTCCCCCACCTTTGCTTCAGAAGCCCTGTGTCAAGCCTCTGGCCCATCCCTAGCCCAGCAACTGGTCACTATGACAACAAGGGCCTTCCATCAAAAAGTGGCCTTCCAGGTATTTTATTTTGAGCCCCAATTAAGCAGGGCAGGCTGCAGGCTGGGAGCAGTGCAGGGAAGTATGTTTTATGGCCTGTGAGAGAGCCCAGGTGCTATTTATAGCTCCTTAATCGGTGTTGCTAAATGGGGTCTTAATGCAAGTCCCGTGGCAACTGCACATTTTCATCACAGAGAATCTCCTCCCCGCAGCCTCACTCCCTCCATCTGTCGGCCTGAGCGGGCTCGCCTGGAAGCCCCTCATGAGGGAAATGGTGCCTTCTCTGTGCTCAGCAGCTGTCAGCAGGCTGCCTGGCCCCCCTGACCTCCTCCTGTCACAAGCGGGCCCTTTGCAGTCCTGTCTTTGGGGATATTTAGCCCACAGCTGTCCCTTCCATCAGGAACCTGGAGTCCTCGGGTGGCCATTTATCTCAGGGCTGAGGTTCTGTCCCCAACCCCCCCCTTCCCCCTCCACACCTCTCCCCAGCCTCTCCATCAAAGCCAGAGTGGGGTGAGGGACATGTATGACTGAATATACAAGTAAACACCCACAAAATGCTTTCCGTTAATGCCTCATGGTATTAACAAGCAGTTTTACTCATTCACACACAGAAGGATAACAATTATACCCCATTCCTTACAGCTGGGGAATTCAGGCTGAGGCCGGAAGAGGAATTAGCTAACGTTCACTGCCAGGCAGTGTCTTGGAGTTTAACAGGTGCCACCTCATTCAGTCTTCACGTCACTTGTTTTCGAGGGAAGGGGCCCGTTTCAGTCAGGGTAGGCCAGGTCTTGCTGCTGTAATAGACAAACCCCAGATTGCACTGACTTCAAACAACCAAGGTTTGTTTTTGCCCATCCCTGGTCAGCCCAAGGCTCTATTTTGTAAGGTTTATGTCCTTCAGGTCCAGGGAAAAAGGAACAGCCTCTAATGGTCCCTAATGGAAAGGAGAAGACAGCAATGCACATACTGGCTGCTAAAACTTCCACTTGGAAGTGATACACAGCACTCCCACTGACCTTTCATTAGCCAAAGTAAGTGCATGGTCACACCTAACTGCAGATGAGTAGGGAAAGGGAAAGCTGATCTGTGCCTGGAGGGTAAAAGCTGGAATATTTGAAAACAGCCCTAAAGACCTCACAGAAGCTCAGGGTCAATGGTGAGGGATTTTCCCAGCTCCCATAGCTCCTAAGTGGCAGAGCGGAGATTTGAACATTCAGCTGTTTTCCCTAGAAATCTTTGCTCTCTTCCTTTCTTAAAAATTTTTTTTAATTTATTTTTATTTTTTATTTTGAGAGAGACAGAGTGAGAAAGAGAGAGAATGGGGGAGAGGGGCAGAGGGGGACAGAGAGAGAATCTTAAGCAGGCCTCACACTCATCATGGAGCCCAACGCATGGTTTCATCCCGTGACCCTGGGATCATGACCTGAGCCAAAGTGAAGAGTCAGACGCTCAACCAGCGGAGCCACCCGGGCACCCCTGTGCCCTTTCCCCATGTTGCCAAGTGGCTATAGACATGAATGCTAAAGACAGACTTCTGACTCAAATTCTATCTCCAGTATTCACCAGCTACGTTACCCCAATTAGCCGGTCATGTAACCTCTCAGAGCTTCATTTCTCTGTAAAACAGAGATATTGGTGCAGGACTATGTTGTGAACACCAGAACTTTATTCCTAAGTTTGGGGCAAACTCATTTGGCAGCCAGACTCCATTGGAACGGGTGTGAGCCTATTTATAGTCATTCCTTATTTCCCTCAGTGTGAATATTCATAGGTCTCACTATAGAAATATTAATGTATTTGATTACAGGCGCTGCCCCAGACCACAGGGATGTTATGCAATACATGGCATGTGCAACTTAATTAATAAACTCTGGAACTCTCTCAATTCTGAAACAATCTGGCCCCAGGGTTTTGGATAAGGCACATGGATCCTTCATGGGTTGCAGTGAGGATTAAGGGAGATGATGTGTCAAAAATTCTGAGCACCAGGCCCAGCATGTAGTAAGTGCTCAATACTTGGTGATTATTTTAGATCCCAAGCTTGAACTGACAAGACAGGAAAGAGGCTCCAGCTTGTGGGAGATTGCCACAGGACCTGAAACCAAGGCAAGAAAAGAGTGGGAATTCTCCAGTCTGCACTAACTGAAATCAGCAGGTCTCTTTGGTTCCTAAAAAGCCTATCCTAGTAAATAGAAGTCTTTAGGGCCTCAGATATTCTAGAGTGTATTTGTGGAATGATTCACTCTGATAGCAACTAGGGTATTTGTGAAGGTCCTCAGAAAAGAGACAACATGCTTGGTAAATGTAAGGTGTATCAAATAATGTGCCCTTTCTAGCCATTGGACCAAAGTCTGAGGTTTTGTGTCAACATTCATTTCCCAGAATCGTGGGTCTTGCAAAGGAGTCCCAAAACCTTGTTCCTCTGAAGTCCTCAAGGCCCCACCTTGAGGGTATTACCTGAGACCCCGCCCCTCACTCTGGTCACCTTCCCTTCTACCTGTGGTTCTACATAAAAATTCATTTGCAAAAAACTCCTGTGGCTTTGGCCAAGAGACCTGCCCTTTTGCCTCACGCAGGCTGAGAACCGCAGCCCAGAGACGCCCTGTGTGCGGCGGTTAGAACCTTCGTTAACACTGCCTGGGCTCGGATCCCTCCTGAACCACTCACTGGCTGAGTGATCTCGGGCAGGTTATGACCTCCATGTGACTTATTTTCCTCATCTGTAAAGGAAGATACCGATGGCTGTTGTGGGATTAAACGAAGTTAGTTTGCGGAAAGTTCTTAAAATAGTGCCTGGTGTAGCACACACCGTAGAAATGCTGGCCGCTATTACTACCATATTATAATGAGTCTGTGGCACAGCCGAGACCTGGGTCTTCTGTCTCTCACTCCAGGAATCTCATCCAACTAAATTCACATTTTTGAAAATAAGTGTTGACAAGGATATGGGGAAATTGCTGGTGGGAATGTAGAACGATGTGGCCACTGTGGAAAACAGCTTGGTGGTTCCTCAAAAAGTTAAACATAGAGTCAACACATGACCCAATAATTCCAGTCCTCGTTATATACTCAAGGGAAATGAAAACAGGTGTTCAAATACTTGTACCCAAATATACATAGACACAGCCAAAAAAGAGGTAGAAACAACCCAAATGTCCATCAGCAGAGGAATAAACAAAATATGGCACTTCAACACAATGGAATGTTATTTAGCCATAAAAAGGAATGAAGTTCTGATACATGCTACAACATGGAGGAACCCTGAAGACATTGTTGCTAAATAAAAGAAGCCAGATACAGAAGGCCACGTACTGTATGATTCCATTTATGTGGGATATCCAAAATAGATAAGTTCATAGAGACAGAAGACAGATTAGTGGTTGCCAGAGGCTGGAGGAAGGAGGGATGGTGGGAACCAGTTGCTTAATGGGTACAGGATCTCCTCTGGGGGTGATAAAAAGGTGATAAAAAGGGATAAAAAGGGAACTGGATTCAAGTAATGACTCTACAACACTGTGAATGTATTAAATGCCATTGAATTGTCTATTTTAAAATAGTTAATTTTATGTTAGGTCCACCTCACCTGAATTAAAAAATAAATTCATTGCAAGGAAGCTGTCTCCAGACTTCAGTCAACAGGGCGGTTATGCTCATGCAGAAAGTATTGGAGGGGTGAACTCACTCACTCTGAGCATGGCACTGGGGAGCACCCTTTATCCCCCATGACCCCTGGGACACTGTGTGCTCCCCAAATTGAGGGTGTCTGACTCATTTCTGATTCCCCAGCACCTAGCTTCGCACACAGCAGATCCTCAGGGAACATAGGACTCCAGGGGGTAATTGACGAAAGCATAGCGAATACCCACCAGCGCTGACCGCCCCTCGCCAGGTCTGTGTATTGTGCCAGCAGCTTAAGCCTCCCGGCTTGTTTTCCTCGCTGCGAAATAACATGGGATGATGGTGCTGTGTCTGGCTCACTATGCCAGCCCAGAGAGGTGATGCATCTCAAGCTAGTGGGGCAGAGCTGGGCCCGGATGCAGGGCCCAGCAGAGGGCAGCGGCTGCCCGTCTTCGGCTGTTTTATTATTATTATTATAATTGGGAAACAAGCCTCCACCTCCCCCCAACTTTATTGAGATATAATTGACATACAACATCGTGTAAGTTTAAGATGTACAATGTGTTGATTTGATACCCTTTCATATTGCAAAATGATTACCCCTGCAGGGGAAGCTAACACCTCCATCCCATCACCTAGTACCTTATCTTTTTTGTGGTAAGAGCTTCTCATTTAAGATCTATTCTCTTGGCAACTTGCAAGATTGGTCAAGGGGATTCTCAATCTGTGTTCCTTTAAGAAACTGGTTTTGCCACAACCGGAACTAAAATATTTTCCTGCCTTTGTCCAACTCACACTAACAAAAAAATTAATTTTGTCTGTCATTTTTCTCTACCAATATATTTTCGTTGCTAAACCTCTACCATCTGCTACCCGTTGTCCGGAGTAAAATAAGAAATAAGAAGGTGTCTGATTTTATGGGAAAATAGATATGGACATTTTACACCAAGTACATCAGTGTTCTGGGTGTTGAATAGTGTCTTGTGAGGAACAGATTCTGGGACCAACAGCTCTGCCCTCTTTTCTGGGTGACCTTGGGAATCACACGACCTCTCGATTCCTGAGTTCCTCGTCTCTACAACGAGGGTAAACATGGTACCTGCCTCATAGGATGCGGAGGACTGAACGAGTTGCCAAAGGGCAAGTGTCTGTTACTTGGACGAGCTCCATATTAACCATTATTACCGTTGGTGGGATAGTGGTGGTGGTATCATTACTGATACTCTGTGGTGATCCCTCCAGTGCCCCTAGACTGCCAGGTGTCCTAACCCCTACAGGAGGTTGTACATTTTGCCAACCTGGTTGGTTCGTCAGTCTGTCTACACAAGGAAAACCGAGTGCGAAGGAGTGGGTGCATTTGGTGACCAAGTGAGTGAGATCTTCCCAATCAGAATACTCAGAATCCATGGTGAGAGACGCTCAAGAGAGAGAGAATGGGGTTTTCGTGAAGTTCAGGATGCTTAAGTGTCATCGTGGATATTATAGCTCGGGTCATCCTCAGCATAGAGGAACAGTGAGCACATTGCTGGATCCCATCAAGTTTGTGCCTCCGTGGTTGGATCGGACCTTCCAGAAGTTTACGAGGATGGGGGGTGCCCCTCCCCCCAGGGTGGGATGACTGTTAACCAGGTTCTGACAAGGTGGTAGATGAGCTTCACTCGGCAGTGAACCGACACCACTAGCCCGGGTCTGTGTCTGGCCCTAGAAATGTTTTGACACAGAAATGTCACATAAGAATCTGGATGTCAGGGGTTTTGGAAAGAGCAGGAAATCCGTAACACCGGACGCACCTTCCTGCGTGGATCCGTGGCTGGAGCTTGTGTGCGCCCTCTAGTGGAGGACACCCCTCCCAACCCTCATGCCCACTGCCCACACCTGCGTCTGCCATTCACACAGGCCACCCCTCTGGCCCCTAGGCATTGGAGTTGGCCGCCTCTGGTCTAAAATCCAAACACATCTGTGATACTAGAAGTGGCTTTCATTCATGTACTGACCATTAACTTTTTAAAAAGTTATCTAAAGCAAGAGCCATTTGCCTTGAAATGAGAAATGGAAATAGAGCAGGAGTTTGCAAATTTGCTAGCTATTATGCTGTATCATGGCTCTTTACACACGGAACATTTTTATTTACAGACATCATCACTTGCCGCTTTTCAGTAGACACACTTTTTCTCTTCCCAAGCTATCCCCTAAATACGGGGTTCCTCTTGAGCTACTTGGATCCTCTGGCTAAAGGAGGGGGGAGCCAGGGTGAGAAAACTAGGCAGACTCCATCCAAGAATTCAGTTTACTCATCAGCTTTGCTTAAGTTAAGAAAAACAAGCTTCCACCATCGTCCTCTGGGCCTGTTTCTGAGCTCACACTTGGAAAGGTCAAATAAACACCATAAATCCATTAGAAGGCCTTCGTATTAAACCCCTGAGGCTTATGCTGTTTAGCAAGAGGCTAGGGTGATGACGTTTCCCAAGTGGAAGGAAGTTTGCCTGACCTTGGCTATTTGCTAGAAAACAGGAGTCAACTGTCCCCATTAGCCTCGATGGTTGCAGGGTACATGGCCCTGGGGCTGATTCAGGAAGGGATGACAGTGGAAGGCAGTCTTCTCTGGCTTCCTTCTCCTTTCCAAATTCTTCAGACCAAATCCCAGGTGCAACCAGGTGGACCGGACCACACATTAGTAGCTGTCCCTGACTAGGCAGAGTCCCTCATTGGCCCCATATCTCACCACTTGCCTGCCAGCCATGGCTGGGCTTTGTTGGGCCAGGGGCTCACCTCCAGTCCATCCAGGGATCTCCACGCACAAAGAAAGAGCTACCCCTCCCTGACACACACACGGAGCAAGGCTGAGTCTTGGGGCATGGGGGCACAGAGACTGGGGACAATCAGCAGACCTAGGTTTCTTCCTCAGTGACTGTCACCCCACTTCCCCAGGAGAGTCTGCCAACATAAGGTGTGTCCCAAACCACACTGCCTGAGTTCTGGTCCCTTTTAACCACTTGAAGCTGGCTTCAAGTAAGCTACCTAACCTCTCTCTGTGCCTCAGTTTCCTCAGTCTGTAAGTGGGCTACCTCATTGGGTGATAGTGAGGCATAAGTACAGTAAGACTTAGACCATCTCCAGACATTAGAAGTGCTATGTACATCCTTGCTGTGACTGTTTAGATTTTTACTATTATTATGGCCAAAAATGCAGCCAAAGAGCCCAGAAGAACACCAAGATAGACTTTGAAAATAGATCAACCCTCATGGCTTTCCTCATGCTTCTGCTTCTGATGAAAAAATTGGAGGAACATCCTCAAAGTAGAAAGGGCTGATGGAGAGGGCTGGAGTCTGGGATTTTACCGAGCTAGATTCGGATGCGGGCTTCGTGGTGCACCAGCTGCTGGGCCTCCCCAGCAGTTGTTGACGTGGAAGCATCCTACACGGGGTGTCCGTCCCGCTGTCTACACCAGCTGCTTTCACTTTGTTCTAAAGGACCAACTGTTCTGAAACAATAGCTGTCACGTTTGATCACCCAGGTGCGCCAGGGCCTAAGCCCGTGCCCCTCATCTCGTGCCCCCACACCCCCACACCCGACGAAGCAGGCATCGTCCCCCTTCTACAGAGGAAGCAGCTGGCCGCTTAAAGCCAGAATTCAGCTCCAGGCCTGGGCTGTGTCTCCTTCCAGCGGCACCTTTTCCTAAGCAGCTCTAAGTTCTCGGCAGGCGAGGGTGACTCCGTTATTACTCATCAGCTCGAATTCAGCTATAAATTGTCTTCTGGCCAAGCTTCTGGCCAGATAGAGGCCAGTCCATGACTTGTCTCACTCACTTTTGCTCTTTCTCTTTTTTTGTTTTTGACCGAACCTCTGATACAGAGAATTGGATTAAACACAATCCTTAGTTGTGATATACTGCCATCAGAGCCATGCATAGCCCTCTTTCATTCTAACTTGCTTCTTTATGTATTTACTTCCTTATAATTTAATGTTCCCGTGAATCCATCCCCAACCCAAGGACTAGAACATTTGCAGTTGGATACCCCCGTGCACATCCGTGGTTCATCCCTGCCAACCTGCACTTCTCTGAATTTTGTGTTTATTATTCCTTATAGATTTTTCACGTACTGCTTTTTAAATTATTTTTAAACATTTATTCATTTTTGAGAGGTGGAGAGAGACAGAGCATGAGTAGGGGAGGGGCAGAGAGAGAGGGAGACACAGAATCCGAAGCAGGCTCCAGGCTCTGAGCTGTCAGCACAGAGCCCGCTGTGGGGCTCAAACCCATGGACCTCGAGATCATGACCTGAGCTGAACTCAGACACTTAACCGACTGAGCCACCCAGGTGCCCCTAGATTTTTCACTTATAGACATAAGTGTAAACAATGGCTTATTTAGTTTTAGTTGTTCTTGAACTTTTCTAGTTTATCTGTTCGAATACCACACTGTATTCATTGTTATGGCTTTAAGTAAGTTTTGCTACGTGGTCGGCAAGTCCTGCTGCCCCCACACCCCTCATTCTTCTCCTTTAGAAGGGGACACACCATGAGAAAGGGGGACCCACCCCTGAGGGCCCCAGCACTGCCCTGGATGGGACCTGCACCAACTGTCTCCGAAGGACCGTTGTGCTCTCTTATGTGGTCATCCCATGCTGGATGTGTTTCTTTCAGCATCTGTAGGGGCAACCAAGCTGTTCCCAGGACTGCAGTAGCAGGGAAGACTTCTGGGGACATAGGACGATCCATGGTGCAGGGTGTATCACAGCCAGAGCCCTCCCCCCCACCTCCCTGAGGCTCTCCCCGCATGGCCAGGGGCTGTCCTCATCCAAAGCCAGGGTGTCCAGCCATCGTGCAGCTCCCCAGGGCAAGCCCCAAGTTGAAAACAGCCAGATATTCTGGGAAATTTTTCGGCTGAGTCAGGAACATCCCTCCACCAGACTGAGGAACTGGCTCAATGTGTTGCTAATTCTGTCCGCCGGTGGGACCTTGCTGGAGGGTTCTTCAGCCAGCTTAGGGCAATGTAAAAGGGCTACTTTTTAAAACTCTGTTTCTTGCACCAGAGGAGCTGGGATACCACTTCCTTTGTAAAGATGAGGCTCATCGCAGCTGCCTCCTTGGTCCCGGGAACCGAGCACCCACCGTGTGCAGAGCAGAGCCTTAAGGGCTGGGCAGCAAGGATAGGAGCCAGTCCCTACCTGTGGGAGCCCAGCATCTACAGGGGTGAAGAGAACACCACCAACAGGAAGTGATTCTAGGGGAATTCGGGGTGGTCAGGGATTTATCACAGGTCGGGGGTAGGGAAACCACACTTCCCAAACGGAAAGTTAGACGGTGATGTCTGGCCGCAGGACAGAATATTTCCAACAGGGGTTGTCCCATGAACTCCTCAGGCGAGTCACCATAATGATGAGAACCACTCACAGGCCTCTGCTGGGGAAAGTATTTGGGGGACAGGCTCACCCAGCAGAGAGAGGAAGCTATACTAGATGGGGAGAGGGCAAAGGCAGGGGGACGCTCGGGAGGCTGCTTTTCATGGCGGGGTCAGGAGGTGACCAGAGGGCTGGTCGCGAAGACAGAATGTCAGGATGGATCCGAGGTGTTTAGAAGGTGGGCATGGCAGGGCTTGCTGGTGGGGCCAATTTGGAGGGCAGAGGAGGGCTTAGGAGCCTGAGACATGGCCCCTAGGACAGGGATCCCACCAGAGAAGCACAGTGGTGAGGAAAATGGGCCGGGGGAGATACGTGGGTTCTCTGCTGGGTGTTGGGATGTGTGTGGAGCAGCCCCATGGAGCGGGCCTGTAGACTGTTGTGTTGGAATCACTGGGGACCTTGTGAAATTGCTGGGCCTGATGCAGCTGTTCAGGGTAGGCCGGAGCTCCCGCATTCCCAGCAGGCTCCCGGCTGAAGCTGATGCTCCTGGGCCATGGATGGCTCACGAGGGTCCCAGACTGGGGCTGATGTAGAGGCTGGTGTGACGCTGTCCCCAACTCAGGTAATAGCAGGGGCTAAGTACCTGTCGAGTTGAGGTCAATAGTCATTTTAGTTTCCCCTCCAAAATGAAATGTTCCTCAGGCTCCAGGAACACCACCACTGATCATTCCAGTCAGAATTCAGGGACATGAGAATGGAAAGGGACATGTGCCTTTCTGGAAATGTCTTCATTTGAAGAGTGAGGCACACACCATCTCAGTGTACATTCACTCCTGGGACTCGCCTGGGCACCCTCATGGACACTTGGCTAAGATCGAGGGTACAGCCTCTACTCCCAGTAAAGTGAGGGCGCTGACTTTTTCTTTTAACAGACTAGATCTTCAACAGCTGGTTTTTGTTTCCTCAAAGTGTCATTTGAGAAAACTGTGAACTTTTCCCAATGTTACTTACACAAACGAGATTCCTTGAACGCATCTTAGAGAGATGGCTTTGGAGCCAATAGGCATCCTCACCCAGCAGTAAAGCTAACTCTTATTCATCTTCTGAAACTTCTCTTACTTGCAGCCTCCTCCAGGAAGCCATCCTGGATAATCCCAGGCTGGGCTAGGTGCCCCTCTTCCTGGCTCTCACAACCCCCCTTACAATTCCTGCTCTTAAACACAAACCCAGCTGGGCTGCCACCATTCATTCTCATCTCCCTGTCCCATCTGTAGCCCCGGGAGCCCCTGTGTGCCCAGCTCCCTGCTCAGGTCCTGCAAAGCAAGTTTAGAAGTAGAAGTATGATGAGTGCCTGCATCTGTGATTTCATCGTGGCATTAGAGGGACAAGACTTTATCCTCAAAGTCCACAAAATGACACTGGGCCTCTGGTGTCCCTCCAAGCCCTCTTAAGAAGACTTTGATTATAACAGTGATGTCCTGGGGCGCCTGGGTGGCTCAGTTGACTTAAGCGTCCGACTTCAGCTCAGGTCACGATCTCTCGGTCTGTGAGTTTGAGCCCCGCGTCGGGCTCTGGGCTGATGGCTCGGAGCCTGGAGCCTGCTTCCGATTCTGTGTCTCCCTCTCTCTGCCCCTCCCCCATTCATGCTCTGTCTCTCTCTGTCTCAAAAATAAATAAACGTTAAAAAAAAATAATAACAGTGATGTCCTCATGCTTTGATTTCCCCATCTGCAGAATGGGCCAGCGAAGAGATCTTACATCATTCAGGGAAATTTCAAGTTTGCTGTCAACAGAGACTGATCTTGGCCCTGTAGGAGGACGGAAGCCGAGCTAGGATTTCTCTCCAGCACTGCTCCCCACACCCCTGCCAGGCTCTCAAGAGGCTGGGCAAGTGACGGGATCTTCTTTCCGTCTCCCCAGTCCCCCCCACAGCCTAAACACGCAGAGGCTTCTTCAGCCTGCAACCGCTTAGGGGCTGAGGCAGCTCAACAGGGCTGAGGCCACAAATCCCCAGAGAGGCCCGAGTCCCCCAGCACCTGCCTGGAGCCATTCATTCTTCCTCACAGTGGGGTGAAGGCAGCAGCCGACACCCACCCACTGGCTTTGGCGGGGCCTGGGCACAGCGGCAGAGTGAGTGGGCAGGCAACCCCAGCTCTGCTAGATCCGGGCCAAGAGAGCAGAGAGCACCCATGGATAGAAGGCCCTCAGATGAAGGACTCAGGTCACCAAGAGTCTTCATTCCTTCGGCAGTGCTAATGTGAGCCTGTGGCTAACATGAGTCTCACTTGGTAAGCCTGAGTGCGGCCTCCGAGCACCCAGCCCTGCCTTTGATAACACAGCAGAGTATGGCTCAGTACCACCTCCCCCAGGAAGCCCACCTTGCCTGTGCTAGCATGAGAGCCACGGCCCTAGATCTCCAAGGCTCATCTAACATTTATCTCACAGAAGCCTTGCCGTTCACTTTTTCATGTACATTGAAGCCTAATTTGATTGGGTTCAGTCAGAGTCCCTCCGCTGCCAGGATTAAATCTGATTTCCGTTCTGCCAAGTGTCAGCTGTGGAAGGGACCCTGAGCCTTCTTGCCAAACCACTTGCCACGCTGATAGAGGCTGAGACCCTAAGGAGGAAGGCGAAGCCACCCTGCCAGCTGGTGGCCGAGGCCCACCACAGCCCAGGGCTGCCAGCTGCTCAGCCACTTTTCACTCAGCTGTGCAGCAGGTTCAGGGCAAGGGGGCCCTGAAATGGACCTGAACAGAGATGAACCGAGCTCAAGGGGCTTCTAGCTCCCTGTACGTTCTCAGTCTCCAGCCCTGCGCCCCCGGCCACTTAGTGGCTACCCATCCCACCCGTCTGCCCCCCCATCCTTTGTCGCTGTCGCTGGGGATGGTGAATCATTCAGCTGGGGTGAGGAGGAAGGTGAAAGAAAAGAATGCTGATGGGTTGAGCAAAAAAGGAGAGGGTCCTGTGGCCACAGTGGGGGAAGCTGATCAGAGTGGTCAGAGACTGGGGTGCTGAAATGGGCATTTAGGGAATGTGGCTGAGCTCCGTGGCATGACCCAGGGGTGGGCACTGGGTGGAGGGGAGTGTCCCAAGCACGAGGTGGTCCAGAAGCAGGAGCCTGAGTGATGAGAGGGTTGTGCCTGTGGAGGACTGCGTCAGAGGTGGAGGCAGCAGGTGTGGGCGGAGAGGGGACCTGGGAGGCCGGGCCAGCACCCTGACAAACAAGGGGCCAGAGGTCAGTGGATGAAAGAAGCAAGGGTCAGAGCCAAGGGGTGCAAAGAGGAGCTGGGAATTCTCACAAGCGAATGGCAGGTGTGGAACTTCAGATGTGCAAGGAGTCTGCCCGCCTCCTGGGCCTGCGGGCACAGATGGCCCCCAGGGAAGGCCGAGGGGCCGTGGACTCTGGGAGAGAATGTTACGGGCCCTTCAGGCAGGAGGTGGGGGGAGCTCCTGGGGAAGTCAGGGGTGCCATTTTCTGTGTACAAAGCTGCAGTTCCAGAGAGCACAGTGGAAGATTGGCTGAGGTTTGGGGCCAGAGGTGAGGAGGCAGAGAGCGTCACGGGGAGGATGGCACTTGAGAGAAGCGACGGCCACAGGCAGGAGATCTAACGGCTCTTCATGCCCATCACTCCACCTTCCTTCACATGCACGTTCCATTTCCTCTCTCCTTTCCCTGGAAACTCGTGCCATCCTGTTTCTTGGAGCACGTTTTCATTCTGCAGGAGCACCTCCTTGAGTAACAATCAGACTGGGTGGGCAGAGGCTCCTCTTTCAGAATCTGAAGTGTAGCTGCTTTTCGCTCCATAGCAGTGCAGTTCCCCTGCGATGGGAGCGCTGTCTTTCTGGACCCACCTTTCTGGAGAGGACTGGGTCAGGGAGCTGGGCGGGCCAGACCCGCGGGCGCTTCATCCAGATGGAAGCGTCTCCCCCCGGCCAGCATGCCCTCTGCGGTGGAGAAGGGCTGGCTCGTGCTCCACTCGGCATCTCTGTTTGACCGCAGCGCTGACCAGGAGCTTCCCCGAGGCTGTCTGTCTCCTGCAGAGAGCGAGCCGAGGCTTCAGCTGTCCCAGATGCTGAGCTTGTAGTTCTCCAAGGGATTACCCTGATGAAAGCCCATGTCTTGCCCTCTGTTGCTGGAGCTTGGGGCTTCTCCAGGGCTCCTTTGGTGAGAGCCGTGTCCACCCCTGGTGCACAGGGCTGCCAGTTCTCTGCTTGATCTTTCCACCGTCCTGTCCCTGTCTTCCCAGAATTTATCCGAACGTCTAGGCTGCTGACTGCCTGTCTTGCTTTCCAGTACTGTTGTCAGACCCTTTAAACACACACGTGCACACAGGTGCACATCTCCTCTGCCCTTTCGAGAGACATGGGCGGGAGAGGTAGAAGCCAGGGGTCCAGGCTGCCGCCTCAGGCACAGCCTCACACAGTTCAGGTGGTGTTTCCTAGCACACTCTGTTCCGGATTCTCCCCTCTGGAAGTTTCCCACATCCCTGCTCCGCAGTGTTGCTAGGGAAGGCCATGCATTATTTAGGACTGTTCTGTTGTGCAGCATTCCCATGCTCGTGAAGGGGCTCGCTCGCTCTCTATCCCGGGGGAAAAACGCGGGCCCCACCTGTGCTGTGGGGACCATCTGTGCCAGTGACGCTTGTTGGGACAGAGTTCATCAGAAAACGCTGCTTATGTCCCAGCTGCAGTCACAACACTTTTTGCTGGGGAAACAGTGAAGCTTGCTAAGAGAAAACTCCAGATTCCAAATGCTTTCTAGATATGAGCTGAGGTCCCTGCAGAGCATGATGGGGCCGGTTGGTACAGGGATGCCATATATTTTAGAAGTGAATGCGTAATGACATATTTGTCCATTTGTGTAATTAAGTGGAGCGACACTTGACAGGTATAGACACAGAAGGCAGAGAAGCCACGCCATTGGCGAGGAGGTGACACATAGTTGGGGTCCTATAGAGGAGGCAGGCTTCTGGCAGGCGGGCGGGGGTTCTGACAGCTGAAGGAGCAGCATGAGGGGAGGCCCAGAGGCATGCAGGGAATTCTCTGAGTCTTCTGACACCAAAACCATAGTCTACGGATGAGTGATTAGCACGGTGTCAGGCACATAGAGCATGTATGTGATTGCCCATCTGCGTGTCTTCTCATTTCTTTTCCCGAAAACAAACAGTACCCACGTGTACTGAAGTTCAGGTTTCAAGGCTGGCGCTCAAACCTTCCCCTATCTGCTGACCACTGTCTATAGCTGTTGCAAAAGAATTTCATCTCCTCACCTTAAACTGTTGATCTTTTTTCAAAATATCAACGTAGGGATGGATGTAGGGTAGGACTCACATCTTGGCATCTTCTACTGCGAGCAGAGGAGACCTCAAGGGGCCCAGGGAAGCTGCTTAAGCCACCAATCCCTGTGTGAAATCTCCACCATTCACCGTTTCCATCACAGATATGGACTCTCTAAGCCAGATGATCTAACTTCCCCACTTTGTTGACAGCAAAACAGAGTCCCTGAGAAGTTCTGTGGCTTACTTGGGGTTGTACAAGGGGTTGGTAGAGAGTTACGGAAGAATTCAGGTCACCACAGAACCTTGGAAATGATTGCCTTGTGATATTTTTAGCGTGGAACCAGACATGCAGCCCCAGCTTCAATAAATCTTCATCAAGAGCAGAGCATTGTCAATTAGGACCATGTACTGAGGCATTTTTAGAAACACAATAAGTAAATTGTTACTATTTTTAATGGTGCCTCTTGGGCTGATGGCCTGAAATAAGACCTACCATAGAGAGAATGTCTTTAAGGCAAGGAGCATGCTGTGGCATACTATCGTCACGACACGTGGCTGGAAGTGTTGCTGTCCCCACTTTACAGATGAGAAAAATGTGGTCCCGAGAAGGTGAGCCAACTGCCTGGCCCACTGGTGGTGGGAGCAGGAGACGGGGTTCCGAACCAGCTTCCTCTCCTCACTTGGCCCCATTGAAGCCGCTGGGAAGACGTCTGGCTTGTGTCCACACCCCCCAACCATGGAGTGGAGGCACTCCCCACTCAGTCAGTGACCTTTTATTTTTCTTAATGCAAATGCATTTTTGATGTATAAATATGCAGAAAGCATGCAAATCTCAGGTGACAAAGCTGGATGGTTTCTATAAACTGAACACACGGGTACAACCAGAACTCAAAGAGCAGGACAATACCTGTCCCCCAGCTTCCTCCTGTCCCTCCTGTTTTTTTTTTTTTTTAATATTTATTTACTTTTGAGAGAGAAACAGAGTGTGAGCCAGGGAGAGGTAGAGAGAGAGGGAGACACAGAATCCAAAGCAGGTTCCAGGCTCTGAGCTGTCAGCACAGAGCCCGACGCGGGGCTCGAACTCACAAACCATGAGATCATGACCTCAGCTGAAGTCTGACACTTAGCTGCCTAGCTGCTTAGCCGACTGAGCCACTCAGGCGCCCCTCCTCCTGCCTAATCGCCCCCTGCCCAGTATCACCACTGCCCTAATGTCATCATCTTGTTTTGGGAACTTTATAGGTGAAGTCACACAAAATGTACTTTTCTTTCACTCAAAATTATGTTTGTGATTCATCCGTGTTTTTGCATATAATTGTGGGTCCTCCTTCTCATGGCTGGTTAGGGTCGTGCTATGTGAAGATACACAATTTACACTTACATTCCACTGTTGGTGGACAGTAGAATTGTTTCCAGATTTGCGCTCTTACAGATACTGCTTCTGGGGCATCTGGGTGGCTCAGTGGGTTAAACGTCTGATTCTTGACTTCGTCTCAGGTTGTTATCTCACAGTTTGTGGGTTTGATCCTCGCATCAGGTTCTGTGCTGACAGTGCAGAGCCTGCTTGGGATTTCTCTCTCTCCCCCTCTCTCTCTGCCCCTCCCCTGCTCGCTCTCTGTCTCTGTCTCAAAATAAATTTTAAAAACCAATAATGCGTCTATGAGCATTCGTGTACCTGCATTTAGCACACTGGTGCACACTGGAAGGAAATCTGCAGGCCACAGGCTCAGCTTTAGTTTTCCGAACCAGTTGTGCCAGCTTACATGCTCTCAGTGTCATGAGAGCTCCAGTTGTCCCACATCCTCGTCTGCACTTGCTATTGCCTTGTTTCCATTTTGGCCATTCTGGCTGGCAGACAGCAGAGTCACATTATAGTGTCAGTTTGCACTTCCTGGCGATTCATAAAGTTGAGCACTTTTTCACATACTTATTGGCCACTTGCATATGTGCTTTTGTGAACAATGACTCCTTTTCAATTGTCGTTTTGGTTGGAAAACATTTCTGAAAATGGCTCCTGTGCTGAAAGATTCTGTGTTTCTCTTCCCACCTGGTTGATCATTTCCAAGCCTCGGCATGTGGTAGTTCTCCGAAGGCTTCCAAAGCCAAGGGGAGTCAGAGAGAGGAGTTGGAGGGTGGGCCCAGCCAACACTGGGCATCCCTGAAGTGCTGGAAGTTCCACGGCTGCAGCAAGGCCTTGCTCTGTGCACTCTGGCATTGCTGTGCAGCCTTCAGTTTACAGGTCGCTCAGAAATTAGCAGAGATGATTTTTATTTCCTATTCAGAGCTAAAGATGTGCCCTGAACTCCAGCCCCAGCCCCCTTTCTCACTTCCTTTGGAGTTGGGCTCTGGACTGATTTCAAAGACCACAGAGGAATGAGGATAAACAGAGTTCTTTCCTCCTCCTCAGCCCCTAACTAGGCAGGGAACACACAGGGCATTGGGTTTGCTTGACAAGGCTTAGCATTTTGGGCATTGAGGACCTGATGTGTGCCTAGAGCTTTAAAATATTTAAGGAAGCTTTCAAGCTCTGGCATGATTATCAGACATTAACAGCTCAGAATTTTCCTGATGCAAAGTGCCAGCCCCTCTCCCCTCAGAGCCAAAACCTACCTTGTTAACAGCCCTCCCCAAGCTTATCCTCACCAAGGGCAACCAAACAAACGCACGGGTGGGGAGGAGATAGCTAGAAATGGCACGTGTTAAACACCTACTCTGTGTTATCATGCTAAGTGCGTTACACTTTCCAGCTCACTGAATCCCCACCACTATTAAATCCCCACCTGAATTGAAAACTGCCCTGTTGGGTCGGGGGAGGATTTACAGGAGCATGGGGGAGCTAAGGCAGACATGCTTCCGGGTAAGAGCAATTTATTCCAATAGCTTAAAACACCTATAGAGGACATGCCCCAAGGCAGAACATCAATTTGTTCATTGAACAGACAATTTCCGGGCCATCCCCCTGTGTGCAGACTGAGGGCTGTAGATCCTAGGACAGGTGAGTCGGGTCATGTCCTTTAAGAAGTTCACAGGCTGCTTGTGACGAGGAATGGAATTGAAAACCCTTGCCACGTTTGTCTAAGTGGAGGAGGAGTGCACTTCTGGTCAGGACACCTTGTGCACAGGGCCCACGTGGGCTCTGCCACGAGTGGGGACCGGCTCCTGGCTTGGGCCCTTACCGGCCATATGTCCTTGGGCAAGTGACTTACCCTCTTTGTGTTTCAGTTTCCTCCTCCTTAAAATGGGGATGGGGTGCCTGGGTGGCTCAGTCGGTTAAGCATCTGACTCTTGGCTTCAGCTCAGGTCACAATCTCATGGTTTTGTGAGTTTGAGCTTGGCATTGGGCTCTGCATTGACACTGCAGAGCCTGCTTGGGATCCTCTGTCCCTCCTCTCTCTCTCGGTCCCTCCCCCACTCACACTATCTCTTTCTCAAAATAAATAAGCTAAAAAAAAAAACCTTAAAAAATAATAAAATGAGGGTAATAGTAATAGTTATAATAACTTCTACCCCAAAAGGTTGTTGTGATATGAGTTTGATAATACATTCACGTGAGCAGTTCCCCACAGCACGTGAGCACATAAGTCTTCAGTAAAGAGTGACTACAGTTAACCTGAAACTAATGTGACATTGAGTGTCAGCTATACTCAAATAAAAAAAGATATAAATAAACAACTTAAAGTAACTATAACTAGATAGGAGGATTGGGATTTGGGAGGGGGTGTTCACAGAGGCATGATTTGGGGAGCAGCGCAAAGCTTGGATCAGAACCAGATGGGAGGACAGGGAGAAGGAGAGCTGGGTACCAGGGTGTAGCTATGGGAACGCCTCAAGAGAGGTGTCGGGTGTGGGTCTAGGCATGGTGACTGTGTGACCATGTGACTGACGGTGACTGATCTGCTTTCTGGGCCTGAAAAACAGGAGGCCAGGCCTCCCTGGCCAACATGAGTGTTCGTATGAGGGTCAAAAGAGGATACAGAGGCAAGAATGTTTAAAGCCACCAATACTCCCCATGGATATGCCACACAGCACAGCCTCGTCTCGAGTGAAGGAGAGCTGGGGACACTCCGGTGTGTGGCTTCCAGTGCACCGGCCACGTCCTGCTTTAACTCAAATGGCTCTCCATATTAACTCCGCAGCTCTCGTAAATGAAAATTCCTCCAAAACACACTCTTGACCTCTTTCCCATCCCTTATATTATTCCTATCACAACTCTTGTGTTAGTATTCACTACTTACAGTTTTATGACATCTTAGCACATTATAGATGCTTTTAAACTGTCACTTGTTCTGTTACCAAAAAAGCGTTCAGACGCAGCTTCAGGGGGCGCCTGGGGGCTCCATTGGTTAAGTGTCCGACTCTTGATTTCGGCTGGGGTCATGAGCCTCACACCGGGCTCTGTGCTGACAGCGCAGAGCCTGCTTGGGATTCTCTCTGTCTTCCTTTCTATCTCTCTCTCCCCTCCCCTACTCTCTCTCTCTCTCAAAAACAAAAACAAAAACAAAAACCTTAAAAAAAAAAAAAAGATGCAGCATTAGGCCTCTAATGTGTTACCATCAGCTTGGGGAAACTAGCCCTATACAAGCCATATGAGACAACATGTTACCACCATCCTCTCATTCCTGACCCAGCTGACCAGCACCATTCCTCTCCCTCCAGACCTTCTAGGCTGTTTTATGCCTCTGTGCCTTTGCCTGCTCTCTCGGCCTAGAATACTCCCCTCCCTAACGTGACATAAAACTCCTATTCATCCTTCAAAACCTTTTCAGTAATCCTCTCTTTGAACCTTTCAAACAATTCTTCCATAGGAACTGCCCAGTTTCTGCCCCTTGTGCACTTAGGAATCATTGCATCTATTACACTCTGTTACAAGTATTCACCTGCTTAAACTCCAGCCCTGAGCCCTTCTCTACTTCCAGGACTGCCTCTGGACTTGGTTTAGTTATCTCTGTATACCTAGGTCCAATCAGAGGGCCTGGAAGAGAATAAGAGCTTAATAAATATGTGCAATAAAACTAGTTAAACTTGGTCCCACATCCAGATGTTCTATGGGTTATGAATTTTAATTCATGAATTTTCCCAGAACTGGATATTAGAAGAAAATACATCCCTCTGCTGATTATCAAAAGGTGCTACAGGAGAAGTTTGAGGGTTCAACGGAATTTCAAACAGCCTCCCCAAGCCTAACCTGTTTCTAAGAGGAAGCCCACTGCAGATCCCCTCCTAGGTCAGAGGCTTTCATTTTTATCGGGACCTGCAGAGAGAAGTATTTTTTCCATTGAGACACACGGAACATGCATATCAGAGAAACAGCTTTCGTGGAATACTTACTCTTGCTATGGTCATTGCTCTCCATTTTCTCTTTCTTGTCTTTCTTCTTTGTTTTGTTTTGTTTTGTTTTTTAATTATTTTTTTAAATTGCTGGTCACCATCCAATGAATTGATTTCAGAATTCTTTTTGTTTATTTATTTATTTATTTTTATTCTTGAGTGGGAGAGAGAGACAGAGTGTGAGAGGGGTAGGGGCAGAGAGAGAAGAAGACAGAATCCGAAACAGACTCCAGGCTCTGAGCTGTCAGCACAGAGTCCGCAGCCAGGCTCCAACTCACCAACTGTGAGATCATGACCTGAACAGAAGTCAGAGGCTTAACTGACTGAGCCACCCAGGCGCCCCTCTTTTTTTTTTTTTTTTTTTTTAATGTTTACTTATTTTTGAGAGAGACAGAGAGTGAGCGGTGGAGGGGCAGAGAGAGAGAGGGAGACACAGGATCTGAAGCAGGCTCCAGGCTTCAAGCTGCCAGCACGGAACCCGAGGCGGGGCTTGAACTCATGAGCTGTGAGGTTATGACCTGAGCCGAAGTCCGACACTTAACCAACTGAGCCACCCAGGCACCCCGGTTTCGGGATTCTTTAGTCTAACTGAGCCACCCAGGTGCCCCGGTTTCAGGATTCTTTAATCAGTTGCTTCCCACAGTTTGAAAACCCCTGCTCTAAGCCTCCAGCTAGTATAACTGAAGAAGCCTTCCCGGAGGAGGAGTCCCAGACCTGGAGGCCAGATCAGAGGAGCAGGTGCGCCTGTGGTGGGCAGATGGTAGGCAGGGGTGAGCAGGTGTGTGAAGGCAGCGGCAAGACTAATCCACTTTCCTCTCGTTGCAGCTGAGCCCCTGCCGCTGATGGACCTGTGCCGGAGATCCATCCGCTTGGCCCTGGGCCGCCAGCGCCTACGGGACATCGGCGCCCTGCCCCTGCCTCAATCTCTCAAAAACTATCTGCAGTACCAGTGAGGCTGAGGAGCAGCAGTGGGGGACCCACACACAGCAGGGCCTGGGCCTGTCATTTCACGGTCACACAGTACATTCAGGAAGGCGTCCTCCTCCTCGCCCCAGAGCGCCAGGACACTCCGTTCTTGGAAAGGACCAGGATGCGTTCCCAACGTTGAAAGTGAAATGTCCCTTGCCAACAGTATTTGCCACCCTGGAGGCAGCCCTCCTAAGTCAGGCGCCTCCTTGGGAGCCATGAGGAGCCCGGAGCCTGCGCCCAGCGGAGATCCTGCCCCCCGACCAAGAAGACACAGCGGCCCCGGTATTAATCAGAGAGCGTGTCTCCTTATTCACGAGAATGAATGAAACATTTGGGCGGGAGGCTCGCTGTGGTGTGCCTGGGTGCAGACAGGGCCGGGGAAGACTGGCCAGCTCGGGGAGGAAAGTGCAGCGGAATGATGAAGGACGAAAGCAGCTTGGCGCCGACGCTCTCTTGACACCTTGGGACTTTGTGCTCCTTTGAAAGACTGTTACCCAGGGATGCCTGATGACAGAATTGGCAAGTGGACAAAGCCGTGTGTAGACCCCTTCCAGCTTACCTCTTTGCACATTGTTTACTTACCCTTTCACGTGCCCTCTGTCCCCACCGCTGACCCACAGTTCCCTGGCTACCCCGGGCACCTCTCTTCGGGAAGCTGAGTCTGACTAATTCACCCCGGGGACAGAGTGTAGCCTTGATTATTATTATCTTACATCTGGTGGCATTTTAAAAGAGGAATGTGGTGAGGGCAGTATGTAGTCCAAAGGTGCTAATGGGGGAAGTGGGGGCATTGTGACACCCGAGTGGATGATGGCCTCAGGCTGGGGAGCCTTCCTGGGGTGCTGAGGGACTCTAGGCAACTGTCCATTCGGATGTACCTAGCCGTCACAAAGCTTTATTTGAGCGAATTATTTTTTCACTTTAGGAGACACGAACGAGTTTGTTTCTGTTTCAAGCGTGTGTGCGATGTGCTGTTTATTTATCAGCTTGGGGCTGCACGGGCGGCCCCGGACCCGTAGGGGTGCGGGTCCCGAGCCTGGTCCTCTCCTGGGGATGCCGCCACCACCCTTGTCGGGCATCTCTCGTGCGCTCCCAGAGCTGTGTCCAGACTCCGTTATAACTGGAAATTGTCACCGCAGTGGGATCCCAGAGCCCCAGACGGCACCGCCTCCCCCGACTTTAATGTGAATTTGACTGATGAATGAGGAGCGTTTCTAATAAAGTGTGTTGTTCAGTCCTTCCGCTGTTTACTAAGTGCTGTGTGGGGAGGCGTGGGAGGGCGTCCTTCATCAGCCTGGCTGGTGTGTTCCCAGACCCTCATAAGGCAGAAGTGGGAACCCCTCTCCAGGCTCTTCTCACGTCTTCCGTCTTGTCGTTCCCACTTGAGCCCAAACCCGAGTCACTTTACAAAGGCCTGCCCCGGAAGAACGAATGTGTCTGGGGCCTGGGTCCCCACAAAGCTAGTCACCACGGTGGGAAAACAGGTTGGACGATGCCGGGGTGGGGGTGTCCAAGGGTGGGCTCTGCAAGGAGCAAGGGTCAAGTAGGGTGAACCCTATGGGATAACAGTTTCAAACTGGACCCAGAGGTGGAACTGGATGTGACTTTGGATGTGCATGTCATCATCGAGGAGTGGTGCAAACGGCTGAAGGGTGAGTGTGCAGCCGAGACAGGCTTGGAGCTGCCAGCAGGTCAGGAGCCAGTTCAAGACAAGGTCTGGGCCAGGACGGGCACAGCATTCACGCAGCAGTACAGGCCACCAACATGCACGGTGCCAACCTCTGAGGACCTAGAGCACAGGCAGATCTGTCCCTCCAGGGGAGATGTTTACAGATGTTACGGACTAATAAAGGGAGAGGAAGATCACAAAGCTGGTGTAGGAAGATAAGGGCCTGAAGGGAAGGCTTCCTGGAGGAGGAGGCACTCCTCATACCTGTTTTTTTCAGCAAAAACAACCTAGGTGAGGACAGACTGAAAGCATCAGACCGGCTAAGCCTACCACCCAGGTCAGTGTTCTTCCCTTGCTCTGATGTCAGGGAGGAGGCTGGGCTCAGTTTTGGGAGTCAGGGGGCCTGGGTTTGAGTCCTAGCATTGTGACTTAATGTGCTGTGACCTTGGGTAAACCACTTCCTTCTCTACACACTGTAGTGGCTAGACCAGGTGGCCAGTGGACAAGGATCCTTCCTCTCCTGACTCCTAGGGTCCTAGTTTCAGCACCAGCTTTCCAGCTTAAAGACACCTGTCTTGCCCACGCCTTGCTTATGTAACTTCCTTCACCCCAGCAATACTCTCCCCGTCCTTGCTTTACCTTCTCTAAGATCAGCTTAGATTGACCCTCCTCCAGGAAGCCCTCCTTAAAACCACCTACCAACCTCTACCTGCTCTGAGAGTCTGCTCCTCACCTCCCAGGCTTGAGGATGCCTCTCCTGGCTCCCAGGGCCCTTGCCCAAGCGCTGGCTTGGCTGTCCCAGTGGGCTGAGAGCCTTGGGGTGGTAGAGCCTGGGCCTGTTGTACCCACACAGACCTGGACCAGATATGTGGTCTCAGCAAAGGCCTGCGAGGTGGAGATGTGTGTGGAAGTGCCCCCTTGTACCTGGGATGCCCATGGAACCTGCAAGGAAAGTCTCTGGGGGAGAGGAGGAATTCCTGCTAGAGCCAAGGACCTGGCCATGAGCCTCCAGGAACTCAAGCCCTTTCACCCCCTTAGCCATTCCGCAGGTATTGTTGGGCATTGGAATGTGCCCAGCACTGCAAGAACAGGAAGGAGGGGATGTGGCCCTGCCCTGCTGGACCTCCCATTCTGAGCTGGAGACAGGTAACAGGAAGCAAAGCCATGGAATGAAGTCAGAGGGAAAAAAGGAGCCGGGCAGGGCTAGAGAGCAGGGAGGGGAGTGGAAAGGGCCCAGGATTGATAATGGTGAAGGAAAACCAGTGCAGAGATGCAGAGTTGGGAAGAAATGAGAGGGAGCCATACACAGAAAGCAGGGGTGGGGGGTGGGGGAGGTGGATCTCTGGGTGGGGGAACTTCCTGCTGTCCCATCCTCAAAGCAGGAGCTTCTGGGCCCTGGTGAGCTGGGCTCAGGTCAAGAGCCACTGTGCTGCCACCCTGCCTCAAGCACTAGTTCAGTTTGCCTATGATGTGTGACATGTCCCCAGGGTTTCTAGTGTATTAGCACTGTCTACACACACACACACACACACACACACACACACACACACACACCAGTGCAGGCATCCCAGGAGCCTCTGACTACTCCCCAGAGCCAGTGCTCATCACAACCCAGCCCCCAGCTCTCTCTCATCCTTGGCACGTTCTCTGAGGTTCGGCCTTTCTCTCCATGACCTGGTTCTGCTGGAAGCACTTGCTGAGACAGTCCCGCTAACTGCTTTCTAACTGTCTATGAACAGAGCATATGGGGGGCACAGCCCCCCACAGAGCTGAGCTTTACCCCATCTAACATTGCCACTTTCTGGACAAAGGCCATCCTCTTTCCTTTGCTTTCTCTTCAAACCCTCATGCCAGCAGCTGGCTTCTTTGGGGGCCATCTTTCACTAAGAAACAAAGATTTCATCACCTCACTGTGTGGCAGCCAGACGGGCAGCAGGTAGCAAGGAACACGGTTACTTGGTGGTTGATTTGTGCAGGACAGCCGGGCCCGCTCTCCAGGACCCGGCTCCCAGCTGCAGCCTCTGAACGGGAGACACGGCTGGGCCTCAGCCAACGGACAGGAGACCATGTGGCACCTCTCCCCAGGCCCCTGGCAAGGAGAGGAATGCCCACATTGAGTCCAAAACACAAGGAGCTGGTCTTCTCTTCCCTCTAGTTCTGAGGGCCTGAGTCCCATTCCAGTCTGTAGACGTGTTTTGTCTTCCCACTTCATGTGTGTGTTTAAATAAAATTGAGCCCAACCCAGTAAAATCAAGTAATTTAACAGAAAATCCAGATTTCTGACGTCTCTTAAAAAATAGGGAGATGAGCTGAGACCAGGCCCACATTCCTTGACGGTGATGTTGGCCAAAGCTGAGTAGTGACAGCCTCTTGAGAAGAGGCCTCTGTTCTGTGATCCAGCCCTAGGTCCACCCTTCCCACAGCACAGCATCAGGACCTCTCACTGCCAACCTCCCTCATGGGTGTAACTGTCTGGATCTGGGTCAAGGCTTCTGAGTTCACCTCTCTGGACTATTGCTATAACACAGTCACATACACAAGCACACTCAACCAAGGGCGGCTTCAGGAGGGGAGTCTGTGAGTTCTAAACCTGACTTTGAAGTGCCTCACAGCCTTGGGCACCGATGTCCAAGGAGCTCACAGACACCCAGGATCTCCGCCCAGATACCAGGGTTAACCAGTATGCCCCTGGTTAGATGATGAACTCTTAGAGGACAAGGAAAAGAATCCCTGGGTACTCTTTTTTTAAATGTTTATTTCTTTTTCAGAGAAAGAGGGAAAGAGTGTGAGGGACAGAGAGAGAGGGACACACAGGCTCTGAGCTGTCAGCACAGGGCCTGATGTGGGGCTCAAACCCATGAACCGTGAGATTATGACCTGCGCTGAAGTCGAGCACTTAACCGACTGGGCCAGCCAGGTGCCCCTCGGGTACTCTTTTAATAAGCTGCATGATATGACTAGGCAAGCCTGGCTGCACTTGAGAATCCTCTGAGGAACTTTGTAAAAAGTCCCGGTGTCTGGATCCTTCTCCCCAGGCCAATTAAATCAGGACCTCTGGGAGTGGACCGTGGGCTTTGATAGTTTGTAAAGCTGTCTAGGTGATTCTAATGCACAGCCAAGTTGAATCTCTCTGGAAGCGGTTCCTAATTAAGTTTTCTCGGTGGAGACATGGTGGACACTGGGGTATAAAGCTTATCAGAGAACAGAGACAGCTATCCTAGCCCACCCAGAATTCCCAGGGAAGAGAAGATTTTGAAGGGCAGTTGTCACCAATGTGATTAAGTCCAAAGCCAGGGAGTACTTCCCAACTATCTCTCTTCCTTTAGTGATGCTGAGTTGGCTGCTCTCCAGAACCGGAGTGGAAGGACCATTCACTTCTGCCCCAATGGCGCACAATTCTTGACTAATTCATTCCAGCCCCACCCACCCCCCTGACCTGTGGGGCCCATGGTGTGCGGAGAATATCCTAGAGAGATTTGTCATGATCACTTGAAATTTCCATACAACAATAAATACAGAAAATACAGAGTGACTGAGAGAGGCATGGTCCTGGATGTACTGTTTTGAGTAGAAGAATTGAGAATGGTGAGCCCCAGCTATAAGAACGCTTTGGTTCCCGGTATTTCCAAACCTTGCTTCCTTAAGGAAGATGGCACATATGACCTAAATAGTGATGCCCTCCTCCACTTCTTTGATGGGTTTGGGGAGTAAATAAGTAGCGACAAGCTCAGTGACAGTGTCCCCACCTGCTTGAGATGACAGACAAGAAAGGTTGCCCACTTTCACCACTTCTGTGCAACACTATATTGGAAATCCTAGGCAGTTCAATAAGACAAGAATGAAAAATTAAAACGTATAAAAGTTAGAAAGGAAGAAATAACACTATCATTATTTGCACATGACATCACTGTAGAGATAGAAACAAATCTTTAGAAAACTGAGAATCAATAAGGGAATTTAGAATGATCACTGGATACAGGGTCAGTGTTTTTTTAAATTGCATGTATAGGGGCACCTGGGTAGCTCAGTCAGTTGAGCCTCTGACTTTTGATCTTGGCTCAGGTCATGATCCCAGGGTTGTGGGATTGAGCCCCACATTGGGCTCTGTGCTGAGCGTGGAGCCTGCTTAAGATTCTCTTTCTCCTCTCCCCCTCCCTTGCTTGTGATCTCTCTCTTTCTAAAATAACATATAAAGCAAAATAAATAAATTGCATGTGTACATATTAACAACAATTAGAAAATAAAATTTAAAACAATGCCACTTACAGTACAAAAATAGGAAAATCTTTTTTCTACATTTATTTTTTTTTACATGTTTTAAAATTTCTTTTCTTTTTTTTAAACGTTTATTCATTTTTGAGATACAGGGAGAGACAGGGCATGAGCAGGGGAGGGGCAGAGAGAGACAGACATACATAATCTGAAGCAGGCTCCAGCTTCCAAGCTGTCAGCACAGAACCCGATGTGGGGCTTGAATCCACAAATCATGAGATCATGACCTGAGCCAAAGTTGGATGCTTAACCAACTGAGCTACCCAGGTGCCCCTAATTTATTTCCAAGTTAGTTAACATATAGTGTAGTCTTGACTTCAGGAGTAGAACCCAGTGATTCATCTCTTACATATAACTCCAGTGCTCACCCAGAAAAGTGCTCTCCTTAATGCCCATCACCCATTTATCTCACCCCCTCCCATCCTCCCTCCAGAAACCCTCAGTTTGTTCTCTGTATTTAAGAGCCCCTTATGGTTTGCATCCCTCTGTTTTTATCTTATTTTTCTTTCCCTTCTCTTATATTCATCTGTTGTGTTTCTTAAATTCCACATATCAGTGAA
Organism: Panthera tigris; assembly: GCF_018350195.1. Classification (NCBI taxonomy): domain Eukaryota; kingdom Metazoa; phylum Chordata; class Mammalia; order Carnivora; family Felidae; genus Panthera; species Panthera tigris. Next base: position 121,255,409 of record NC_056668.1, on the reverse strand, counting down.
ATCATATGGTATTTGTCTTTCTCTGACTATTTCTCTTAGCATAATACCCTCCAGTTCCATCCACATCATTGCAAATGGCAAGATTTCATTCTTTTTCATTGCCGAGTAATACTCCATTGTGTGTGTATACACACGTACACATATATACGTATACATTTATATATGTATATACATGTATATATGTATACGTATATGCGTATATATATATGTATACATATATATGTGTGTGTGTGTGTGTGTGTGTGTGTGTGTGTATACACACACACACACACACACACACACACACATATATATATATATACACACCACATTTTCTTTATCCATTCATCTGTCAATGGAAATTTGGGCTCTTTCCATAATTTGGCTATTATTGATAGAACTGCTATAAACATTGAGTGCATGTGCCCCTTCAAATCAGCATTTTTGTATTGGATAAATACCTAATAGTGTAATTGATGTGTCATAGGGTAGTTCTATTTTTAATTTTTTTGAGGAACCTCCATACTGTTTTCCCACCAACATGCATTTCTACCAACAGTGCAAGAGGGTTCCTGTTTCTCCACATCCTTGCCAACATCTGTTGTTTCCTGAATTGTTAATTTAAAAATAGGAAAATCTAATGAAAGGTATGCAGGGCCTCTACATGGAAAACTACAAAACATTTTCAAGAGACATTGAAGAAGCCCTAAATAAATGGAGAGATATACCATGTCAATCAGAAGATTCAATATTGTTCATATGTTATTCTTCCCAAAATGATCTATAGAGCCAATGCAATAGCAATAAAAATTCTGAGTTTGTTGTAGAAATTGACAAGTTGATTCTAACTTCATTTGGAAATGCAAAGGACCTAACACAGCTGTAATGATCTGAAAAAAGAAAAGCAGAGTAGGAGGACTTATGTTATCAGATACTGAGAGTTGCTATAAAGGTAAATTAAAATGGCTTGTCAGTGGCATTAGGATGAACAAAGAGTTCAATGACTAGACTAGAGGTCAGAAACAGACCCACACTTGCCTGGTCAATGATTGTGTCACTGAATTTCAGTGAGGGAAAGATGGGCTTTTTCAATAAGTGGTGCTGGGTCAGGATGCCTAGGTGCCTCGGCCGGTTCAGGGCTTGACTTTGGCTCAGGTCATGGTCTTACAGTTCATGGGTTCGAGCCCCACATCAAGCTCTCTGCTGTCAGCGCAAAGCCAGATTTGGATCCTCTGTCCCTCTCCCTCTCTGCCCCTGCCCCCCTCAAAAATAAAAATAAATGTAAAAAAAAAAATAAGTGGTACTGGGTCACTCGGATATCCATAATGGAAAAACCATGAATCGTCACCCCTGCCTCACATCACAGACAAAAATTTACATTGAAAGTGATTAGAGGCATAAACACGGAAGTAAAACAACAACATATGTTTTCTAGAGAAAGCAAGCAAAGCTTTCTTAGAAGCACAGAATGCAGTAGCTATAAAGGAAACGATAAATATATCATACTTGATGAAAATTAAGAACCCTTCTTCATCACGGGACAGCTTAAGAGAATGGAAAGGCAAGGCACGGTCTGGAAGAAGCTGGTTGTAACACACAGAACTGGGTGCATCGTGGCTATTCTTAACAGGCCCAAATTGGAAAAAAAACAAATGTCCATCACCGGAAGAGAAAAATAAATTGCGTCATATTCATACAGCGGAATAGTATGCATATAATGATTTTTAGTAAAAAAAAAAATGGACTATTGCTACGTATGACTGAGTGGATCTTGTGACAATGATGAATGAAAGAAGCTAGACACAAAAGAATACATAATTTCAGGGGTACCTGGGTGGCTCAGTCAGCTGAGCATCTAACCCTTGATTTGCAGCTCAGGTCATGATCTCACATGAGTTCGAGCCCTGCCTCAGGCTCTGCATTGACAACACAAAGCCTGCTTGGGATTCTCTTCCTCTCTTCCTCTGTCTCTCTCTCTCATTCTCTTAAAATAAATAAGTAAACATTAAAAAATACATGACTTCATTTAGGTGAGTTCAAAAACAGGCAAACATACCTCTGACTGTACAAGTCAGAATAGTGTTGCCGTCATACAGATATCCAAAGGAGGGGATCGGGCATGCCACCTGTCTTGGGGATAAGCATGAGAGAGCTTGCTGGGGTCCTGGAAAACTTCCACATTTTCACCTAGGTGATGGTTACACAAATATATACATACGTAAAAATTCACCAAACTATCTACATAAGATTCACGTACTTTGTTTATATATAGGATACCTGAATTTAAAAAAAAAAAAAAAAAAGGAGAGAAGGAGCTTAATGCCCCCAAAGCAACTTCCTTCTCATTGAAAATGCTTTGGATTCAATGCAATATTTCCCTTGACATCAACTTGTATGGTTATCGCATCTGAGAAGAAAAAGGAGGAGGAGGAAGGAGAAGAGGAAGAAGGAAGAAGCATAAGAAGAAAAAGAAAAAGGAGGAGGAGGAGGAGAAAGAGGAAGAAGGGAAGAAGGAGGAGGGGGAAGGAGAAAGAGGAAAAGGGAAGGAGAGAAGAAGGAGAAAGAGAAGGTGAAGAAGGAGGAAGAGGAGGAAGAGAAAGAGGAAGAAGGAAGAAGGGAGAGAAGGAAGAGGAGGAGGAGGAGCAGGAGGAGAAGGCAGTTGCTGAGAGATTTGAAGGTTTTAAAGAACAAAGAATCCCATTGTCTCGTGAAAACATTTTCAGAGAGCTGAGGTCCTAGAAGCACTCCCAGGAGCGCAACATCTGTTCAGGGATCTCCCATACCTAGTGGCCTCCTATAAAAGCAAGTGTGGATGCCCTTATGAGCCCAAACGCACACAGGGGAGAGGTTGCACGTTTCCATCTAAAAATGCACATTTCTTTCCTGGATAATAGTCATGTTACCTAACAGCCCCTGGGACTGTCACATAGAGCTTAATCGGATATCACTGCCCACTAGCTACAGAAAAATCCACCTTTTTTTTTTTTTTTTTTTTTTTTTTGTAAACAGAGAAAACCAGCCTTTTTCCTCTCCTTAAGAAAAATGTCTTGAAATCGCTTCTCCTTTATCAATGTGTGGGCAGTCCTGCATTCCTCCCAAACTCCTCCAAGATTTTCAGATGAAGTTGCCAGGACTGGTTCTGAATTCTTAGAAATTTAAAACAGAGACTGAAAATAATCTTTTTTGGTAGAAATACAAACAAATAGTTCCAGATGGAATCGCATGATGCTGGGGCTGGAGTTACAGGGATATATAGATGAGACAAAACAGGCAATGAGTTGAAAACTGTTGAAGCTAAGTAATGAGAACACGAGAGTTTATTATACAGTGTAGTCTACTCTTATTGTTTGAAATCATCTACCATAATAAAAAAAAAAGAACAGATTCTCTGCAGGTGAATTGATTTGGATGGATGAACATTTACATCTGATCACATGAATTAACAGGGAGATTCTGACTGCTGAAAGCCACTTGCCATTTCTCATCCACCTTTGAAAATGCAAGTGACATTTCCTGATTTGCACTCCAGGTCACTAATAATTTTCTACCATCCATGTGTCCTTCACTAACTGGAGTCTAAGCCTGGGGTTTAAAAGTTTGCAGTTTTCTTTTTTGATCATTCAGATATATTTGGTTTTTATCTGCTCTTTTTTATCTGGATTCTTTCATTCAGCATAATTATTTTAAGATGCATCCATACTTCTTTTTTTTTGTTGTTTGTTTACTTATTTTTGAGACAGAGGGAGACAAAGTACAAGTGGGGGAGGGGCAGAGAGAGAGGGAGACACAGAACCTGAAACAGGCTCCAGGCTCTGAGCTGTCAGCAGAGAGCCCGATGCAGGGCTCGAACCCACAACTGTGAGATCATGACCTGAGCTGAAGTCGGACTCTTAACCGACTGACCCACCCAGGCACCCCCTCCCCCCTTTTTTAAGATGCATCCATGCTTTTATGTGCAGCAACAGTCCATTCCTTTTTCCCACTGAGTAGCATTCCGCTGGGTAAATACACCACAGCTTGTTTATCCATTGATGGACATTTGGGTTGCTTCTGGATTGGGGCAATTACAAATAAAGCTGCCACAAACATTTATATGTGGGCATATGCTCATTTCTCTTGGGTAAATACATAGGAGTGGAAGATTGGATCATATGGTGTATAGGTGTATGTTTAACTTTTTAAAAAACTGACACATTGTTTTCTAAGTTGGTTGGGACATTTTACATTCCCAGTGTGTGAGTTCCAGTTCCTTCACATGATCGCCAACATTTGATATGATCAGCCTTTACAATGTTAGGTGTGCAGTGTTATCTCACTAGGGTTTTAATTAGCAGATCGCTAATGATCTTGAGCTTCTTTTCACATGCTTATTTACCATCCATGTATCTTCTTTGCCGAAATATCAGTTCAAATCATTTTTACATTTTTAATTGGCTTGCTTGGTTTTCATTATTAAAATTTGAGAGTTCTTCACACATTCTGAGTGCACATTCTTTATCAGATGCATCCTGTATTTTCTCCCAGTGTGTGGCTTGTCTTTTCATTCCCTTCGTAGTGTCTTTTAAGAGCAGAATTTTTTTTCACTTCTAAGAAGTCCAAATCATTAATTTCTTCATGTATAGTTTGTGCTTTTGGTGTCTTATTTAAAAATCTTTGCCCACACTTACAAAGGTTTTATTCTATGTTTTTCTTCTAGAAGTTGTATAGTTTTAGGTTTTACATTTAGGTTTTGATCCACTTTGAGTTAATTTTTGTATATTGGGTAAGGCATTGATCAGAGTCATGCTATTGCATATAGATATCCAAATGTTTCAGCACTATTTGTTGTAAACATTATCCTTTCTCCACCCAATTGCCTTTGCATCTTTGTAAAAGTGCAGTTGTTCATAAATGTGCGGTATTTTTCTGGACTCTGTATTCTGTTCCATTGATCTATTTGTCTATCTTGGTGCCAATACTCTACTGTCTTGACTACTATAGTTTTGTAATAAGTCTTGAAATCAGTATTAGTTCTCCAACTTTGTTCTTTATGAAATTCATTTTGGCTATCCTAGGTTTTTTGTAGTTCCATATAAATTTTAGAATCAACTTGTTCATTTCTCCACAAGAAAATTTGCTTGGATTTCAATAGGATTGTATTGAATCTATAGATCAATTTAGGAAGAAATGACATCTTAATACTACTGAGTCTTCCAGCTCATGAAAAACATATATCTGTCCATTTATTTAGGTCTTCTTTAATTTCTCTCAAAAGTGTTTGATACTTTCAGTGGATAAGTCTTGCGTATCTTTTGTGAGATTCACCCTCTCAGTATTTAATATTTGTTGCTATGTTGTAATGTTTAAAAACAATTTCTACTTCAGATCACTGGTACCTAGTGTATAGAAATACAATGGATTTTTTCGGGGCGCCTGGGTGGCTCAGTCGGTTAAGCGGCCGACTTCAGCTCAGGTCATGATCTCGCGGTCTGTGAGGGCTGTGAGTTCGAGCCCTGCGTCGGGCTCTGTGCTGACGGCTCAGAGCCTGGAGCCTATTTCAGATTCTGTGTCTCCCTCTCTCTGACCCTCCCCCGTTCATGCTCTGTCTCTCTCTGTCTCAAAAATAAATAAATGTTAACAAAAAATTTAAAAAAAAGAAATACAACGGATTTTTGTATATAGATCTTGTGTCCTGCAATATTGGTACACTCACTCATTAGTTCCAGTGTCTTTTGTAAATTTCAAGGTACGAAGTTGAATAGAAGCAGTGAGAATAGACATTCTTGTTTTGTTCCTGATCTTAAGGGCATAAGTATCAAGTTTTTCACCTTTTAAAAAAAATTTTTTTAATGTTTATTTATTTTTGAGACAGAGAGAGACAGAGACAGAGCTTGAGCGGGGGAGGGGCTGAGAGAGAGGGAGACACAGAATCTGAAGCAGGCTCCAGGCTCCGAGCTGTCAGCACAGAGCCCGACGCAGGGCTCGAACCCACGAACCGTGAGATCATGACCTGAGCTGAAGTCGGTCGCTTAACTGACTGAGCCACCCGGATGCCCCAACACCTTCTTATTTTTCTCCTTCATCACCCCAACTCCGTGGCCCTGATCAGGCTGGACATGCAGTAGGTGTTCAGTGTGTTATTGGTCTATGGCAGGAAGATGTATTGGAGTGTTCACTTCTCATATTCTCTTTGTGGTAGGAAACTCTCCCAAGGAGGAAAAGGTCATTTTTCTCTCTTCTCTTGCCTCTCTTAACAGATAAGAGCAGACAGGGTCTAGACTCCTTCGCCTCTGGAGGTATTGATAGATTCTGGGTTTTAGAGCCCAGAACAGAAGCTGCCAGGAATTTTAGTTTGGAGTCCCCAGAAGCAGACCCCAAGACGAAGATTTGCACACAATCTAGGAGATGATCCCAGGAGTCACATGTCGGGGAGCAGAGGGAAAGGGAGCCAAAGTGGGTATGTTAACGAGTGGGTTACCACTTGGGACACCTGGGCTCATCCTACTTGGACCTGTGGGAGATTGTGGGGAACACAGACATGCACTGTCTCACCCCAGGGGCCCAGAGCCGGTGTATTTACCCACCAAGTGCTATTCATCACTGGTTGAAGTTGTTCTCGAGACATTAGCTTCTGGGTACTTCTGGCCCGCACCCTGGGCCAGGCACACCCCTGTGCCAAGCAGCTGGAGAAGTCCCCGGGCAGAGTGTCGGGGGCCTGCAGGAAGGTGCTGTTGGCTTCCCCAGAAAGGTGAGCTCTGGGGTTAGGGGCAGTGTACCTACAGTGACTGCTACATCTAAAACCTAGAAGATGGCCCCTCCTCACTGAGGGGTTAAGCTTGGTTCTGCCTGGTGGGAAGGAATGGAGGCTAGAGCTTGGGGCTTTGGGTGACTTGTGGGGACAGAGGGGAGGAAGGTGAGTCCGTGCAAGGTGAGAATGACACCTCACGTTCACAGCAGGGCCTCTGGGGGTGGCACACAGATGCTGGGTACTGGGCCCTCACGGGTATGACTCTGGGGAACAACAGCGAACAAACGCTGTGCCCAAGCTGGAGGAGGAAGGAACACCACCCATTGTTTGTTTGTTTTTTAATGTTGTTTATTTTTTGAGAGACAGACAGAGATAGCACATGAGCAGGGGAGGAGCAAAGAGAGAGAGAGAAAGACAGGATCAAAGCAGGCTCCAGGCTCTGAGCTGTCAGCACAGACCCTGACACGGGCTCAAACCCCTAAACCATGAGATCATGACCTGAGCCACAGTTGGACGTTTAACCAACTGAGCCACCCAGGCGCTCTGGAACACCATCCATTATAAATGGGCAACATAGGCCATGAGAATCTCAGTGGTGGCCGTGATGGCCTGAAGACCAGAGATGCTTCCTCACGTTTCCAGAACTGTGCAAGTTCCACTGGCTCCTTGGGTGACCCCGGGGAAGAGAGAGTGTCCCCAACAATGGGTGATGTTGGGCATCTCACTGCCCTGGTAAGTAGGGGCTGAGATGCAGATTGAACTTGATCAGGAGAGGAGAAGTAATGTGATGCTTCTTGCTTTTGAGTGTTGGGGAGCAAATGCAAACCGATTTCAGTGGTTGTAGTGAATAAAGTTTTGAAATCAGAGGGGAAAGAAGCCTGAAACATGGAACCACAACCCCAAGGGTGAGCAATTAAAGTTAAATGCTGTGTGTCCAGCACATACACACAAAAAGAAGGGTCCCCTCTTCAGCAAGTAAAATAACATCCTGGGGCCACAACACACGGCAAGGCGATTTTTAAGTGGCAGAGACCAAAAAAAAAGCGCCTCTTCATCCTTAAAAACTCATGAAGCGTGTGTGAAGTCATGGAGAAGATGAAGAGTAGAACTTGGATCTTAGGACAAAGTCTAGACACCCAAGGGAACTTTAAAACACAGAGTAGGACATCCTGTTTCCCCAAAGGCAGCCTGTCACTTTGACAGATGGCACAGGCTGGAGATGGAGACAGGTTCAAGAAAGGCTGGAGGAACTCACAATTCACAAAGGCTGGCATGTTCCTTGGGGAATGAAAAGTGTAGGGTAACCGTGCGCGATTGAAGGACATTCCTGACCTTCACAAAGCCACCACAGCCAGCAAAGCCACATGGAAGTGGCCCTGGGTGCCAGTCTATAGGGATATCACTCTATATCCATGCTAAGATACCAATGGAATAAATTGAAAATATGATACCGGGAACTCAGATGTCCACACTTGACCAAATGTACCGCGGTCCTGCTTTTGTGGAGGCACCCAGCACGCTGGAGGGGAAATTAAAAATACCCATAGACTGCATCCACCTGCTACATGTGGAACAAATGTTGTTAAACTATCCAAGGGGTCCCTGCGTACCAGCCTCTCTGAGACACGCACATGTCTCAGGCCAGCCCCATTATAAAAATTCCAACCCCTGAATGGTGGCAGGATCTGTGTGGAAGCAGGGTCTGAAAGGCATCCATGCTCCCAGCGGGGCCACAGTGGTGGGGGGGATGGTGGTGCAGAAGAGAGCTCTAGAAGCAGGTGGGGTCTGGTCGGGGAGGCTGGGAAATACAAGAAGTTCGGCGTGGGTGAAAGTGCAAGTTGGAAGTTTCAGGATATGAAGTTAGAGATATAAAACAAAGGTCAGATCGCAGTGGGCCCTATCTGATGATATGATGCTTTCAATTAGGACACTTCTTAAAAACTAACTTTTTTTATTTTGAAGTAATTATAGATTTATATGCAGTTGTAAGAAATAACACAGGCAGGTCCTGTGTACCCTTTACACAGTTTTCCCCAGTGGTAATTTTTACACAACCGTCGTACAACATCACATACAGGATATTGACCTTGATACAGTGAAGCTCAGACCGTTCCCATCACCACAAGGACCCCCAATACTTCCCTTTTGTAGCTACATCTGATTCCTTTCCACTTACTGTCTCTTTAACCTCTGCCAACCATTCATCTCTTGTCTATTTCTATAATTGTATCATTTTGAGAATGTTATATAAGTGGAGTCATACAGTGTATAACCTTTGGGATTGGCTTTTTGCATTTAGCATCATTCTCTGGAGATTCATCCAGGTTGTCACATGGATCGGCCATTCACCGTTTTTTAAAAAAACTTTTTTTTTTAGTTTTTATTTATTTTGAGAGAGAGAGAGAGAGAGCAAGCAGGGGATGGGCAGAAACAGAGAGACTCCCAAGCAGGCGCCACACTGTCAGCACAGAGCCCAACATGGGGCTCAATCTCATGAACCATGAGATCATGACCTGAGTCAAAATCAAGAGTCAGATGCTTAGCCGACTGAGCCACCTGGGCTCTGTGACAGTTCACCCTTTTTTATTGCTGAGTAGTATTCCATGTTTATTTACCCATTCACCTGTTGATGAACATCTGGATTATTTCCAGGTTTTGACTATTGTGACCACAGCTGCCATAAATATTAGTTTAAAGGTTTTTATGTGAAAATGAGTCTTTATTTCTCTGGAATATACACCTAGGAATGCAACTACCAAATCTTAAGGAAGTTGCATGTCTAGTGTTTTGAGAAACTGCTGAAACTGTTTTCCAGAGTTCAAGGAACTGTATTTTATTTTACATTCCCAACAGCAAATGAATGATCTAGTCCTGCACCCTCACCAGCATGTGGTGTTGTCCTTATTTTTTTTTTATTATTGAGAAAGAATTTACATAGAGCATCATGTAAGTCTAATGTGTAAAACACATTGATTTGACACATTTATAGTGTCATGTGATTGCCATGTAGTGTTAGCTAACGACTCTATCAGGTCACATCATTATCATTTCTTCTAGTAGTGGGAACAATTAAGATCTTGTCTGTTAGCAAATTTAATGTTTATGGTATGGTTTTGTTGCCTGTAATCACTATTCTGTGTCTTAGAGCTCCAGAACTCATTTGTCTTCTAGCTGCAAGTATGTACCCATAAACAATACATCCCCAATCCCTCCATCCCAGCCCCTGGTAATCACCGTTCCATTCTCTGCTTTTCCAAGTTTGTTTTCTTTAAGATTCCGCATATAAGTCATATCATGCGGTATTTGTCTTTTCTGTCTGACTCATCTCACTTAGCTCAGTATCCTCGAGGTCCATTCATCTTGTTGCAAATGGCAGGATTTCTCTTTTCCTCATGGTCGCATAGTATTCCAATTGTATATACAGACCACATCTTCTTTATCCATTCATCCATTAATGGATGTTGTTTCCAAATTGTGGCTATTGTGAATAATGCTACAATTAACATGGGAGTGCAGATATCTCTTTGATAACCTGTTTTCATTTCCTTTGAATAATTACCCAGAAATGGGTTTACTGGGTTGTATGGTATTTCTATTTTTAATTTTTTGAGGAACCTCCTACCGTTCTCCATAGCGACTGAGCCATCTTACAATGCCACTAACAGTGCACGAGAGTTCTCTTTTCTCCGAATCCTCGACAGCGGTATTGTCCCTCATTTTTATTTTAGCCACTCTGGTAGGTATGCAGTGCTGTTTTATTGTGCTTTCAACTTGTACTTCCCTAATGGCTAATAATGTTGAATGCCTTCTCATGTGTGTGTTTGCCAATTACATATCTGCCTCAGTAAAATATCTGTGTATGTCTTTTGCTCACTTTCAACGGGATTGTGGTGGTTTTTTTAACTGTTAAGTTTTGAGGGTCTTTATACATTCCAAATACCAGTCCTTGGCTAGATACGTCATTTGCAAAGATTTCTCTCACTCCGGAATTTGTGTTTTTATCCTATTGTGGATCATGCTTTTGGTGTCGAGTCTAAGAATTCTTTGCCTAGCCTTAGATCCACCCAAGACGCTCTTGAGAGCAAATAGGAATAATGGGAATAAACCACAACTGTGCAGGGAAATCAGAATGCATGGTGACATTATCTGCAAGGCACGCTAAATAGCCTGTGCTTAATTCTGTAGCTAACAGGACATAACAAGATAAGATTTAGGTAAATGGATTGGCAGCTCCAAACCTGAAGAGTCAGCCCCTTGAGGGGTCGGGAGAAGGGTTCTAAAACTCAAAGAACCACAGGATGACAGTTTGGGAAGAGGCCTCAGAAATCATTGATTCAACCTTCCCAATATACGGATGAGTACATTGGGGCACAGAGATGTGCCCCATCAGCAGATTCTCAATCACACATGATGAAGAACTTCTATGGATCGTTGAGAAATCTGTTAGAGCTTCATAACTTCAGTGCAAGATCAGGCCACTGGGATCTTGTTAAAATACACATTCCGACTCAGTAGGTCTGGGGTAGGGCCCAAGAGTCTGCATTTTTAATAAGTTCTCAGGTGATGCCTTTGTTGCTTGTCCATGGATCACACAGAGAGGAGCAAAACTTAGAGAACATGAATAGCTCACAGGGGCGCCTGGGTGGCTCAGTCAGTTGAGCGTCTGACTTCGGCTCAAGTCATGATCTCACGGCTAATGGGTTCAAGCCCTATGTTGGGCTCTATGTTGACAGCTCAGAGCCTGGAGCCTGCTTTGGATTCTGTGTCTCCCTCTCTCTGCCCCTCCCCAGGTCCCTCTCTCTTACTCTCCCTCTCTCTCTCTCTCTCTCTCTCTCTTTCTCTCTCTCTCTCTCAAAAAAAAAAAAAAATAGCTCACAGAATTTCCAGGGGAACCAGAAAACCAAGCAAGGTGGCTTCATGGTCAGATGGACTCACACTGGGGAACAGGCACAGGCACTGTGGGGGCCCTATTGGGGCCATTGTTCCATTGGGAACAATGACACTGAGCCCCCCATTGCTGCCACCTTGGCTGAGTGGATTGCATGGGGGCCTGTTTCTTTACACCATGAACTTCAGATTCCAGTTTGCCATGGGGCATCTGACTGGCAGAGTGGGGATCAAGCTGGTCCCTCACTTCAAAGGAAGCTGGGAAAGAGACCTCCCCTAGCTCTTGTAGTCAGGAAGCCCTGACCCACACAGTGGAGGATCGCCTAAACTCAGTTCAAAGGCACTAGGTGGCCAGAAAGAATGACATCCCCCTCTTGGGGACAAAGTGTACAATCCCCTAAAGTCCAATAAGATGTAAAACACTGAAATTTCTGGGAGGAAGGACACATTAACTCAAAGGTGTGGGGGCCAATAGTAATTTTTTATTCCTCTATTAAACAAACATGTGGCGGGGCACCTGGGTGGTTCAGTCAGTTAAGTGTCCAACTTCAGCTCAGGTTATGATCTTGCAGTTCATGAGTTCGAGCCCCACATCAGGCTCTGTGCTGATAGCTCAGAGCCCAGGGCCTACTTTGGATTCTGTGTCTCCCTCTCTCTTTGCCCTCCCCCACCCCCTGGCTTGCGCTCTGTCTCTGCCTCTCTCAAAATTAAATAAACATTTTAAAAAATTTAAAAAAGAGAAGCATGTGGATATTTACTGAGCGCCTACTAAGAGCAAATCACCAAAGGGGCAGTATTCTGTGTTCATATTACTATCTTGCTAGGAACTAGGCTCCAAATATCTCTCCACAGTTTTCCCAAGGTTTATGATTTTTCTCTGACCTGCAGAAATATGCGAGTGGTCTCTTTAGAAAAGAGAAGTTTCCCTAACATCCACGATCCCCTTGAACTTCTGTTCAGATGTCAATTCATTTGTGCCCAATTGTTAAACTCCATTTTTTCATCTTATCAGCAGGCTTCTGGCACATTCTCTTTCATACAGAGGGTAGAATGTGCTATCTTTCTAAAACATTCCAAAGCATATTTGAAGAAAATGGTGATCTTATAGAAATCAGAGAGGGACATGACACATCACAGATGGAAAGAGCCTCAAGATGTTCAATGCTTGCAAAGTAACAAACAATGGAAAGAATGAAAGATAGAAATGGGATTTGCTAACAGATGGTCAGTATGAAAATATGCAATCCTAATTCAGATATGCAGATCTGTAACTTTGTGAAGAAAACTGGAAATGGTAACTAAAAGGGTAAATATGTAAGATTTTTTCTTATTTAAATCTTATTAAAAGATAATTATCCAACCAACAACAACAACAATAACAACAAAACACAATGGTTTGTGGGGTTTATAATATGTGTATAAATAAAATATATGGCAACAAAACACAAAGACTAGAATGGGTAAAATGAGAGCATAGGATTATAAGATTCTTATACAATATAAGTAGTAAAATATCACTTGGAGGTACAGCATAAGTTAAAAATGTATAAGCCTTAAAGCAACCACTAACATAACAAAATAAAAGGCTATAGTTTATAAGTCAAAAAAAGGAGATAAAATGAAGCATAAACAATACTCAAGTCATCCAAAAGAAAGCAGAAAAAGAAGAAAAATGGAGCAAAGAACAGATGGAACATGAACTCCCCTTAAACACACACACACACACACACACACACACACACACTTCTGGTAGGCAGTATAATGTTTAAAGTTGGGCTTGCTTTTTTACCCACAGGGAAGAATCCAGGCATGGATGAATTCACTGATAAATTTTATGAAACATTAAAGAAAGAAATAATACCAATTCTACACAAACTTTTCTAGAAAATTGAAAAGGAGGGAATCCTTTCCAGCTCATTCTATGAGGTCAGTATTATCCTGACACTAAAACCAGAGAAAAGACATTATGAAGAAAAAAAAAAAAGGTACAAACTATACCCCTCACAAAATGAATGCAAAAATTTTAAACAAAATGTTAGTAAATCAAATTCAAAAATAATTAAAAATGGATAATATATCACTGGTGAGTTTGTCCCAGGAATGCAAGGCTGGTTTAATATGTGTCAACTGATCGATACAGTTAACCATATTAATAAACTAAAAAAGAAAAACCATATAATCATCTCACTATAGGTGGAAAAACATTTGACAAAATTTAACATCCACTCCAGACAAAACTCACAGCAAATAGCAATTCTAGATGGAACTTTTTCAACTTATTAAAGAACATTTATGAAAAACCTATAGCTAACATCTTAGTTGAAGGTGAAAAACTTGGGGCGCCTGGGTGGCTCAGTCAGTTGGGCGTCAGACTTCGGCTCAGGTCATGATCTCACGGTTCGTGGGTTCGGGCCCCATGTTGGGCTCTGTGCTGACAGCTCAGAGACTGGAGCCCATTTCAGATTCTGTGTCTCCCTCTCTCTCCATCTCTCTCTCTCTCTCTCTTAAAAATAAACATTAAGAAAAAAATTTTTTAATGACCCAGATCTCAGGAAAAGAAAACCAACATTCAGGGATTAGGAATGAACATTTGGGGAGAACCTAGTTTCTGTCATGTGTCTTACGCTCGCAGTCTCAGGCATTTATTGGGGAAGTTGGGGCTCAGAGGAATGCAGGCACTTGCTCAAGCTGACAGTCACGCGGTCCAACCTTGGGGTGACTAGACATTGGTCAGCTGCCCTGATATGGGGGATCTGGGCCACTAGGAGGGGACATTGCCAACGGCAGGCCCCACCTTGGACAGGACAACAGCAGGATTTCTCTGCCTTGACTGAGCTTTTTCAAACCATGCACCCCAGTGCCACATCCTCCTCCCAGGGAAAGTGTGGTGCAGGGAAGATGAAATGAACACTCATGAAATGCGTAAACGACAGCGTGGGTAACATCTTATTCATTGCCCACCTGAGTGATCCAGGGATTCCTAGGGGTCATACAGAGCAGAGAGAATTGGTGGGCACCCTCTCTGTATTTAAGTCAACAGGGTCAAAGTCGCTGCAGTTAGGGACCCAAAGGCCTCCCAGACCCATTATCCGTGGCCGTCACCTTATTCTGCTCTTCTCACCTGTAAGTTGCACGAGAGGGCCTGGCGTGGTTGAAAGGCCTCGCTGAGACAAAGCGCAGGCTGTGTTTGTTTGCACGGTGAGCACCATCTCAAAGACACAGTCTGTTTGGAGCTTGGTTTCCCTGGCTTTCCTCTTCTAAAGGCCAAGAGCTTGCAAACACTGCAATGTGAATGATGCATTAAAGTTTTATACACTAATATATATTTTACTGAACTTTTTAATAACCCGGGGAGAAATGGCTTTAAATAATTCAATATGGTGTTGGCCCCGAGCTGAACCATGCTACAAGTAACCATGTATAAAATATGACACTAATATAGCATACCTTAATATAATAAATGTTTATCTTGATAATAAGCCATTTGAATTCTAGTAATGTGGGAGTTACGGTTGCCATGGCATGGTCTTGTTAAGTTTTTAAATGAGACGTCAACAGCAACAGCCACATAAATGCATACGTTCACCTACTTGCTGTTTATAAACGAACCAACTGGACAGTGAATGGCTTATTCATCAATAAAAGTTTTAAATGCTATTTATGAAGCAATTGAATGACTGGAGGAAGTGTGTTGCCATAATGTATGTTCCTTCTCAGAGCCAGCTTTGGGATTTTACAGAAAGTCCGGCACGAGGCCCGAGGTCACCCTCCCCGCCCGACAAGAAGGCCATTGTCAAAAGAAGGTGCCACTGGCACATAGTAGGTGCTCCATAAATCCTTGTGGGACAGATCTTTCAATGGCTGCCTCAGGGAAAAGAATTCAAGAATCTGAGTGGTTTCCAAACCTGGCATTGTATCAAAACCACCTGGACATTGCATTAAAAATACAGACTTGTGAGCCCCACCCAGACGCAGAGTCAGAATCTCCAGATTTGCAGCCCACGAATCCCACCCCGAGTCTATGGTAAATTTGCCTTTCATTAAATTTCTACAAGATTTTTAGGCAGAGGATCTTAGAGTTGGAAGAACCCCTGGAGATGACCTAATTCAACCCTTAAAATCACATAGCAAGTTTGTGGGAAAGCTAGGACCCAAATCCAGTCTTCTGGCTCCCATGCCAAAGCTCTGAAATTCTTTCCAATAGGCCTGGCCTCCAAACTGGAGCACATCTCCACCAGTTGAATGAGTCAGAACGCTTTTAGTTACACGTGAAAGAAGCCTCATGCAAACCAGTTTAACCAAAAAATTACCTGGCTTCGGGTGCAGCTAGATCCAGGGACTTACATGGCCCATTGGGACTTTGCCTCTTTCCATGTTTCAGCTCTGCTTTCCTTTGGGTTGGCTCATTCCCAGGCAGCTTGACTAGGTGGCCTCAAAGCTTCCAGGCTGTCTCCCAGCAATTGAGCCATCCCAGCTGAAATAGGCCTTCTCTGTCCCTACAGCAGCAGCCGACCTCCCCAGGGTGATACTCATTGGCTCACCTTTGGCCACGTGTTCACTCCTGACGCAATCGCCATGCTCAGAGGAATGTCACCTAACTTACAGGTCCACCCCTGTGACAGAGGGCACTGTGGAGGGAGAATGGGGGGATGGTTCCCTCAAGGGGAAACCGAGTCACTGGCACCAGAAAGGGATGGAGGCAGGGCAGGAAAAACAACAGAACAGATGTCTTCTCACTGAGACTGTACCGACAGAAAGCAAAGTCACAGGGAAATTCAGGCATCTCTCTGCAGCTTCTATTTTACTCACAGAAAGTAATTTCACATGCGATGTTACATTAAAACGAGCTCAGAAGTAGAGTCAAAATTCTCATGAATTTTTAAGATGAAACAGGTAATTTCAAAGAGCCCTCGAGCTCGTAAGCGGCTGAGGCTCACCCAGACTCCCAGGGGCCCCAGGAGGGAACTCAGTGGACACGCTCACTGATGGAGTCTGGGAAGCTTGAACACAGGGTCTGGCCCTGAAATGATCCGCAGGTTTGAATTATTCATTATTTGTTCTCATGATGGATCTAATATCTCCCCTGCTCCCCACGCCAGCTAGAAGTCCCCAGTGGTCATGCCTGTCCCTTATCCCTCCTTGGCTATGGGGAGCAGATCTTCCTTTGGGTAGAAGGACCTGGAAGGCTCCACTCCCACCTCTGGCCTCAGGTACTTTGGCAACACTGGGTCCCATCAGAGGGCAGAAATGGCATAGTCAAGTGGCTCTGAGCCCAAGCAGAAGAGAGCTAGAGGCCAAAACAAGTTTAGCCTTGCCCTACCATGCAGGCTATGCAGTGCAACTCCTGATTCCTTTTCCCTAACCCTGGCAGTTGAGCTGGAGAACATGAGTGTGAGGCCATCCATTCATCCTGTTGAGTAGCAGACCCTGTTCCGGGGCAATGGGGTGTCAGAGATGAGTATGATAGTGTCTTTGCCCTAAAGGTACCCCTAGGCTGAGCAGAGAACAGTGCAGGTTCTCAACCATCAGGATCACCATGTATGGTTGTGCAAGTTGAGCACTGAACAAAGACCTCCAGCTGAGGGGTGAGTGGGGCTGAAGCCCGGTCAGCACTCTGCTTGCTTATCTGCGACCCCCGGCACAGGGCTATAAAGAGGCACAAAACCAGTCTGTATGCTAGTGGCAAATAGGAAGGGTACCATGTTCCCAAGACCTGAGTCAGATCTGAGGAGGAAGCTGGGAAGCAGAATTGTGGGGGTCTGATGTGCTGGCCCCAAAACTGGGTCTCCAAACCCAGCGGCAGGGAGAGCAAGAGCAACTGTGTGTCAGTGACAAAAGTAAAAGCCGTAGTCAAAAAGACCCTGGAAGCTGAAAGAAACAATAAGGCAGAGGAAGCAGGCAGTGGGGGAAGGCTGGAGCAATCTGTCTGGGAGGTAAACTGCCCATGTGCTCTCTGACCTATGCCCTGGCCTTCACCTGCCCTGCTCTGTGTTGCAGGGACTGCCTTCCCTGGGCCCCTTGCCCTCTGGCTGCTAGATGGTGTCCTGTGCTAACTGCCATTCGACCCAGACAGCATGCCCCTCCCTTCCTCTAGATTACCCTTCTCCACCAAGCCCAGGTCCTTCAGAACTCAAAGCAGAGGTTGCCTCCTCTAGGGAAGCGGTTCGTTTTGCACAGAGGGAATGGCACGGCTCTCCTCTGGCTCCCATAGCCCCCCATGCTTCCCTGGAGTAACAGACATGCTGTATTGTTGTAAATCAACTGAGATGTATCAGTCCCGCCTCCCCCCCCCCTCCCCCAACCAGGGCTCTGCACTCTCAGAGGGCAGGGTGTCATCTCCCGGTTTCTGCATCCCAGCATCTGTACTGGTGCCTGAACAGGAGGAACAAATCATGTCTGAGGCTCTCTGTTTGTAAAAGGATTTGCATACCTTCTCATTGAATAATCAACCAACCTCTCATGGCAGAAACTGTCATTCTCATTCCACACATGAGGCTAAGTGACTTGCTCAAAGTCACCCTCTTAAACAGTGGTTCTTGAATCTAAGTCCCCTCTCACCCTGTCCTCAGCTCTTCCTAACTCCTGGACAGCTTCTCCTGCTTGAATATTTTTCTAAGACCTTTTAGAATAAGCACAAACCCTCCCCAGATGGATAGCTTAATTGTTAACCTCAGTCTTGAGACCTAAGAGTTTTCTGGAGTCAGATTGCCTGACTTCAAATCCTAGGTCGGTTCCAGTAATCTTAAAACAAAATTTTTAAGTTTATTTGTTTATTTTGAGGGAGAGAGAGAGAGAGAATGGGGGAGGGGCAGAGAGAGAGGGCGGTGGGAGAGAGAGAATCCAAAGCAGGCTCCTCACTGTCAGTCCCCAATGTGAGGCTCAAACTCATGAACTGTGAGATCATGACCTGAGCCGAAACCAAGAGTCAGACGCTTAGTGGACTGAGCCACCCAGGCGCCGCCCCCCACCCCCCCAGCCCCCAGCGATCTTAGGCAAGTTGCTTGATCTCTCTGAACTTAGCCTCTTCATCTGTAAAATGGGTTCAGTAGGGTCCCTACTTTGTCAAGTTGTGTGAAAGTTGAATAAGACAAGACATGCGAAGTCTTAGCACACAGCCTGGATCACAGGAAGGATTTTTTAAATGTCACCTAGTAGTAATAGGGTCAGTTGATTTAACAGATGATGTATTCTAACTCCCTGCTTCTCAATGTTAATGTGCATGTGAATCACTTGGGAGCTTTCTTAACAATGCAGAATCTGTTTCCAGAAGTCTGGAGGGGAACCCACGATTCTGCATTTCCAGTAAGCTCCCTGGTGATGCCTGTGCTGCTGGCCCAAGGACCACACTTTGAGTAGCAAGGCTCTAGGTCAGGACGGAGCAGGACCTTGAGGGCTGGGGTTTGCCTGAGGAGTAGTGGTGTGTTATTTTGGAATGGGGGACCCTGCCGAAGGTGGGAGGAATCTGAGGACCTGTGTGGGGTTTGGGGTGGGCAGAAAGGCGAGTAGTAGAGGGGGCAAGAGGGGGCCCTGCAGACCAGTATCCTCAGCTCTTCAGATTGGGGCACAGGGGAGGAGAAAAGGATCGGGCTTCCCTTCCGGGGGGATTGGCCCTCCCCCTACAGATGACAGTCTTTGTGCTACATTGTGTCTGCCTGCCAAATGCTACCTCCATCTGTCCTCAGGGAGGAATGCTGAGACCGTGGAAGGGCCCAGGGGCTGGGAACAGCTGGTCCAGCAGGCAAGTAGCTCTGGGTTCCTGTTCACTGAGCAAGAATGACCCTCCCCCTGGGTTCCCCCACCCTACCACCCAGCTAGGGCTGTGCAGGACCTGTGGGACCCCTGGATTGCTGGGCTCCCACTGTCCGGGATGCGATCTGGCTCCTGCCCTGCCCCCCACAGACAGCACACATCTGCCATCCAGGGAAGCATTCTCAATCCCCTTCTGACCTCGACAGCCACCTTCTAGCTTTGGGACTCCGCCTGGTCACCCCTCTCAGACCTCACCTGATAAGATCCAACAGGGGAGAGAGGACAGGTTTTTTAGAGAGTCTGAATCACAACAGATTTCTAAGCAAAGCGTGTCTGTCAATACGTTTTAAATTTCAAGAGCCACTACTGAAGGGACTGCTTTTAAATAGTTCCCCACCTCATGCACTTTAATCATGAAAAAGCTCCTTTTGCTGGTTTTAGGTTTTTAGCAGATGCACATAGTTGATAAAATGTCAAGGAGCACGGAAAAGCTTGGAAAGGGAGGCCCAGCCACCCTCGCCACCTGCTTGCAGTGGGGCCATTCTGAACCCTTCCAGGTACTTTTGCTGGGGGTTCGTTCCTTATCTCAAGACAATAGGATTTTCTTCTCTGCATTGACTTGTGGACTTTGTTCTGCCAGAGTCCTCTCCCGTTTGCTCTCCAGTTTATTTACTCAGATGTGAGTGGTATCTTGTTGTAAACATGGGACAAGGTGAGTCTAGAGTTCTACTCGGCCATCTTTCCAAGCCTCTTTGAGACAATATGACTTTAACATGCTTTCTAGACTTATCAATTTTAATTTTTTTTAATGTTTGTTCATTTTTGAGAGAGAGAGAGAGAGAGAGCAAGTAGGGGAGGGGCAGAGACAGGGAGACACAGAATCTGAAGCAGGCTCCAGGTTCCAAGCTGTCAGCACAAAGCCCGACGCGGGGCTCGAACTCACAGACCATGAGATCATGACCTGAGCCTAATTCTGACGCTTAACCGACTGAGCCACCCAGGCACCCCTAGACTTAACAATTTTCGACATTATCTGTTAGCTTCCTGATTAACCCTAGCTTAAATAATCTGAGGCATTCCTCATTTGAATGCCTTTGTGAGTGTAAATACTACCTTTATATGTCTGCTCTTAGGCCCATCAGCCTTCCACAGTATATTTCGACTCTCCATAGGTCAAATGAAGACACTGATTTCTCGCTTTATTCCTTCCTATCAACCCTGGTCAGCTTTACTTTTTACTTTCCTTCAAAGTTTATTTATTTGTTTTGAGAGAGGGAAAGTGTACATGCACAAGCTGGGGAGGGGCAGAGAGAGAGAATCCCAAGCAGGCTCCATGCTGTCAGCACAGAGCCCGATGCTGGGCGCAATCTCATGGACACTGTGAGATCATGACCTGGGCAAAAATCAAGAGTCAGACTTTCACACGATGGTGGCACCCAGGCACCCCTGGTCAGCTTTGCTTTATGTTTTCAAGACTGACGTGCTATTACACAACTGCAAATCAGGTTTCTGTTCTTTGTTTACAGGCTGAATCTAAAAATTGAAAATCAGGAAACAGTGTTTACATGATTATTACTAGGCAAATATTGATGGTGGCTCAGCCAATTATGGTAACAGACTATAAGCACACTGTCTTTCTTATAAGTTTTTTGTTTGTTCAGGAGTTTCTTTTCTATTTGCCTTTCATTTCTTCACCCTATTTGCCTACATCATATCCTAGTTTTCTTTCAAACTTTCCATCACATCAGACATTCTAACAAGCAGAGAATTATACTAAAAATATTTAATCACAAACCAACTGAATTTAATTCAATATATGGGGATGATTCATAGCAGAGAGCAATCAATGGACAAAGCATGAGCCATCAAAGCACAGGGTAGGTACTGGGAGCCTCCTGCCATGCTGAGCATGAACTCCTCAGCACCTAGACCACGGTGAGGTCCAGGGGACCCAGTAAGAGACTGGGCGGTGGAAGAAGGGTGGCTCATGTCAGCTGCTATTTAACAAGCAATTCAGAAGTACTTCAACTGGCACATCAGGCCTGCTAACAAGTCGTTTTCCTCTGAATCATTCAGCCATCAGCTTCGTCTGAACTGGCTGCTTTCTGGTCCTGCTGCCTATCAGCCATTCTGGACCTCCTTCCACCCTGCCGTGCTATGGGATCCCCCGTGTCCTAGATCCCGTGTGTTCTTCCTTGTGTTACCCCCTTGTGTTTTAGCCCCTCGTTTTGCTAAATGTAATACCCAGTTTTGCCATTTGATATTAAATTCAGGGTATGCTATTAAACATATTTAACCACCGGGGCACCTGGGTGGCTCAGTCGGTTGAGCATCTGACTTCAGCTCAGGTCATGATCTTGCGGTTTGTGAGTTCGAGCCCCACGTCAGGCTCTGTGCTGACAGCTCAGAGCCTGGAGCCTGCTTCGGATTCTGTGTCTCCCTCTCTCTCTGCCCCTCCCCCACTCACATTCTGTCTCTCTCTCCTTCAAAAATAAATAAACATTAAAAAAACACATATTTAACCACCAACTCACTCAAAAATTTTAGTCACTTGACATCTTGTTACAAAGTGACACAAAGACTCTGATATTTGAAAATTTCACTTTTCTAAAATGAGCATCAGTGACATACTATAGTGGAAGTACCATATTTGCAATTGCTTGAAAGCCAGCAAAGGAGGGCGGGGCCCTCAGGAGTCCATTTGACCTGCTCTCAGGCAGCCTCAGGTGCCAGGAGCAATGCAGGACCGTCCAACACATCAGCTGTGTCATTAGCAATCTAGAGATAACTAATTATGTTCTTATTATTTAATTAAAAAAATTTTAAGTTTACTTATTTATTTTGAGAGAGCACACGCATGTGCGCAAGCAGGGGAGGGGCAGAAAGAGAGGGGAGAGAGAATCCAAGGCGGGCTCCCACCTGTCAGTATGGAGCCCCACGTGGGGTTCAAACCCACGAACTGCGAGATCATGACCTGAACTGAAACCCAGAGTCGGTTGCTTAACCAGCTGAGCCACCTAAGCACCCCTTATTTAATGAAAACTTAAATGAAAATAGAAGTTCTAAAATTGTCCTCCTGCATGCCAGTGGATTGTCTTGCACGAATCCTGAGGTACCCAGCTCTCACTTTGGGTGCCACTGCTTTATTCAACAAGTATTTGCTGAGTGTCTCTACCACTCCAGTCTCCTGTGCTCAGAAAGCTCACTGTTTAGAAGGGAATATAGGTAAGAGAAGAGAACACTACAACCAGAGTGATAGGTGATGGGATAGAGGGAACACACATGACTGTGGGGCACTAAGGAGGGACTTCACCCAGAGGAAAGATCATCTAAACAACTGCTTAGATGGATGTACAGGTAAGTGGGTGGATGGCTGGCTGGATGATGGATGGATGAATACACAGGTGGGTGGATGGATGAGGGGACGAATATGTGGGTTGAGAGGTGGGTGGATAGGTTGGTAGATGGATGGATGGATGGATGGATGGATGGATGAGTGGATGAATGGGGGGATTGGTAGGAGGGTCCACGAGTGGATATATGGGTGAGGTGACATCACAGAAGGCAGTGGGAAATGACAGCACAGTCCTGATTGGGGCAATCATCCTTTCCCTCAACTCTGCACATCTGAAAGATGGGGAAAATATCTGAGTCATCTCTGTTTTTCTGTGCCTGACAGAGGCCTAATACACAGTAGGTATTCAATAAATGTTTGTCAAGTATGTGAATCAATGAAAATTAATAATAAGCACCAGCCAGTTCAAAGAGGTCATGTAAGTCTCTTCCCCTTTCTGGGCCTCAGTTTTTCTCTGTAAAATACCTG
The DNA here is from genome assembly GCF_018350195.1 of Panthera tigris. NCBI lineage: Eukaryota > Metazoa > Chordata > Mammalia > Carnivora > Felidae > Panthera > Panthera tigris. Next base: position 121,232,244 of record NC_056668.1, on the reverse strand, counting down.
CCACCCAAACTTATAGTGCCGTCAGTGCTGCAAAGGGAGACTGTGCTTGGGGACCTATTTTAGATATCACCATGTGACAGACCTCAGGTACCTGGCGTCTTTAATTTACCACTTTAGTGTTCACACTGTGCCACTTTATGTGCATGCATGATTGTATTCAACACTGGCATAGGTATTGTTATAATTATGTCCATGTAGCAGACAAGGCTGCTGAGGCTCAGAGAGGCTAAGAAACTTTGAAGTCGGTTTGATTGGGATTGCAACCTTGCAAACTTGGCAAGTCACTTCCCTTCTCAGAACCTCTCAAAGATGGAACGGTAAAATGAGATAAAGCATGTAAAGCATCTGCACACATGAGGTAATTAGTGGTGATTCTCTTTGTTGGTCAAGCCAGGTAGTTGCAGAGAGGGGATTCAGTTCATTCTATCAATCGTGCTGAGGACCTCAAGTTAACTAACAAAAAAGATTAGGGGTGCCTGGGTGGCTCAGTTGGTTGGGCGTCCGACTTCAGCTCAGGTCATGATCTCACGGTTCGTGAGTTCAAGCCCCGCGTCAGGCTCTGTGCTGACAGCTCAGAGCCTGGAGCCTGCTTCAGTTTCTGTGTCTCCCTCTCTCTTTGCCCTTCCTCTGCTCATGCTCTGTCTTTCCGTCTCTCAAAAATAAATAAACATTTAAAAAAAGAAAAAAAGATTAACGTCCTGCTTAGTGTTCCAGTGTATGTAAGGAAGAGTCCAAGAACACATTTTGTAACTTGTATTGTGTAGCGTAACTAAAATAATCATGGTGATGGGCATTAAGGAGGGCACTTGTTGGGATGAGCCCTGGGTGTTATAAATAAGTGATGAATCACTAAATTCTACCCCTGAAACCATTATTACGCTGTATGTTAACTAACTTGGATTTAAATTAAAAAATAATCAGTGAACAGCTGTGGCCTTCCCCAGTCCTAAGGCAACGAGTTTCCCTAGCCATTCAGGGTTCTGCCGCCTCCTGTGTGGCCTTAGGTGTCATTTCTTTCCCCCGCCTGTCCCCTGGTGGTAAAAATGGGCACCACAGGCTCAGCTTCCAGCCAATATTCCATCCAGAGTAGCCCGGCTCGCCGCTGTCTCGCTACGCCATCTAGTGACTGTTGTTAACACTGCAGAACAAGAAAGGGATTCTAGGAGTTGGACCCCACTCCCCTGCGCCACCACCCACTGCGCGATCTTGAGCATATGGCTTAACTTCCCTGAATGTTAGTCTCCACATTGGTAAAATGAGTAATGCACCTACCTCAAAGAGTTTTTGTGATAAATAAGATAATTGGGGTAAAACACCTAGCCAGAAACAATGATCCATGGAAATTTAGCCCCTCTCAATAAAATGAAAAATTAAATTGCACGATTAGATTCTTACAAGCTGGATCATTGGCTTTGTAAAAGAATAAAGGGTCATAAAGCAGGTGAGTTTTGAAGGCATGGAGAAAAGGGCAAAGGGAATTGTTAGGACGATGTGGGACGTAGGCCATGACTCAGGAGTGTAGATGTGGAGTCAAGTGGACATTCAAGAGCCAGTGGATGACTTTGAGAAGCAACCTATGCTTGTGTCCTTAGGATGCAGATATGTGAAGGTCACAGGACACAGCAGAGCAGAAGCCATGAACAACAGCAAATTTTCTAGTGGGGCCAGGCCAGTCAAGGAGGGCTCCCTGGAGGAGAGGATATTTAGTTAGGGTAGGATCTGGAGAATGAGGAAGGGCTCAGGGATGGGCTGGTGGTTCTAGACCAGGAAAGGGGAGAAAGGAGAGGTGTGAGCAAAGGGCCCAGGGGCTTTGTGAAAGAGACCAGCCAGAGAGAAGCAGGAGCAGGAAGTCAGACTAGACCACTCTAGGGCCAGGAGCTTCACCTGGACCCTCTGGAATGGGAGGAGCCCACAAAAATATTCAAACACAGACTGACGTAAGGCAGATGCTGTGTACAAATTTGACATCTCCGTGCAAGGTGAATGGCAAGAACAGTTAGATTGGTCGAATGCACAAAGAATTCAAAGCAACAATCCCTGAAACGGGTATTAGGTGGGAACAGCCGTCTGGTGGCACCAGCACTTTTCAGCAGGCTCTGCTGGCCCTACTGCCGGGTAGGATTGTTTCATACTCAGCCAGAGCCCTCCTCAGGCTGCAGCTGCCTCCTCAGAGCTAATCAAGCGGCCCATCCTCCCTGCCGTATTAGGAGAAGCGGCAGCTCCTATCAGCCAGAGGCGGCCAGACGATGTAGGGCCAATCCTACACCCGCTGAGCATCAGAATTACCCGGAGACCAGGGGCGCTTGTGAAAAACCAAATTCCCCAGCTTCAGCCCAGAACGGATCGGGTAGAATCTCTGGGGTTTGGTCCTAGAATCAGAATTTTTAATAGCTCAGCAAGTGTTGGAGATATGTCTCCAGGCTTAGGGGTACCGGTGAGGAGAAAGAGCAGGGATTTGGAGTCAGACAGACCCAGGGCAAATCCCAGGCCCATTCCTTTGCAGGGAAAAACTTCTTTACCAAAAAACTACTTTAAATATAAAGACATCAATAGATTAAAGGAAAAAGGATAGAAAAGGATGTACCATACTAACCAAAAGAAAGCTGGAGTGGTTGTGTTAATATCAGATGAAGTAGATTTCAGATCAAAGAATATTTGAAGGGATAGAGAAAGTGTTTTCATAATAATAAAGGGACAATCTATCAAGTATCCATAACAATCCAAAACATGTATGCATCTAGTAACAGCTTAAAAATACACGAAGTAAAAAAAAAGTACACAAAGTAAAAACTAATAGAAGTGAAAGGAGAAAGAAACAAGTATGTAATTACGGTAGATGCAACCTCTCATTCAATAAGTGATAGAACAGGGGCGCCTGGGTGGCTCAGTCAGTTAAGTGTCCGACTTCGGCTCAGGTCATGACTCACGGTTTGTGGGTTTGAGCCCCGTGTTGGGCTCTGTGCTGACAGGTCAGAGCCTGGAGCCTGCTTCAGATACTGTCTCTCTCTCTCTCTCTCTCTGCCCCACCCCTGCTCACACTCTCTCTCTCTCTCAAAAATAAATAAAACATTAAAAAAAAGAGACATATCAGGGTTCGTTTCAGCTCTCAGACCCAACGGATTCAACAGGGGCTTAAACCCACAGCCATGTTCTGTTTTATGTTTTTCTTCTCCCAAAAGAAGTCCAGGTGGGCACTCCGGGCAGGTGTTGAGGCTCTAGCAAGCTCTCCAGCACCCAGACCGCCCCCCATCTTTTTGGCTCCACCGCACGTGAGTACGATCGTTATAATTGCCTCAAGATCCAAGACGGCAGTGGAGTTAGTCATTACATCTCCTTCCAGCTAGTGGAAAGGAAGAAGGGGGAAAAGGAAGACTGGATGTGAGTTAAGCGAGCCTCTTTTTAAGTAACCTTCTCAGAATTTCTCCATGATGTGTTCACATCTACTGGCCAGAACCAAGTTACATGGCCACAACCACTTCCAAGAGAACCTGGGAGATACCTTCCTTATTGTGAACAGCCATGTACCCAGCTAAATACCAGGGATCTGTTACTACCTAAAAGGGGGGAGGATAGACTGCCCAGAACTTTCCAGGGAGAGGTGTGGCTTACGAAAAGATGGTTATTCACTGCAACCTTACTCAGGAGAGTACACATACTGACAAGGTGCCTGATGTCAGTCCTGCAGAACTACCACTTCAGGGACCTTCCGAGGAGCCTGCGGGAGAGCCTGAGGGAGGAAGAGCTGGAGCCCGACCGGGAGGAAACTTCACAGAGCTAGCGAGCCAGAGGAGCTGGGGCGGGAGAGGAAGGGCATGTTCACAGCTTGAAAAGCAACGCAGACCTATAGAAGCACGGGCTTCTGAGCAGCTGAAGGATTTCACTCCGGAGCAGTCACCCGAGCTGGAAACGGAGCAGGTCTCAGGGTGGGTGGCATCGGAGGAAGCCAGCTGGAAGAGTCAGGACAGAGAATGCCTCCACCATGAGCAGGGATGACTTCTCCAGATCCCGGAGGAGAACAAGAGGAGAAAGGTAGGGCAGTGGTTGGAGATGGAAGAAGAGATTGAAAGAGGAGTTTTTTCCTTCCCCAAAGGACTGAAAGAGAATTAGGAGCAGATGGGAAAATGGGGCGCCTGGATGGCTCAGTGGGTTAAGCATCAGGCTCTTGATTTCCGCACAGATCATGATCTCACGGTTTGTGAGATAGAGCCCCACATCAGGCTCTGCGCTGACAGCACAAGGATCCTCCCCCTCTTTCTTCCCCAGCCCCCATCTCTCTCAAAACAAATAAATAAACATTTAAAAAATAATAATAAATGTAGATGGGAAGAAGCCAGTGGAGAAAACAGTTAAATAAAACCTGGAGAAGAGGAGAAAAGTTGAAGTCTGGAATTCTCCCCTCCTGTCTTGCCCGCAGAATTCCAGACTCAAGTGACTTGCTTCTAGGAAGGAGGGCACCTCTCCACTGGGGACTGGGGGGCAGGGGCAAGAGGACAGACCTGGGCAGGGGGACACAGGACACAGATGTTACAGAGAAAAGCTGACTGTGATTCCTTTCCCACCACCACACTCTCAGATCAGAGGGTCAGAGAGGAAAGTGATTACTCCCCTCTTCCTGGCAGAGACTGGTGGTTAAGAGGTTAATGGAGACTTTAGAGGCTCCTGGGATGTGCCCATTGTTTTGCTGACTATATCAATGGATGTAAAGGGAGGCCTGGGGCAATCTAGGTGCAGAGGCAAGAATGGGCTACATTGCTCTGAACCAGAAGGTGTGGAGGTTGTGGTTGCTGGACTGTGAATAAAGACAAAACAGGGCAAGGAAGAGGTGGGGTCCAACTGGCGAAAGCAGCTGAGGGAATTTTTAAGAACAGGAAATTCTAATGTTTGATTTTAGGCTGTTTGCGTTTCTGTGCTGTAAATTCCACTGGTCTCCAAAATGATCGGTAAAATCTGCCATACCTGCAAATGCTTTGTCTGAGTGGTGAGGGAACCCTCTGGGATCTGGATCTCCCTTAGACTCCTGAGGAGGTTCTGGCAGGATGCTGAAAGAGCCCCCTCTGAGAAGTGGCGGCAAAGTCACCTGCTGAGAGTGTGAGTGGGGCAGGGCTGGAGCCCGTGGAGGGATTTGCAAAGAGCTGCTGTGGCACCTTGGGGAAAGAACTCCTGGTGGCATTGAGGACCCAGCTGAGTTGAAGTCACAAGGTTATAGTCTCCCAGCCCGAGACCAACAGCTCTAGGCCACATGGAAGTGGCACAAAGGGGCAGACAATTGGGTTTCTTAGGAACTGGGGACCTTGGGGGATGGATAGGACAGCTCGACAGAGGGGCAAAGAGTTTGAAGTTACCACAAGAGGTGGAAAGCTTGGCCTGAAGAGCAGTGGAGCCTGGAGGGGTTGACAGGGAGAAGCTCAAGTCACATCAAAGTCTTCCAGATCTCACTGAGGAGAGCCAGAGGGACAGGGACTGTCTGTACACTGGGCAACATGTGGACTTAAGATGCTCATGGTCAGGGGCCTGTGGCTCTGTGATGGAGAGGTCTGGAGTATAGTCGTGGGAACCAGTGGCTCAGGGAGAAGAGGGGTGAAGATTCTGGGAAACATGGCTGTCTAGGGTCCGAGAGGCTAGGGCACATGACAGGTCATCCGTGTAGGCACTGGAGTACCCCGGGTGAGGAGGAAGGCAGTGAGAGGGAGGTGCCTGGCAGGGTAAGTCAGCCCCCAGCAGGGGAAGAGGGCTGCATGGTTATATGGCAGAACCCCCAAGGGAGCGGGGGATTTCTTGCGGCAGGGGTGGGGGGCTGGGGGCAGGGGGGCGGCAGCTTGGTAAGGGCATGGAGAATAGGGAGGCCTGGGGTATCAGGCACAAAGGAGAATGCATCAACGGCATTGAGGGTTTCTGCAGAGGAGCAGTGTCCTGGGGGCCAAACGGTGAAGGCAGATGGTGCAGGAGGTCTTTGGTAAGAGGGTTAAGGACAAAGGGTTTCTTTTCCCCATGAAACAGGAGTAAGCAAGGGCTCATTTTGAGGGACAGGGTACTCCTCACTGCCATGTAACTGCCTGGCTGCTCGGTCCCTCTCTTAAGGCAGACATAGTTAGGGGTCGTTACATGGAAGGGTCGTCCCCTTCCATGGGGGACCCTGAAGGGGCCTCCAAACCCTCAACACCGCTTTCCTGGGGAAGTCGCCACCAATGGATTAAGTCAGGGGTTGACAAATTACAGTCCACCAGGCTAAATGTGACCTGCCACCTGTTTTTTGTAAATGAGGTTTTATTAAAACACAACCAGCCCATTCATTTATGTAGTGTATTGTATGCATGTAATGTATTATCTGTGACTGCTTTCATGCTACGAGGGCAGAAATGGTACAGATATGATACAGCCCATAGAGCCTAAGATCTTTACTATCGGGTCCCTTAAAAAATGTAGCTCAATTAGAATCTAGGTGAGACATTAAATGCACTTGTTCTCCCTGGATCTTGTTTTCCCTGATCAAGACTAACTGCATTCCTTAAATGAAAAAAAAAATCCTATTTTTTTTCTTTGTCAATATTCCTGTCTTGTAATAAATTGCAAAACAGCATGCTACTTTTCAAAGTTGAGCAAATGAATTTTTACATATTAATATATTCATGTAGCCACCACCCAGACCGTGATAAATTATATATCCAGCCCCCAGGAGGTCCCTTTGTGCTCCTTCTTAGTCAATATCTCCACCTCTGTTGTGACCTCTATCACTGTTAGTTTTGCCTGTTCAAGTTCATATGAACAAAACGATACAGCAGGTAGCCTTTTGTGCCTGACTTCTTTAATTCAATATGTGTCTGTGAGATTCATCCCCATTGCTGCATATATCCATACTTTATTCCTCTTTACTGCTGTGTGGTATGCCATTGCCTGGCCATCCACAGGCTTGTGGGTTTTTTTTCAATTCATTCTTCTATTGATGCACAATTATTGTTTTGTTTTAGTTTGGGGCTATCATGGAAAAGGTTGTGATGAACAATCATATATGTGTCTTTTGTCAGACGTATGTTCATTTCACTTGAATATATGCCTAGAAATGGAATTTCTGGATCATGGAGTAGGTGTTCATCTTTAGTAAATATTCCATACAGTTTTCCAAAATTGAATCAGCTTATACCGATCTGTAGACTGCATTTAAATGGCATGAGAGCCTTAGCTACAGGAGTGATGGCTCCTAAGAGCAAACTCTCTGGTGTTAGCGAAGAAATAAGGGAAATACCAGAACAAAATTTCCTGGAAATCATAGCACGAAGGTTTGTGGTGCTCAACTGGTGCAGATATGGATCAGCGGGATGTCATTTTTTTTTAAGTTTATTTTTATTTTTTATTTGTTTATTTTTTTAAATTTCATTTTTTAAAAATTTACATCCAAATTAGTTAGCATATAGTGCAACAATGATTTCAGGAGTAGATTCCTTAGTGCCCTTACCCATTTAGCCCATCCCCCCTCCCACAACCCCTCCAGCAACCCTCAGTTTGTTCTCCATATTTATGAGTCTCTTATGTTTTGTCCCCTTTCCTGTTTTTATATTCTTTTTGCTTCCCTTCCCTATGTTCACCCGTTTTGTATCTTAAAGTCCTCATATGAGTGAAGTCATATGATTTTTGTCTTTCTCTGACTGACTCATCTCACTTAGGGTAATACCCTCCAGTTCCATCCACGTAGTTGCAAATGGCAAGATTTCATTCTTTTTGATTGCCGAGTAATACTCCATTGTGTGTGTGTGTGTGTGTGTGTGTGTGTGTGTGTATCACCTCTTCTTTATCCATTCACCCATCGATGGACATTTGGGCTCTTTCCATACTTTGGTTATTGTGGATGGTGCTGCTATAAACATTGGGGTGCATGTGTCCCTTCGAAACAGCACACCTGTATCCCTTGGATAAATGCCTAGTAGTGCAATTGCTGGGTCATAGGGTAGTTCTATTTTTAGTTTTTTAAGGAACCTCCCTACTGTTTTCCAGAGTGGCTGCACCAGCTTGCATTGCCACCAACAATGCCAAAGAGATCCTCTTTCTCTGCATCCTCGCCAACATCTGTTGTTGTCTGAGTTGTTAATGTTAGCCATTCTGACAGGTGTAAGGTGGGATCTCATGGTGGTTTGGATTTGTATTTCCCTGATGATAGATGATGTTGAGCATTTTTTCATGTGTCAGTTGGCCATCTGGATGTCTTCTCTGGAGAAATGTCTATTCATGTCTTTTGCCCATTTCTTCACTGGATTATTTGGGTTTTTTTGGTGTTGAATTTGATAAGTTCTTTATAGATTTTTGGATACTAACCCTTTATCTAATATGTCGTTTGCAAATGTCTTCTCCTATTTTGTCAGTTGCCTTTTAGTTTTGCTGGTTGTTTTCTTGGCTGTGCAGAAGCTTTTTATTTTTATGAGGTCCCAGTAGTTCATTTTTGCTTTTGTTTCCCTTGCCTCTGGAGACGTATTGAGTAAGAAGTTGCTGTGGCCAAGATCAAAGAGGTTTTTGCCTGCTTTTTGCCAGGATTTTGATGGCTTCCTGTCTTACATTGAAGTCTTTCATCTGTTTTGCGTTTACTTTTGTGTATGGTATAAGAAAGTTGTCCAGGTTCATTCTTCTGCCTGTCGCTGTCCAGTTTTCCCACCACCACTTGCTGAAGAGACAGTCTTTATTCCATTGGATATTCTTTCCTGATTTGTCAAAGATTAGCTGGCCATATGTTTGTGGGTCCCTTTCTGGGTTCTCTATTCTGTTCCATTGATCTGAGTGTCTGTTCTTGTGCCAGTACCATACTGTCTTGATGATTACAGCTTTGTAGTATAGCTTGAAGTCTGGGATTGTGATGTCTCCTGCTTTGGTTTTCTTTTTCAAGATTGCTTGGCTATTTGGGCTCTTTTGTGGTTCCATACAAATTTTAGGATTATTTGTTCTAGCTCTGTGAAGAATGATGGTGTTATTCTGATAGGGATTGCATTGAATATGTAGATTGCTTTGGGTAGTATCGACATTTTAACAATATGTGTTCTCCCTATGCAGGAGCCTGGAATCTTTTTTTCATTTTTTTTGTGTCTTCTTCAATTTCTTTCATAAGCTTTCTATAGTTTTAAGTGTATAGATTTTTCACCTCTTTGGTTAGATTTATTCCTAGGTATTTTATGGTTTTTGGTGCAATTGTAAATGGGATCGATTCCCTAATTTCTCTTTCTGTCACTTCATTGTTGGTGTATAGGAATGCAACCGATTTCTATACATTGATTTTATATCCTGCAGCTTTCCTGAATTCATTAATCAGTTCTAGCAGTTTTTTGGTGGAATCTTTTGGGTTTTCCATTAGAGTATCATGTCATCAGCAAAGAGTGAAAGTTTGACCTCCTCCTGGACAATTTGGATGCCTTTTATTTCTTTGTGTTGTCTGATTGCAGAGGCAAAGACTTCCAATACTATTTGAATAACAGTGGTGAGAGTGGACATCCTTGTCTCGTTCCTGACCTTAGGGGGAAAGCTCTCAGCTTTTCCCTGTTGAGGATGATATTAGCATTGGGTCATTCATACATGGCTTTTATGATCTCGATGTATGACCCTTCTATCCCTACTTTCTTGAGGGTTTTTATCAAGAAAGGATGCTGTATTTTGTTAAATTCTTTCTCTGCATCTTTTGAGAGGATCATATGGTTCTTGTCCTTTCTTTTATTGATGTGGTGAGTCATGTTAATCGTTTTGTGGATACTGAGCCAGCCCTGCATCCCAGGTATAAATCCCACTTGGTTGTGGCGAATAATTTTTTTAATGTATTGTTGGAGCTGGCTGGCTAATATCTTGTTGGGGATTTTTGCATCCATGTTCATCAGGGAAATTGGTCTATAGTACTCCTTTGTAGTGGGGTCTCTGTCTGGTTTTGGAATCCAGGTAATGCTGCCCTCATAGAAAGAGTTTAGAAGTTTTCCTTCCATTTATATTTTTTGAAACAGTTTCAAGAGAATAGGTGTTAACTCTTCCTTAAATGTTTGCTAGAATTCCTGTGGAAAGCCATCTGGCCCTGGACTCTTGTTTTTTGGGAGATTTTTGATTACTGATTCAATTTCCTTACTGGTTCTGGGTCTGTTCAAATTTTCTATTTCTTCCTGTTTCAGTTTTGGTAGTATATATGTTTCTAGGAATTTGTCCATTTCTTCCAGATTACCCATTTTATTGGCATATAATTGCTCATAATATTCTCTTATTGTTTTTATTTCTGCTGTGTTGGTTGTTATCTATCTGTGTTGGTTGGTTCTATCTGTGTTGGTTGTTGTTATCCACTTTCATTCTTGATTTTATTTATTTGGGTCCTTTCCCTTTTCTTTTTGATCAAACTGGCTAGTGGTTTATCAATTTTGTTAATTCTTTCAAAGAACCAGCTTCTGGTTTCATTGATCTGTTTTACTGTTTTTTTGGTTTCGATAGCATTAATTTCTGCTCTAATCTTGATCATTTCCTGTCTTCTGCTGGTTTGGGGTTTTATTTGCTGTTCTTTTTCCAGCTCTTTAAGGCGTAAGGTTAGTTTGTGTATCTGAGGCCATTCTTCCTTCTTTAGGAAGGCCTGGATTGCTATATACTTTCCTCTTATGACCGCCTTTGCTGCGTCCCAGGGGTTTTGGGTTGTGGTGTTATCATTTTCATTGACTTCCATATACTTTTTAATTTCCTCTTTAACTGCTTGGTTAGCCCATTCATTCTTTAGTAGGATGTTCTTCAGTCTCCAAGTATTTGTTACCTTCCTTTCCAAATTTTTTCTTGTGGTTGATTTCGAGTTTCATAGCATTGTGGTCTGAAAATAGTTTATTTATTTATTGTGAGAGGGGGCAGAGAGACAGAGAGAGGAGAAAATCCCAAGCAGGCTCCACACTGTCAGCACAGAGCCTGACATGGGGCTTCATTTCATGAACCATGAGATCATGACCTGAGCCAAAATCAAGAGTCAGATGCTCAACTGACTGAGCTACCCAGGCACCCCTAGATGTCATTAATGCCACACAAAATGGAGGATGCCTCCCTGGGCTACCAGAACTGGGAGAATGCAGGCTTGGGCTGAGGCCTCACAGGCCACTCAGAATGATGTCTGCCAATGTTTGGCTTATGCTAACCATACTCATAGGAGACTGATGTACCCCCTTCTCCAAGAAGGAGGTGTATTCACAGCACTGAGACCCTAATCTGGAGTCAGGAAAGTTCTGAATGTGTCAATGTGCTAAGATGGTAAAGTATTAGTCATTCAGCTGCTTAGGAACTGTGAGCCCTGAACCAGAATGTCCTAAAACAATCTCTTACTCCAGGGCTGAGGTTCCTCTCTGGTGGCAGGACTCCCCCGAACCTCTCTATCCAGGGTCTCTCCTTTTTGGACAGTAACCTACTTTTCTCTCTGAACCCCAGGTTTTCTCTGCTGCATGATTCTTGAGGTGGGTTCATGCCCCTGAATTAGCTGTAGTCTCTCTGTGCTACTCTGCCTATCCCAAGAGACATTCCCTGCAGATTCATCAGATCTTACAATTCCAAGGACTTGCTATTGTATTTGCCTTAAAATTTGGTTTAGGAGAGACTCAGTTTCTATATCCCATATGAATCTATCAGGAAAATAGACACACAAGTCAAGAGCTTAGGAGATCTTGTTGGACTGGATTCAGACTTGATAAAAGAAGTAGATGAGCTCATTGAGGTACGTAAAGCAGAAGGCTTAGAAGTTAACCTCAGGGAACACATCAAAATTTTAGGGCAGATGGAGCAGAGTACCAAGATCTAGAAAGAAACACATATTTTTTGAAAATAAGAACATAATCCTGCCAACATGCAATACTGTTCAATAGATTGGAATATTTGTTTCAGAAGGCTTTGTGCTGTAAGTATTGGTACCTATAAGAGCTTCCCCAGGACTTAAGCCCCAGAAGGACTTTGGAGTAGATTCTGAGATCTCTGACTACCTGCTCTGACCACATCCATCTCAGAGAGTTCTTTGAGGGTATCTCTTGGATTCTGCCTCTGCAAGCTGGGGAGCAACATTTACCTGGACATCCCCTAGCCAGTGTGAGATGTGTTACTGCAGAAATGAGAGCTCAAGGGTAGTGGAGGAGATGGTGCTTTGGGATCATACCCAACTTTGTGTGGAGAACAAAGTTTAGGCTAGATGAGGACAGTGGCCAAGTCTGCCTCATCTCCACTTTTCTATTACAATGTTTGGCTCTGTCGGGTACTCAATACATATTTGTTGAATATATGTATGGATAAATAGATAAATGAATGGGTGCGTGAATTAGTGGATGAATGGATGAGAGGATGGATTGATGGATGGATGGATGGATGGATAGTGGGTGGATGGAGGGTAGGGTGAGGTTTCAGTCAATATTGGTTTTCCAATATCATTAGGTTTGCTGCCCTCCCCCTTTCCCACCGCCCAAGCCAGCAGGACTCCTCTGAAAAAATATGGAGGTCCTTTACTTAATCTTTCAAACTTCAGGGATAATAATACAGATTTCTCTTTCAACCCTGAGGTTTATGTTTACTTAACAAAAATATTGTACATGTGGACTCAAACCTTACCAGAAAATAAGATCGAGGGATTGATATATGTGGATTTATAAAACTTCTAATATATTTAAGTAGCCTCTACAAAAACACAAGAGTATCACTCAAAACAACAACTACTACTACCATCTTAATGGCATTTAAAATATTTTTTTATTTAAAAAAAGTTTTTTTCATGTTTATTTATTTAAAAAAAAAATTTTAACGTTTATTCATCTTTGAGAGACAGAGAGAGACAGAGCATGAGCAGGGAAGGGGCAGAGGGAGGGAGACACAGAAGCAGGCTCCAGGCTCTGAGCTGTCAGCACAGAGCCCGATGCGGGGCTTGAACTCACAAACTGCGAGATCATGACCTGAGCCGACGTCGGATGCTCAACCGACTGAGCCAACCAGGCGCCCCAATGTTTATTTATTTTTTAGAGAGAGAGAGAAAGAGCGAGTGGGGGAGCAGCAAAGAGAGAGAGAGACACAGAATCTGAAGCAGGCTCCAGCTCTGAGCTGTCAGCACAGAGCCTGACATGGGGCTTGAACTCATGAACCGCAAGATCATGACCTGAGCTAAAGTTGGCTGCTTAACTGACTGAGCCCCCCAGGCGCCCCTAAAACATTTTAGATTGGCAATAATGTGCCATATATAATTAATTCACAAAAAATATTTTCAGGATCTTCCTTCTCTAAAATTTCAAAACAATAAAAAGTGGAGGTGGGAGGATTCCTATACATCCACTTGCCTTGCTGCAAATACTATGCATCTAAAAGCACTATTTTTTATCTCCATGCAAATATTCAAAGCCTTTCTGACATTATGATATGGGTCCCTAAATCATAACTGGAGTGACTCACCGTTCGTTCTGCCTCCATTGTAATGGTTTCTGATTGTGAAAAAAGGACTCAGACATCCAGCCACGTAGTTCAGCATTTTGATCTAGAGGGATGCAAAACTGAGGAGGAATTTCTGTACCTACCCCGTCTACTTTACAAGGTTTCTAGAAGAATCCCCAAAGAAAAATAGATGAGAGGCCCTTTGTGACTCTCCAGGCTCTGTGTAGCTTCATGCAATTCGTGTTGTATGTATTAGAAAACAATCAACCTTCCACAGAGACTCTCACAGGTCAGATCATGTCACTCACCTGCTCAGAAGGCTCTGGCACCTCCACTCACATGGCACGTTTGAGCAAGCCCTGCCCACAACCTGCAGGGCTACCTGTGATCCAACCATCCCAACCATTAAGCTCAGCTCTTACAATAACCCTTCTACCAAGGGATTCGACTTGCCAAACTTGATCCCACCCCAGGACCTTGGGACTTGCCATTCCTTTTGCCTGGCATGCTCTTCCTCCTGATATTCCTACTTCTTCAGTTCTCTGATCAAATGCTTTCTCTGCACAGAGAACTTTCTTCACCAGCCCCATCTAAAATACCATCCATGGGGCTCCTGGCTGGTTCCATTGGTAGAGCATGTGGCTCTTGATCTCGGGGTTGTGAGTTCAAGCCTCACATGCAGTATAGAGATTACTTTAAAAAAATGTTTAAAATACCATCCACCTCCTATTCTAGTCCCTCACCCTGATTTTTTTCTCTTCATGGCAATAACTTATTAATTTATTTATTATGTGTCTCCTCAACTAGGAGGGAACATCCACAAAGGCAGAGAATTGTCTGTCTTTTTCACTGGTGTGTACATGGCACTTAGAACATCAGTAGGTGTTTTTATTAGTTATCTGTTGCTGCATACACAAAGGTAGTGGCTTAAAACGACACACATCTATTACCTCAGAGTTTGTGTGAATCAAGAATCCAAGCATGGCTTAGCTGAGTCCTCTGCTTTGGGACTTCTCATGAGGCTGCAGTTAAGGAGTTGGCTAGGAGTTGGATTCTTATCTGAAGATCTGATTGGGGAAGAATCTACCTCCAAGCTCATATGGTTGTTGGGAGGATTCAGTTCCTTTGGGTTGTTGGACTCAGAGTTTCAGTTCCTTTCTGGGTATTGTCTGGAGTCTGCCCTCAGTTGCTTGCCAGAGGGTCTATCCACAGCTTAGCTCACAATATGGCATCTTGCTTCATCCAAGTGATCAAGGGAAAGAGTCAGTTAGCAAAACAGAAGTTACGTGTTATGTAATATAATCACAGAAGCATCGTCTTGTCACCTTTGCCATATTGGTTAAAAGCAACTCACAAGTCCTGCTCACCTTCAAAGTGAGGGGGTTATACAAGGGTATGAATACTAGGAGGTGGAGATCATTGGGGACTATTTTAGAGTCTATCTGCCACATTACTTGCTCAATAAACACTGAATATTTTTAATCCAATGTACAAATTGACACTGGGGAAGGAAAGCTGTAAGATTCAAGATTCTTGCAATTTATTTCTTGCACAATGTAGAACTTCTGTGAAATTTACTTATCCTTTTCCCAACTTCCCTCTGATGTTCTATGACCAGCCTGGTCTGCTTGCCTGCATGAGCTGCCCCAGGCTTTGAAGATTCACCCAAGAGAAGTGACCCACACACAACCCAGACCCTTCAAGAATCTATAATCTGAAACTCACCATTCACAGAGTTTATTCCTTATCCACAAGGATCCCTGGAATTGGTCAGTTGCGTCCTTATACATTACAAGCTGGAAGTGGTGTCCTTGAATGGTTACTTTGCATTTATGAGGTCTTGCTGCTAGCCAAGTTAATAATGCATCTAATAAAAAGAAAGAAAGAAATATATTGTTCAGTAAGGTAGATATTATTAATATGATTCTGTTTTAAAAGGGCCATTACTTCAGAGTCTTGATGTCTGGCATGCTGTTAAGAAGTTTTTTTTTAACGAATCGCCATGACAACAGAGAGAGCCCCACTTCCCCTGAGTCGATTACAGATTTGTCCATGTAGGGAATTGGAACACATCCAGCTTACTGGGAATCCTTTTCTGTCTCCTTTGGCAAAAGCCCTGGCTTATCATCCAGAGTGAGCAGGAGTCTCAAATCCATCAATATTCACTAATGAAGTCGTCGCCATTCATTAACAGAGACTTGATCAGCAGACGTTTATTGATTGCCAGGCACATGCAAGGCACTCTGGAGGATTCAGAGACATTGCTGTCTGAAGGATTGATGTGTCCACTGCGTGACAAGTTCCAGCCCCTCCAGGCAGAAGGAGCCATGTGGGACTGAGCTCTGGGTGGGACAGACCCTGCTCAAGGACCTGGGACTTAAACGGTGAAGAACCGTGATGTCATGATGTGCACATTGGACAGTTCTGACCTGTGAGGGGATTCCTGGTGTGCAGGGTTGGGCTGCATGGATGAGAGACCTAAGACAGTGGGTGAAAACCTGCCCTGGGTCTTAATTTTATATAAACTCTAACTCCAAATTGCTGGGTCACCTTGGGCATGCCACAGGACCTCTCTAGCCATTACTTTCATCCCTTACATGAAATAGGATTACATTTCTTCTTGGTGAACCTGCAGTGATCACATTGTGATCTGTTGCTTGTTTGACCAGACAGGCCTTTGAACCTGCTCAGGCAGTGATGACCCACTGTTGTCTTAGAGGTGCTCAACACAGTGCTGGGCATGCCCTAACACTCAACAAGTGAATGAATGAGAATTGAAGCCTTCCTGCAACCACTCCATTCTTTGCCAACCCCTCCACACTGCTATTATACTGGCCTCTCACTCTTCCAAAGGAAATCCAGGACAGTAGAAAGCACCCTAGTGATCCCAGGCCTGCTTCCCACCCCAACCTATGGCGCAACTCAACTTTTCTACTTTGGATAATTTTTCAACCCAGGAAGGGTCCAAAGGAATGGGATAAGGTGTTGAAGCCAGGTATGATGGATAGGGAGAAGGGGGCAGGGGAGGAAGGAACAAGTCAGAACTGTTTTGCTTCCTGTAAGATGTGTGAGAATATGTTGGATGCTCTGTGCAGTGAGGGAGCAGCTCCATACTCAATTGGCAAGATGAAGAAACAAAAAATGGAATGGTACAAATAAAAAGCAAATAGTAAAATGGTAGCATTAAACCCAACCAAATTATTAATCTCATTAAATTAAAATAGTTTAAACACTTCAAACAGAAGGCAGAATGTCAGATTGAATAAAAAAGGAACATACAACTTTATGATGCTTACCAAAAACCTACTTTAAATATAAAGACATCAATAGATTAAAGGAAAAAGGATAGAAAAGGATGTACCATACTAACCAAAAGAAAGCTGGAGTGGTTGTGTTAATATCAGATGAAGTAGATTTCAGATCAAAGAATATTTGAAGGGATAGAGAAAGTGTTTTCATAATAAAGGGACAATCTATCAAGTACCCATAACAATCCAAAACATGTATGCATCTAATAACAGCTTAAAAATACACGAAGTAAAAATTAATAGAAGTGAAAGGAGAAAGAAACAAGTATGTAATTATGGTAGATGCAACCTCTCATTCAATAAGTGATAGAACAGGGGCGCCTGGGTGGCTCAGTCGGTTAAGTGTCCAACTTCGGCTCAGGTCATGATCTCATGGTTTGTGGGTTTGAGCCCCGTGTTGGGCTCTGTGCTGACAGCTCAGAGCCTGGACCCTGCTTCAGATTCTGTGCCTCCCTCTCTCTCTGCCCCTTCCTCACTCAGGTTCTATCTCTCTTTCTGTCTCTCAAAACTAAATAAACATTAAAAAAAATTTTTTTTTTAATAAGTGATAGAACAAATAGAAAATCAGTGAGGATTGGAAATCAGCTGACTTAATTCAGTCAATCAGCTTGACTTAATTCATATTTATAGGACACTCTACACAACAACAGCAGTAGGGACATTCTTTTCCAGAACATTATCAAGTTAAACTATATTATGGGCCATAAATAGGTCCCAATAAATTTCTTAAGAATCAAAGCCTACAAAATAGGTTCTCTGACCACAATGGAGTAAAATTAGAATTCAATAACAGAAATATAGCTGGAAAATCCCCACATATTCAGAAATGAAACAGACTATTAAATAACCCATGGCTCACTCTCTGCCTCTCCCCCGTTCATGCTCTGTCTCTCTCTGTCTCAAAAATAAATAAACGTAAAAAAAAAAAAAAAAAATTTAAATAACCCATGGCTCAAAGAACAATCAGAAAGTATTTTGAACTGAATATAAATGAAAACAACACATCAGAATTTCTGAAACACAGTTAAAGCAATGATTAAAAGGAAATTTGTGCCACTAAAAGCCTGTATTAGAATATAAGGAAAGTCTTAAATCAGAGACCTAAAATTTTACCTTAAGTTATCAGAGGGAAAAGGAGCAAAGTAAATAAGAAAGTAAATAATAAGTGTAAGAGTAGAAATGAATAAAACAGAAAACCAAGAGAAAACCAATGAAAGCAAAAGATCATTTTTGAAATGCTCAATAATATTGATAAACTCTAGCAGAGAGAAGAGACAGACAAAATACAGAAACAAACTACCAACAACAGGAATGAGAGAGGAGAAATCATTACAGATCCTACAGATATTAAAAAGATATGAAGGGAATATTGTGAACAGCCTTATGCTAATATTTTTGACAACTTAGATGAAATTGACAAATTACTTCAAAGACACAAACTACTGAATCTCACTGGAAAAGAATAGATATTTTGCACAGTCATATCTACTTATGAAATCAAATTCATGGTTTAAAAAAATCCCATAAAGGAAACTCTAGATCTACATGGCTTTCATGGTGATATCTACCAAATATTTAAGGAAGCAATAACACCTGTTTTACACAAAAATTTCCAGAAACCAAAATAGGAATGAACACTTCCCAACTCATTCTATGAAGCCAGCATTGGCCTGACATCAGAAACAGAAAATTATTTCACAAGAAAATTATTAATATCACTCATGAACATAGATGCAAACATTTAATTTTTTTTAATTTTTAAACATTTATTTATTTTTGAGAGAGAGAGAATGAGAGGGAAAGGGGCAGAGAGAGAGAGGGGGACAGAGAATCTAAAACAGGCTCTGCACTGACAGCAGCAAGCCCAACGTGGGGCTCGAACTCATAAACTGTGAGATCATGACCTGAGCCAAAGTCGGACGCTCAACCAACTGAGCCACCTAGGTGCCCCAGATGCAAACATTTAAAACAAAATTTTAGCTAATCAAATTCAGCAATGTATTAAAAGGATAATGTATCGTGATCAAGTGGATATTATCCCAGGAACCCAAGGTTGGTTTAACATTTAAAAATAATGAGTATAGGGGCACCTGGGTGGCTCAGTTGGTTGAGCATCTGACTCTTGATTTTGGCTCAGGTCATGATTCTAGGGTTGTGGGATGGAGCCCCACATCAGTTTCCATGCTGAGTGTGGAGCCTACTTGAGATATTCTCTCTCTCTCTCTCTCTCTCTCTCTCTCTCTCTCTCTCTCCCTGTCTCTCTTCCCCACTTTTCCTTTCTCTCTCTTTAAAAAAAAAGTATAATTCACTATATTAACAGAGAAGAGAGAAAAAATTGTATGGTCATCTCAGTAGATGGATAAAAAGAATCTGACAGAATCCAACATCCATTATTGGCAACAACTCTCAGCAAATTAGAAATAGAAGGGAACATCTTCACCCTGATAAAAAGGAAACTATGAAAAGCCCCTAGCTAACATCATACTTAATGGTGAAAGACTCAAAAACCCTTTAAAATCATAAATATTTCCACTCCTCTTTTTTAGCATTTTACTAGAAGTTTAAACCAGTACAGTAAGAACAAGAGATTTAAAAAGCATAGAGTTGGAAAGGAAGAAGAAAAACTGTCTTTATTCACACATGACATAATCCTCTCCATAGAAAATCTTAAATGGATCTACCAAAAAGCTGTTAGAACTAATAAATGAGATTAGCAAGTTTGCAGGATACAAGAGCAATATATAAAAATCAATTGTATTTATATCAACTACCAATGAACATTTGGACATTTTTTAAACAACACCATTTATAACAGCATCAAAAATATGGAACCATTGGGGATAAATTTTTTAAAAATGTGTAACACCTGGGGGAGGCTGGGTGGCTCAGTCAATTAAGCATCTGACTCTTGATTTTGGCTCCGATCATGATCTCACAGTTCAAGCGTTCAATCCCCACATCGGGCTGTCAGCACAGAGCCGCTTGGGATTCTTTCTCTACCTCTCTCAAAATAAATAAATAAGCTTCAAAAAATGTGTAATACCTGTACAATGAAAACAATAAAACATTGTAAGAGAAAGTAAAGAAGACCGAAACAAATAGAAATATAGGGTGTACATATTTCAGAAGACTTAATATTGTTAAGTTCTTTAACTTTCCCAAAGTGATCTATAGATTTGTTGCAATCCCAATCAAATTCCCAGCAAGTGTTTTGTAGAAATTCACAAGATGATTCTAAAATGTATGTGGAAATGTGAATGACCTAAAACAACACGATTCTGAAAAAGAAGAACAAAATCAGAAGTTTGTGCTACCTGGTATTATGATTTATTATAAAGCCACTATAATGAAGACCATGTGGTATTGCCATAAAGATAGACATATAGATTAATGGAACAGAGTAGAGGGGTCACAAAGAGACAAGGACATATAAACCAATTGATTTGCAACAAAGGTGCCCAGGAAAATCAACAGGGAAAGGATAATGTCTACACATGATGACAAAACAATTGGAAATCATACACAAAAACTTGGACCTCCACCCTGACCTCACACTCTATACAAAAATTAACTTGAAATGGATCATAGACCTAAATATAAGAGCTAAAACTTCTGGAGAAGTTATAAGAAAATCCTACTGCTGCTGGGTTTGGCAAAGATTTCTTAAAGAGAACACAAAAGTCAAGAACTGTAGAAGTCAAAAATCAACAAATTAAGCTTCATCAATGTTTAAAATTTTGCTCTTCAAAAAACATTGTGGGGCATCTGGGTGGCTCAGTGGGTTAAGTGTCAAACTCTGGATTTCAGCTCAACTCACGATCTCAGAGTTTGTGAGTTTGAGCCCCACATCGGGCTCTGCAATGACAGTGGGAGACTGCTTGGGATCTCTCTCTCTGCCTCTCTCCGCCCTCCAAAGGGGAAAAAAAAACACCTTAAAAAAACATTGTCGGGGCGCCTGGGTGGCGCAGTCGGTTAAGCGTCCGACTTCAGCCAGGTCACGATCTCGCGGTCTGTGAGTTCGAGCCCCGCGTCAGGCTCTGGGCTGATGGCTTGGAGCCTGGAGCCTGTTTCTGATTCTGTGTCTCCCTCTCTCTCTGCCCCTCCCCCTTTCATGCTCTGTCTCTCTCTGTCCCAAAAATAAATAAAAAACGTTGAAAAAAAAATTAAAAAAAAAAACAAAAAAACATTGTCATGGAAATAAAAACGCAAACAGTAGGCTGGGAGAAATTATTTGCGCAGTGGACGTCTGACAAAGACTTGTGTCTAAAATATATAAAGAACACTCACGACTCAATAATAATAATACAGACAACCCAACTAAATAGTTAAAAGGTTTGAACAGATACTTCACCAAGGAAGATATGCACATGGCAAATAAGCACATGCAAAGATGCTCACCATCATTAAACAGTAGTGAAATACGCACATTTAGACCACAGTGAGATACTACTACACACCCACCAGAATGGCTAAAATTTAAAGTACTGACCATATGTATCAGGTGTAAGGATATGGAACAACAGGAATTTTCACACACTGCCTGAGAGAATGTAAAATGATATATTCACTCTAGAAAACAACTTGGCAGTTTCTTAAAATGTTAAACATAGGGGCACCTGACTGGCTCAGTCAGTAGAGCATGCGACTCTTGATCTCGGGGTTGTAAATTTAAGTCCCACGTTGGGTGTGGAGATTACTTAAAAATAAAGTCTTTAAAAAAATTTAACATATGCCTACCCGATAACCCAGCCATGCCACTCATAGATAGTTACCTAAAAGCGACAAAAGCATGTGCTCACTAGAACAAGTACCAAGTCTTGTACACAAATGTCCATAGCAGGTTTATTTGGAATAGCCCAAACTGGGAACAACCCAAATGTTCATCAACAGGTGAACCGATAAGCAAACTGTGGTATATCTTTAAAACGAAATAACTTCCTTTTTCTTTTCAAAGATTTTTTAAAATGTTTATTTATTTATTTTTGAGAGTGGGGAGGGGCAGAGAGAGAGAGAGAGAGAGAGAGAGAGAGGGAGATACAGAATCAGAAGCAGGCTCCAGGCTCTGAGCTGTTAGCACAGGGCCCACTTGGGGGCTCGAACTCACGAATCATGAGATCATGACCTGAGCTGAAGTCAGACGCTTAACTGACTGAGCCACTCAGGTGCCCCTAAAATGGAGTAATTTTTTTTAACGGAATAATATTCAGCAAGAAAAAGAACAAATCGATACATACATCAGAATGGATGAATGTCAAACTAATTATGCTGAGTGAAAAAAGCCAGCAACAAAACAAAAAGGACGCATTCTGTGTGATTGCATTTATATAAAATTCTAGAAAATGCAAGCTACTCTCTTGTGATAGAGAGTAGATCATTTGTTTGGACAATGGCGGTGATGGGGAGAACCAAAGTGGGCAAACTGGGGGAATATTTACACAGGGTATGATTAACAAGAGTTGGGAAAGGTAGATGTGGGGGTTGAGGGAGAGAGAGATGTCTCCCAATCTCTGGTTTCCAGACTAGGGAAGGTGGGTTATGTGCAGTTCCCTAAGATGGGAAACACCACGTTAAACATCAAAGTGTTCAGTTTTAACATGATGGAGTTTGTGAGCAAGCAGTTGGATGTTCTTGTCTGCTGCACAACAGAGGTCTGGGCTGGAGGCAAAGAATCTCAGAACGCAGGTCATCTGAGCCCGGGTTAAAAAATATAAGTAACCTGAGTACACTGAGAGTATGGGTGACCCCAGTGGGCTTTGGAATGCAATTTCCGAAAAAATTCAAACTCACTAGAAGATAAATTTGTTCAGCTCCTCTCTGGATAATACTTTGTTTCCTTTTCATGCAGTGGTTTAAAAAATAGAGAGATAGAGGGGCGCCTGGGTGGCGCAGTCGGTTAAGCGTCCGACTTCAGCCAGGTCACGATCTCACGGTCCGTGAGTTCGAGCCCCGCGTCAGGCTCTGGGCTGATGGCTCGGAGCCTGGAGCCTGTTTCCGATTCTGTGTCTCCCTCTCTCTCTGCCCCTCCCCTGTTCATGCTCTGTCTCTCTCTGTCCCAAAAATAAATAAAAAACGTTGAAAAAAAAAAATAGAGAGATAGGAAAGAAAACATCTTAGTTCAGTGAAAAGGGCCCTGAAATGTTGAGGAAGCCCAGGTTCTAGTCCTGGATCTCCCCTTATCTCACTACGATTGATTTTGGACAAGCTGACTGTCCTCTGTCCCGTTTCCTCTGGGCACAGAATTCTGCATTGGCAATGACTTTCTTTTGGCATTTTAAAGTTTTCTAGCTTCTATCTTTTCTGTTTTGGGTCCTAACTGGAAGTCTGGAGTGTTAAGTGGGTCCCACCTCTCTCATGAACATGATCCCCAGTTCTGGTCTCCCAAGAGGCCCTGAAACTGCAGAAAGGTCCACCAGGTTCCCACTTTCTCTTGCCCCCTTTCTGATTGGCTTCTAACTGAGAGGGAGGGACTGTAGGTCCATTCATCCATCCATCCAATATTCATAAAGTATGTGCCAGGTACTGTGGCAGATGAAATAGATTGCCAGAGGGGCGCCTGGGTGGCGCAGTCGGTTAAGCGTCCGACTTCAGCCAGGTCACGATCTCGCGGTCTGTGAGTTCAAGCCCCGCGTCGGGCTCTGGGCTGACGGCTCGGAGCCTGGAGCCTGTTTCCGATTCTGTGTCTCCCTCTCTCTGCCCCTCCCCCGTTCATGCTCTGTCTCTCTCTGTCCCAAAAATAAATAAAAAACGTTGGAAAAAAAAAAAAAAGATTGCCAGAATCTTTTGTTGTCCTTTTAGGATTTCTAAATGGGATTCGTGTGAGTTCATCCAGTGCTTGTCTGTCTCTTTTTTCTTAGAAACCTCTTTTAGTTGAGCTCAGAATTTAGAGGATGAAAATGAATATTTAGATCTGTGATTCAGCAAATTACTTCGGTTCTTTTGATCTTTTTTGGCTCTAGGTCAGGTTCAGAGCCATCTCTTAGTTTTATTTAACGTGGTCATTTGTGTTCTGTTCTTCCAGATTTGCCTCTCTGATTAAATTTTAACCAGATAGACGGTAAAATGAATTTGCCCTCCCTAGTTGCTCTCAGGAGGGGAAGGGGCTTATATAATAAAACTGTGGTGGGGAGAAGGGATGGCAGCTGGTGGTAAGTAAAATGAATCATGCATACATAAATAATAGAGAACAGACCACCCTGAAGCTGAGAGGCTCCCACTGCATTTTTTCAAAATATGCATGTGTTATAGGGAGAGTACATTTTTGCAAGAACCCCTGAAATAACCTTCAGCCTTCTGTAAGATATTTATCTCCTGAGGCCCCAGGGTTGCCAGCAGTGAGGTGGAAACTTGCATGGGGCAATCTTCTCTCTTTATAGCTTAGTTTGATATTCTGGACTGTAATAATAAAATATATTATGCATCATTTTTATCTTAATGCTTATTTTTGTGTACTGCGTATTTTTTCCAAGTTTCTACAGTGAATGGGCACTCCTTTAATAATCAGAAAACCAAAACCCATGATAAGTGGAATTTATAAATAGTATTTATAACCTAGATATTATGGTGGGCACAAATGAAATATTTTGTGTGGATGTATAATTCTTTTGTCAGGCAGGATTGCAGGCAGCAGACCTTTGGAACTTGGAACCTGGTGCAAACAAACCACACTACCTCCTCCTCTAGAGGACTCCCTGGTATTATGTTTCATCGGTTTCTGCTCTCCACAACTTGTCTGCCTCCTGTCATAGGGTTCCACTGGGTGAGGCAGTGGCCCATTGTTTCTCTAAGTCTGCAGTGCAAGACAAAGAAGGCTGGACAAATATTTGTTCAATTTTTGCTTAATGAATTGAAACTGAATTGAAGATGGGCACCTGCTCCCAGCTGCTCCTGGTCTAGGGAGGGATTGATTGTGTGAAATGGCAGCAAATGGCAGCTGCCTAGCAGAATATTCATAACTTGGGTGAGCCTGGGACTGTTTTTATAGGTTGCATGGGTTCAGCTTTCACTGAATTTTGATAGTTTCCCTGGAGGCCAAAATGTGTGTGGAAAGGACAAAGGAACAGGCTGAGAAAAGAAGCTGAGACCAAGGTTGTGAGCTGATGGCACTGCATGTTTTCATTTCTACTCTGTTTTACGGTCATCGATGGGTATCACTTGTTCCTCTACCAGATGAATAATGATGGTGACAGTTCCTATTGTGTAGGAACCAATGTGCCACGCACTGTGCTATGGGCTTGTAGTACTCAGGACTCTCTTGCTTGCCAGTGACAGAAAAAAACCCAATTCTAATTTGTTTGGGGGAAGTAGGGGATTTATTGAACAATGTACTTGACAAATCCAGGTCCTGGTTTCAGGCATGACAGAAAGCCACCTGTCATTCAATTCTGCCTCCTTCTTTGTCAGCTAAGTTTCTGGCACAGCCTCCCTAGGTGCTGGCTAGATGACCACTGACAGCTTCAGGCTGATGACATCTTATCTCCTCAATAACCACAGAAGAAAGAGGTTTAATGGGGATAGTAGTCTTGGGATGCTTCCCCATATATATATATATATATTTTTTTTTTCCCCATAGGAGCCTTTTCTTTTTCTTTCCTTATAGACCCTTCTTCCTTGTGGCTCAGCCATGAGGTGTTATTGTCCTAGAAGCAGGGCAGCGTGGATACCACTCTGAACCTAAAGTCTGGAGGGGGATACCTCCTCCAGAATGGAAGGTAGCATAGAAGCCCTCAGGGAAATGGCAATGTGAGCAAAGAGACTGGAGAGGATGGGTCTAGGGAAGAGTATGATGCCCAGTTCCCTGAGGGGCCCAAAGCCACCTCTGTGCCATGTCTTGGCCTAGGAAGGGGTAGAGTACAACAGAAATCCCAGCAGGTTGAGAAGAAAGCTGAAAGCGAAGACAGCCAGTGCCCACTTCCTGTTTGGAACTCTGCCCCAGAATGCCCTGTGCCAACACAGGAGGGCTGTAACAAAGTGAAGTGGTTGTGTGACATATTTAATGGGAAATGGCTCCAGAAGATGCCCGAGTCACCCTTAGTCCTCCTGTGACAGAGAAAGGATCCAGAAGCACCCAGATGTTCCCTGTGGGGGGTGAGAAGGTAGCTGAAAGAGAGAGGAAACCAACTTCCCACAGTGGCTGGGAGAACAGGATGGACAGGTGACCGACTCCTGGCAATCGGAGTCAGGCCCAGGGCTTGTTGGTATGGCTGGCAAAGAGAAGCTATTTCTCTGCCGGACTTGGCGGCTGTGAGGTTGTGAGCCTCGGGCTGCTGGGGTCTCCTTGTGGAAAGAAGCAAAGCTGACTAATGGAGAGTCTCTGGAGTCTTTAGTCTCTGGAAATAAGTCCAGACACGAGGCAGAAGTGCCCTGGGCTTTTCATTCGCATAAGTCAACCAAAGTCTTTCTTTGTTTAAGCAAGTGAGAATTGCATTATCTGTCATTGACAGCAGAAAGGGCTCTAACCCAAGTAAGGTATAGAGAGGCAGCGCCAGCAAAGGGGTGGAGCCTGGAATCAGTGGGAGGACAGTCAGAAGGAGGAGCCTGTAGACCAAAGGAGAAGTGTTAGGTGAATGCGTGGGCTGAGAGCCAGAGGAGAGTGAGAAGGCACAGTGAAAAGATTTTGTGGTGAGCAGTACACGCTCCCGGGTTCATGACTGGGAGGGGTTGTGTCAGTCAGGGCAGGAAGGAGCTCAGGACAGCAGGGCATCAGGGGACTAGGGTGAGAAGAATGCCTTCAGGGGAGGAAGGCATCCTAAGTGGCTAGGGGAATGGAAAGGTGAGACCACACAGGTAGATGGGGTTGAGAGCTTGGAACAGAAGACTTTGGTGCAGGAAGTGCTGATGTGAGATAGGAAGTTCTAAGCAGAAAACCAGAGAGCAGGCAGAAACATGGGTAAGATATCTGGGTGTACTGTGGATTTAGGAGCCCTCAATACACGAGTGAAAGAAGAGGCGAAGTGATGAGCTCCTCCAGAAAGTGCATCTCAAAAGTAAATAGTTAAACAGCAGTGTCTATTTTGCTCAAGGCCAGTTATGCTAGGGCACACAGGGGTCATTGACACCAAAAGCCTGACAGTCACAGTTGGTGAGATCATCACCCACAGAGAAATCGTGTAGAAATTCCCTCCAGCTGGAAGCCAACATTGGAAGAAATGACCCCACGAATGCATTATCACATCAAGTTCAACCGCATGCCTTGAGGCTAACAGCGCGTTACAGATCAGTTTCAAGTAGCTCGCTCCTAGGAAGCCACGGGGTCGGGAGAGGGTGAGAGAGAGGCCTTGCGGGACGCCTGCAGGCCATCCTGAGACCCAGCAGCCGCAGGTCTAGAGTTGACCTACAGGGCCGGATGTGGTCGGTGCCGGAAGAGAAACGTGAGGAAGGCTGAACGAGGCGGGGGCATGGTGGCGAGAACCGTGGGTTTGGGTCCACGCGTCAGCAGTGACCCGGCGGTGGAGGATCCCAAACACGCGTGCCCAACCCAGCACCGGGATCGGGGCGGTGCCTAGCCAGGCACAAAGCCCAAAAGCACCCACACTAGGACCCGGGGCGAGTCTGTGTACCCCGGGATAGGCGTGCGTCCGCGTAGTCTGATCCCAAGTCCGGCTTTGTGAGGCGCGCGGCGACTCTGTGTGCATGTGGCTGCGGTCCCAGTACACTCACGGTGCCCGTGACCGTGGCTTAGGCACGCCGGAAACTTGGTGGACTGGCCTGTCTCTGGGGGCTCTTTGGCCCTCCAGGGTCGGCATCCCCTCCGCAACCCCTTCCGCGCGCTTCTCCCCGCCGGGGCCGCCCCGCATCGGCGTCTCCGGGGCGGAGCTCGAGGGCGCCCGGCGCGGGGCGGGCCGAGCCCGGCGTGGGGCGGGGCCAGCAGGGGGCGCTGCGGCATGCTGTGCTGCCCCGAGGTCGGTGCACGCAGCCCTCGCCTCCCCCCGCAAAGGGCTGAGCAGGCGGCGAGTGCCGAACCGGGCGCGCAGCGGCGGAGCCGGAGCCGGAGCCGGGCCGGGACCATGGACGGTGAGTGGCAATGGTCCGGGGCCCGGCTGGTTGTCTTTTGGGCTGAGCGGCGCGGAGGCTCGGAGCGGACAGGCGTCCCAGGGTTGAGAGCCCGAGGGGATCCTCGGGACGCGCCCAGGCCGGGACGACGGGACTGAGTCTCCGGTGGGAGAGTGGGGCTGGGGCGGGCTTCAGAGCACCGGGTCTGAACCCCCCAACTGAGCTTCCTCCTCCATTCCCGCTCCTTCCCCAAACCCCAGCCCCCGACTCGCTGTTTCTCCCCCAGGCCACCCCGGCCTCCGCCCCGCCGCCCCCTGTCTCCAAGCCTCAGCACCCTCTAACTCTGCCAAGGATTCCGGCGCCCTCTCCCGAGCCCTCGCCCCCACCTCCCTCAAACCCGCTGCCTCGGGCTTCCTCCGCCTCCAGCCCGTCGCCCCTCCGGCCCCGCCTTCCTCCACCGCGTCCCCGCCCCTCCAACCAGCTCCTGCCCGGCGCCCGCGCTCCTGCGCCTAATTCCAGCCCCAGCTGGACCTCCCAGGATCCCGGTTCCCGCGGCGCTTCGAACCTGCTGGTCTCCAGGTGAGAAGGCGGCGGCAACTTCTCCGCGGCCTTTCTCGGGGGTGAGGCTGGCACCCCCGCAGCCGCCTGCGCCTGGCGCCTGCGGGAGTCCCGGGGCCCCGCCGAGGAACCGCTCCGCGCGCGGGCTGGCGTGCCTGGGTGCTAAGGTTGGGGCTGCGTGCTCCAGATCCCACGGCCTTGCTTTTGCTCGTCTGGAGCGATCTAATAACGAAGCCGGCTTTGTCACACACCAGAAATGGAATTGGCTTAGAGCAGGTTGCTTTCTTTGTGGCAGCAGCGGTCTTTCAAGTTGTACCTGTGGATGGTTCAAGGATTAGCGGTGCAGGAGGACGTGGAGCCATATTTTCCCGCTTCTCTGGGCGTTCGGAGGCTGTAAAGGGGTCCCCCCGGGGAGCGAGGCTCTCACCGCCTGAGTGGCCAGTGCCTTCGTGGGAAGGCAAGGATGCTTTGTAGGCTTTCAAAAAGTAAAATCAGGAGAGATGTGAAATTAGATCGATGCAAATGGGGAAGCGTGGGGTGGATGGCCAAGGGGGCCTCAAGAGGGCTTCATAACTTGGGGACATTTGTTGCCTATGATGCGGAGGGCCCCCGGTGAACCCGAGTATAGAGCAGACCGTGCCCAGCCTAGGCTTACAAACGTGACGTGACTGCAAACGGAGCTTGGCAACAGTTCCTTCTCCTTGGAGGTGTTGGTGCTCAGCCTGGACATCTGTGGGAAGAGAGTTCAAAGCAGATGGTTTGAAAAGCCTCGTGTTCCCTAGAGAGGGGTGGAGATGCACTGGTTACAGCCTGAAAAGCCAGTGCCTGAATCTCCCCGCATCCCTTCTCCTGGCTTTCCTTAAGTCTTGTTTTAAATTAATCGCGCATTTCAGAGAAAGGACACATAGGGGATACTTCTCTTTCAGGAATTAACTCCTGGCCAGTCCACCCTCACTAATGGTTGGGAGGCTGCTGTGGGGCACCAGGGACAGGATGGGTCACTGGGTCTCTGAAGCCTAAGGCTCTGAGCATTTGTGAAACTTGCAGTATCCATAAGTTGTTGTTGTTGTTGTTGTTGTTGTTGTTGTTTTTCTATTGATTGGCCTGAATAGTAATTAGCTCAATATTCTTTCAGCATTGAAGAGTGAATTAATGAGTAATTAGCCCAAGGTCACACTGGGGCTCAGTAGGCTCCCTCTAAGTGCCCACAAATTGCTGAGGGCACCTTCTTAGTCCTCATCATGCTGTTCAGTGGTGAGTTGTTGACTGTCAGATGCCCCACTAGCCAGGAATGCCTTCAGCGGGGACCATCTCTGTCAGCACGCAGCCTGGCACCCTCTAAGTGATAGGTACTCAGTGTTTTCTCTAGTAAACAAAATGGATCCCCCTCTTGAATCTAGTCTGAGTCCATGACTCTTGTTTTTCCATTGTGCTGCACTGTTTTCAAAATATTGTCCTTAAATTCATCAATTTTTTAAAAAATGCATCCTGTCACTGGAGACAGACTCCTTTTTGTGTTTATTTGGGAGCAGAGCACTCGGTTTATGGGTCAGGCTCTGATAGCTGGGTCTCTAACCTCAGTGGGGACTCCAGAATTTCCGTGAAGGAAATCAGCTGTCCTCAGCCTAGAATTGGGGTGAGGGGGTGATGGGCACTCTGGGGAGCTAAGGCTGTTTGCTGAGGGGTGAGGCCCTCGCAGCTTAACCTGTAGGGCCCTGAGTTGTGACTGAAGCTCCCCCCACCGCATCTCTCATCCATGTCTATAATGGGAAGGAGCACTCAGGGAGACCAAGCAGTGCTTGAAGAGCCCTGCCGGCCGCTTCAGATTGCACCATCTTTAGTCCAGTGGGTACTGTTCACCCCAACTTTCCCATGGAGAGCTGGGAGCAGTTTCTGGCAATGTGGTTTGTGGCTCTGTTGGGGCTGGTGGTTTAGGATGGGGTTTCTGTTTGTTGGAGGTGGCTGTTACCCACCAACAGGTCAGCAAAGTCCAGCTCTTCTTCCTCTGTCAAAGGCCGGCCCTGAAGAATACGACCAGAGGCGGAGGGGGTGGGAATGCCCCGTGCCACCTTTTTTCAGGAATCCCGCAAGGCTGCCATTCAGAATGTTACTTGGATGTGGGAACCGGCACTGCCCACAGGTTAAGGGTTGTCATGGGCTTATCTTTCTTCCCCAGACTGTCTCAGTCTCCAAGCCTGGCTCCTACCCAGAATTCCTGCCGCTGAAGATGAAAAATCTGTTTTGTAGAGGAGGTTTAATTAATGCCTGCGGTTTGTGAGTGAGACAGGGAGGGAGGGAGAGAGAGGGCAGTGGTGCCTAGTCTCAAGGTGGGTAAGGAGAAGGATGGGAGAATATCCAGGGTCCTGGAAAAACAGCAGGAGTAGACTTCAGCCCCAGGGCATTGCCTTGGGACAGGGCTTTTGGTTGGTGGATAAGGATGTATGCCCACATTCTGGGATAGGGGTTACCAGTAGGAGAAGAGTCACTGAGATAGGAAAAATAGCTCGCAGTAGCCTGAAATACGATTTGTTGGGCTCACTGTTCACCTTTCCAGAAAACCTTGAAGGACAGCTGAGAGCTGGACTTAGCACAGTGAGAGTGCAGAGCTATTTTAAGTTTTTGAATGAGGGTTGTGCTGGGCCCCTTTGGAAATGGCTTGAGTGACATTAAGCTGGGGTTGGCCCTGGGGAGTCACCTCACACCTGCGATACTGAGGGAGAGAGCCCAAGAGAGTGGCAAAGGAGAAGCAGCTGGCAGAGTCCGTGTGCTGCACTCAGGGGTGAAGAAGAGGCAACAGCTGCTTTCTGGTAGGATGGTGGGCCTTTTGACAGAAGCAGCCTTCCAGGGACC
This sequence comes from Panthera tigris, assembly GCF_018350195.1. Lineage (NCBI taxonomy): Eukaryota > Metazoa > Chordata > Mammalia > Carnivora > Felidae > Panthera > Panthera tigris. Next base: position 121,201,171 of record NC_056668.1, on the reverse strand, counting down.
TTTGTTTTAAATGTTTTTATTTTATTTTTGAGAGAGCATGTGCGCGTGCAGGGAAGGGCAGGGGGTGGGGGGGTTGGCTGGGAACAGAGGATCCCAAGCAAGGTCTGCACTGACAGCTTTGGCACTGACTGCATTGAGCCCAGTGTGGGGCTCAAACTCATGAACCTCAAGATCATGACCTGAGCCAAAGATGGCCCCTCAACTGACTGAGCCACCCAGGCGCCCCCCCACCCCCACCCCAGGCACCCTTCTTGAACCTGTTGGGCAGCCTGGCAGATGGAACAGGGCCTGCTGAAGCCCCCCTCCCCGCCCAACCTGCAGATCCTGGAAGGCAGCCACGCACGAGGAGGCACCTGTGAACCGGGAATGAATTGCGGAGTCTGCTCTGAGTTCCAAAGGCAGGAGGGTCAGGATTATTTAACTGGACCACAGACTCCAGCCTGCTAGCCTCCACCCCCAGAAGGCTGCTGTGAAGGTTCTTGGGCCTTGGTTAGGGAAACCCCGGGCTTTTGGAAGGTTACAGTTCAATCAGTAATGAAGAGAGGAGCAGTCCCAGGAGCATGGATGTAGATAAGTGATTGAAAAGGCATTGAAAAACTTGGAGGGGCCTTGAGGAGTAGTTCCTGCAGCCAGGGGTAGCCTTCAGTGTGTGCTCTGGGCTGGGTCATCCATGCACCTGCCCTCCCTTCCTTTGTCCCTCCCTCCTCCTCTCCTTGCCCAGTCTCATCCTTCTGTACTGCAAACCTCGGGGAGCTGCCTCTGTGCTGGCACCCTGGGGTAGAAGAGAATTGGGGTGACTCAAACATCTAGTAGTAGCAACTAAGAACTTTAAAATTCTGTTTATGTTTGCCCACTTGCCTCCCCAACTTATACATTGATGTTTCTGTATTATGGGGCATCCTTTTGTCATGTGCTTACCACTCTGGGCCTCTGTGTGTAACCGACTTCCTCAGAGAGAGCTGTAATCAATAGCATGGAAACCAGAGCTTTAAAAAACAAACAAAGATGAAAATTATTGCACCTGGTTTTGACAACCCCTTCCCCTCCTCTCTGCTTGTTTGTGGTTAAAGTCATAATTTACACCAAATTTACAAATAGTTTGAATACTATTTGTCCTACCACTCAATTAGTAGGAGACCTGTGTCTTTTCCACTAACAAAACCATAGCTTACTTTCCTAGAACTACCTCATTCTTGGATCCCGTACCGAACTTTAGGCCTTCAGAGATACAGCCATATCATTTTGAGCTTTTAAACTATAAAATAAGCTATAAAATAAAATGAAGCTCTTGCTTGCTAATTTTGTCATCTAATATGGGAGAATCTGAAGTTAGAATAAAACATGTTACTGCCTTGTTAACTCTTTATGCTTCTAAAATGAAAGAAGCAGTTGGATTAAGGTGGAAGAACGTTATTATGGTAGAAATGTCTGGAAACTCAAAAATAATAAAGGAGGGACACAGTCTTACAGAAATAAACTGTTAAATTTTAAACATTGTTACTAAAATGTGCAGAGGTATAAATAGGAATTTGTATAGAAGTATAAGCAAGTATAGAATTTTAATGAGTATAGATAAGTATAGAAACTTTAGTCAGTCATTTTGTTGAAATATTTAATTAAGTATTTAATATTATGATCATACATTATTATGCTTATGCAGTACCTTACCATATAAAATTTTTTTTTAATGTTTATTCATTTTTGAAAGGGAGACAGAACACAAGCGGGGGTGGAGCACAGAATCTGAAGCAGGCTCCAGCCTCTGAGCTATCAGCACAGACAGAGCCCGACGCGGGGCTCAAACTCCTGAACCTTGAGATCATGACCTGAGCTGAAGTCAGATGCTCAACTGACTGAGCCACCCAGGTGCCCCAGTACCTTACCATATAAATAGGCAACTGAGCCTGTGATCTTAAGTCCTTCCAGCAAGTCTGGGATCTTAGAGATGAGGAAATGGGACCACAGGGTGTTTCAAAAGGCTTCTCCTAGAATGTAGAACTCTTGAGAAGAGAAATATTATGTAAACTTAGGTATTCCTGCTACAGTTGCTTGATAACCAAATGTGACTACATAGTTATTTGAAAATTACAGGTAGTCTCCTGCTTAGGGGTAAAAGTGGGTATTGGTTTTCTTTAAAATGTTCTGCAGGTCAAATAGACACAACCAGCATGTGATCAGCACCACCAGAAACCTCCTGGAAGGATTTCTCAGGGTTTGTGGATGTAAGAGGTTCTCTGCTGATGACTTCCCAGTACTAGAGTACCTGAAGACCTGTGTATTCAGCATAGTACAGTAGTGAAGAGTATAGACTCTGAAGCCATTCTGGCTTGGAATCCTGGATCTGTCATTACTAGTCTTGTACACTTGGACAAGTTACTTAACTACTCTGTGCCTCAGTTTCTTCATTTGTAAAATTGAGATGATGATAAAAATTGAGATGCTATTATTGTGAGGCTAAAATGAGTTCATATATGACGAGGACTTGGAACGGTGCCTAGCACATGATATGCTTTAAAAATGTTAGCTGTTGGGGCACTTGGGTGGCTCAGTCGGTTAAACGTTAAACTTAGGCTCAGGTCATGATCTTCTGGTTTGTGAGTTTGGGTCTCGCATTAGGCTCTGTGGTGTCAGGGCAAAGCCCGCTTGAGATCATCTGTCTTCTCCCCCCCACCCCCTCCGAAAAAAGAGAAATAAACATTTAAAAATAAATACATTTTTTAAAAGTAAAAAAATGGTAGCTGTTATTACCATTCATTCATTCCTTAAAAATATGTTTTTGGTGCCAACCAACCTCACCAAGTTGATGGATATAGGAGAATGGACAAGACACACATAGCCTGTCCCAGTGGAACAGAGGACTTGATGCTTAAGTTCACAGTGAAGGACCTGAATGGTAGTGCAGACATTTCCCAGACGCTCACCTACCTCTTCGCCACCTATTATGATCATGAGGGCCTAGGGCAGGCCTATGAAGGGTTGACCATGGCAGGGGGTGGAGCTTATTATCTTGATCGGGTACACTCAGGTGTGATGTTGCCTTGCCCGCTGTTTAAGATATGCCCTCGATTCACAAGCACATGCTGGTGGTTAATGTTTTAACTATCACTCTTGGCCTCAGGTTGTTAGTGGGAAGTGTGATAAGAGACTGTAAACTCAGTATTTACTCACCTGCTTTGCTGGCACTGCTCTTGGTCCTGGTGGACAGCATACTGCCCTGACCACTGGTTCAGACTGGTGTTTCCGCAGCCCTAAAAGCCCCCCCAGTACTGTGAGAGACCCAATTCTGAGTGAGCAATAGCACGGCTGCTTAAGGGTGGCCGGGGGATTTGCACTGGGGCAGAAGGCCAGACCATCATGCTTCCTGTATCTGCCATAGTCAGAACCTTCTGGACATGAAGATCTCTGGGGGACTGTATTGATAGGCTTGGATTTAATAACTGGTTCTGGAGAATGGAAGTCCTCACTTGCTCTGTGTGTCCTACAAAGAAACTCCCACGTGGAAGCCTGCCCAGCTAGCTAGCGCCTGCCATCACGGCCTGGCGCAGGCCTCTAGCCATGGACTGCGGACCGGAGAGCCCGTGATCGCTGCCTCAGGAACTTGAGCGCCTCTGCCTTGTGTGAATGTGATTGCTACAGCCTTGGCTTCACACTGGAGCACTTCGTGTTAATGTGTCGCCTGTCAGACTGAAAACCTAATAGCTCTCTTAGTGAGGAGCCTGCTTTTATTTGTTTTTGAACTACTGGAATTTGAAGTCAGGGAGATTTTGTCTTTTTTTTTTTTTTTTTTTTTTTTTTAAATACTTGCCCCATGCTTGGAAAATAAAGAAATGACAAAAAATGTCTTTCACTTTTAAAAGCCATTTATTTGTATGCAGACAGAACTGAGTTAAGCAGAGGGGAACCTTTCTTTAGTTTCCACGTGGTTCCCTGGGTGCTCTAACTTTTCTGGTCTTGGTTGCCTCACGATTTCCCAGATGGGGTCATCTTTTGTCACCAGTTTGTCTGTCTCCATCACAGTTCCTAATGGAGACCTGAAAATCAAAGCTTGGATATTTATGGTTGAAGGTCATCCCACTGACAGTTGATTTTTTTTCTTGTTGTTGGCTCTGTCTTCAAGGTGAAAAATAACTCTTGTCTTTGAGAAAGGCGTATTTCAGGAGATGCTAATGTCAGGCAGGAAGATGCAGGTATGTCTGCCTCGTTCTTGGTTCATCTAATTTCCATGTTAGTAGCATATGATTTTTTATTGGTGCATCTTGCTCTAATGACTGCTGATTATCTTGGAACAGCTGCATTAATTGATGGTGTTTAACAACTCAACGTACAGTAAGTAATTGCAGTTGGCTTGGCTGAGCAGAACAGGTTCTTTTTTACTGGCTTTTTAGCTCAAGGAGTGTTTTCTCTGTGTGCTGAATGCCAGAAAGGGAGTTGGGGACGCTTTGCCCCAGTGCCTGCCCACGACTCAATGCTCACACTCCCCTGGGACACTGCGTGCCGTCCTAGCATCTTTTCCCACTGCGTGCACATTGTCTTTGCACGGGCCTGTCTCCTCAGCTTGACGGGGAGCTCCTGGAGGCCGGGGCTCACATCCAGTACGTCTCTCTGACTCTTCAGCCCTGAGCACAAGGACTCTCATGGAATATGCCTTAGGAAAGGTTGGGTGAATGAATGATTGGCTGGTTGCAAATCCGTCAGGTTTGCTTTTAGCTGCAAGTAACAGAAAGTCCTACTTTAGTGGTTTAAGCATATAATGGTTTCTTTCTTTCATGTAACAAGATGTCCAAATGTAGGTGGTTGCTAGCATTAGTTTCAACAGCTGATGTCTGTCTGGACTGACATTTCTGTTATTTTCTTGGCCTGTCCTTCATGATGGTGAGATGACTACGGCAGGAAGGAGGCGCCAGCCACACTGGTACCTTTGATCAGGAAAGCAGACGTTTTCCCCAAGACACTAAGCAGACTTCCCCTGACGTTTCACGTGTCACATGACCAGTCCCAGTTTAAAGGGCCATGTGACTATTTAGCAGGGCACACTGTTGCCAAGAATCGTTGGGTGGGCTCACTGCTAAACAAATAACCCAAATATGCTTAAAGACTCAAATATGGTAGACATTTACTTTTTGCTGACAGAAAATCCAAAATGGCTGTTCCTAATTAGTGGGGAGTTCTCTTCCAACAGGTGATTAAGGGACCCAGGCTCTTAATTCTGCCATGCTTGTTTACATCAATCAGAAGAGGAGGGAGCCTGGAGGATGGTGTGTGGGAGAATTTTATGGGCCAAGCTTGGAGGTGGTGAATTAATTCCAGTGATATTCCATTGGCAGGGGCTCAGACACATGGCCACACCTCCTGGAAGAGAGGCTGGGGAATGTGGTCCAGTGCCTAGGAAGAAGAGGAGTTGGGTTTTATGATTAGCTGGCAGTCTCTACCACACTGTCCCTCCCACCCCCGCCCAAATCAGAAGTCTCTTAGCAAGGAAGAAGGCATGAATGTTGAGGGACAACTAGGGGTGTCTGTCCTAGAAGGAAATAGTGTGCTAAGAAGGCTACCTCCCAAAATAGTCTTCATTTCCAGATCATCTGTCTTAAATCCCTGCTTCTGTTCCTACCTTTCGGAACTGGACCAGAACAATAGAAGGTCCTCATTATCCCTGTTTCTTGACCCCAGGCCTGTTCTTAACAGCTTTAAGGGAATGAGTCATAATTGATCCCCCTCGGCAGTTGAAGATTACCCCACGGGAAATGGGATTCAGCACCCCTAGGCCAGAGGAGTTCTGAGCCTTTGAGACCTTCTTGCCAGTGAGCCTTTCAAGTGCCTCCACTCACCTAGCCTTCCAAAGTTTCTCTTCCTCTTCAGCCCCCAGCCTAGCCCACCCACATCCAGAAGGGAGCAAGGGATGCAGCACAGAGTGACCCCTGCTTCCCACTCAAATGATTTGAGAAATCTTTTCCCAGCCACTTCCTGCTAGTTTTTCTCTGTAAACATTAATAAATGACCCACTTATCTACTGAGTTAAAGTGTTTTGTTCCTGTTCCGTTTGTGGTAGGTTTCTGTGACACGTGTTTCTCCATCCACAGTATCTTTCTTGGTCCCCTTCTTTACTCCCTCCCTTCCTTTCTTCCCACACACACCTACTGAGCCACCTGCTGCTTCCTCAGCTCTGTGTTCGCCCAGCCCTGCAAACAGTAGGCGGGGAAGCTGACCTGAGCCTGTGTGTTGACGCATGTGATGGGAGGGCTGTGGTCGCCCAATACTGGGGGGGCCTCACCTAGCATTGGGGTCAGGGAAAGCTTCTAGGAGGGGCTGCCTTTTGCGCTGCATTTAAGGATGAGTAGGAGTTAACCAGGTCAAGAAGGCACTTGGGCCAAGTGAGTGGGCACAGACACTGAATTACGAGAAGGGGCATGTGGCGGTTGGGGGAGAACGGTAAGTCCAGTGCGCCAGAGTTCGGGTCCAGCACTGTGGTCATTTATTCGTTTAACAGAGAGCTGTGAACGAGGCAGATAAGGTCGCAGCCCCAAGGGAGCTCAGGGTCTGGGCTGGAAGAGGGAATGAGGCTGTAGGGGAGGGTGGGCGGGAATCCGAGGTGGGCTTGGCTGCTGTCCCAGCCACTGCCCTGAAGGGTTTGCTGTTGCAGGCTGAGCAGGATGTGGGCCCACTGACTGTGCTGTTCGCCTCTCCTGCCCCGTCCCTCTGTTTCCGATTCATTTCTGGTCCTGTGCCCGGGCATTACTCAGGCCATGGAAATAGAGCCTGGCACAAGAACACCAGCGTGTAGTCGGTGAGGAAAGTTGAAACTGTCATCACATATCAAAGTATATATGCCAGCTGGATTTTTGACGGAGCGCTTTCTCGGAGCCCCAAGGATGAGGTCCTCAAGTTGGTTTACGATTTTTTTCCCTCTCCTTTCAACTCCTACCAATACTTCTGGCTACTTGGCTCAGAATATGACCTAGCTGTGTCTGTTACCCACCCTGTGAACACATTGAAATCTGAGGTTTGCCCTTGCCGTGGGCTGGCCTGTTGGGAGAGGCCGGGTCACCTCTACGGGCCCATTGGGTACTGCTCCATGGTCCACGAGGGTGTCCCTCCAGGCAAGGACTATGTGAGCACCCCCTGAGAAGGGAACTGTTGTCACCAGCAGGCAGGTCTGCTCAATTCCCCGAGGAAATGGGGGCTGTCAGCTGCCTTCATTGTGACGAATGGCCCCAGGGTGCTTTCCTTCTTTCTCTCTACCCATCCCTGTTCGTTATGGTGGAATTGACGGTGCTAGGGAGTGGGGTGCAGAGAGGAACTTTTGTGCTAGTCTGAGCCCAGGGCTGAATGTATGGCATTGTGTTTCCAGGTAGGGAAATCTCAGTCCATAGAAGGAAACTCCACCAGCCCCATGGTGTCTACTGGGTGCCTTCTTGGTGCTAAAGGCTGTAGGGAATATATAGTAATAAAATGAGAAAAGGAGGATCGTTACTACCCGTGATGTGATTTATAATAAGAAATATATGTTCGTTCATCCCTGTTTCTGGCGCAGACCCCCTAAACTGTGCTGGGACCCAGGAAGGTGTCTTTTGTTATGTTAATGAAGTGATGGTTTTTGAAAGCCCCCAGGTAACTAAGGATGGGGACCGGTTGCTGGGAGAACCAGCCTGTGATTAGAAGGTTGGAACTTTCAGTCCCATCCCCAGACCTCCAGGGAGGGGAGAGGGGTCGGAGGTCAAATCAGTTGTCAATGGCCAACGATTTAATCAGTCATGCCTATGTAATGAAGCCTCCATAAAAACACAAAAGGACGGGTTTGAAGAATTTCCAGGGAGAGCACTTGGGGGTGCGGGAGACTAGCACCCTGGGAGAGAGCATGAAAACTAGGTGACCTTTCCCACGTGCATATTTTTCCCTGTGCACCTCTTCCATCTGACTATTCCTGAATTCTGTCCTTTTATAGTAAACCGGTGATCTAGTAAGTAAAATGTGTCTCTGGGTTCTGTGAGCCACTCTAGCAAATTAATTGAACCAAAGAGGGAGACAGACCTCCAGTCAGAAACACAAGGGACAACCTGGCTTTGCCATCGGCCTCTGAAGTGGTGAGGGCTGAGGGGAAGCTGAGCCCTTAACCTGTGGACTCTGACGCTATCTCCAGGCAGGTAGGGTCAGAATTGAGTTGAGTTGTAGGACACCCAGCTAGGGTCAGAGAACTGCTTGGTGATGTGCGGGAGAAACCCGTACATACGCTAGACTTAGGTACGGAATCCTTAGTACCCTAAGTGCAGTCCCTTCCACAACCCCAGAAAGTGGGTGATTTTATATTCCGCTAGAATATAAGCTCTGTGAGGGAAGGGATTTTGGACTACTTTGGTCACTGCTGATCCCCAGCTTCTATAACTGTGCTTGGCGTATTGCAGGGGCTCAGTAAATATTTGTTGAGTGAATAATCGAATCACCATTTACAGGTGAGGAAACCAGCTCAGAGAGGTTAAGTAACTTGCCTGAGGTACTGCAGCTGGTAAGCGGTGGAGTAAAAGGCCCGGCTCTCAGTCCCAGGGAGGCACCATGAGCTGTGACTTGGGGTCCCAGCCCCATTGCCCTTGGAATGTGGGCTCCTTCCAGGGTAGCCCTGGAGGAAGGCCTGCAGCCTGTCTGGCTGATACTCTGCCCAAATGCAGCACAAGCTTGGCAGAAGCTAGCATTTGTATGGTGACGAGCCGCAAGCCCCCAAATGTCAAAGCCGGCAAGGTTGTCTGCATTCTTGGCTGCCAGTGCCTTGCTGTAAACTCAAGGGTGAGATGTATATACAGGAGTGTATCTGTCAGCTTCTGAGTGATGTTTCTATGTTGCCGCCTTCATCCTGTCAGGCGTGTGTTCAGGAACCTTCTGTGGCTCCCTCCTCCTACAGCAGCCTAGTCTGGCCCCACTCATTCTCCACCCTGTTCACTGATGAGTGACTGCATAAAACCTGTCATCAGTCAACAGTGTAGGGAGGGGTGGATTCTGCCTCTGCATGTGTACCACTGTATACATTATTTATCCTCCCTGAAATGCCTGCTCACATCAGGCATGCCCACTAACATCCTACCTGCCCTTGTAGCTTTCGCAGTTTCTGTCTCTTCCTTAAAGCCCCATCTGACCATTTAGCACATGTCCCCTTCCCTAACCCTGTAGCCTCAGTCTATTTATATAGTGCATTTCCTAATGGAGTTCCTGGAGCCCTGGTTTCTTTGGGTATGATGGGGCTTCTGCTGAGTGGGGCGCCAGACCCCTCCCAGTAAACTATGATTTTATCTTTCTTACACATCAGGTTTCATGTTGCATTAGTTTTGAAAGCAGGTACTCTTTCAAAACCACTGGTCTCTCAATAGCTTAGGTACCTGCCTTGTGACTTCTTGTTTAACTAACATTGTTTAAAAAATAATTTAAATAGGGGCGCCTGGGTGGCTCAGTTGGTTGGGCGTCTGGCTTCGGTTCAGGTCATAATCTCACATCTCGCAAGTTCAAGCCCCGCATTGGCCTGTGTGCTGACAGCTCAGAGCCTGGAGCCTGTTTCGGATTCTGTTTCTCCCTCCCTCTCTACCCTTCCCCCACTCTCACTCTCTGTCTCTCTCTTTCTCTCTCTCCCTCCCTCTGAGAAATAAATAAACATTTAAAAAATTGTTAATTTAAATAAATTCTACAGCTTTCTTTTTTTTCTGATTTTAAAAGTCATAAATGTTTAAGAAAATTTGGAAAATGCAAGACTATAAATGAGAAAAGAAGTCTTCCAGGATGCTACCACCTGCTTCAAGAGTTGTAAACCAGTCTTTCACCCTTGCAGTTTGTTTCAAAGCAGAGTAAAATTACTGTAGTCCCAGCCATAACCACTCCTAACACTAAGGGTCTATTTTCTCTTTCCAGGGTTTCTTTAAGAATTGTCACTTTTATTGATTTAAAAAAATAGCACTAAAGAGTATAACAGTAAAAAGTCTCACTCTTCAGCCCTGTTTCAGATGACTCAGTCCAGTTTTGTAATGTATCTTCTTTATAACGTAATTGAGCTCAAACTGTATATGCTGTATTATAGCTTGCTCCTTTGACTTAACATAACATTTTCTGTCATTACTAACCGTTTGTTATTTGTACCATAACACACTGTAAAAACAAAGCATTAAATATGTCAGTAAATATTGAAAAGTCCACAGTAGAGATAACCACTATTAACTTGGGGACTATCTCCTTCCACACCTTATTCTGTAAGTTTACATGTTTTCTTAAAATTTCCTGGTATATGTTGAGTTGTGCAAATGTTTGTTTTACCTTCAGAGACACCTATACAATAGATAAGCACTGTATCTATTATGCTGCTGAAATAGAGAACAAAGGCAAAAGAAAAAAATTAAATTTCTTTACAGTTTAGAGCCCATTGACAAGTCCTTGACACGGGCAGAGTGACCTTCCTGTAGGAGCTCAACCCCCTCGATGATGACACTTTGCTAAGGGCAAATGGCAACCTTAGCTTAACAGTGGCCTCACCTCCAGGATCCTGTAAGTCTACGTTAACATATAAAAATTTCCTTGGAAACTTCCTTTATCTCTGCTCCCCAAGATACATGTTAGCAGTCATCCTCCAAGCACATGGCCCACAGATATGCATCTAAAGGGTCTCATGACTGGGGTTTTACTAGACAGTAGTAAAGGACCTTTTCCTAACAGCTAGCCTCTTAAGGTCCTGGAAACCTTGCTTCCAAAATTCCTTAGAGACTTATGCTATCCCTAACCCTCTCTTAATCCCAGTACAGCTCTTCCAACCCATAGGCCCTAATCCCCATGCTTTACTAAAACCTCCTGTTTGCACCGAAGAGGATTCAAGAATTCTTTCTTAACCATTCACTCCGAACCCCACCATTTCCACATCACTGCCACTTGCACACTCTCTCTCATTCATTTTTCACTTGGCAGAATCTGGAGGTTTGTCCACATCCACACCTAAGCCCATCTCTTTCTCCTTTCCTGTCCCTTCCCTTCTTTTTTTAAAAGATTTTATTTTTAAGTAATCTCTATACCCAACGTGGTGCTCAAATTCACAACCCCAAGATCAAGAGTCACATGCTCTACCAACTGAGCCTGTCAGGTGCCCCCCTCTTTCTTTTTAAAGGCTAAATCCTGTTCCATTATATGAACAAACTGTAATTTTCCAACCATTTCCCTCTGGGGTACATTTCAGTTTTCAAATTTTTATATTTATTCTTACTGCTGCTTTATATACATGAATAAAAATTTTTGGGGATTAGATATCCAGAATCCAAATTCCTGGGGCAAAAGGTATGTGTGTTTACTGTTTTAATGAGACCACAGTTCTTCTTCACAAATACTGTTCCACTTAACCCTCTTACCGACAGTGTGTGAAAGAATGTATCCCCACCCCCCCCACCCATTGGGACTAACATCCACTAGAGACGGATGATCTTTTTATTTTTTTGCCAATCTGAAGGGTGAGACATACGATGTCATTTTTAAATTTGTATTTCTTTCCATCCAGCTTTTCCAAGCATATACATACACACATTTAAAAAAAAAAAATTGGGTCGTGCAGGGCATGGCTCTGTATCCTTTTTTAGTTTTTCACATTAAGTCACATTAAAATGTTCACATTTTCTGGGTCATTGCATGGTCTTCAAAAGCTCACTTGTTCAGGGGTGCTATTTCACTGAACGGTGCAGATGACCTGGAATGTTCTTTATCTTAGTTTATTTAAGTCCTTAATCTCCAGCAGCCTGGGGAATGACAAGTAATAGAAAAGAAGGGAAAGCAGAAGGAGCACCTTCTGTGGGGGATTGTGGGATCTGCCCAGGAAATGAAGCAAATTAAAATCTGAATTAGATGTTTGCTCAGGGGCTCATCCCTTAGGCATTTGGCAGGGAGGTGCCTAAAGTAAATATCACCATGAGCTCTTGTTTTATAGGGACATTGAATACTATCTGTTAAATATTAAGAAGCTTCACCTGTTTCGTGTGCTCCATTAAAAGTGCACAGCTTTGTTTGTTGTTGTTTTTGTTGTTGTTGTTTTGGATAAGGAGATTATGATGCTCCCAGAGCATCTCACATCGGCGGAAACATCCGGGAGGCAGGGTGGTGTGAGGGACATCGTGTTGAACTGTCAAGTCTGAAGAGTTGGCTTCAGATTCCGGCTCTTCCCCCGACAGCTGTGTGTAAACCTGAAGAAGACACTCAGACCAGTTCCCGGGGGTCTGTGTGGTGTGAATGACCACGGTGTGAGTGGCTTTGGACAGCCTGATGGAGGGTAGGCTAGTAGTTAGAGGCCAATTCTAGCTCAGTATTATTGAGAACAATAAAAATGAGCACCGTCTGATAGCAGGATGGTATCATAAAAAATAAATATATGGTCTTTGCCCCCCAGTTCAGGGCACACAGCTCCTGGAACACGGAATCTCCAGAGTGCTAAGAGTATCTTTTAGGTGCTAATGACTGCTGGTCTGGGGGTCAGGAGAGGGGGTTAGATAAGCTTCTGGATGGGAGCTGGTTGCCTGAAAGGCCAAAGCACCATTAGAGGTTTGGACTTTAAGCCCCACCAATGGCCTATGATTTAGTCCGTCATAGATGAAAGGAGACCTCTATAAAAACCTCTAAACAGCTGGGATTTAGAGAGCTTCCGGGTTGGCAGCACATCCGCGTGCTAGGAGGGCAGCATGCCTGGAGAGAGCATGGAAGCCCTGCGCCCTGGCCCCACACCTTGCCCTGTGCATTCCTTCCATTTGGCTGTTCCTGAGTTGTATCCTTTATATAATAAATCTATGGTGACAGCAAGTAAAATGTTCTCCAGTTTTGTGAGCTGTTGTAGCAAATTATTGAACCTGAAAGGGGGAAGGGTTGTGGGAGGCCCCACCTCTGACTTTGTAACTAGATTAGACAAAAGTGGGTAATTTGGGGACCCTGTGCTTGTAACTGGCATCTGAAGTGGGGGCAGTCTTTGGAACTGAGTCCTTCAACCTGTGGAGTCCAACACTAATTTGGGATAGTCGGTGTCAGAATTGAATTGTAGGACACCCAGCTGGTGTCCACAGAGTTGGAGAATTGGTTGGTGTGGGGAAAAAAAAAAAAAAACAACAACGTTTGGTGTCAGAAGTATTGTGAGTCAAAACAGCTGAGCTGTATATGTTACCAGTCTCCAGAAATGTTCTGACACACAGTCAGCCAGGTCTGTGCTAGGCTTTGTCCACCAGAGGCACGCTTGTGAACAGACAGACCCTATCGCTGCCGTAGGGTGGTTTGTAGTGAGTCCCAGGAGACAGCCAGTCAGCTTTTCAGTGTAGTTGTTTGATTATGTACTAATAGTCCCGGAGAGTGTCCTGAAGGAGAGATACAGAATGACTTGAGAGTGTCAGACAGGACCCTGATCTAGACAGGGGAGTTCAAGGGCAGCTTCCCTGAGAAAATGATCTTTGAGCTGGGGTCCGAAGGCTGATGGTGAGTTAGCTATGTGGGAAAGGTGGAAGGGCAGAGGAGAGATAGCAGCCTGCTGGCTGGGGAAAGGCAGAAAGGATGGATTGCCGGTGACTGTAGTGAGCCTCTCCTCTGCACATTCATCTGTCCATTCAGCCATCCAGCAGACATTGATTGATTACCTGGGCCAGGTACTGTTTTTGGTACTGAGGACAGAAGAGTAGGGAGCAAGACAAAGCCTCTGGCCTCATCACTACTGCTGCGTAAGAAATCATCCCCAAATTTGGTGACTTAAAACAGCCATCATTTCACTGTTATCCTCATGGTCTGGAGGTGGACAGGGCCAGCTTGTGTTTCTCACGCGGGTCTCTCACAGTTATGCAGGCAGTGGGTGGTCTAGAATCATCCAGATATTCCCTGACTCACATGTCTGATGCCTGGGCTGGGAAGCCTCAGTGGCTGCCTGGGTGTCCCTGTCTCCGGGTGGGCTCTCACATGGTCGCTTCAGGCCTCTAAAGCAAATGGTCCAAGAGAGAGCAAGCCAGATAGAATCTCATGGACTTTCCTGACCTGGTCTTAGAGGTCACACAGCATCATTTCTGTCCCATTCTATTCACTAAGGTAGTCCTGAAGCCTGATCAGGGGAGCTAGAACTCCCTCTTGATGGGAGATGTGACAGAAAACTTGTAGATGTGCTCCAGAACCACCACACCCTCACCTTCTGCTCCTCCTAGCTTCTTATCCTTGGCTTTAAACCTACCCACCTGCCTCAGCTCACCAGCGTCCTCCAGAGAAGGCAGTCTTATGGCCTGCATCCTGGCTCCAGCATGCCCCTTGGGGGTCCCACCTTCTTCCCCTGCCCCAAATAGCTCCAGAAAGGAGAGTTTTCTCCATCTCCTTTCTTGGTGGGGGATGGGGTGGGGGGTGGTTGGTGCCTTTTGTGGACTCGAACCCCAGGCATCTACCCAGCTGACCCACCTCCTAATTGGGTCATCAGAGGACATGCATGGACACAGGCACCAAATCCCCAAGGAGCAAGGCTGTTTTGTGGGGCTCAGAGATGGCCAGGATGACTGGTAGTCGTACCAGTGAGCCCGGACTGACAGTGAGCCTTGTAGGCCTTGGGCAGGGTTTGATCAGCATCCTAAGAGCATTATGGGAAACTGCTAAATGGCCAGAGTTTTGTTGACCACCTTCCAGGAGGATTATAGAAGACAGTCCTATGATCTCACTTACACGCGGAATCTTAAAAAAAAATGAGGTCATAGATATAGACAATAGATTAATGGTTGCCAGGTGGGGGTGGGGCTGGACAAAATGGGTGAAGGAGGTCCAGAGGTACAAAATACCAGTTATAAAATAATTAAGTCATGGAGACGTAATGTACAGCATGGTGACTATAGTTAGTAATACTATATTGTGTATTTGAAAGTTGCTAAGAGTAGATCTTAAAAGTTCTCGTATAAGAACAAAATTGAACTATGTATGGTGATGAATATTAACTATGGTGAGGAATGTTAACTAGGCTTATTGTGGTGATCATTTTGCAAAACATACAAATATTAAATCATTATGTTGTGCATCTGAAACTAATATAATGCTATATGTAAATTATACCTCAGTGAAAAGAAGACAGACCTCTGGGAAGACAAGATTTTGCATTATGTCTTTAAGTTAATGTTAGAATTATTTATTACAAAGGACTTTCAGTATGTTCCTAGTTTCAGAAAAGGAAGCATAGATCTCCATCCTGATTAAACGAGTTATAATAACACCAATGATATGGCAGTCTGTGGTCAGTTATCATAAGGTAGGTGGGCAGAGCCAATCTTCCGTAGCCAACAGAGTTCACAACACTGTCAGCTGAACAGAGTTTACAGCAAACATAACTACCATTATGATGTCCTGTAACACCCAACAAATAGTGCAACAGTTAACAATCAATAGTGCCCAAGTAATAAAACAGCAAACCTTGGAAGATGACTATTAAAACAAATCTCTAAATGTTACAGGATAGGTCTTTGCTCTCTTTAGTAGACATACTCAGAAACTCAATGTAGAAACTTATTTTAATGATGATAATACAGAATAAGTATTGGTTCATTTAGCTTACGTTTGTGGAAACTGATACGTAAACAGAAGTCATCTATTTATTTGTTTGTTTTTTTGTTTGTTTGTTTATTTTATAGAACCCCTAGTGATTTACAGGTAAGTATGGCCTGCTCTGGAAAACTTGAAAGGACCTACCATCCTCCGAATGACATCTTTGTTGCAAGACCTCTACTTGTCTCAGCTTCAAGTTAGGTTTCAAGGTAAGTTACCATATTCCAGATGACAGAGTGGTTTTAAGATGTAAATGACCAGGTCTCTCCCCAAAATGTTGCTTGATGATAAGTTTATGGGGCTAACCCCAACCTGCACATTTATTTTTTTTTTCTTTTTCCAACCTGCACATTTAAAAATTCCTAGAAAACTCTTGCTTTGAGAGAAAAAAAAAAAGATTTTATTGGTATATTTTCAGATGGTAGCAGACCAAAAATGGAAAGGAATTAACCATTATTGAGCTATTATTGATAGGGTTTTGGAGTGGCGGTAGGGTCCGGAGCGTATGGCCAAGAAAGAAGTATTAAGATGTCTTTGGCTCAAAAAGGTGATTTTATTAAAGCATGGGGATGGGACCTGTGGGCAGGAAGAGCTGCCCCAGGACTGTGAAGAGAGACTGAGGTGGTAAAGTTAAAGGAAGTTTCCAAAGGGACCTTGATATGGTAAAGAAGATTCATGGATACTGGAGGCCTAGCTATTGTCAAGCGAAGGTTGTTTTTCCCCCTAGCAAGGTATTAACATGAAGACAGTAGGGAGTTCCTGGAGAAATGTCTTACTCTGCCAGCCTCAAGTATTTGTCAGTGGGCTGCAGGTTATAAGGAAATTTAATTTTATCTGCCATTTCCTTCTGCCTTTGTTTCCCACATCATTATGGTGTTTTATGTATATTGGTTTAATCTTATTCAAAAGCCTATATATACAGATAAGTATTAGTGTTAAGCTACTGTAACGAATTCCCAAAGTTCAGTGGCTTAACACAATAGATTATTTTTCCTTTATAAAAACAGTCCAGTTTGGCTCCAAGATGGCGGTATTAAGGATGGGGGTTCATGAAAGTGGTGGGACCTCTGCTCCACCCAGAAATTTGGGGACCCAGGCTAGCGGAATCCCCGCCTTCTATAATATGTTGTTCCTAAGTGTTTTTTCCTCTTTTCTTTGGATTACTTTATTTTTTTCTTTAATACTGCACATTTCTGTTTATTCAGTATCAAGTCCTATCCTATCTTCTTTCCTTTCCAGTTGTGTTGAGATATGATTGACATATAACATCGTATTAAGGTGTACAACATAATGATTTGATATATGTATATATGTATGTGAAATGATCACCACAAGTTTGGTTAACATCCATCTCCTCAACTATTTATAAGTTTTTTTCTTGTGATGAGAACTTTAAAGGTTTACTCTTTCTGGGGTACCTAGGTGGCTTAGCCATTTGAGCGTCTGACTCTTGATTTCGGCTCAGGTCATGATCTCAGGGTCGTGGGATTGAACCCCGCATGGGGCTCCCCACTGAGCATGGAGTCTGTTTAAGATTCTCTCTCCCTCTCCCTCTGTGCCTCTTCCTCACTTGTGCAAACTTGCGCTCTCTCTCAAATAAATAAAAATGAAAAAAAAAAAAAACCCAAGAAAAAAGATTTACTCTTTCAGCAACTTTCAGGTATACAATAGAATATTGTTAATTATAGTCACCATGCTATCCATTACATCCCCAGGACTTATATATCTTGTAATCAGGAGTTTGGACCTTTTGTTCACCTTCACCCATTTCCCCTACCCCATCCCCTGCCTCTGATAACCACCAAACTGTTCTGTTTCTATGAGTTTGGTTTTTTTTAGATTCCACATATAAGTGAAAACATAATGCTTTTAAGGTCCAGCCATGTTGTTGCATATGATAGGATTTCCTTCTTTTTTTGATGACTGAATAATACGCCATTAATCTTTTGCACATTTTCTTTATCTGTCAATGGACACTTAAGTTGTTGCCACGTCTTAGCTATTGTAAAAAATGCTGCTATGAACGTGGGGTACAGATATCTCTTCAAGATGCTGATTTGGTTCCTTCAGATATATACCCAGAAGTGGGATTGTTAGATCATATGGTAGTTCTATTTTTAATTTTTGGAGAGACCGCTATACATTTTTCTCCAGTGGCTGTGCCAATTTACATTCCCACCAATGGTGCACAATAATTCCCTTTTCTCCACATCCTTGCCAGCACTTAGTATCTCTTGTAAAATAGCCATTGTTTTGGTAATAGCCATTCCAACTGGTGCAAAGTGATATCTCATTGTGGTTTTGAATTGTATTTTGTATTTCTCTGTAGATTAGTAATGTGGAGCATCTTTTCATGTACCTGTTGGCCATTTGTACATCTTCCTTGGAGAAATGTTCATTCAATTCCTCTGCACATTGGTTTAATTATTTTTTTGCTATCAAGTTGTATGAGTTCTTTATATATTTTGGATATTGATCCTTTATCTGATACATGATTAGCAAATATTTTCTCCCATTCCATAGGTTGCCTTTTCATTTTGTTGACTATTTCTTCTGCTCTGCAGAAGCTTCTTAGTTTGATGTAGTCCCACTTGGTTATTTTTGCTTTTGTTGTCTTTGCTTTTAGTGTCAAATCCAAAAAGTTATTGCCAAGACTGGTGTCAAGGAGCTTACCCCCTGTGTTTTCTTCTAGGAGTTTTATGGTTTCAGGTCTTACATTTAAGTATTTAATCCATTTTGACTTGATTTTTGTGGATAGTATAAGATAGGGGGTTCCATTTCCTTCTATTCCATGTGGCTGTCCAGTTTTTCCAACACCATTTATTGGAGACACTGCCCTTTCTCCATTGTATATTCTTGGTTCCTTTGTCATAAGTTAATGGACTATATATGCATGGGTTTATTTCTGGTATTTCTATTCTGTTCCATTGGTCTCTGTGTCTGTTTTTATGCTAATACCATACTGTTTTGATTACTGTAGTTTTTGATATAGTTTAATGTCAGGAAGTGTGATCCTTCCAGCTTTGTTCTTCTTTCTCAAGAGTGCTTTATTTGGTTGTTTTGTTTGTTTTTTGTGGTTACATACAAATTTTAGGGTTGTATTTCCTATTTTTGTGAAAAATGTTATTGAACTTTGACTCTGTACATTGCTTTGAATAGTATGGCTATTTGAACAGTATTCATTCAGCTGATCATCACAGAACATCTTTCCGTTTATTTGTGTCTTCTTTAGATTTTTCCATCAGTGTCTTAGTTTGCAGTATACAGGTCTTTCATCTTGCTAGTTAAATTTATTCCTAGGTATTTTATTCTTTTTGATGCAATTATAAACAGGGTTGTTTTCTTAATTTCTCTCTCTGAGAATTTGTTGTTAGTGTATAGAAATGCAACTAATTTTTGTATATTGATTTTGTGTCCTGCAACTTTACTGAATTCACTTCTTAGCTTTGACAGCTTTTTGGTGGACTCTTTAGGTTGTTTATATATATATAAATATATATATATATCTCCTGCAAATAGACACCGTATTATTTCTTGCATCCTAATTTGGACGTCTTTTATTTCATCTTCTTACCTAATTCCTCTGTAAAGGGCTTCCAGTACTATGTTGAATAAAAGTGTGAGAGTGAGTGTCCTTTTCTTGTTCCTGATCTTAGAGGAAAAGCTCTCAGCTTTTCACTATTGTGTATGATGAGTACCATTGACTTTGAGGTTTATGTTTAATTACACCTTTAACCTAAGCCAAATCAAAGTTTTGGAGCTTATAACAGCGTTAGTCTCTACTCCATTGGAAGGGAGCTTGGACCAGATAGCAATTCAGCTTTCTTCCCGAGCTAAATGCCTGTGATTCTGTGTGACAGTGTTCTTAGCTCTGTTATTGTAGAGTTTGTAAGTGCAAAGGAGCTCCCTAAAAAAGGTTGAGAGCTTATTTTGAGATATGGACCAGAGAATCCTTGGGTCTCAGGTACATGAAGGGCTCCTAGAGGTCACTCACATCAGCCCCCCTCCCCCACACACACAGCATTGCCAGCAGGTGGCTGCCCACACTTGACCCCCTCCTTGAGCAGGAGGGCTCATTCTGTACTGATACTGATGCCGCCAAACCCCCTCTGGACTGTCAGCAGTTTTCTAAAACATATTTCAAGGGCATGGAGTTCCTGCCCTTGGCAATGGCAGTGATTGTCTACAAGGGACCTGGCACTCCATGCCTCATCATGATCAAGTCACGGAATGAGCCGGCAGTGAGCCCAGGGTTTAGTCAAAGCTCTGTCAGTAAGCGTGCTTCTAGCCTGAAAAAAAGCCCTCCTTGGGAAAAACCCCTTGATCTGTGGCATGCATCAGTGCTCTCACTCACGAGTCTGTCCAGAACAAAATCCTGTTTCTGTGTAGTATTGTTAACACAGACAACACAGCTTTCAGAAAGCAGAAGTGGCCTTGGCAACCTCCATTTCCAGGTGTGCCTGATTCACGTTGCACAGCTGTGATTCTCAGGCCCTTGTAAGCTCTTTTTATTTTCTGCCTGTGAAATTTGGCTTTCACCATGCAAACCTTCATTGTAGGCTTGTATTTCTAGTTTTTCAGCCTTGCCTATTTAATGTTCTGTGCTTTCCTTGACATTTTAACAAACTTTTAATTGACACAGTTTGCTTGCAAAATAAAAAAGAATCAGCTAGCTGTATTTTTAACGTGGCTTTGTGATGAGTAAATCATGCCAACTGCATGTTCTCCCTTTTTTTGTTGAGGTACTTATAGTTGCTCTTGACATTCTAACGTAAGAATATGCCAATTTCAGATGTCGCTACTTCTGCAACTTGAGGAGAAGCAAAGCAGTGAAGTTGGATGGAACACAGGCTTCTCCTACAATGTCAGAAAGAGATCACTGGGGAGTACATAAGATTGAAAATCCTGGCTTGATGAATTAGTTATTTCAATCTGTTCTGGTCCCGAGAAATGATCAGGCACCTTGACAAGTTTATCCTTTTAGAGCTGGAAAAAAACCTCAAAGGAGAGAGTGGCAGGAACATGTAGTTCAGAAATGGTGGGGGGGGGGGGGGGGGGGGGGGGCGGAAGCCTTTAATATTTCAAGGATTAAAAACACTAACTCTGCAGATGATCTGCCTCAAATCCTTTCTGGGAAGAAATGGTAGGTAGATAATTCATGTTGTATATTTGAACACATGTAAAATAGGGAATAAAAGGTCTTGATGCTGGAACAGGCACCACAGTCAGCAGGCTGAGGGATGCCGCTCTGCCATGTGTCACTGCCGAATTGCACCTGAGCAAGCCAGCGCTGATGTTTCTTAAACATCTAATTATGACTGTATGTGCTTTGATTGCTAGATCTGAAAAGTGCCAGTACTGTCATTATTTTTTAGAATAATTGTGTGTATTGTCAAATCTTCTCCAACGGTGGGTTTTTGCAGACAACCCCTTGCTCCCTCGTTCCTAACAGAACTCTGATTCTGTGCCTGCCTCCACCCTCTCCCTTCCTCTGTGGGCCTCTAGCAGGAGGTGAATCCCAGGTGTTTTCACTTACTTGCTGTGGCCCATTGCTGGAGCCCGTGATGGGTTTTTGCATGGGCTCCTGACACTATTCTTCAATGAGACATTAGGAGAAATCCACTGGGGGGTTTCTGGGAAAGCTTTCGTTGCTTCTAGTAGAAATGTGCAAGATTGTCCCTTCTGCCTCTTCAGATTGCCAAGTGTGGTGGTGATGGCTGTGAGTGTGGCCACCATCTCAAAACCCCTGGAGGAAGTCATCCTAGGGACAGGACAAAGACAGAGGATGGCATAGAGTCCAGACAGGGACAGGTTCTGGCTTCCTGATGATGCTTTTGGGGTTGCTGAATTAACTAACCTTGGAGCTGCTATTCCTCAACTATGTTTCATTATGTGAGAATATGGATGAGTCCCTTTGCATTAGCTAGCCTTTTTTTCTTACCTGCAGCCAAGCCATCTTCAAAGATGCATAAGCAGTTTTTTTTAAGCTTTTTTTTAAGTTTATTTATTTATTTTGAGAGAGAGAGAGCAAGCGAGGGAGGGGCAGAGAGAAAGGGAGAGGGAGAATCCCAAGTAGGCTTTGCACTGTCAGTGCAGAGTCCGACATGGGGCTCAATCTCTCAAACTGTGAGAGCATGACCTGAGCTGAAATCAGGAGTATGACACTTAACCAGCTGAGTTACCCAGGTGCCCCCAAAGATGCATAATTTAAGATAAAATAAAAAATAAAACTCAAAAAGAACAAAGGTTATCATAGCCATGATTCATTTATATCATATCTAAGAGTGACATTCTTAAAGTTTATTTATTTATTTTGAGAGAGAAAGAGAAAGAGCAGGGAAGGGGCAGAAAGAGAGAGGGAGAGAGAGAATTCTAAGGAGGCTCCATGCGGCTAGCATAGAGCCCAATGTGGGGCTCAAACCCACAAACCGTGAGTGAGATCATGTAAGAGTGATATTCTTAAATATGTGATGAGCTTTTTCTGTCTAATGCAATTTGTTATGAATGTGTGTGTGCGTGTTCATCATTACCTACAGAAGGAGCCCCCAAGAAGAGGACCAATGTCATTTAGTGCTGGTGGCAAGTTCTAGTTAGGATATTGGCTTGGCTGCTTTAACAGAGGTGAAACAACAGTGATTTTAGAAGGTTGTGAGATTATTTATTCTCTCCCAAAGCAGTTTGGGCTGACAGGCAGTCAGGGAAATGGGTAGCCTGCCCAATGAGGTCATCCAGGGTTCTTCTGTGTTATCCACTAGGATGTTATCTCCATGCGCATCAAGAAAGCTGGCTTACCACCCCACCAGTGATTCAGAGCATGGGAAATGGTGGAAGAAGGAAGGTCAGAATGAGATAGGACCGATAGCCTCCTTTTGACCCAGAATTGCACGTAATACTTGTAAGCATAAGTCATTGGCCAAGTTGATCATATGACAACAGCTAGTTGCAAGGGATTCTGGGAAATAGTATCCCTAGCTGAATGGCCATGTATCCAGCTAAAATGTAGAGGATTCCATTAGTAAGAAAAAAGAGCAAATAGACACCTGAGAACAGTTAGAAGTGTCTGCCACATAGTGTGTCCTCTACAGTGGAGAGGGAGAGTGTAATGAGGACAAAGCGCTGGGTGTCACTCTCTGTGAAGTAAGGATTTGAGTCACAGGTCCAGTCTCCCTAAGCAGCCTGGAGCCGTGTGCCGGTCCTGACCTGGCCTCTCTTCTGGTCAACCAAGGGACTTGAATCAGTGATGTTTAAAACCTCTTCAAGCTCTGACCTTCTATGGCATGGTCCTGCAGGCATTCTAGTTATAGAGCTGGGGCAGAGACAAAGTGGAAGTAGAGTGAGTACTTCATATGTGGGTGGCAGGTATTAAAACCATACAAGAAGTCACTGCTAACTTATTGAGCACTTATCAGGAGCCAGGTACTGTGCTGGGTCCCTTACACCTGTTAACCTCGTTAGCCCTGACACAACCTGTGAGCTGGAGCCTATGGTTGTTTCCATTTCATAGATGGGGAAACTGTGGCTCAGTAAGGGTGTGAGAAAGGCTCTAGACCTAGCCAACCGATCCCTGAGCCCCCATGCTTAACTACATGTTGTGGGAAGGGCTGGGACATGAGGTGGGATTTGTGGGGTGTGACCAGATCATAGTGAACCCTGCAAGTAGGGTTAAAGAGGCTTGGGCCTGATGCTACCCTTCATCAGGGCCAGGCTTGGGATTGATCTGCAGCATTGATTGGCGTCCCCAC
The DNA here is from genome assembly GCF_018350195.1 of Panthera tigris. Taxonomy (NCBI): domain Eukaryota; kingdom Metazoa; phylum Chordata; class Mammalia; order Carnivora; family Felidae; genus Panthera; species Panthera tigris. The sequence continues at coordinate 121,177,901 of NC_056668.1, read as the reverse complement.
CGTTACCCCATAGCCAGGGGATGGCTGTTGCCACGTGCATCACATCTGGGCATGATCTCTCACTACCCCAGGGTAAAAGACAGGCTGTTCTTTAGGAGGAGAGTACCTGGTAAGAGATGATCCCCAGGAGGGTCAGCTTTGGGTCAGAGTGCAGGATGAGGCACACCACTTGCCTAACAGGCATCCTTTAAGGTGTTTGCCCCTGTGAGTCGAGCTGAGCCTGTGGCCTGCTCCTGTCCTGTATTCCCAAAGGCGGCCGGTGCCAGGAAGGCACAGAACCTGGCCCTAGAAAGTGAGAGCGGTCCGTGAAATTGGCCTGTCCTTTAAGCTGGCACTGATTAGTGGCGTGGATTCTGGGATCATGCTCCTCCTGCTCCGGCCTGGAAATTAGTGGCTTTGTACCCAAAGGGAGTTCCAGAGAGGGAGTGGGCATCAGTGCATGTATTGTCTTGGTGGTGGGACTCCTTGGGGTCATCAGATAGGCTGGTCTGGGTAGGGGGAGTGAGACCCTTGCAGCCCACCTGCCTGTGGGTGCCAGCCAGAGGTGAGGACTCCCTGGCCCGGCCCCATGGGGCCTCTGGGCAGCCAGATTTCCTTGGGCATAGCAGCCTCACTCAAGGTGCAGCTGTTGGGTGGTGCCTGGACTAACCCACCTCCCTTCTCTGGCTCTTGACACTCAGTACAAACAGTGCAAACCTTCCCATTGCCCCCCAGCAGCCAGTACAGTTTTACTTAGTGCTTTTTCTTTGGTTCATTCTGTTTCCTCAAATGCAATTATAAACACACCAGCTCCAATCTGCTTTTCAAGACTGAGTCCTAGGGGCGCCTGGGTGGCTCAGTCAGTTCAGCATCCGACTTCAGCTTAGGTCATGATCTCATGGTTCGTGAGTTCGGGCCCCACGTTCGGCTCTGTGCTGACAGCTCAGAGCCTGGAACCTGCTTCAGATTCTGTGTCTCCCTCTCTCTCTGCTCCCCCCACCCCACCCCGCCTCGCCCCGTGCATGCACGCTCTCTCTCTCTCCCCCTTTCTCTCTCTCTCTCTCTCTCTCTCTCTCTCTCTCTCAAGAATAAACATTTTAAGAAAATAAAAAAAAAGACTGAGCTCTGGCTGAGCCTCTTCCAGAAATCCTATCCGCTCCCTTTAGGTCTATGTGGTTCTCCTCCTCTCTCCACTCCCACTTCCCCCTGATGGCACCGGTTTCATATGGTGTAATGGTCTTTTTACTCATTAGTCCACTGACCAGTCTGTGAGCTTCCTTCCTTTCTTTTTTTTTTTAACTTTTAATTTCAAACATACACAAAAGCAGAGAGGATCATATAGTACATCCTCAAGAATCCCTTACCCAGCTCCAAGAGTTGTCAGCATGTTGCCAATCTTGATTTATTAAGTCCTCCTCAACCTGCTCCCACCCTGAATATTTTAAAGCAGTTCCTAGGTCTTGTATCATTTTTCCATATATACTTCTGGACCTTTTAGCTGTGAGCTTCAGGATGACAGTACTGTGTCCTGTATCCTGTGTCTTGTGTCCACAGCACTGTGGATGATGCCTGACACATATTGGCTCTTGAGAAATAATGTTGTTTTGAGTCGACTAATTGGGTGAATGAATTGGCTTCAGCCCCTAGAACTGAGCATGCATTCTGGATGCTGGAATTTGAATAACAGAATGTGAATAGCTGCTAGGAGCCCACAGCTTCCTTGGTGCCTGTCCTGCTGCCTGGGGTTTCCAGGAGTTTCTGAAATCTGTCTGTTATTTATGAGACTTTAAGGTTGGTTTATTCTTAGTCAAGCATCTTTGATTTTGCAATGAAACTCTACTTTGAGGTGACATGGGGTAGAGAGGACTATTAAGATGTAGCTTTTACCTTTGCTTGGTTCATATTTAGTTCACAATTATAGCCTTGGGGTTTGATTTTTTTTTTAATTATAATACCATATTTACTTGGGCCAAAGTGATTAAGACCAAAAAAACAAAGTATAGAATACATCTAAAGCATTTTCTTTAATAACATCTTTCTATTCCTGGTAATGGTATTTTAACTACGCAAATAAGAGATAATTGAATACACATTTTTCTTTCAAGCAGTTGTGGTCATGTTTAAAACCCTGAATTCTGTACACTTTGAAGGGAACCCTGAGACCAGAGTCACTAGATGTGGCATTTCTCACTCTTACGAGGTAGAAAATCAGGCCAGGGTTTGGGTTTTTGGAAATCTCTGGTGGTAGAATGGTAGTTTGTAAAAATGCCTTTGACGTGTTCCTTTTTACTTTTAAATTCAGAAACAGTATTTACCACAATATAATGGGAAGTGCCTATTGACTAGTCCTTTTTTCAAAATTATATTCTAAAATATTTTCTTTCACCATTCAAATCTGTTGTAAAGTTAAATTAAAGTTGGCTGGGTTTTCTGTTTGCTTTATTTTTTGCTGTTTCATCAGGAATTCAGAGTAATAATTCTGTTTCTGGATTTAAGATATTTTTACCATGTGGTTTTAGCGCAGGGAATAAGGCTGTGCCCAGTAGACAGCTGATGACTATGTAACTTATATGAAACATAAAACAGTTGTTTCTACAGAAGTATTTATAGGAGTTGGATTTGGTCACCATGCCATATTGAGTCTAGAGTGTCTTTTCCTTGGAAGGTAGGGGGTGGGACTTGAGGATGTCTGAGGACAAGGAGATGTGGATGCCGTGCTGAAGTAGGTCATGAGCCAGCATCTCATCCTGCTGCTGTAGAAGTGAATCTTCCCATGCACTTTATTTTCTGGGCTGTGAGTGAGCAGGCTGTGAGGTTTCTGCCATGGACCCAGAGACCTGGCTTTCACTTGGCATGACTTGGACAAGTCTGATGGAGTGTCTGGGGGAGCCACAGTATACCCCAGGAGTGTGCGCGCACACAGCCCCCACGGAAGGAATACGCAGGAACATGCCTGGAGGGAACCACGGATTGTGTGACTTCCTGAGCGGCTGTGTGAGCCTCCTCCCTGCAGATAGAAAAGAGAATGGGTTCTCTGGAGAATGGGCCAGAGCTCAGGCCACAGAGACAGAGCCCATTGGCTGGTAATCTTCATCTTCTTAGGAATGGGGCCCAACAGAAGCTGACATAGATGTTCCAGGCTGGAAAACCTGTGGCGGGGGGCGGGGGGCCACCACAGATGAGTCAGCTTGAGGGAAGGCTTGTCATGGTGGAGGAGTCAGGAACGGGGCTGCAGACGTGGCCGACTGCTCTGATGGCTGGGGCTGGTGAGTAGGGAAGTGGCCAGTGGCCAGTGGCCAGGATTTGGAAGAGGAACCACAGCACGGGGCAGAAACAGCAGCTCAGGGGAAAAGGCAAGTCTTTGTGTTTAGATAATGATGCAAGGATTCCTCCAAAGCTGGGCAGTCAAACACAGCATGTGCCTACTGCTGCTGCTGTGTGTATGTTTGCTCCTCACTGCCTTCCCGCTCTTACCCTTATTCCCAATCTTATTAACATCGGGATCCTCGACTCGGAGAAACAAAGTTAGTTGTCAAAGAGACACACAGAAGGTAAGCGGCAGAGGAGGGAATTGACCCAGATCTGCAGGTCATTGGAGCCTCCTTTTTGCCTCTCCATCATGACTCCTCTCAACTGAGGAAGTGTCCTCCCCGAAGGCAACTTTTCTCTGAACCATGCGCTCGGGGGCCCACATGGCACCTGCACGTGGGTACACACACACACACACACACACACACACACACACACACACACACACACATTGGGGTCCTAGCTCTAGCTGCAAACACATTTGTCTTCAAATCCATGTGAATTTTAGATACCATGTTTCTGTAACCATTTTAAAAAATGAAGAAAGGGGTGCCTGGGCGACTTAGTTAAGCGTCCCAACATCGGCTCAGGTCATGGTCTTCTACCCACGTGGGGCTCTGTGCTGACAGCTCAGGGCCTGGAGCTCATTTCGGATTCTGGGTCTCCCTCTCTCTCTGCCCCTCCTCTGCTTGCTCTCTCTCTCTCTCTCTCTCTCTCTCTCTCAAAAATAAATATTTTAAAAAACCTAATAAAAATTGAGAACAAAGCATGACCTTCCTCTCCAAGTTTTCTAGGAAAATAAGCCCCAGAAGAAGGCATGTGTTCTTCCTGGGGCTGGATGTTGCCACCCCTTCCCTCCAGGCTGTGTGCACAACCCCCCGGGGCGGTGATCACACCAGGCCTGTCCCTAGCACAAGTGGAAGTAATGAGACTCTGACCACATCCCTGGCATTTGCATTTGGTGGTGGTGCCATAGGAGAGTCAGAGAGGGAGGGTGCAGAAATCCTGAGAGCATTCGGGGGGAAAGCGAGGGTATTCCCAGATTGAGGCCCGTGTCATCAAATGGAAAAGCTACAGATATGTAGAGAATGTCAGTAGCCTAAAAACTAGAAGCAGTCAGGCAGTTACACAATCCCTGCCATCTGGTTAACGCGACACATCCTCAGTATTTTAAATCTGGAACTAAATATAGACCTTTCTGAAAAAGCACGCAGCATATTGAGGAATGTAGGCAAGTGGAGCTTTGCGTGTGCTTCCTGCAGATGACGATATGGAGCTCTAGAGCCTGGCTTAGAAATCCCTAGGAAAGACGTAAGGCATTTCTTCTTTGTCGTATCAATTAGCTTTCGTTTTGTATCAAGTCCCAAAACGGAGTGGCTTAAAACAGCAACCATTAAATTTGCTTTTGATCTGTGGGTTGGCCATGCAGTCTTTAGTCTGTGCTTGCTGACTTTCTTCGTATCCATCTGCTGGTGGCATGGCCAGGCTGGCCTTGCTCACATGTGTGGTGATGGGCAGGCTGGTTGTTTGAAAAGAACCTCAGCGGGGACCCCTTGCTTTGGTTCCATGTGGTCTCTCACGGCCTCCAGGAAGACAGCTGGTAGCCGGGTGTCTTTCCATGGTGGCCACAGTGTTCCAGGAGCAGCAAAGGAGGACAGGCCCCAGTGCATAAGTACTTCTCAAGCCTCTTCTTATAGCTGTTACTGTTGTCTCCACTGGCTGAAATAAATACCTTGTCCAAGCCTAGAGTCCATGTGGGAGGAAACGACACAGGCCATGGATACAGAAAAGCGTGAACAAATTGGGGACTATCACTACTACAGATCCACCATGCTCTAAGCCTGAGATTTAACTCCTTTGGTAGTGGTTGTTTCCACCTAATACCCACCAGAAGACAGCTCTGAACAGTATTGTGGTTCATCCTCATGTAAAAAAGGCAGTGTCAGGTAAAACCGTAGGTGGAGTACTGGTGGCCTCACCTGCCAGAAAGTGTGGTGGAAAATCCGCTGAGAGGCTGGAAGCAGCAAGTAGTTGAAGGGCCAGACCTGGCCCAGCACAAGAAGAAAGACCCTCGCCTCCCATACCCAAATGCAGAGCAACCAAGTGGCAGGTGTGGTCTCTGAGGTACTGAAGCAAGACATACCCCCAGGCTCAGAAGTCAGAGGTGGGTGATTTCCCAGAGCAGCAAGGTTGTTTCCCAGGCTCAGAGTGAAAGAGAGGCCGAAGTCAGCATTTGAGCAGGAGCTACAGAAGGAGGGATGTGGACGAGAACGGGTGAACGTTGAGTACTCGCGTACGTGGAGGAACCAACGAAACAGGTGAGGGAACTATTCCTGTTACCTAGGAGGAGGGAAGAAGTGGCAAAGTGAACTGAGAGAAAGATGAGATAGTAATGCTAATAACAACCATTGTCCTTTGAATGTCTGTCACATACCGGGGATTGTGCGTAGTCTTTCCTGAGGGAATTAGTCCTGAGTCACAGATGAGGAAACTGAGTCCTAGAGAGGTTAAAGAACTGGCCTATGTCACTAAGATGAGTGTTCTGGCCCAGGTGTGTCTGACTCCCCAGGGCTGTGCCTGTCTTTCAGCACCATGCTGCTGGTGGGGTGCACAAGAAAGAACATCTTTAGGGGGACCTCAGTGGCTCAGTCGGTTGGGCATCTGACTCTTGATTTCAGCTCAGGTTATGATCTCACAGTTCATGGGTTCACGCCCTGCATCAGGCTCTGCACTGATAGCACAGAGCCTGCTTGGGGTTCTCTCTCTCTCTCTCTCTCTCTCTCTCTCTCTCTGCACCGCCCCCCCCCCCCCAACAAACAAACAAACTTAAGAAGATATAAAGAACATTTTTAGGCAGCAAGGACCGTAGAGCCCTCTTAACAGTAGAGCTCAGAAACACCCCAAAGGCCATCTCCCAGGCAGGAACACTGGAAGATGTTCATGTAAAGGAAAAGATGGTGGCCTCAGAAGGTGTCATGGTAACAGAAGGGGGAGGAGGGCATAAAGAAAAGCTCCAGCGTATTTATTGTCAGGGGTACAGAGATACCCCACAGAAGACATTTGCTCCGAACTTCCTCCTCATTTTGTGGTCTAATCTCCACCCACACACCCCACTCACCTTCCCCAATCAGAAGGATCACCTTTTAAGAAGGTCATTGATAAAATGGAATAAATTGAATCAGGAATGACTGAGGTAAGGAGAGGGCTTTGAAACCCACAGGCTGTTTAACAAGGAGCTGCCAGCTGTTTTCGAGTATCTAAGAAGCCAGCACATGCCAAGAGTCACCTTGTTCTGTGTTGATCCACAGCTTGCAGCTAGAATCAGTGTGCAGACCTATTGGGAGACACTGCAACAAGTAAAAACAAACTGTAGAGGCACAGAGATCTTGTTTGTATCTTGTCGCCATGATTTAATAACGTGTGCTGTTGATTTGGTTTTCTGCCTGCGTATTAGAAGCACACACATCTGCCCTGCAGAGAGTAAAGGAGGTCATGTCAAGGGCCCCACATGGTGGCTGGTTCACATTGTGCTCTGTGAATGGAAACCTAGGGAATGATGGTTGTGAACAGTTAGAAGTTCCTCGTTCCAGGGCGCCTGGATGGCTCAGTCCGTTAAGCATCTGACTTCGGCTCAGGTCATGATCTCAAGGTTTGTGAGTTCGAGCCCCATGTCGGGCTCACTGCTGCCAGTGCAGAGCCTGCTTCAGATCCTCTGTCCACCTCTCTCTCTGCCCCTGCCCCCTCACATGCTCTCTCTTTTAAAAATAATTTTTTTTTTAAAGAAGTTCCTGGTCTCTGGGGAAGCAGAGCAAAGTTAGAAGGCTGCCAAGGGGCTCATACCTAGGTTGCAAGGGTGGCTGAGGGAGCATTGTTATTCTGCCCACGTGGGGTATGTTTTGAAAACACTGTGGCCACTGTTTGTAGGTGAATGTTGTCACCTTCCATGCTCATCCCCTGGGGAGCTGGGCCAGGCAGTAGAGGCTATCTAGGGTGGAGGGCAGAAACCTTGACTCTGATTTTCCTTAGGTTGTTTTCCTATGGGGAGGTTTACTGTTGAACAATCAGCTGAGCATTACCAAAGACACCCCCCGAGGTCAAGGTGGCCCAGAGCCACCCGGGCTTAACACTTTGTTTCTGGGATTGGGGTTTATCAGCATCAAGGGTTCACCCTCCTTGTTGCCACAGAAAGGAATACCTGTAGTGCTATAGTCCAGTGGACCCAGGTTCTGTCTCCTACTGTGACCTCACCCTCCTTGGGGGTTCAGTGCAGAAGTCATTGCCTCTCACCAAGCACAGATTCTGCTGAGCTGCTTTCAGATCCACGCGTGTCTTTTCAGACCCTCTCAGGTAGAGTTTATGAGGAGTTTGAATTTTGGAAACAGAGAACATTTATTTGGGGTCCCAAATACATTAAATCTGGGGTGGGATTAGCCAGGGTAGTATGCTGTTTTAGCCATGATGCTAAACTTGTGAGTCTAATGAGTCCACTCCAAGGCAGGGAGGGGGTGTCCCCAGGAGGCGTTGCAGGTCATTTTGGGACGCTAGGCACTGGCCCTTGGTTAGGGGTGGTGACTAAAGGGACAGAAGCAGTGCTTATTTGAAGGTCTAAGGTTGGGACCTGTTTGTTAACAGAGATGCTGGTTGTCAAAGTACAGGCTCACTTGTGAGGTGCAAGTGTATTTTTGTTAGTCTTTTAGCAAATGTTCTCTTTTTGTAGAAAGTCTGACAAATCTCTTTAAAGGAGTGGTTCCCAAAATCCCCTGCAGGGCCTTGCTGGGGTTAGGGGCTGGGAGATAAGGGACTCCAGCGCTCTGGATCATACTTCATTCCCTACCAATACACTTTTTTAAAAAAATAGGTGAGATGAGATAAAATTCACATACCATCCAGTTCACCCAGAGTGCGCAATTCAATAGCTTTTAGTTTGTGTTATTCGCAAAGGTATGCAACCCTCCCCACATCAGTAAATGAGTTTTGTCTGGTTGCGTCTCTTGGGGCTCTGAAGGAGATTGTATCCGAAAGAGGAAAAGATGCCGCCACTAAGAGAAGGTTTGAAATTTTTGTTGTCCTCTTACTGTACCACGTTGAATCTTTTCTGAGGAGAGTGTGGTTTTCAAGTTCTATCTGGAACCCCAGAGAGAATCAGGAGATAAACTGAATGTCTAAGACTGATGGGTTACCACCTAGAGCCAGCATTCACTTTTCTCACCAGTGCCCATCATTCACCATTTTTTTAATGTCCTTTTGCACTGCTGTGACGTGGTTAGAGGAAATAAGAATGGGTGGAATGGGGCTTTGGGAAGACCAGTGCACGTCGCTGAAATAGGGTCACCGGTCCAGATGCGAAGAGGCCTTTGATTAGCAGATGGAGCTATGAGTGTAGGGTCGAGTCCTCTGGCACACTCCAGCCATCCCCAAAGGCATTACTGCGGGACGTGTGACAGTGACTGGCATTCAGGTTAAGGATTACAATTTTAAAAAGACCAGAATCATATTAGCCCAATATTCACCAAAAAAGGTTGAAGATGTACAAGTTGGTTGTCAGCATTGGGTGAGTACGTGCTGGTCAGTAAACACTTGTCTGTCTGGCACACTGTAAGTGCTCGATAAATTTTCTTACCTTTTTCTTTGGAAAGGTCATGCTGGAAAGTATCTCATTTTCTTTTGATGTCAGATCAATGAAGCGTTCAGGAATTGGTTTCCTCCTCTTAATGTGAAGGGATCATTCTCAGCTGCTCTTACTTGGGGGCAAAGACGTAATCAACAGTGGGCTATTGTTCTCTGACTAGGATTCCCTGCTGGAGGACTGGGCTAATTGGATTATTTTCAGTTGACAAACTTGGTTTTCCACCTCAGAACACATGTTTATTGCCTCTGTTTTATTCACAGGATGTGTTCCCGATTGGAGGTGAAACCATGAAAGGAAAACAGAACGAATAATAATGCTTTTCCGCAATCGCTTCTTGCTGCTGCTGGCCCTGGCTGCCCTGCTGGCCTTTGTGAGCCTCAGCCTGCAGTTCTGTGAGTATCGCCTGGTGTCACTGGGTCGTGGTAGGGGAGGGGGCTTCATTCTGAAATAGAGGGCCCTTGTGGGGAGCAAACAAGTAGGCCCCAAAGCCTTTGTTTTTCAAATGAACAATGCAGTTTAAAACAACTGAGTCTTTTTATTGTTGGTACTGATGGTGAATGGTTGTGAGTACAAATCCCAAACTGCAGAGCATTGTCCTGAGTGTCTTTTTCGGCCATAAGGAACTAGGGTGCTCACTAGGCCTCATGATACGTCTTTGGCTTTTGCACAGATAACTAAATTGCCCAGTTATTCTGCCTTGGATTCCCAAGGCAGAGACACTGAGTGGCCCGGCTTGAGCAGGGATATTTGGCTGCTGGTTGGTTCTTTGAGCCTCGGGTGTCTGTTTTATGTTCGGTGAACTGTGGGGCTGCCGTTGTTGGAGAGGGTGGGGGAATTAGGTACCAAACTCTGTCTCCTGGGGCAGCAAGGACCATGCATGGGAAGTCTTGTGTGGTGAGGAAGAGCAGGGCCGATGAAGTCAGTCCACAGACCTCACCACCCAACACTTTGTCCTTCACGGGGAGCCTGTGCTCAGGCTGGGCCCTAAATCTGTGCACCCCACTGCTCCCCAAGAGTGGCCATCCTCTAACAGAGATCCAGCCCTGGCACGTCCTTGGTTGGAACCCCTCAGCTGTGGCCAGTGGTGTCTGGGAGGCTCTTTGCCCTCTAGGCTCCACTTCCACCCGGCGCCCCCCCTGCCCCCCTCCCCCGCCCTTGATCTCTGTGCTGTAGCAGTGCTGAGTTACTTGGCATTCTCTACATGTTTACTCTGTTCTCTGTGCCCAGATCCCATCAGCCCCTCTGTCTGGAGTGCCATCCTCCTCACCTCCCTCCCATCCTTTTCTCCACATGGTTCATTCAGTTCTTTTCTCCTCTAGGAACCTTCCATAACCCCCTCACCCCTAACTTGGTCTGGTGCTTCTTTGATGCACATCCAGGATGCCCTAAACCTGTTCCCCTCCTTACATTAACCATGTAGTATTTTAATGCTCAGTTCTTGTGTCTCTTCCTTCAACAAGACTGTCTGTTCAGGGGCACCTGGGTGGCTCAGTCGGTTAAGTATCTGACTCTTGGTTTCGGCTCAGGTCATGATCCCATGGTTTGTGAGTTCGAGGCCCAAGTTGGGCTCTGCACTGACAGCTCAGAGCCTGCTTGGAATTCTCTGTCTCCCTTTCTCTCCACCCCATCCCTGCTTGTGCATGTGTATTTTTTTTTTTTTTTGGCTTGTTCATAACCTGTGCGTGTTCTCTCTCTGAAAAATAAACTTTAAAATATATATGTATAAAACTCTGTGTTCTCTGAGAGCAGGGAACCATGTCCTGTTTCCCTCTATACCCTAGGAATTGCACTGCCAATGACACAGTAGGTGTTTCATGACTGTTTATTAAACGAATGAATGAGCTACACCTGCTCCAAAAAACAGGCTGATCCTAATTCCCTCTCCTGGTGCTGTGTACTTGAAGCTGACAATGTAAGATACTGGCATTTTTTTTTTAATTATTTATTTATTTATTTAGTTTTGCTGTCACCTGCCTTCCCTCCATTATACCAGCTCACCCTGATGGGTGGGAGACAAGTGGTTGGCACCCATCACTGCCTAGGACGGCTCTGTGAGGAGGTGGCGTTTCTGTTGCCATTTGAATGATGGAAAGAAGAGCAGGTGGTTCAGCAAGTGGGTTGTTCTGAGTGCACTGGGGAACGTGGGACAGACTTGGCACTTGGAATAAGTGGTTTGAAGTGAGGAGGCTTTGAGCAGGTTTCCCTGACACACCTCCATGTGACATACTCCATGCACACGTCCGGTACATGTGACAGGCTATCTCTAATACTAAAGACTATTAAAAATACTCCTTTTATCCTTCCAGAATAGGAAACGAGGTCAAGAGAGGGTGGGCATAGGAAGTTTAAAGATAGTCCAGATGGTTAATGAACCATAACATACGAATCCTTTCTAAAAAGACATGTGCTAGGACCCTCGGCAGTTTAATTGTTCATAACTCGTCATGAAAAATTTTTCCCTCCTTTGGTTGGAGAGGTAGGAGGGTACAATCAACCTTGAGTTTTATTCTGAGAAGCTGACGGGTCCCGAGACATGAATGTGGGTTACTTGTGTTCGCTGCGTTTCTTTTGCATGAGGTGGTTTCCACGTCACTGAATTGGCCAGTGTGTTTTGCTTATATAACTCTTCTGAAAGTAGCTTCTGTTTTAGGAGAGCCAATTTTCAGCCATACTTTTTTTTAAGGAAAATTTTGCAGAGTAAATTAGGCTGCCTGGGTTTGAGCTCTTTATTCTTGGCTACATCGGAGTTCGGGAAGATATTAAGATATGGATGTTCTTACTGCTGTTCTACTTCTAGGTAAACTGTAACTTTGGAATTTACCCATTTCTGTGGAAATGGAGTTTAATTGCTTTATTTAATTGCGTCGCAGGTTGCTGGTTATTATGGTGTGAGGAATGGCACTAATTGATAATACGAAGGTATATGTTTGACTAACGCTTGTGTGTTCATTCCTACCCTAAATTATATGGACTTTTTTTCATCATTTCTTTTGACTAATTTTTGAATGCCAAATTAGCACACGTAACTATTTTAGGTAATATTTTTGAGGCAGTCAAACATAACGTAGGTTTTCTCATGCGTTAAGTGAACAGTATGGTTTTATTTGCTTTCTGCAATGATCATGTATTTTGTCTTGTTGATAGTTTTCTTTTTCTGGTGTTTTGAATATGGGAAAGTTATGACCCGGGTTACAATTTAAAAATCATGTTGTTTAAATAAGCATTTCTTCCTCTTGGTGCAGAAAGTGGGTCTGTGAACCCGGGTATGTTTATTAAGTGCTTATGTGTGTTGGGCATTTTTCTACAGTGTCGGGGTGGAGGTGGTATGGAAAGGATATAAAAAAGGTTAAGACACAGTTCATAGTTTCTCAGAATATGTTTCTTTTAAATGGCGTTAATGCTAACAGCCTCTAATGAAAATCATTCATTTTGTATTTCCAAGTCCTTGATGCTTTTGAATTTGGAAATAGGGAAATTCTGAAATTCCTGATGTTTGAATTGTAGAAGGGAACAAGTAAGGCATGCCTATCTTTAGTTCTGGTTAAAATGTTTACAAGTGGAAAAATTACTTCTCGAATTAAGGCACTCCGTTAGTGCAACTGGGCAAGAGGACCAGGACGTGAAGACTTGTGAATGATTAGTTATTTTCTAATCATTAGTTATTTTAGATTAGATTAGTTAGATTAGTTATATTTCTGCTCTTTGTGCTCTTTTGTAATCGTCCATTTTCTTGCTTCGGCTCAGCCTTTCTTTAATTCTTATTTTACGCTCATTTCACCATGTTCCACCCAGCATTCCCAAGATGGCAGTGTGACAGGAGTGCGCAGGCTCTGGAATGACAGCCTTGGATTTGAATGCTGCTCTGACACCTACCAGCCGTGTGCCCTTGGGCAAGTTCGACTTCTCAGAGCCTGTGTTTCTTCTGTAAAATGGAATTAATTGCTGCTTTGCAATGCTGGTGTGAGAACAGACACCTTGCAGGGAAACCCTTGGCTTATGGAAGCATAGTCAGTGTAAACCTTTTAAGCAATAGCACGGAGTCCCGTTACCACATACCATCTTCAGGAACCAGGGCTCTTGGTGTCCCACAGGCTGCCAAGCCTTGTGACCTTTCAACCACTTGTCAGGGAGGAGGCTTTTGAAATATATCTTACATTTATTTGGTTTTGATTAGACTTCATTGGCCGAGATAGCAACCAGTCTACACTGGGCACATGGCACCTATATCTGGGGGCACTTTTCCTGGGCAGAGCCCCAGTTGACCAGAGCAGATTCTGAAGGAAATTCCGAAGACGGATTAGAGGTTCAGATCCCCAGGCAGAAGAGGGAAAGTTACCTGCAGTCGTGAAAGCCAGGGCTGTCTTCAATATCTGAAGAACCTTTTCTGCAGGAGTCACACCTGTTCTCTGTTGGCCCAGGTGACCATGGGGACACATTCCAGTTAGGCAGAAGGTGGAACAGCCAAAAGGTCAGTGTCATACAGAGGTGGAATGCATAGTGTGCAAATTCTGGAGCATTGCTCTGCAAAGAGGAGAATATTAGGTCATTGGGCCTGATTAAGGTCTCTTAAAGCTTAGAAGTTTCATGAATTTTACCTTTTTTGGTTGATCCAGTGCCATGAGTATGTATAACTTTGTCCTTCAGCAAATATTCCTTGAGTTTCCACCACGGGTTAGATCCTGGGCCGGTAGCTTAATCCCTCAAAGGCCACAGGAGCCATTTGTCTACTGGAAGAGAATCATGACAGACACTTGGAATATAGATTGCATTGTGCTAACACAGGTAAGAGGCGATACCATGTAAGGTGAGAGGGGGTAAGAACATGGCTAAAGAGTTAGACTGCCTGGATCAAATCACTGTCCTGCCACTTACCAGCTAGGTGATCTCAGCCATATCATTTACCCTCTTCATACCTCAGTTTCCTCATCTGTAGAATAGGGATAACGATGGTTCCTATTTCATAGGGTTAGTAAAGGATTAAGTGAGGTCATGTTTATAAAACACCTAGAACAGTGGCTGGCGCATAGTGATTGGTGTAAGTATGTTTGTTAAATAAAATGGATTAGAGATCATTTATGGCAGAGTGATATGGGAGGATAGAGGACGAGAAGCTAATTTAGACTGGGGTTCAGGGAAGACTCCCCAGCAGAGGTGACCTCCTTGAGGGATGAGTAGACGTTGGCCGTGGAGGAAGGTGAGAAGAGCATTCCTGCAGATGGAGATGGTGTGCAAAGGCAGTGAGAGAGCAGGACCAGTTTAATCACCTGTGTGTAGCTATTAACGTGGACAAAGGCTGGGGCCACCTCCATCCCCACGTGACGTCCTGAAGGCTGTGGGGAGCCACTGAAGGAGGGAACACACCAGCATATTTATGTCTTGGAAGGACCACAGTCTGGGATAGTGTTTGCCAAGTGTGGTCTCCTGAGCACCTTGAGCAGACTGGACCTGGGGACTTGTAAAGAGTACATATTCCAAAAACAAAAAAAAGGGCACAAAATTCCAAATTTTGACAGGAATGGGACCCAGAAATCTACATTTTTGACAAGTTCCCTGGGTGAGTCTAGTGAGCACAAATTTTGGACACTCCCTGTTTGGAGGCTGATGGAAGCACAAAGCCGGGAGGCAACTCAGGCCATTTCGCCTCCATAAAAGTCTGAGGGTGGCACCCTGAATGTGTTGGCCCAGGGAAGAAGAAGCAAAGCCAAAACAGCAGGTGATGGGTTGGTAGAGTGGGTCACGGCAATGGGAGAAGAGGGAAGACCCCACCAGGACACACGGGAGTCTGCCTGGGGTAGTTCGGTGAATGCCTTATTCACTAAACCATTCATGCGTTCATTCACGTAAACATCTCATCTCCCCCTGGGTTAAGTGTGCCAAAGGCCCATGACATGGCCTGCCCACAACATGGCCTGGGAGGTAACCACGTGGAGCTGATGGCTCCGTGGGACTGAATAAGGCCCAGACAAGTGGACAAGCTGGTCACAGAGCAGGACGGGTAGTTGGGGGGTGTCTCTGAGGTGCATGGAGGTCATTGGAGGTCCCCAAAGGCTGACTGGGTACTACGTACTGCTGGAAAGTGGATTTCAGGATCTGAGCCTAAGAGAGACTCTGTCCAGACCCCCTGCTGGGGCACTCTGTGTTCACTGTTCCTGAAGCCATGACTTGGAGAGACCAGGTCTCCTGGGGGCATGTAGAAGCCACTCCAGACTGACAGTTTTCTTTGCCCAACCAATGTTTTCACATGTTT
The DNA here is from genome assembly GCF_018350195.1 of Panthera tigris. Lineage (NCBI taxonomy): Eukaryota > Metazoa > Chordata > Mammalia > Carnivora > Felidae > Panthera > Panthera tigris. The sequence continues at coordinate 121,162,737 of NC_056668.1, read as the reverse complement.
GCTTTTATTTATGAATGTTTTAGAACTTAGGCAGTTTCACCTAAACTTCCAGCCCCTCTTTAAAAAAAAAAAAAAAAAAAAAAACACTTACCAGCAAGCTGAGACCCATGGTCCCTTGCAACGAGAGTAGCTGGAGCAAGCAGCGAGGTAGGGGCCGCTCCCCGTGGGGGTGTGCAAGCTCTTCCTTTCTCCACAGTCTCCACTTGCTAAGCCCTGTCACCTTGGAGTTTTTGCCCTGTCACACAGGTAGAGGAAAGAGAGGACAGGGCAAAGATGAAATCTGGGCAGACAGAGGAAGGGAAGCCATGAAGGAGACAGAATGGCAGCAGATGGGGCGCTTGGGTGGCTCAGTCGGTTGAGCATCCAACTTTGGCTTGGGTCACAATCTCGCGGTTTTTGAATTTGAGCCCCGTGTCAGGCTCTGTGCTGATAGCTCAGAGCCTGGAGCCTGTTTCAGATTCTGTGTCTCCCTCTCTCTCTCTGCCCCTCCCCCACTCATGTTTGCTCATGCGCTCTCTCTCTCTCTCTCTCTCTCTCTCTCTCTCTCTGTCAAAAAAAATAAATAAACATTAAAAAAAATTAAAAACAAAAAAAAGAACGGCAGCAGAGAGGTGGGGTTCCAAAGCCAAGGGAAACAGGTGGGCAGATGAGGAGCCTCAGCTTAATCACGTGTGTGTGCGCGTGCGCACAGTAGGCACCCCAGCCGAACCGGCTTAGTGTGTGAGTCATTTGTGTGTGCGTAGTATGAGTGGTGGTGTGTACGTGTGTCTTCAGTAGTTTCCCAGGTAACTCTCTTCCAGCAGGGCCACCATTTTCCCACAGCCTGCAGTCCTCACACCCCCTCCCCTTTTATATGCTACTTTGGATCAATCGTCCTCTGGGAAATGGAATAACCAAGTTTGCTGGAACCATGTGTAAATTAAAAGAAAATTGCCTCTGAGGAGGAGAGTGAGGAGCCCCCGACAGGTGCCTGGGTATTGTGACATTCGCCTTGATTGTTCACACCCCGGCCTCAGCCTGCTCTTTGTAGTTGACTGTTGACATTCACAGCTCCCGCTTTTTTGCACGCACCCTTGAAGGTCTGGGGTAGATGGGGGTAGGGATTTTGCTGAGGCACAAATTTGGATAATAATAGCTGGGAGTGAGCTCCTGGCTGCTGAGCAGGCCTGGCCCTGCCAGCCGACTGGGGGCCTTGCGGTTCCCTACCCTTCATCCTGAGTCCATTTTATGGAGGAAAGCGTGTGCCCCAGTGGTGTGTGTGAACTGGGGATTCATGAAGATTTTAGTGTTTTCATGACAAAGATTTGAGGATGCCAAGGGCCTTAGGTGCTATGTACTCTATTTTAAAAGCCACAGTAAGGTTCCTGCTAGGATTTTATTTTGGTGAATTGGAGTCAAAAAGAATGAGGAGTTAAATATGAGGGTTTGCATTTTTATCCTAAGTTCTGTTCCTAATATCCCAATCTCGACATTATCACTAAAGTTTTACATGTAGTATTTTTAAAATTTCAATCCTTTTCTTGGAGACTTGTTTTCTGTTTGATTTCTAAGAGGTTTAATTTTGTTTTTTCTCTGAATGATTCATATCCAACTACCACATAGAATGAGTTTCCCTTCCTGTCAATACTGTTGAATTGACACACACATGTATTCCCATATAAAATACCATATGTACTTTTAGTTAATATATTATGGACAACCTTCCAAGTGATTACAGATGGGTGTATATGTAATCATGGTGTAATGGCTGCAGGAGTATTTACCATTGGACACTTCTGCTGCCTTCCCCCTGTGTCTGTTATAAGCAATGCTTTCATAAACATCTTGGAATGCACATTTCCATCCTCTCACCTAATTATTCTTTTTTTTTAATTTTTTTAAGTTTACTTATTTATTTTGAGAGAGAGAGCAAGCAGGGGAGGGGCAGAGAGGGAGAGAGAGAATCCCAAGCAGGCTCCATGCTTTCAGCACAGAGCCCTACGTGGGGCTCAAACTGAACCGCGAGATCATGATTTGAGTCGGACTCTTAACTGACTGAGTCACCCAGGCGCCTCTTGCCTAATTATTTTTAAGAGAAATTCTCTAAGATCAGAAACTAGGAAGGAAGGAGAGAAGGAAGGGAGGAAGAAATGAAAGAGGAAGGGAGGGAGGAAGGGGAAAGAAAGAGAGAAACAACGCCCCCACTCTGGAAATGCCCCCCCACACATTAAATATGTCTATTTTTAGCTCATGGAAGGGCCTGCAATGGGATACTCTCACCCCTCCTCCAGTGTAACTACCACGTGAACATGTTCATCGCATAAGACATGTGACGAAAGTGGATTTGGCACACTTAATTTTGACACTTACCTACAGAATTTTTTCACCCACAAGGAAGGGAATCTCATTTCAGAGAAGAGGAGACTATCAGGGCTAGCCAGTAAGACTAGAAAACGTTAGCCAAAGTAGCCAGTGAACTTCGGAGCATATCCGAATACGCCAGGACTGTGTGAGGAGAGGAACAAAATAGGAGAGGAAAGCTGCAGGGTGTTTACATTGGAGTAACCGCTGGATGGAGGGGAGCCAAGGACACAGTACAAGTTTGCCCAGGTGGAGTTTACTCCAACTGCACTGATGAACTTGGGCCCACTCCCTGTTGCCTTGGCAACAGGGCACCTGCCCCAAGCTGATGACATTAAAAACCCCCAAAACTCAAGAAAGTCCACAGTGGCATGAGATAAGTCATAATCAGAGGTGGAGCCCTGTGATCTTGACGGCAGCTCTGCCCCGGGGGAAGGGGAGGCTGGGTGGCTTAAGAAACTACCAGGAATGAAGTCTTGACAGCAGAATCTGAATCTGGCATATGAGGGTGAAGTCAGGCTGCACCCAGGAAGAACTCTCTGACGGTCTCACTGTCCACACACAGTGCCTCACCCGCCTGGCAGAGCCAGGTTGCCCCCCACCCCGGGTGGGAGGGACAGGGAGTTGGCCATGATGTGTGGCCCCTCTCTGATATGTCTGGCTTGGGCTGCAGCATCACGTCTTGCGCCCCACTCCCCGCCGCCTCCCTTCCTGTCTTTCCTGTATCATCTGAGGGGCTGGACCCCACTGCCCAGGGGTCTGCCTCTTGGAGAATCTGGAACCCAGCCAGAGTTCTGCCTCTTCCCAGCCCCAGGTATCCAGCAGAGGAAGGGCTGGCTGGTCATTCCAGGTACCTGAGGGCACAGGTCCCTCCCTTAGCATTGTCTCTCAGTGAGGGGGGCTTCCCCAAAGCTCTCCCTCACCCCTGGCCATCTCTTCCTAGTGACCCTTCCCACAGACAGACAACCAGCTGCCTTCCTGCGCAGCTGGTTTGTTGGCCTCATTGGGGTTTAGTTTCCCTCTAAAGGTAGATCTTTGAGACAGAAAACTTACTTGTTCCTCTTGAGGGGAAGAGGAAACAATGTCCTTGGGCCTTAGTGACTCTCACCAGAGCAGGGATAGAAGCATGGATTTAACCTCTGGCAGGACATCCAGCCACACATATGTGCTAAAATGTAGACTGTGGGTTGTTCTAGGTGATTTTCACTTCTGTTTATACCTTAGTGTTGAATGGCTATTTTAGGATGAACACATGTTTATGTGAGTTGTACAGCTCCTTTTGCATTTTGAAAAAAGAAAAATCTCCTGTCAAGGGTGTTGAACTCAGAAACCTGTTTCCAGGCACCTAGGGTTGTTAGCCTGAGTCTGCAGATGTCCACATTGTCTCATTTCAAGGGTCCTTTGAACCCTGTGAACTGCCAGATTCAGAAGCTCGTGTATGCAGTCCTTTCTCAGGGTAGAGGAGCAGTAGCTTTTATCAGATTCTCAAAGGTGAGGCAGAGGGGATTCAGACTGAGAGATGGTTAAGAGTGGCTAATAGTTATTTTCACGGTTCTTTCTGGGAGCCTGTCCTTGGATGACTCTCCGATTTCTAGTTTCTGTCATGATTTGGCATCCTTTGTGCTTCTGTCATCTCATCCAAAGGACTCTGTTTGGGCCAAGCCAGTTATCAGTTGCCTCGGAGGAGAGTGAGGTTTCCTGGCCCCTCTGAGAGACCACAGCTGGGCTCACGCTCGGGCCATAGGGGGAACCCAGTCGTTGTGCTCTGGCAGTCCGTGGACTTAGGGTTCAGTTACCCATGTCAGAGGGAGGTCAGGCAAGGAGGAATTAAGAGCTTGGGAACAGTCTATGACAATACCTCCAGCCTGATCTGATGTGAGTCCCAACCCCATGAGCTACACCTGCTGTGGTTTACCGGCTCCCTGAATGGGACCAGGCTTATCACTGGGACAAAAGCACTTACTAGATTCCTACCTAACGGTGGTTCACCATGAGACAACAAGAATGAGGAATGAAGAATGGTTAAGAATGAGGAGAACAGGAAAGGTTGGTTATATTGCAGCCCAAACTGGATAGGTCGGAAAGGACAGATTTCAGCTATTTGATCAATCTTGTCCATGTAAAATCCAGTCTCTCAAAGTAAATGTGGACTTGATTTTCACCTTGCTTGATTTCTACTCCTGCCTTTAAAAGTAAATGGCCAAAGGCAGATAACCGAACTGGTCTTTGGTTGTGGTTCTGTCTTATATTTGAGAATTACATATAGATATTTATATATTCAGTGCTGGGTAGAGGCACAATGGGCCTTTAGGACAATTTAGTGGATTGGGGAGCACTGAGGGAATTGTGGAAATTGCCTGTGGAACAAATCATTATTTTCTGGCAGGCCAGTGAAGGAGAGAGAATTCAAGAGCCTTTGGATGATTGGGGAGTACAAGGACCAGGGGTATTTTAGCTTGTAAGAAGGTACCACCTTGGGGGCATATGGCTGGCTCAGTTGGTAGAGCATGCGATTCATGATGTTGGGGTCATGAGTTTGACCCTCACTTTGGGCATGGAGCTTACTTTAAAAAAAAAAAAAGGTGTCATCTTGGATATGCTGGATGTATTTAAAGGAGTCAGAAAAGCTCCTAAAATTGAGTAGTCGAGAGGAGAAGGGAGACTGGTTCATTGTGCTTCTGTGAAAGGTGTGGACACAGAGGGTCTGTATTGCTTCCAGATCCTGAGTTAAAGAGAGCACCTTTTAAGAGCCTGGAAGTAGCCAGAATAATCATTTCAAGGGGCCAGACATGCAAATAACATTTCTTATCCCTTGCCACACTGCAGGCACTATATGGTGTTCCACAGGCGAGGTCTTCGGTCATCCGTGCCACCACTGTGGTAGGGATGCCATTATCTTAATTTTACAGGTGAGGGGAATAAAACATAGTGAGGCAGGAACATTTGCCCAAAGTCACGCGGCTAGGAAGTAACAAAATTGGGACTTGAACCCAGGTTTGTGACTCAGTGGCCCCCAGTCCCGTACCACCTGTCTGCAGTCAGAACCATGGGCAGCAAGGGTGACTGAGGACAGACTTCAGTGGCCCTGGAAAGGAGGAGCCCCACAAAAGAGGTGACTGCAGTCCCCCAGGGAGATGACCAGCCCAGGGCTGATGGTGAGGCAGGCCCTGGAGCTAGGAGGGTAAAAAGGAGATGGAGGGGCCACTCTTTTGGCCCGATGAGGTTCTCTGCCGCTGCAGTCCGTGGTGTAACTCAGGCAGCTGAGCCACTGGTGGAGAGGTGAGCCAGCACTTCAGCCCTGCTGTGCTTCAGTCCACGCGGACACCTCTGGGTCTGTGACACCTGGGCCTTGGACCTTCCAGGTGCCCGTGTAACGAGAGGAAGAGCTGACAAATAAATGACACAAGCACAGGGACAGTAGGGGACATCTTACAGCCCAGGGCCTAGGGTAGGGATGGCAGGAGGCCACCTGAGTCCTTGTGAAACTGCTCCTTTCATGTGAGGAAGCCTTTCTTTCCTGGACAGGGCCCTTATTGGCACAGTTGGCTAGACTCAGGTCCCTATCCCTGGACCCCAGTCAGCTTGGCAAGGGCGGAGCCCTGGAGGAGCAGCATGACAGCCCCCCATCAGGCCACAGGGTTCGCATGGGGGGAGGTGCCACTCCACAGAAGGGAGGGACAGGAGGTGATCTGGGTCAGGAACACAGGTGCGGAGGGGAGGCACAGTACTCAGTCAAGTCAGATTTGAAGCACCTGTAAAGGGCTTGCATACAGGGGGTTAAGGCCAGACCTTGTGGGAAAAGGCCAAGTGTACAGGTAGATTTTTATTCTCTGCCCTGGGCCAGAGCCCTGATATGGGGAGATGAGCTAGAGACCATGGGCATTGGCTTGGTGCCCTCAAGGAAGGACACTAGCCTGTCCGTATGGAAGTCAGAGTGACTCCCAGGTAATGAGCTGGCAGCAGACATCTGTCTGTGAGACTACCTGCTGATCCTGTGGATCACTGAAGTTGTCAAAGTAACTGAAGCGGCCTGAGGCCCAAGGCCAGACAGGGGCTTACAGCCTAGAGGCCTGTGCTGGTAAGTAATGATCTGATCCTGACCCTGGGCCCTTATATCTCTTCTCTGCCCAGTGAGACACTTCATCAAAAGCAGAGAGCACAGTCCCTGGCTCAGAGCAGTCCTCCAGCTCAGCAAGCCATTTATGGAGGGCCTGCCCTGTGCTGGTCCGATGGGCAGTATTATAAACGGGAAAAAGACATAGCTCTAACCCTCAAGATGTTTGGGGTGGCAGGTTGACAAACTGTGGACAGCCCTGCTTATGGGTACTGTGGTGCGAGCCAAGATGGCAGCAAGAACCAGGTGGGCCCATGGAAGAGGGATGTCAGGGTGGGATTCCTGGAGGGGTGACCCTGGGATCCTTATGGAGTTGGCCAGATTTGGGGGGCAGCGGTGAGATGAGGGTAATTAGATGTAAAGGGGGGAGTGTGGTTGAGAAACACCTGTGGTAGTGGGGACAGCTCTGAGCAGTTCAGGACAGTGAGAACCAGGTTAGGGGCGAGTATGCAGGAGGGTGGATCTGGGGGAGATGTCTCACCCCAGGCTTCTGTGCATCAGAACCTCCCCAACACGTCTAGTGTGTGGAGGACCCGTCAAAGGGCCCCATGTGGCCTGGCCCTGCATTCTGATGATTCAGGAAGGTGTAAACAGCACAGGGTGCTATCAGAAGCTAGTGAGTGAGGTTGACAGGCCCAGATGTCAGAGGAAGAAGCAGCAGATACAGTCTTTCTGGATGGAAGGTCTGTGATTTTTACCCAGTCTTTCAAACCACTGCTTCCCGGGGTTATGAATGAGTCATTTGAACCCAGCTACTATGGTTCCTTCTTATTCCATGGGCTGCTTAGTAAAAATACCACAAACGGGGTAGCTTTTAAACAACAGAAATGTATTACTTTCAGTTCTGGAGACTGGGAAGTCCAAGACCAAAGCACCAGCAGATTCAGCGTCTGTCAAGACCCGCCTCTTAGAAGGCATCTTTTCTCTGCAATCTCATACGGTAGAGGGGCAGGGTCGGGGTTACTCTTTGGGGTCTCATTTATAAGGATGCTAATCCCATTTGACCTAATCATCTCCCAAAGGCCTCACCTCTAGATATCATCACACTGGGGGTTAGGATTTCAACATGCAAATTTTAAGGGGACACAGACATTCAGTATATAGCAGTTCCCAAGTGGTAGCCCCCATAGGCCTTACCCTATGTGCTTACAGATAAAGTAGCAAACTGTGGGGACTTTGGGATGCCCAGGGACCAATGGCCCCCAGTCTCTGTGTCACTTCTACCATCATGTGTCCTTAGCTTCACCTGTCTCTGACCCAGACTCCAAGGGAGTGTGCCCACAGGCAGGGTTAAGAAGCCAGAATCTGGCACCGTTCCGTAAAAGATCAGAGTTAAGGATTGAGGGCTGCCGCACGGCCAGAATTGCTGGGTCATTAAGATGCTGCCCTCAGACATATACTTTTCTCATTCGCTTGCTCTGGCACAAATTCCCCCAGAGTAAATTACCTCCAGACACCCGAGCTGTGTGTTAGCAGTTCTGGCCCCTTCCAGGTGCGGGGAAGAACGTTGCTGTAGGACCAAAGAGCTAATTTTGAATTGGGGAAGAGCCAACTCTGTAGCTCTGTGATTGTTGTTTTATTGTTGTTTTAGTACAAGTAATACAAGTAATGAATGAAAATATGCTGATAACTATGCTGATACTATTCTGCTAATAGTGTATCAAGACATTATAGCAGGATACATATATGTCTATACATATCGGATATGTATAACATATGCTTACTGTGAGTATGTGTGTGTGAAATACATAAAACAATATGGAAATTTATGGAAAAACAAGTAAAAATACTTCTTCACACCCCATACCCCTGTTCCCCAGAAAAAACCACTGCTGTGTTGTCAGGATGTCCTTATAGACATTTTTTATGCACTTACATAATATGCTTGTAGATTCATACATTTATGGTTTTTTTTTTCTTATCTAGTGACTTGGTTTATTCACTTCGCTTCATTTACCTTTGATTCTTTTCCATTCTGTTTAGTCATGGCAGAATATTCCCCAATATGGATGCAGCATTCTGTTCTGTTCATGATGGATATTTAGTTGATTTCCCTTTTTTGTTATTACAAACAGCACTGTGGTGAATTTCCGTGGCCATACCTGTTTGTGATTCGAATTGATACCTCTGTTGAGTAGCTTCCAAGTTGTAGAATAATGGGATCAGGGATAAAGCACATAGAACATTCTGGTGAATGCTGCCAAATTCTTCCAAAGGTTCCAGTTTCCACTGCCACCTGCAGCACGTGGAAGGCAGCTTCACACCCGTGCGGGTACTGACAGGATTATTAAAACATGATATTCTAGTCTGTTGGCAGGGTGTCACATCCTGTTGTTTTATTTTGTATTTAAGTATGAATAATGTTGAACATCTTTTCATATGCTTATTGCCATTGGTATTTATTTTTCTGTACTTGGCCCGCTTATATCCCTTGCTGATTTTATGGTTGCAGGAGCTCGTATGCATTTTGGATATTAATAATTTGTCTGTTAGGCATGTTGCATATATGTTCCTTTCCTTTTGTTTATAACATCGGTTTGCCAAAGGGAAGTCTAAAGTATTTATTTAGAAGAATTTGTAGGGGCTCCTGGGTGGCTCAGTCCTTTCCGCATCCGACTTCAGCTCAGGTCATGATCTTGCAGTTCATGAGTTCATGAGTTTGAGCCCCACATCAGGCTCTGTGCTGACAGCTCAAAGCCTGGAGCCTGCCTCGGATTCGGTGTCTCCTCCTCTCTCTGCCCCTCTCCCTCCCCCTCTCCCTTCTTCTCCCCTCCCTCCCACCCTCTCTCTCTCTGTCTCAAAAATAAATAAATTTTAAAAGAAAAAGAATTTTTAGAGTAAATTAGGGAATTTAAATGGATTTAGATTGGTGATTGGGTCCTGTTTTAGCTATTGTTCAAATGTATGTATGTATATTATGGTGGTGATTAATAAACCTTTTAGAAATGGTGCATGGACACACCTATTTCTGTGCATTTTCTCAGTGGGTGGATGCTAAAAATGCCACTATCATTGTATAGAGAGTTCCAGAAAATCTGTGATGCTGCAGAGAGGTTCCCCATACACGGAAAGGTTGGAGACCATTGTCCCAGAAGATGGACTTAATCCGCTTATAAGTAATTCATAAAAGTCTGTTAATCAGGACTCATTTGATTGAAAGTGTCGAAAACCCAACTCAAAATAGCTTAAGCAAGAAGGGTTATGTAAGATGTATATATAACTGGGACCTCTAAGAGAGGTTCTGCCTTCATCCACATCATCCAGGGTCTCAAAGGATGGATATCCTCAGGTCTCCCTCCCTTCCTCCCTCTCCTCTCTCTCTGTCTCTCTCTCAGTCTCTGCATTTGTTGGTCTGCTTGTCTGTACTTAGTATCATTAGCTTCTACAGCAAGCAGAGGCTGTCTGAGGATGGATAGGTGGTTGGGCAGGCCCAGGTTTCCATTCTTAGAGATCATCATACAAAAGAGACCCTTTTCTAGTGTTTGCACAGCATCTCTGCCAAGGAAAAGGAGACGAATTGCCCCATCACTGTCCTCGTTGACTCAGTCACATGTCCACCCCAGCCAAGGGTCAGAGACACTGTGATTGACAGTTCAGCCACAACCAGGAGAGGAAGGAGCAGTTCATCAACAGAAAGGGGGATGCTAGCTGGACAGACTGCAGGACCCATGTATGACCTACAGAAGATTGGTAGGGAGAACCTGGCCTGGAGGCAGAGGAGTGAGCTTGAGATGCGGTTCCATCCACCACATATGCCTCAGGCAGCTGCCTCAGTCTCCCCCTGGGCTCTAGGCTCTCTTCTCTATAAAGTGGACTTGTGAGGATTAATGAGTGATGTCTGGATCAGGCTCTTGGGAACCTCGAAGTGCAAAGCAGGTGATATCAAATGAGATCTGTCAGACAACACATCTCGCACTTCGTAGGCACTCCATAGGTGATGGTTTTCCTCCCTGGTATGTCCTAGAATTCAGAGGGTGTTAGGAATGAAGCATTCAGTTTGCATGTTCTTCCTTTACCACCGTGAGTGAGGCGCCTTTCTCTGGGGTGGCCCACCCGTGGTTGCACAGGTAATTATTGGTCAGAAAAAGATAATGGCATTAAGAAAGAGGCAGGGCACATTTCCTGATGAGAAGCTGACTTCTTGCTGGACTAAAGTCCACCCTAATGTTGTGGGAGAGCATAGTCGCTCAGTGAGAATCTAGCCACACCCTGGGCCCCTCCAGCCGGCCTGGTCCCTCCTGTGACTGCACGTGCCATGACCTGCCTTGCCTTCCTTGCAGTCCACCTGACCCCGGTCTCCACAGCTAAGAATGGAGTGAGTAGCAAGAGTCGAAAGAGAATCATGCCTGACCCAGTGACCGAGCCTCCCGTGATGGACCCCGTTTACGAAGCTCTTTTGTACTGCAACATCCCCAGTGTGGCTGAGCGCAGCATGGAAGGTAGGCCTGCCTGTGCCGCCTAACTTGGTACCCAGCACCCCTCTGGGAACTAGTTCTTCAAGCAGCATAGCGCCACGGTACGGAGCCAGACGGCCTGGACTCAAATCCTGCGGTTGCCACTAGGTCGTGCCCTTGAATGAGTTCCCAAGTTAGCTTCCTCCTCTGCTGAATGGGGGTAACCAGCAGTACCTATTCACAGGGCTGCCCGAGGCCTGAAGTAACTGTTTTGAACAGCACGTGGCTCAGGATAAGCCCTCTGCCAATGTTTGCCATCATGGCTTTCGGTGAGACACCAGAGATGGAAAGGTGGGCTTGGCGGGCTCTAGGGCATCACCCCCCCAGCTCCCCTCTTTTCCAGTAAGCTCTCTCAGGGCTTAGGAAATCCACAGGATGCTGGATGCTCTGTTGGTGCATTGTAGTAAACGTGCAGGAAACTATGATTTCTGTGTTGAGTTTTGCTTTTTTGAAAGTGTATCAAAGAATGATGTTGAATATTTTTCTCAACAAATCAGTGATCTGATTTGTTTCGTGGAGGTTTAAAGCAGAAGTCATCGTTTCCAGTACTTCTGTGGGCCTCCCCCTAGTCTGTGGATGTGAGGGAGGCCCCACGAATCGACATGCCCCCATTTCACTGGTCTCCAGCCCCCAGCCACACCCCCAGAGGCTCCCCGTTACTTCTGGAGGCCTGAGACATGTATAACCAGCCCTGTCATGTTCCTCCGCCTGCCTTGTGAGCCACCCCCACCCCCCAGCATGGCACCCTCTTACCATGGTCATCCCTCCCCACTTCTGCAGAGTGGAAAGGATCCACACTTCCTGCGCATTAACCAGGACACATGCTCCTCTCCCACAGGTCACGCCCCGCATCATTTTAAGCTGGTCTCCGTGCATGTGTTCATTCGACACGGGGACAGGTACCCGCTGTATGTCATTCCCAAAACGAAGCGACCAGAAATTGACTGCACTCTGCTGGCTAACAGGTAAATTGCACTTTTTCTAAAAGTCATTTTCAAGAATCTGTTCCCTCCGTCTCAGTCACAGTGCTGACTGGAGAATGACACAGGCCAGGAGTAACCTACACTCGCTGAGCACAGACCATTCGCCAGGAGCCTGATCTTTAGAACAATCCTGAGTGTTAATTGCCATTTCAGAGTTGCGAAGGAGGAGGCCCAGAGAAGCAAGGACACCTGTGTAAGGCCACACACAGCAGATAAGTTGAGATTTGGGTCCAGGCCTGTGTGATCTGCTCTCCTCACCTGTGCTCTTCAGTTTGAGGAAAAGCTGGGACACAGTGCAGTGAACACTGGGCTGGATGCCCTCAGGCTCAGCTGTTCTCTTTGGGGGCAGCAGGTAAGTCCCTTAGTCTCTGAGCCTCCCCCTCCCGTCTCTGCAATGAGAATGACCGTGCTAACCATGCAGGGTCTGGGTGAGGAATGAAGTTAAATAACAGAGGGGAATGTGCATTACCAGCTGCAGAGCCATATAAATGTAAGATATACTTCAACCATTTAATTGTTCGTGGGAATAGAGACAGCATGTTCTTGATTGAGAACCCTTAGGGTAAAAAATAATTCAACAGAGAGTGGAAATTTTGAGTATAAAAATAGCACAGCTCTAGGAGTGCCTGGGTGGCTCAGTCAGTTAAGCATCTGACTTCAGCTCAGGTCACAATCTCACAGATCCTGAGTTCGAGCCCCGCATCGGGCTCTGTGCTGACAGCTCAGAGCCTGGAGCCTGCTTTGGATTCTGTGTCTCCCTCTCTCTGTTTCCCTGCCCTCCCCCACTCATGCTCGGTCTCTCTGTCTCTCAAAAGTAAATAAAACATTTAAAAAAAAATGTTTAAATGTTAAAAAAAAGAAAATGGCAGAGCTCTAAAATGAAATGACGAGAGGCACCTGGGCAGCTCAGTCAGTTGCGTGTCCAACTTCAGCTCAGGTCATAATCTCATGGCTTATGAGTTCGAACCCCACATCAGGCTTACTGCTGTCAGCACAGATCCTGCTTCGGGTCTTCTGTCCCACCCCCCCACCCCCACCCCCACCCCCTCCCTTTCCCTGCTTTCTCTCTCTCTCTCTCTCTCTCTCTCTCTCTCTCTCAAAAATAAATAAAACATTAAAAAAATTTTTTTTTAATGAAATGACGAGCCAGGCCTCTGCAAATGTGTCTGGGGGCACACCACATGGCTTGAGATTTACTGAATGAGAAGAGGAGATGGAGGGCAGTGCCCAGTGGGGAAGACGTTATTTGGATGGAATGCTTCTGGGTGCCAGCCTGCCTCGGGCAGGGCTGCTCTGGCAGAACCATGGGTTGCTTGTCTGCAGCCAGGCCTGTTCTTTCTAGTGGATGGCGGTGTGGAGCCAGGGGTTTCAGGTTAACTATTTGCGCCTCCAGGCTTCTCACTGTCCAAGATCATGGGGAAGAGGGAGTGAACCATTCGATGTAAACACATCATGAAATACCATATGACTATAGGCTTCCATGCACTTTTTCCTTTCCTGCTGGAGGTCACAAAGCTCACAGCCTGGGCGCTTGTGTCATCTGTTGTGTGTTTAGCAAGCATGGGTGCAGGTCCCAGTGTCCCGTGAGTTGGTAGAGCCCCAGGGTTGAGGCTGGCCCTGTCAGAAGGCCATGCAGTCACTGGCTTTCTTCCCCCAGTCTCTAGCCTTCTGTGCCAACCCTTCCCCTGGGGTCTTCTGTACTGCTCTACCCACCTTTTGCCGGCCCCCCACCCCTGCAAGCCTGTGTACCTGCTGTTTAGCTTGCTTGCCCCGTCCCTGTGTGACCCACTCCTACAGCTCCTCAGGAGCTTCCCTGAGAAACTGCCTCCTCTGTGAAACCTCTCCTGGTGTGTGAGGACGGGTTTCTGGTTGTATTGGGCACTGCCACTGCCTCACTTAAAGTGAGAAGAGGGATGTATAGGAAGGGTCTCAAAGCAAAATATTTAATGACCAGACCTAAACTGGCCTTAGGATGAGGGCAAAGGTAGAGGCCACTTGCTGTGCCGGGTGTTAACCCTTTGGTTTCTGGATTGGGGGATTGGCTGGAGGAATAGGGTGAGGTGCAGGGAGGACAGCTCAGAGAAGGGGCTTTTCTCCACTGGCACAGACTTTGGATATCTGCCCTTTGAACTGCCCAGGAATGGACAGAAAAAGACCTCTGAGTTGGGCAACCTCAGGGCAGCCTCAGGGAGTTTGTGGACAGTTCCATGCTTCTACCCTGGTGACTCCCGGCTTCTGCTCCTCTTTTTCTGTCTGGGCTTCACATTCCCAGATGTGAGAATTTCAGTGGCTTGGCTCAGACCCGGAGTCTGTCCCCAGACCAGTCAGCTAGTGCTGCAGGGTCCCTGAGTACCTCAAGGCTCTGGAGGCTACCCTCGCTGTTCCTGGAGAAGGTACCCATTGGGCATAGCCCCCTGGCAGTGGGCAGGGCCTCCCCTTTGCACCTACATGCTTCGCAGCCTGTCTTCCGGCATGATTATCTGTGCCCTTCCCACATCACTGGCTCCTTAAGGGCATTGGGTCTTGCTCCTTCCTGTATCATTGGTGCCCAGTCTGAGCCTGGCATAAAGTAGGTGGACTAGGTTGGTTGCTGAGTGAATTCAGGACCTTGGTGAGAATCACAAGTCATAATTGCTAATCAAGTGCCTCAATTGATTTCAGCCTCTGCCCTGGAATCCTCTGAGGACTTTGTGACCTTTTGGTTGTAGGGAAAATCACTTCACCTCTATGAGCCTCAGTATTCTGTCCTGGCACATGGGGACAATAGTCCATCCCTTGAATAGTCCATCCTCATGAAGTCTGACTAAGGGGACGGACTAAGCACTGAGCTGGTCATACTGAGAGGTTTACAAACGATGATGTTTCATTTACTGCAGCAGCCTGCAGGCCTTCTGGGGCCCGGCCTCTTTCCCACTCTGAGTGGTCATGGTCATGAGGCCAGGCCAGGTCCCAAGGTCCCTCATTCTGTCATAGCCAGGACAGGGCCCTCTGACAGGCCATTTCTGGAGCTCCCATTTGAGAGACGCTATTCTGGGGACCAGCTGCCCTGGCTGCTTCTGCCCTCATTTTCTCTGGCCTTGATCTTTTGGCCTACTTTTATTGAACATTCTGTATCTTTAAGAGCTGCTTTAAGTCTTTTGTGGAAAGAGGGTGGAGTATGCATGTTTAATTAAATAATGTCATTTCATTAATTCTACTTTTAAAAACATGAAGTTGACTTGTCATTGTAAATACCCACTTGGGGAGCCTGGGTGGCTCTGTCAGTTGAGCGTCCGACTGGCTCAGGTCATGATCTCACGGTTTGTGAGTTCGAGCCTCGCATCGGGCTGGCTGCTATCAGCCTATCAGCACAGGGTCCACTTTGGATCGTCTGTCCTCCTCTCTCTCTGCCCCTCCCCCGTTCACACTCTTTCCTCCTCTCTCTCTGTCTCTCTCTCTCTCTCTCTCTCTCTCTCTCAAAAAATAAATACAATATTTAAAAAAATTATAGATACCCACTTAGAGTAAGAGTGAGCAGGACTCCCAGTGACAGAGACCCACTTTGAGCCTCTGAATCCCCTGAGACTGTGGGGTCTGGGTCACCAGTTGTGCCTGTGCCTTCCCAGGTGCTAGTTCAGCTTCAAGAATCATTAATTTTTATGGCATCTTAAAGGCGGTGGATCCTGGACTGTGTCTGCTACTTCAGTCTAGTGACAGGGTTTATCGGGGCCAGCAGGCAGGCTTGCAGTGAGCTGAGTAATCAGTGCCAATGTCGGTGCAAGGGAGCGGCCCCGTGTTTCCCTTCACGGTGACACATTCCATGGCTCTCCCGAGTCTTTGTAGTGGAAGCTGCCTCTTCACGAATGCCCTGTGCCTCATGACAAAGGTGCTGTTGTAACCCTCATAGGACAAGATTTAGCTAGCAATAAGGTTGTTAGCCATACATGTGCCATGTGTATTAAATGCTTTTTTTCTGCACTGAAGAATATGAATCAGATACTGTTTTCTATATTCAAGGAAGAAAAGAATATTCAATTCAACCAGTATTCAACACGTTATTTTATTATTTTTTTAAATTGTATTTATTTATTTTGAGAGACAGAGAGAGTGCACACAGGGGAGGAGCAGAGAAAGAGAGGGAGAGAGAATCCCAAGCAGGCTGCATGCTGTCAGTGCAGAGCCCGACCTGGGACTCGATCCCCAAAACCGTGAGATCGTGACCTGAGCTGAAACCAAGGGTCAGATGCTTAACCGATGGAGCCACCCAGGTGCCCCATTACATTTTATTTGAAAACATGTATTATGTGTCAGGTACCATGTCATGTAACAGGAGGTGACATGTGGGCAGGCACCTAAATAAGATGAAGGAGCCAGCCCTGTGCAGATCTGGGGGAATGGTGTTCCAGAAAGACAGAACAGCAAGTGCAAAGAGCCTGAGGCTGGAGGGGCTGCACATGTAGGAGAACAGTAAGACCAGTTATGTGGCTGGACTGGAAGACTAATGGGAGAGGGGGCTTCTAAAGATTCATGGAAGAGAGGCTGCTCCTGCCCCAGGGGGCCCACTCCCCTCTGAGAGACAGATCTGATGCCTAGCACATGGTGAGCCCTCGGGGAATGGTGGCCAGCATGAATGGTGACAGCAACGGCAAAGGTATTAGAGACAAAGAGGAAAACGTAGAAGCAGAAGTAGTTTTGGAACCATATTTAGGGGCACGAACCACAAGAGGGCAGCCTGACCCAGCTTGCGGCAGAGGGAGAGGTGGGATGCCAGGTCAGGGAAGGCCACCAAGAGAAAGGGACCTCAAGGGTGTGCAGGAACAAGTCAGGTGGCAGATGATGATAAATGATACCTGGGGCGGTGAAACCTGTGCAAAGGTGGGGGGAGGTGGACAGCTCAGCCCACAGGCTGGAGTGGAGAGGTAGCGAAGGACTAGGTTATCTGACACTTTGAATGCCCAGCTAAGGATTGTGGACACCAGGCACGAAGGCAGTGAGGGAGCTGGGAAATGGAGGGATGAAATTATGAAGATCTCTGACCGCCATGATGTGGAGAATGGATTAGACGCCGGCAGTGATGTTTACGTTCCTGTGGGGACAGCGATCCAAAAGAAAGATTTCCCGCAGAGTCCGAGCCGGAGTCCTTAAAATGACCTACAAGGCCTCTTGTGCTCTTCCTCATCCCCTTGCCCTGCTTTGCCCTCCGCTGTGGCTCTCCTCACCCTCACTCAGCCTCAGCCACACTGTCCCTAGCTCTCCTTCCCACTGACTGTGTCCTCTCTGCAGATAGCTGTTCCCCGGTGGCTTTATGGCTGGCCAGTTCCCTCACCTCCCACAAGCCTTTGCTTAAATGTCACCTTCTCAGTAAGACCACTCAGAAGACTTCACTTACAATTACAATGCACTTCTTCCACCCAAGTCTCCTGGGTCCCCTTTTTCCCTGCTCAACGCATCAATGCTTCATAGCATCCGTTACCTTCTAATGTGCATGCATGCATACATGCACGCACACGTAAACACACACACTCTCTCTCTTTCTAGTGTTCATTGTATGTCGTCTGTTTCTCCAGGCTCCTAAGCTCCCTGAGGGCAGTGTTCAATGCCGCTATATCCCAAGTGCCCAAGACAGTGCCTGGCACATGGGAGGAGCACGATTAAGTATTTGTTGAATGAATAAATGATAGAGGCTGAAACTCAGGGAGTGGCAGCAGAGTTGGAGAGAAGTCTTGGATCTGAGAGAAGGGCACCAGGTGGGGTCGGTAGGACTTAGTGACAGGTTGGATAGGGGTGAGACAGAGAGAGGATGGTGCCCAGATTTCTGATGGGGTGTCTGGCTCGTGGTGGTGCCCCTCTCTGGAATAGAAAATGCAGAAGGAGGAGGAGTGGGAGGTAAGTTATGAGGACAGGTCTCAGTGCTAAGTTTGAGCTGTCATCAGGCATCCAAGTGATAATTTCTAGAAGGTGTGTAGGTGTGGACTCAGGGGCATTGTCTTGCTGGAAGGTAGAGGTTCATTTGAGAGTTCACATGTTGATGGCAGCTGAAGCCGTGAGCTTGACTGGTATCACAGAGCCTATCGAGTAAGGGAAAGCCAAAAACAGTCCTGGGAAACGCCAACCTGTAACATAGCACAGAGAGAAAGGAGGATCCCGGGAGGAGGTGGTGACTGCAAACACAGTAGTGATGTTAGGAGAGCTAAGAAAGGAGAGAGTTTTAGGAAAGGGTGAGGGGTGAGTAATCATGTCAGTTAATGCACAAAGTTCCAGAAAGGCAGACTGAGAAAAGTATATTGAGTTTATCCTTGTAGAATTTCATTTCATTAATAATATAAATTCCTTTGCATAAATTGTAAAAATCTGTAGTATGAACTCACTCCAGTTTCTAGCCACGTAAACGTTCTTGAATTGTTTTCTGATAACAGTATCACTGGTATTAAACCTGTTCTCTGTTTGTCTTACTGTTCTGTGCAGGACTAAGAAATTGCTCAGATTATAGCTAAAGCACAATAAATTTTCCCATGGGTGTGTAGATTAGCCTCAGGGTTCTGTCTCGAGCTTTGTGGCATAGAGAGAAGTGAATAATGCATATAAAAATGTAAACAACTATTCTGGACGTGAACAGTTTGAAGCCTTAAGATAGTAACTCTTTTAATTCTTCCAGTTTTCAATATGAAAGCTGATTTCCAATGAGGCTACAATGACATGAGTTTTTCCCGAAGAAAAATTCATCGTCACAAATATCATCATTTCTATGTTAGTCAGAGTAAGGCTAGCCTTTTGTAACAAAGAGACTGAAGAATGCATTGCCTCAAATAACAAAGAGGTTTATCTTTTCCTTCTGTGAAGGTCTGAGATGAGTGAACCGGGTCATAGGACGGGACTCCACTTGGTCATTTAGGGCCCCAGGTTCCTTCCAGGTCATTGCCCCCATCGTGCCCTAGGGATGTCTACATGATTGAACTAGGACTGCTGCCATGTCTAAATAGTGGCCCGTGGGAAGGAAAAGAGTGTGAAGGGGCACCCCATGATCTGAAAACCTAAACCCAAAAGTGGGATACATCCTTCCATTCCATTGGTGAAGAATACCATGTGGCTCTACCTAACCACCAGGGCCTCAGACATGGGATCTAACCAAGTTCCCAAGAAGAGGAGAACAGATTTTAGTGTACAACTGTTAAAAGAAAAAGCAGAACCAGACAGTAGTAGTAGTAAAAACAGATTTTATCCAGGAACTAATGCAGTAGGAGAGCAGAGACCTTAACATAGAACTGGGCACTGGGGCACCTGGGTGGCTCAGTTGGTTAAGCGTCCGACTTCGGCTCAGGTCACGATCTCATGGCTTGTGAGTTCGAGCCCCGCGTCGGGCTCTGGGCTGACAGCTCAGAGCCTGGAGCCTGTTTCAGATTCTGTGTCTCCCTCTCTCTGCACCTCCCCTGTTCGCACTCTGTCTCTGTCTCTCTCAAAACTAAGTAAACATTTAAAAAGATTAAAAAAAAAAAAAAAGAAGAAGAAGAACTGGGCTCAAATCCAAATACAACATGGGCAGTGGAAACTTACAGCAAAGGATCAGGGTGGGGGTCAGTGGATGGAAAATGACTAAAGAGAACCCTCAGGTGTGAGGAGATTGCTGAAGGCAGACCAGGGTGAGCAGATATCACCTGGGAGATGAGGAATTTGATCAGGTATCAGGAGCAGGAGACTCTGGCTAAATTGACTTAGCAGGATGTTTTCTAAAACTGAGTGATGCAAAGAGGGACATAAGTCCAAAAAGAACATGGAAGTCCAAAGGTTGAGGCCTAGTTGGGAAGACGATTCAGAGGAGCCTACCTATAGTTTGCTCAAAGAGAATCACAATTAGCACAGTTAGCAGTTTCACTCATAGTACTTCCATTGAAATCTGAATATTTTAATAAACCACTGTAGGAACTTGCCATATTCATTGCTACAGATTATGGGAGGCTTATTCTTTTCATAAAGCATCTAAGGTTGGGGCACTTCCCAGTTGAACTCATTCACATGTGTTTTGGAGTATCTGCCACGTACTAGGTACCCTCTTGGCTGCAGGGGTGGAGCCATGGCCTTGGCAGATAGGACCTGGTCATTCAGATCCAGGACAGGCCTGGGACTCAGGTTACCTGGTCCTCTTCCTGTTAAAAAGATCCAGCCATCTGCCATCTCTTCTGTATATGAAGTTTTTCTTCCATGAATCACCTGTCTTTCCAGACCCAAAACAAGTATTCATATGTATAGTTAGATATTAACATACCATTAAGTAGTCAGATGCCCTGAAAACTTGTACCAGCTCTGCAAACACTGCCCGTAGTGAAATTTCATTCCTGAAATTGGCAGCAAAGCCTTCTCAGATCGTCAAAAATCACCAGCCCATAATAATGACCTGGAACAGAACATTTGACTCCTGTTGATGGCTAGCCTTTGTTTGTGTGGATTCATATTGGCAGCCTCATTGTCAGTCTGGAAACCTTATTCCCCAGTTTGCAAATGTTTATCTGTTTTAGCCTCAGGAGGAACAACATACCCTCTGTGTTTATGAAAAGACACAATGCCCTGCAGCAATCCAGGATAATTAGACTATTAGGATTAGCATTCTCTAATTTTAAAGTTTGTTTGTTTGTTTGTTTGTTTGTTTAGAGAGAACACACACACACACACACACACACACGGAAGAGGGGCAGAGAGAGGGAGAGAGAGAATCACAAGCAGGCTCCAGACCCAGTACAGAGCCCAACTGGGGGCTCCATCTTAGGACCATGACATCATGGCCTAAGCCAAAACCCAAGAGTCGGAAGCCTTACAGACTGAGCCACCCGGGCGCCCCAGCATTCTCTAATTTTAAAACATTTTTTTAAAGATGGACTTTTTTTTAGCATTATGTTTTTGAAAGATAATAGAAGCATTTTAGTAGTTACTTTAAAAGCATTGTCAAAGTTAACTGGGCTTTCAGACAAGAGAGATCTGCCATCGGGACAATTTATCCTTGCTTCCTTTTCATGCTGCTTTAGCTTAGCTGGAGACTCATCTTATCTGTTCACTTCTGTTCAGCTGGAGAATGGATATACATTCACAGGTCATTTCATTATTCGGGGAAATTGTATATCAGCCGTTAAAAAGATAAATCTTGATTTACCCATGTACTTCATGGCAAAAATATAAATGATGTCAGATATTACCAAAAAAAGATGTTTTTTAGCTCTTCATAACCACCCTCCCATGAAATGAAATACTGTATGTGCAAAATGCAATGTGAACTGTAGAGAACTATGGCGATCTTGGTTACCTTAATCAGTTAATTTTCTTGAAAGGAGATTTTCCCCGAGGTCAGTTAAGGATTACTGAGGGGCGGGTTGAGGTAGGTTTGCTAGGAGGAAGGGGCAGCATGTGGAAAGTGTTGGAAGCATGAAAAAACAAGATATGTTGGGGGTACAGGAGGCAGTTGGTTGCGTGTGACCAGAGCCCAGCATTAGAATGGAGAGGGTGGGGAGCCCTGAACCTCAAGTGAGGTAGGGTTGGAACAGGCAGATGGGCCACACACCGCTTCCATGGGAAGATGGCAGTGAACAAGAGCAGGGACAGTCGGCCTTGCCTTTAGGTCGATCCCTGGCTGTGAAAAAGGCAAGATTAGACGAGCAAGATTAGGCTAAAGTAGACCAAAGAGGAGCCCGTGCCATACAGACAAAAGCTGCAGGTCGTGGCTACAGGGATGCAGGAGAAGGGGGGGGTAGAGAAGCCCCAGGAGGACACGTCTGCAGGATTGGGTGGCAGATGGCATGTGTGGGAGCAGGGGAGGGAGAAGTCAAGAAGGGTTCCCAGCCTGGACATGGGATTCCGTAGCCGCCTGGGGAGGGAAACGGGAGGGGCGCAGGTTGGGGATCTGGGTGGTGGAGGGCAAAGGTGACACCCATAGTGCTGGGAATGATGGCTGCTTCAGCAGAGGTTAGGGGCTCAGGCTGGCCTTGTGGAACGTCAGTGGTCACATAATAATGGTACTGGAATTTAGAAGTGATTAAGCCAGTACCTATGACAGTGGGTGAGCAGGGCATGCCACACCTGAGATTTTGCTGACTGGGGTTGAAACCCTTGTGGACCGTTTTGGAGCACGGTGACCACTAATTCTCTGTGTTGTCTCTTTAGGAAACCGTATCACCCTAAACTGGAAGCTTTCGTTAGTCACATGTCAAAAGGATCCGGAGCCTCTTTCGAAAGCCCCCTGCACTCCCTGCCGCTTTACCCCAATCACGCACTGTGTGAGATGGGCGAGCTCACGCAGACAGGTATGCACAGCGGCCATTTGCTCATTCCTTCTCCTGTGTGCTCCTCCATTTGGCGTACATCGGAGCAGATGCGCCTGGGCTAGGCTCTAGGCTCACGGGAGTGAATAAGGGCTAGTACCTCAAGCAGCTCTGAGTCCACCAATGTCTCTACACACACGATTTCTAAAAATTAAAAATAACCCTTTTTATATTGCAAAAGCAGTATAGTCAATGGAAGAGAAGTTAGGAAAGACAGCAAGCAAAAGGAAGAAAAACGTAAAGTACCCATAACCCTCGTCCACTGAAGAAATTAGTATCCTGTTTTCTTTCGTTTATGTGCATGCTTATGCACACACAGTGGTAGCTTACTAAACACAGTGTTTTGTAACTCACCTTTTCGTTTAACAGTACATTGTGATAGTCTTTCCCTGTCAATAAATATTTGTCAACAACATCATTTCTTTTTTTTTTTTTTAATTTAAATCCACGTTAGTTAACATATGGTGTAATAATGATTTCAGGAATAGAATTTAGTGATTCATCACCTACTTATAACACCCAGTGCTCATTCCAGCAAGTATCCTCCTTAATGCCCCTTGCCCATTTAGCCCATCCCCCGACCCAAAACCCCTCCGGCAACCCTCAGTTTGTTCTCTGTATTCAAGAGTCTCTTATGATTCATCTCCCTGTTTCTATATTATTTTTTAACAGCATCATTTCTGATGTCTGCCTATTATCCCACTCTTGCTGGGCCATAATTTCTGTAACCAATCCCATGTCCTTCAATACTTCAAAGAAAATAACCTGATTAAGTTTGGATGGGAGAGATCTCAGGAACAAACACATATGGCAGATCCCCAGTGGGCACGGAGTTTGTCTGGCTGAGAGTGTTCCTCACAGAAGCCCATCTTTCTCTCTGTAGCCCTGTTCATACCACTACACAGCCAGTTCATTGTCATGTTAGGTTGGTGAGTTAACTGTGGGGTCACCTCTGTTGAGAAGAGAAGGAACTGGGAATCCTCCACTAGGTTCTGGTTTCTTCCTACTTCAGTCTGGGATCTCAAAGGACCTTTTGCATGGTCACCAGTCTTTTTGGAAGAATCGGGAGAACCTTCTGGCCATGTTGTCGCCTTGTCCCACCAGTACTGTAGGACCTCAGCTTTGATGGAAGGAAGGTCTCTGTCCTATGGTTGGCCCTGTGGATTTGTCACATATTTTTTAAAGTTTATTTATTTGAGAGAGAGTGTGTGCTCAGGTGTGGGAGGGGCAGAGAGAGAGGGAGAGAGAGAATCCCAGGCACCCCAGGCCCGTAGTAGTTTAAAACAGGAGTTCTCATCCTATCAGACCAAGCACCCCTTTTTGTTAACAGGTATTTTGTGGTGCTCCTTTAACCATCCTGAAGTGAAATTCAAATATAATATGACCTATTTTAAAGAAGGGCAATTATATCAGATACCCTAACTATAATATAAAGAAGAAACAAAAGGAAATGAATTTGTTACATAATTTTATGTCTCAATATAAAAGCTTGAGCACACCCACACTAGCAAATAGAATGACACAGTCGGTTATTTATGCGGACAACTGTGACAACTGTGACAGTTGTAAATGCAGTCTGACTGAGGGATATTCCACCAGGGACTCTAAAACCATGTTTTGGGACATGATTTTTTTGGCAAGTTCTGATCAAAGTTAAGATCAGACGTCCCTTAATTTATATTGCATATCTGGAAAAAATCAGTGGATGTTAATGGTATGTAAAAATGGTTTTATATTTATGACACAAAGAAACAGGTTGTAGGCTAAAGTATTTTAACAGGTCTTTCATGTGCGGGAATATTTTGTGGTACACAAAAGTTATGTGGGACAGAGAACAGTTCCTTGTGGAGACTGTCTAGCTCCGTGACCCCCACCCACTAAGTATCAAGAATGTTCTTCCCCACATTATTGTGACAACTCAACCCTCAAACGCTCCCTGAGACCAGAGCCATGCTTGCTGAGAACCACTGGTCACACTCTCTGGTTGCAAGCAACAGAAACTAACTCAAGCTAAAGAGGTACATTTAGGGGCGCCTGGGTGGCTCAGTCGGTTAAGCGGCCGACTTCGGCTCAGGTCATGATCTCGCGGTCCGTGAGTTCGAGCCCCGCGTCGGGCTCTGTGCTGACGGCTCAGAGCCTGGAGCCTGTTTCAGATTCTGTGTCTCCCTCTCTCTGACCCTCCCCTGTTCATGCTCTGTCTCTCCCTGTCTCAAAAATAAATAAAAATGTTAAAAAAAAAAAAAATTAAAAAAATAAATAAATAAAGAGGTACATTTATTGTAAGGATTCAGGGTGATTCACAGACTTAGATTTAAGGGCAAGAATATGACCAGGCCTCCAGAGACTGGAACCAGGAATAAAAAAAGCTGTCTGTCCCAGCTTCTGTGGTTTTGCTCTGTCCACAGAGTGACAGTCTTAGCCACACCCAGAGATGAACTGCAAGTCCAAATTCTTTTTTTCCCTCATGGGTGTCCTCTTTTTTTTTTTTAATTTTAGAGAGAAAGCACGAGCAGGGGAGAGGGGTAGAGGGGAGAGAAAGAGAATCTCTAGCAGGTTCCATACTCAGCATGGAGCCAGACACAGGGCTCATTCCCACAACCCTGGGATCATGACCTGACCCAAAATCAAGAGTCAGATGTTCACCCGACTACTAAGTGCCCCAAGTCCAAATTCTTGAGAGAGAGAGAGCGAGAGTGTGTGTCTGATGGGGTCCTTCAGGGTCAGTGCCTATCAGCTGGCTAGGAGGTCAGGGTGACTAGGCTTTGAGCAGTGGGGGCCCAGCCACTAGATCCAGGGGCTGTTCCCTGAAAAGAGGTTGGGGGAGGTGGCCCTTACACACTTAGAGACAATTGTTCATTCTGACCTCTCTTCTCAATTGGTCTATTATCTACATCGTTTTCTAAATCAACATTACTCTAGAAATCATTTTCTCAGTACTGTTTGTTCCTGTTCCCTTATTCTCTTTTTTAATGCTCACTTTTATCTTCTATTTTAAATTTCGTTAAAAATATATGGATGTTAGAATAACCATTTATAACGCACTTTTGGCACCCCCACAGTAACTATATAAGATTGATCATTAGTGCCTACTCTATTCAAGACGCTTTGGCAGCTGCTGAGTGTAGGAGAGAGGAGTGGCTGGATGAGTAGATGCTCCCCGGCTTGTCCTAAAGGAACCTGCAGCTGCCATGGGACAGCGCGCAAGAAGGCAGCTCACCATGCTGCTGCAAGCTGCACGGTTCTACAGAGTAGACCCAGGGCTGTAGAGTGCACAGGCCTGTGAAATGGGACCGTTGACGTCCACCCGACAGGGCCGGTGAGGCGGTGAGCGAGATTAGCGTGTGTAAAATGCCTAGCACGGTGCCAGCCTACGCTAGGCTCAGTGATTACAGCTCAAGCCCTGGAGATCCAGTGACAAATTGGAACAGGAAGGAATTTTTTTTAAGCTTATTTATTTTGAAAGAGAGAGCAGAAAGAGAGGGAGAGAGAGAATCCCAAGCAGGCTCTGTACTGTTAGCACAGAGCCGGATGCGGGGCTCAAACTCACGAGCCGTGAGATCATGACCTGAGCCGAAACCGAGTGTCAGACGCTCAACCAACTGAGCCATCCAGGTGTCCCAGGAAGGAATTCTTGATCTGACCTGGAGGAGGAGGAAGGAAGACTACAGAGAAGGCAGTATTGGAGGTAGAGACTGGATGAGGATTTCTCTAGGCAGAGCAAGGGGAAGGGCATGAACAAAGCCATGAAGAGATATATGTTGGGAGAGGATAAGAGACCCTAAATGGCTAGAACATAGTATTTCTTCATGAAAATGCAGGGAGAAGGCACTGTGAGCAGGGACTAGGAGGGTGAGGTTGGGCCTGCGGGGATATTGGGGGTCTTGAGTTCCAACTCTGCCACTTAACAGCTCGGTTTCTTCAGCTGTAAAATAAGGAAATTGGGTATGATGATAATATGCCTTCTTTATCAGGTTTTTGTGAGGATGAAAGGAGAAAGATCTGGCATGTGGGAAGCACTCAGCCTTGATGTATGTAGCCTAGGCATAGGTAGACCCAGAGGTGAATTGGGGCCAGACCCAGATTCTTAATCTTTGTCACTCATGGTTTGCCTCTTTATGCAAATCATTTTGGAAATAAATGCCTAAGACCTGTGTCAGCGCTGATCTCTGAAGGAATTCCCTCGATATTCTTCCTTCAGAACGGGACCCAGACACCCTTCATGATACTTTCCTGAGCTGTTCCCCTTCCCGGGCCAAAGCAGTTCCCTCTGTCTCACGCACCTCAGCCTTGAGCTGTCTCAGGTTTTCATATCATTTGGGCATCTGAATAAGTGACATTGGTCATGAACTGGTCATGGGGCCTGCATGTGGCTTACCCTCTCCGAGAATTCATATCTGTTGCTGAGATTCCATCACCCCTACATCCTACTGCTTGGAGGGTGAGCTTGCAGATTGTTTTCTGTTTGAAGATAAGGCTTTTCTTTTTTTTTTTTTTTTTCAAGATAATGTGTTACCATACTGTGGTGGTTCAAAAATAAAACTTGTTAAACTTTTAGTTAACAGGTAAATTTAAAATTTTTGTTCCTATGTTCCATTTATCCCATTTCTGTGCCCCTGTCATCCCCAGGTAACCATTGGTATTAGTTTCTTGCATGTCCTTCCAAAGGTTCTTTATGCAAAACACAGACACATTCTGTAGTTTATGCAAAACTACAAATATACATTCTTTCTTTTCCCTCATTTTTATTTAAAAGGGCTATAATAAATGTACTGTTCTGCACTTTGCTTTTTTTCAAGTATTCTATCCGGTATCTGAGCAATCATTCCATATCTGTGCAGACAAAATATCCTTGATGAGCTGGTAACCCTGCGGCAGGATTAGACGGAATGCTGCTAGAAGGTTAGCAGAGAGCCTTCGCTTGGGAGAGTAGGGAGAATGAGGGAGAGAACTCCCCGGCAGTGAGGGGACTAGGGAGCCAGCAAGCAACTTTTTCTCTTTACCTGAGTGATTCCCATGGGCCCTCACTGCATACTAAAGAATGCTGTGTCCTTGGGCAGGTTGGAGAAAGCTCTCCTTAGGCCCATGCCAATTACAGCCTTGACGTCTACCAGCAGAGCATTTCCTGCCTTCTGAGGCCCACCAGTCACGATGCCCCTTCCCAGGCAAGGGGCTGGGCAAGAAGGGAGGGATTGGTGCTCCCCAGCTCTGCCCATCCCTTCATGGATGATAACCCCAAGGGGCTCCCTTCACGAGCTGATGGAGCTTCCACACGCTGGGGGATGGTTTTGGTTATATTCTCAGGCACTGATATAAAGCATTTTAGAGTTGGCCACAGACTTGACTTCCCTTTGCTACTCCTTCTGCTGAGCTAGTAGTGAGGGCAGCTCGTGTCCCTTTGTTTCAGGAGTCGTGCAGCATTTGCAGAATGGCCAGCTGCTGAGGGACATCTATCTAAAGAAACACAAACTCCTGCCGAATAACTGGTCCACAGACCAACTTTACTTGGAGACCACTGGGAAAAGCCGGACGCTCCAGAGTGGGCTGGCCTTGCTTTATGGTTTTCTCCCCGATTTTGACTGGAAGAAGATTCATTTTAGGCACCAGCCAAGTGCTCTCTTCTGCTCCGGAAACTGCTATTGTCCCCTGAGAAACCAGTATCTGGAAAAGGAACAGCGTCGCCAATACCTCTTACGTTTGAAAAACAGCCAGCTGGAGAGGACCTACGAGGACATGGCCAGGATCGTGGATGTCCCCACCAAACAGCTTCGAGCGGCCAACCCCATAGACTCCATGCTCTGCCACTTCTGCCACAACGTCAGCTTCCCGTGCACCAGAAATGGCTGTATTGACATGGAGCACTTCAAGGTGATCAAGACACATCAGATAGAGGACGAGAGAGAGAGGCGGGAGAAGAAACTGTATCTGGGCTATGCACTCCTGGGCGCCCACCCCATCCTCAATCAGACCGTCACCCGGATGCAGCATGCCGTGGAGGGCAGGAAAGAAGAGGTCTTCGCCCTCTACTCTGCTCACGATGTCACCCTGTCACCAGTTCTCAGTGCCTTGGGCCTTATGGAAGCCAGATTCCCAAGGTTTGCAGCCAGGTTGATCTTTGAGCTCTGGCAAGACAGAGAAAAGCCCAGTGAGCATTCTGTCCGGATTCTTTATAATGGTGTTGATGTCACGTTCCACACCTCTTTTTGCCAGGACCACCACAAGCATTCTTCCAAGCCCATGTGCCCCCTAGAAAACCTAGTCCGCTTTGTCAAAAGGGACATGTTTGTGGGCCTGGGGAGTAGTACTAGTACTAATTATTATGATGCATGTCACAGGGAAGGATTCTAAAAGGTGAGCAGCACAGTGCTCATAGAATCTATGCCAATAGAGAGGGATGGGAAGGGTCTGCTTCTAGTTCTGTCTGTTGCCAAGGGTTTAAGATTATTGATTTATAAAGGCTAGAAATTGTGTTTTAGAGCCACGTAGATGGTTGGGTTGAACAGTAAGTACGTCGCTATAATTGGGTACACGAGTTAGTTACTTGGTACGTAATGGCCAGTTCACAGAGAAAGGGAAGGTACTTTTATCAGAGCCAGACTTTGCTTACAACACCAGAATAATAATTCAATACTCAAAGTTGGCGATCCACATGTATATTATTTTGATCCGCCATGGTACTATATGATGGAACCAGCAAACCTCAGCCCGCATTTTCTTCACCTGGGACAATTTTACCTTGTCCTAACTTCAAGAAAACATTTCCTGAAGTGATTTATCTGAAATAGGGGTCAGCAAATTTTTTCGGTACAGGGCCAGATAGTAAAGATTTCAGACTTTGAGGACCCAAAGGCCACATGCAGTCCTCACTGTTCAGCTCTGCTCTTGGAACATGAAAGCACCCACAGACAGCACATAGCCAGACGAGTGTGGCTGTGTTCATGGGCTGCAGTGTGCTGACCCCTGACCTCAGAAAACTGGCTCCTCTATACAGTTTGCACTTTCAGCGCTTTAAGAAGCAATTGAACGCAGAGAATTATTCAGTGGTGCCTCCAGTAACCTCCACTAGACACACCGAATTTGGTCTATATCTGGTGTTACAATAAAACTTGAGGGGAAGTAAATATCAAATCCGAATGAATCATAGAAAAATTGTTAGAATAATACTTGATGTTCATGATGATCGTGGTAGATGATAGTTTTAAGTGTGTTTTAAATATTTGTCTGCTGTAGTCTCTTTGCTGTATATGCTGAGATTTTTGTATTCCATTTAGTATTTTTATAGTCTGGGAAAATATTTTCTAAGGCCAGTTTTAGATGTGCTCTTATTCCTATGTGATATTCAATTTACTGTACCTGCTTGGTGGTTAGAAGGAAAGCCAGAAGCTGAATTCAGGCACTTTCTTCCAGTAAAACTAATTATGGCCCATTCCCTTTGAGCAGCCCTAGAATTAGATCCGTTTTTAAACCATTTTCGTCAATTTCAAATGGTAAATTCTAACTGATTTTTAAATAAGTTTTTGGAAGAACTTTGTTACTAGATAGTTAAATAAGCTTTATAAGGCATTTTATATATTAGAAGCAATTATAATGAAATCTGTGGTTTCTGAACTAAAATGGTGCTAGTTCCTTGTGAAGAAATGTAAAGTGCAGGTGAGACTTTCCTGTGTCGTTGGCATTCCAAACTTTTTGTTTTTGTCTAATGTTGCCTTTGGATACCTACGTCCATTTCTATAAATAAATTTTTGAAGAATACTCGTACATACAAGTCATGGTTTGTACCTATGGGTCTTTTCAAGTAAGTTCCGGTATTTTAGAAATGTATCCTTTTGTTGTTGTTGGTATAAGTAAAAATGTTGCAAATTAGAAAACTCTCCAGTACATGCGAGAAAAGAGAAAAGAGGCCAGGACCCGTGGCCCAGCTGCAGGCTGCGCATGGGGCCCAGAGGACATGCACAGCTAGTGGCCTTGGACTGGTTTGAAATCCATTTACACAGCTCCTTTCATTGCTGAAAATCGTGCTGTCTCTTGAGTACTTAGACCTAATCAGTTGGTTTTTGCTTCCACTCACGGTATATTTGAATTAGGACTGCTAAACACAGCTTGAAGATTTAAAACCAAAAGTGAATCAGAAGATGTTTTAAAAATCAGTTGGAAACGTCTCTTGATAAAAGTAAATATTTTGGATAAAAGTCAACATTAAAAGCATAGGTAAGAGGTTTTTGCCTCCCAAGACATCAGGTATGTACATCATTAATATACCTTCCTCAGCATCAAGTACTGAGACATCTCTCTCCATAAACAAACACTGAGCACTGAGCCGAGATTAATGCATTTAGTTCTTGGTTTCTGGGCAGTGGTCTTAATGGCTTAGTTCATGGCAGGTGTGGGTGCAAATTCAGCTTTCTTGTTTCTATGATTAAAATTAATACATGCTCACTGGAAAACAATCAAACTATACTGAAAGCGGCTTCAAGTGAAGTTCTCTTTTCTCACCTCCAGAGAGAACACTGTGAGCTGTTTGACAGATACTCTTCCAGAAATTTTCCATGCAGATGTACAAATATATGTAATTTTTAAATAAGATCACTTTGTATATATTGTTCTGTGATTTGCTTCCCTTAAAATATATTTCTTATTAACTTACTTCCCTTAACAGTATGTCTTGGAGGTATTTCCACATTGAGATAGATGATAGGTAGGTAGCTAGCTAATATTTGCATAATATTTAATGATATAGATGAGACGTTTTAAAAAATTTTTTTCATGATTATTTATTTTTGAGACAGAGAGAGACAGAGCACGAGCTGCGAAGAGGCAGAGAGAGAGGGAGACACAGAATCCGAAGCAGGCTCCAGGCTCTGAGCTGTCAGCACAGAGCCTGACGCAGGGCCCAAACCCGCAGACTGCAAGATCATGACCTGAGCCGAAGTCAGACGCTTAACCAACTGAGCCGCCCAGGCTCCCCTAAAGACATATTTTTAAAATATTGAATGAATGAAACTGAAACTTAAAACCAAGGTACTAAAATGAGACCACAGGCTTTTGAGGTACACAGAACAAGCAGAAGCCAGCGATTGTACACGTTAATTTTGTAGCCCAATTGAGCAGTTAACCCTTTTTCAGTACAGCTGCAGATATTAACATGGCTAAAGTGTTTCTCAAATTTCACTGATAAACAATTGGAGAACTTAATACTGCTATTAACCCTATTTGAGGATCTTCGAGGCTATAGCAGAATTAGGCTTTTGAAAGATGTGAGTGATTCCTTTGCCTAGGACCCCTAAAAACTGATACAGGAGAGGCAGGGATGCATGCTTCCATTTCTGTGAGTCTTCAGGAAGCCTTCTGAACAGATTTAGCAGCCCAAGCTAGTGTGGGTGTACCCGGGTGTGTTTAAACACAGCCCCAAGTACAGAGCTAGGGTTTTTACATTGCAGAGGCAGGGATGCATGCTTCCATTTCTGTGAGTCTTCAGGAAGCCTTCTGAACAGATTTAGCAGCCCAAGCTAGTGTGGGTGTACCCGGGTGTGTTTAAACACAGCCCCAAGTACAGAGCTAGGGTTTTTACATTGCAGTACTGGCTTCGATAGTGGCCAGAGTTCTGGCCTGGACCCCAGTTAACTCCCATTGCTCAAGGCCACTGAACTAAATGTTGGTACCTGCCCTGTAGCCATCTCATGAATAATAATACTTGTGCTTGAGAGGAACCAGCCGAATTCAGAGTGTCTGGTCAGGCTGTCCTGGGCCTCTGAAACCCACTTGCCAGCTGAGACTGGCCTTGATGTGAGGAGCAGGTATCACTGGAGGGTCCACTTGGCTCTTCCCAGAGCTGCAGGGCCCTTCAGCAGGGGGCGGCCTGAGGCCTGGCTTCTGGATACCTGGGAGCAGTAAAGGCACCATTTTGGGGTCACACTTTTCCTTGAGAAATGCCCCACAAGCATTTCTTTATCAATCTAAATGCTCTCAAGAAGTTCCTATTACCACTAACACAAATGAGGAAGCAGGCTGGAGGGGGGTACGGGGGTGAAGTCACTTTTCCAAAAGAAGAGCCAAGCCTAGTGTCCAACCCAAGTGTGTGTGACACCGGTCAACTTCATAGCACTCGTACTGTGTAACACATCATGGAAAAGTCTTTTCCTAGACTAATTTCACCCTCCCAATAGCCCTACAAGATACCGTATTTGCTGGTGAATATCAATGAGTACTAAAACATAGTGGGGTTACAACTGTTAAAAATTTAAATGATCAGGAAAATATTCCAGCTGTGCCTCTGACCATCTGTGGTTGCTGCTTTCTTATGAAAAAAACCACATAATATAAAACTAATCTTTGCAGTAATGTTATACTCAGCCATTAAGGGATGGCATCAAACATAATGTTTAGCCTTCAGGGAGGGCCCAGTCTTCCATCTGTAAAGGAGATAGGGTAGTTTGGGGGGCGTGTTTGAATAGGGAGACCAGCTGTCCCGGTTTGCCTGGGACTAAGGAGTTCCCCAGGATGAGGGACTTTTCATTGCTAAAATTGAGCACGTTCCAGGCAAACTGCGACAGGTTGGTTACCCCAGGGTTACAGGAGACATGTGTCAGGTAGTACCATCATTCCCACTTTATACAAACAGGTAAGTGTGATGGCGTGACCCATTTGAGGTTTCACACAGTATGCAGCAGAGGTAGGACTCAAAGCTCTTGCCCATTTAACTCAAAGGACCATGTTCTTAAGCAAGATACGACAGTGCCTCTCAAAACCATTTAGGACTTTGGGTGCCACAGAAACCTGAATACAATGGTTAAGCAAATAAAGCCTTTCATTTTCCCCAGTGGCCCGAGCGTCAGAAACCCAGACTGCTATTTACATCTTACCGGCTGGAACAGGATCCATTGGCCCACCTCCACTGCAAAGGAATCTAGGAGAATGAATATTTTTGTTGGGCACATTGCTGTCTCTTTTTTTTTTTTTTTTTTTTTAGTATTTTTTAAATGTTTATTTTTTTGAGAGAAACAGAGCGTGAGTGGGGGAGGGGCACAGAGAGAGGGAGACACAGAAACTGAAACAGGCTCCAAGCTCCAAGCTGTCAGCACAGAGTCTGACGTGGGGCTGGAACTCATGGACCATGAGATCGTGACCTGAGCTGGAGTCGGACACTTAACCAAGTGAGACACCCATGCGCCCCCAGGTGCCTCTTAATAAGGAAGAACGGGGAGTGGATATTGGGAAGACCACGACTCTTCCCCAGCAGCTGGCAGTGTCTCCTTCCTGGGACAGCCACATCCAATGAGTAGGCAAGGCAGGGATTGAAAACCCTGGGGACAATGCTGAGGGGCCATCCCTGTTTCAGCACTCCCCATGGCATCAGCGGAGGCCTCATGACTGCATCACAGTCCACTTCTGCCTCATCTCCTGCCTCCCCTTCCTCCGCAGCATTGGCCCCAAGAACATTCACGAGTAAACTTCCCACGTGCATCCCTCTTAGAGTCTGCTCCTGGGAACAGACCTGCAACAGAAGGTAAGCAAAGCCCAGGGCCTCTGCTAGTCTGGGCAGTAAAACTGGGGTCAGTTGCTTGAAAGGGATAGTATATCTATTGATGACAAATTTCTTCTATCTCTGCCTTTGAGGGGCTTAGTGTGGCAGTTCAGTAAGTGCACAAGAAGCAATAGGAGAAACTTGATCTTGAACAGCCCAAAGCTGATTACACAGAGCTGTTCTACCAAGACTTTCCATTTATTGAACACATACCAGGGGCTGGACACTGGCAGAGCCATTATGTCTCATGGGCTGTGTAAGCATTTATTATCTCCATTTTACAGGTAAGGAGACCGGGGCCCAGAGGTAGGCCTCTGCCCAGGATCCCACAGTCAGTAGGAAGTGGCAGATTCAGGACTGGAGGGTGGGTTTTCCCAGACAACAGACCTCTTCCAGCTCCCTTGGCGCTCCGCTTCCTCCGCCCCCTTACTCCACTACCCTCCTACAAGTGAATAAGCAAAGCCTGAAAACTGCCATACAGCTGAGTCAACGTTAGTCCAGGGAATGATCTCTGTTACATTCGTGATTCCGGCTCCCTCCATTTCTCTTCCCGCTTTTTTCTAAGGCAGCATTTCTAAGAAAGTAGGATCATCTTCTCATGGGTTGTTTTAGCCTGCGTTCTGAGAGCAGTCTGAGGGGGAAAAAAAAAAAAACCCAAAAAACCCTTAAGTGTAGGTGTTTATGAGGGAACGTTGTCCTGAAGACAGGAGCGAAGGACAGGGAAGGTGACAAAGGGAAGAGGGAAAGCTGCAGTGGGGCTGTGGGCCGAGCTGCCACGGTCACCGGTGGCTCCAGCCCACGCGACCTCCTGACAAACCTGAGACGCAGCTGAACCATTCACCCGGAGGAAGACCAGAGGGACGTTGACCCCTTGCTCCCATCCTTGGCCCTCTGCCCCCTGTTGCTGGGTCGGACGCGCAGGAGTGCAGAGGGTTCACCTGGGCACCCTGGCGTCCGAGAAGCCTTGAGGCAGAAAACAAGAGCATAAGATGCTGTCAGGTCAAGGCCTGCATGGACTCAGTCGCCACAACAGTGGGCGTACAGAGACGTTAGGCCAAGAGAGGATGGGGAAGGCAGCAGGAGACGTGTTCGAAGTGAGGAGGAGTCAGTGTTCACTAAGCGCCTCAGGGTCTCGGGCACTGTGCTGTGCTTTGCAAGCAAAGCCTTGTTTCTGTCTCATAGCAATCCTGTGGCCCTGAGATCATCCTTCTTGTCTCCCATTTTTAAGCTGGAGAAAGAAGCTGAGAGGAGAGGTCATCCTCCGAGGCCTCCCAGCAGGGAAGTGGCAGACCTGGGAGTCAAAGCAGCAGACTCCCGAGCCCTTGCTCATCATCACTCCACCTTCGCAGTAAACATTCCTCACAGGCCCCACGTGAGTGTGTGAGGGTTTACTAATACATGCTAAGTCCACACTCGATATTTCTCTCTGGTGCATGGACTGTACAAATCAAACCATGCCCCTCCTTGTTGAAACCCCTTGGTCCTCCCCTACCTTCTAGAGAAAATCCAAGTTCCCTAAGGTGACTCACAAGGCCAAAGGGGTTGTGCACAGACTGCCGTCTTTGACACGTTTCTCGCGTGCCTGGGAGAGAGAAAAAAGGCCAATGTCACCATGTGGGATGCCAGGTTTGTAGAATCTCTGAAGGGGACCGTCCTGTCCGGAGCCCCCCAGCCAATCTTCCTCAGGACCTAGCAACCTCCCAGTCTTTCACTTTCTTCTGCTTCCCCATTTGTGTCTGAAGTAGGATATCCCAGAAAAGGAAAGAGCTTTGGAACCACACAGGCTGAGTTCAAAACCAGTTCTGCATCGCTTCCTATTGTAAGCTGTGAGACCACAGATTCCCCGTCTGTAAACTGGAGGTGATACCTCCTGTGAGAGTGTACATAAAGTGCTAGGCACAAGGACACCTCTATAATCACTATTGTCCCCAAGTTATTCTTTCTTTTAACTGCTCTGACACAAGGAAACCAGCTGGAGCCGGGATATGCTCCTGCCCGTTAAGCCAGAAAGCCCATCTGGAGCCATAATATCATGCTCTAGGCATACAACTACCTGGGCTCCTGCACTTCCCTTTGGAGGTGAAAAGAACTCGAATCTTCTGAGTCCTGCCTTTGTGCCCAATGCCGTATTTGACACCTTACGTAAACATCTCAGCTATTCCCAAAGGGAAATTAAGCTCATAGCTCATCCTTTCCCCATGTTTCCTTCATTATCTATATCTAACCTCCCTCTTTGGCGTTAGAGTTACTGCCCATCGCAGAAGGAGCAGCTGATCAGAGTCCAGCAAAGGAATTGAGTCATCGGCTTTAGGTCAATTGGTCTAGCCCCTCCTTAGCCCCTAGAGAAGCAGCTGCTGAAGCAGCAGCCCGGGAAGTGGCACGCACCTCGACAGAAGACAGATCCTGCCCTCTGTGCTTCAGCTTTAGGGAGTTGCTACCCTCTGTGCCCTGGGAGAGACAGGTAAGATGCTCCTCCATTCTCCCTCCTCCCCCATGGCTGGTGTGCTCCTGGCAGTGGTGCCTAGGAGTGGCAAGTCCTTCTGGTCGTAGCTGGCTGGCTTCCTCCTAGCTTGGGAGTCAAGCATGTCTTGGTTAAGCACTTCCTAGGTGAGAAATCCTTTCTGGAGCCTTTCCGCAAGCTGGCCAGAAACTGAGCTGCCACAAGCCTGAGGTTTAGCTCTGGAGTGTGCAGGGCACGGTTGGGAAGGGGCGCCACACTGCCGTCTAGTGTCAACTCTGCCTGGCCCTTGTTCTATGGCGTTTCCTCTTTCCCAGCAAACTGAAGCTCCCTCTGGTGGCCTAGGAGTCACCTCTCCTCTCCACTTGCCTATACAGTAGCCCACACTTGTCCTTAAGGGATACATTCCAGGACCCCCAGTGGATGCCTAAAACCGCAGATACTGAACCCTATATATACGATGTTTTTTCCTGTACATACATGCACATAATAAAGTTTAATTTATAAATTAGCACGGTAAGACAATATTAATAATAGAAAAATTATAACAATATGCTGTAATAAAAGTTCTGTGAATGTGGTCTCTCTCTCTCCCTCCTTCCCTCAAAATATTGTACTGCACTCACCCTCCTTTCTATGATGATGTGAGATGATCAAATGATGAGATGAAGTGAGGTGAACACGTAGGCACAGTGATGTAGCATTAAGCTGCTACTGATCTGAGGATAACTCAGAAGGAAGATCATCTGCTTCTGGATCACATTTGACTGGGGGCTGAAACCATGGAAAGCAAAACCGCAGATAAGGAGGGGGGAGCGCTACCACATTGTCTTCAGGATGTAGCAAGTAGAAACACTCTGTATCCAAATGGTTTCACCCCAGCTGCCCTTTGGTCCCACTGGTGACCCAGCTGTTCGGCATTCTCAAAAACTGGCTCCCTGATGAATGGACTGATCATTATATCGACCTTCAACCGATGAATACTGACGGACTACTGTCCACCTAAAAAGTTAACGCTAAGTGACTGGCCATTTGGCTGATTAAGTTTCTAAACCACAAATCACTTGACCTACTGGCTTTTTAACTGACCTTCTAACACTAAATAAGTAAATATCTGATAAGCTTGAACTGCCTGTCTGCTAACTCTTCCACTAACCAGCTGAATGACTGATGGCCCAGCAGAGGACCTGCAGACTGACAGCCTGGCTCCATAACTAAGGGTAACAGAAGGACGGAAAGAGAGACTGCCCCATCCTCATGGCCTGAGACTTGATGAGGCCCAATGCTTCATCCGCTGGGGACTTGGAGCCCTACTCTATCTCCTTTAGCACCACTTCAAAACTACAGAAAGGGCAACCAGGAAACTGATCCTCTGATTTACTTCTAGTGAAGTTCTTAATTAGGGACCAAAAGATAGGTTCTGATTTTGTTTTCAAAATCGTGGTTACACAGCTATGTTTATCTGGGAAAAGTGTTCACAGCTTTCACTGGATTCTTAAAAGAGTCCAGCAGACACGTTCAGAACTACTGCTCTGGAAAAGGCCTCAGCAAACATTCAGATAAGCAAACCCCTTACCTGAATTTAAACTCCATCTATCCCTCCCATTAAGCCAGTGATAGGAAGGTAACCAGGAAGAGCCAGAGTCATAATCGACATGGATGTAGTAGGAAGGATAAAGGCTGAGCTGTGTGTGAAGTTCCCAAAGAGAGGCCCAAAGAAATCAACATGTGTTCTTTTGGCCTGGAGGCCACACTTAGCCCAAGGTAACCTCAGCTCTGGGAGAGACTCTTTGAACTGAGATGGATACATTTATCAGGGCCATTGTCTGGAGCATGGAGTATGTGTAAGTGTATGATCACGAGTAGCTATATGGCTGTGTGTATTTACACAGCAGTGTGCTCACAAGGGTGGGTATGACAGAGCTGTATGGCTATGGGAATGAGTGTCCTTTGGGTCAAAGTATGCATCTAAATGGCTTTGTGAGTAGATTTACACGTGTGCTCACTCCAGGATCCCTCCAGTGTTTTTTGGAGTTAAGACAGATTAGGAGCAAGAATTTCTTTCTTTTTTTTTTTTTTTTTTTAAATTTTTTTTAACGTTTATTTATTTTTGAGACAGAGAGAGACAGAGCGTGAACAGGGGAGGGGCAGAGAGAGAGGGAGACACAGAATCTGAAACAGGCTCCAGGTTCTGAGCTGTCAGCACAGAGCCTGACGCGGGGCTCAAACTCACAGACCATGAGATCATGAGCTGAGCCGAAGTCGGACGCTTAACCGACTGAGCCACCCAGGCGCCCCAGGAGCAAGAATTTCTTAAGGTGAGATCATCTGCAGACATGCCAGCAGCCCACATCAGAAATCTGAGAATCCTCAACTCCTTCCTCCCCCTGAGCCTTTATCACCCACTCAGTCCACACTGCCATTGTCACCATTGGTTATTATCACATCTCCCTAGACTACAGCTCGGTTTTCAATGCCCTCCCCTGGGGAACCTTCCCAACCACAACCACAGTGACCTTAATAAAATTAAAATAGGGTCGCAGTGCACCCCTGTCTGAAAGGGAGAACAGTTTTAAACTGTCAGGGGATGTCGCCATCTCATTAACTCGAAGGTCCTTTTAAGGTCGTTGCTCTGCTCGTTGGGGACTCTGAGCTCTCGAGGCCCCAGAATTTGGACGCATGGCCCCTCAGCCTGTTCCTAAGCCACACCCCCAAGGTTTTAGCTCCGAAGCTTCTTCCTCCAGGCCATGAGGCGCTGCCCCTACATCTGACAGCTCAGAGATATCACAAACCGCTGTAATTGCCTAAATGCAATTTGCAATTGTAACTGACAGAGGTCCCAAATCCGTTCTA
The DNA here is from genome assembly GCF_018350195.1 of Panthera tigris. Taxonomy (NCBI): domain Eukaryota; kingdom Metazoa; phylum Chordata; class Mammalia; order Carnivora; family Felidae; genus Panthera; species Panthera tigris. The sequence goes on along the minus strand of NC_056668.1, from coordinate 121,123,737 downwards.
ACCCGGGACTCCTCCCCAAGATACAAAGAGCCAGAGCAGCACAGGCGTACACGACTCCCCCGTGGTGCGGAACCAGCAGCCGCAAAGTGAAAACGGAAATGTGCGTGCGCAAAGAGAACAGTAGGCACTACGACTCCCAGAATCCTCCTGACCAAGATTCCATTTCCCAGAAAGGCCCTCGGGGTCCCCACCCCGGAAATGCGCTCTTTTGCGAAAGCAAAACGTGGGACCAGCCTAGCAGTGGAGAAGGTTTCTGAATGGGTAGAACGGAGCGAAATTTGTAGAGTGTTTGCCTCCAGAGGTCGTTCGTGAGTCAGAGAAACCCGGACTTTGGAGGGAAAAGACCTGGCCACAGTCCTTCCGCGCTTCTCGGTGCGGTGTGCCGGTTCTTCTGCCGGCCCTTCTCAGCTTTTGCACTCTCTCCGCCTGCTCTGGCCTTGCCTGCCTGCGGAGGCTACAGACTCTCTGCCCACCCCCGGGCGTCTCTGAAGGTAGAGACCTATAGCGAGGCAGTCCTATGTACCCTTGTTCCCTGCATTGCCTGTCTTTCGCCGGGAATTCATACTGGATGGAATTCTTTTAACGACTTTTGAACATTTCTGCAGAATCTTGGTTGGTCAGTATTCCATTACATCTGCATAACGGCATTTTAAGGAATATGCAGTCCGGCTCAGCCTAGTTAAAAGGGACATCGAAGAGAAAATAATAGTGAAATATATAAAAGACTAATAATCCAAATATAAGTCAATAAGGAAAAGGTAACCCAATTGAAAAATGGACAAAGAATATGAACAGGCAATTCACAGAACAAGAAATAATTAACCAAAACAACACATGTTAAGATTTCCAACATTACTAGTAATCGAGAAAAATACAATATAAAACAGCAAGCTGTTTATTTTCACCAAAAAATGCTATCAGATAGTTAAAAGAATAATAGGGTTGCTGATGATGTTTCCGACATCAAGCCTGTTCATCGAATTCGATGTTGATGTGAGCGTAAATCGGCACAGTGCTTTTAGTAGGCAATGGGCTATGTTTATCAGCCTTAAAACGCCTGCGTTCCCTTTGAGGTGGGGAGGGGCTGACGCAGAGCGGTCGGGGCTACGGGAATAGACGTAGTGGGAGGGACTGGAGGAATGGGCGTTAAGGGGAGGGCATAAAGGACTGGAATGTAAAGGGCGGGGATCTGTAGGACCGGGAGTGATTAGAAAGGACTGGGGTTGGCGGAGAGGGAAAGGGACAAAGGCTTGGGGGAACCAAGAGGCACTTGAAGGGATAGGGGGAAGTGAGAACAAATGGCAGTGGGAGGATTAAGGGGGATTAGAAACAATGGAAGAAACTTGATGGGGACCGGCAGGGATTAGGAAGGTAAAATAGAAACACCTGGCTTTCAGTGAATTGACCTAGAGCCACTGGCATTACAAGACCTGCCATCATTGAGCAAGGCCGTTGTGGAAGAATGAGGTTTGTTAGCAAACAGGAAATACTGACTTTCAGAGTGCTACTAACTGCGCCTTGCAAGGTTCTTTTACTTCCTCTCTTCTTGGCTCTGTTTTCACATTGTAGTTTGTTTCTAAACGCAACCTGAGATCTTTAAAAACTCCTTAATCTGAAACTTCTGATGGTGAATGGCTTGTATCTTTCCCATGTGATCCTCAGATGCAAAATAGGCATTTCAGCTGCTTCAAGTAGAAAGTTACTGTGTCACTTTTAAAACTCGGAAATGCCCCAAATCCTGGGAAGGCATCAACAATGGGTCTCTCTGTAATAGAATGCAAGAAGTAGGCATAAAGGGGTGTAAGTCCCAAGACTCTTCCACTTCTCTCTTGGTTTGAGGCAAGCGTTCTTTTAGCAAATAGAGGGCCCTGTGGTCCCTGGCTTCTTCTGTGGTTCATGCTGTTTTCCACACAGTGAACCACAGGGCAACCAGATAGCAAGAATTGGCAAAGGGACAGGGCTGTAAAGGGCTGAATTTGCAGCCCTAAAAATGCACATATTGAAGCCCTAACACCCAGTACTTTAGAATGTGACTGTATTTGCAGATAGGGCCTTTCAAGAGGTATTTATGTTAGAATGAGGCCATTTTAGGTGGGCCCCAATCCAGTCTGACTGGTCTCCTTATAAGAATAATAAATTAGGACACAAAAAAGACACACTAGGGATTTGCACGCACAGAGAAAAGGCCATGTGAAGACATGGCAGAAGGCAGCCATCTGCAAACCAAGCAGAGAGGCCTCAGAGGACACCAGCCCTTGCTGACATCTTGATCTAACATCCTCCAGAACTGTGAGAGAATTAATTTCTGTTGATTAGACAACCTAGCCTATGTTGTGTTGTGTTATGCCATCCCTAGAAAACTATTAGGGGGCCTTCACAGGTCTGGGAAAATAAAAATTAATTCAAGTCCTCCAGTTAACTATTACTGGGAACTGTCTAGAAGTGCTTCCTTTGAGCATGGAAGAAGCCCCTTGCTGCACTCCCGTACACATATTTATTTTTTGTTCAGGAAATGTGGAGTCTGCTATTACAGGGCCTGAAAAGTTCCCAGGGGTGTTGCGGGGTCATCGAGTGCAAGGATCAAGAAAGAATTCTTGAAATGTTATGTGGTGCAACTTAGTTTATTTAAGCAGCACATAGGCAGGACCCATGGGCAGAAAGGACTGCGTTTTTTTGCTGTATGAACCTGGTAGTTATATACTTAGTGCTCAAGGGGGAGGGGACGTGCAGGGAGTGTTAGATCATAAATGTTTGCTTTGAATTTCTACTCCTAAAACCGCTTTTGTAACATTTCTCCAGTGCTTATCATTTGGTTTGGTATTAACTATGAGTGAGATGTATAGACTGTCATGAGGCCCTTTAAGAACGTAGCAGCCAGCATGTTGGCTCCTTACTGGAACTGTGCAGGCTGTAGATCAGCCAAAAGTGAACATTTCTCTGCTTCTGTCCCTCATCATTTCCCCCCTGGCCAATTTTCGGTCCTTAAATCTTGAAGGTTGTTGAAGGGTGCAGGCCTCATCTTCTGTGACTTCTTCAGGCTGACAGGGGTCATAGAGATGTCCCAACCTATGGACCAAAATTAGTCACTCTCTGTCCCTGCAAGTAACTATTATGGAAGGCTGTTGCTGTAGAGTCCAGAGTGGACATCAGGATGAATTTGTTTCAAGTAGTAAGGATCATATGTCGGCTGGGTGAAGGAGTCAGGAACTACTTGCAGGTATCTCAAGAATAGAGAACCAAGCAAACGAGACAACACATTATTATTATTATTATTATTATTATTATGAAAATAAGAAGAGCAATGAGAAGACCCTTTAGTGTGGATCACAGTCCACCTCCTGACCAGGAATGTAACCAGTCATTAAGTGACAATGTAGGATCTTTAAGAGCACCAATTTGATTATTCATATCAGTAAGTAATCTTCTTATATTTTTGTCATAATCCTGAATGTAGATGCAACATTCCACTTTATTTATTTTTTTTAATGTTTATTTTTGAGAGAGAGACAGAGCGCAAGCAGGGGAGGGGCAGAGAGAGAGGGAGACACAGAATCCGAAGCAGGCTCCAAGCTCCGAGCTGTCAGCACCGAGCCCAAGCCCGACGTGGGGCTCAAACTCACAAACCGTGACACCATGACCTGAGCTGACTCAGACGCTCAACTGACTGAGCCACCCAGGCGCCCCGCAACATTCCACTTTAATAACGGCACATGTTCCTCCTTGTGCTGCTGAGACATCTAATGCCATTTTATTTTGTAGAACTGCTTTATACATGAGTTATTTCAGACTTTAATAATGCAATATTATTTTAAGGGTCATTTAAGGCCTTAATTGTGTTTGTCAAGGGCCTCCATGTGCCATATGACATTTTCTAAACCTACTGATAGAAGAAAAATAGATGTCAGATGATCATACCAATGGAACACAGATCCTGTCCATTGTTGTTTTGATATGGAAGATTAGCTGGAATTGTGATAGTCTTAGTGCTGTGGCCATGCATCTAGCCATAATCTATAGTACATCTTCCATTCCAGCCTGGTGGAAGCCATGGCTGCATATTTGGCCCATATAACCGTTGTGTTCCATTAGGTGTTAGCCATCTGATGCCCGGTCACTTTGTCCAGTCAGTAGCAAACCAATCAATTGCCTATAAAGTGACAGTATGGTCACAGGCTTCTGGGGGAGCCATCCCATTTGGTGAGTATATTGAGCCATGAATCAAGGGTATGGTGTTTTCTGTTCCCAGCATAGGTCTTCTGGCTTAGTTGTCCTGTTGTGGTAATAAGCCACATAGATTCATCCCATATTTGATATCGTCCTTCCTGGATGATATCGATAGGAAGGACTGTGTAATTGGGGAATTTGTTGTTATGAGCCTACCTGTAGGTTGGCATATTCAGTTAAAATTTTAATAGATTTGAGGGTAAGAGAAAGGCATCTTATCGCCTAGAGAGTCACATGTAACATCTATCATAGGCCAGCAAGAAACATTCTTTCTAGTAATAGAAATATCCCTCTATGTGCTAGTGTGGAGGTGATGTATCATATCAGCTATGTATTGATGTAAATAATGCCAATCTGTATCTTGTAAAGTAGAAACCCACCAAGGAAGGCCTGAAGTGCTTGATACGGGCAGTGAGCTACAAATCCAGCATGAATACTGGTTTTGTAGCTCCATGTAATGTTATACCGACTATAAAAAAGAGTTACCACTTAGGTATGGTGTGTAGATGGCAGGTAAAAGAAAAGAGACCTTCATGTTTTCTTATCTCGTTGTTGAAAAGGAATTTGAGATCTGCTGGTTCACAGGAATATGAGGGCACATCAACCAGTTCATTGTCATTCTCTGTTGAAGGGGTATAAGTTTAATTCAAGAAATAAGAGTCTATGTTGAGTGACCTTCTAGTTTTACCGCAGTGGAGTGCTTAAAATGACCCTGTAAGGTCATTTCCATTTAGGAATTTGTTCTCCTGAGTTGTTTGCCTGCCAGTCTATTTTAAATAGACTAGTTCTCTGGGGTTTACTTGTAAAGAATTTTGAATTTCCTTAGGGTCCAGTTTTGGCAGTACTTTATTAGCATGTTTGTTAAGAGTTTTATGGACTAATCTAGTGTCTAACGAGAAGCGTAACATTACTTTAGTCTGGGACTGAGGATAAGTCAATGGTACAATGGTAAGGGTCAACCATATATTAATTCAAAAGGGCTTAACTCTAATCTTTCCTGTGGGGTAGTTCTTATTCCTAAGAGACCTATTTGTAAAAGAGTTACCCAGTTTTCTTGTGTTTCTATCCTCATCTTAGTAAGGTATCTTTTAAAATTATGGTTGGCCTTTTCAACTGTGCCTGGTGATTGAGGATGTCAGGCTATATGTAAAAAATATTTAATTTTATGGGTTTGGGCTACCTGTTGAGTTATTTGGGCTGTAAAGGATGGGGCATTGTCACCTTGAAGAGATCAAGGGAGCCCAAACTGGGGACCGATTTCCCTTAATAAAGTCTTTGTTACTTCAGTAGCCTTTTCTGTCTCACATGGGAAGACCTCCATCCATCCAATAAAGGTGTTTATATAGACTAATGAATATTTATATCCCTTATAAGGTGGCAACTGTAAAATCAATTTGCTAGTCTTCCCCAGGGTATTTTCCACATCTTTGGGCAAGTGTTAAAAAACGAAGGTGGTCATAGTGCACCTTCAAGGTTAACCTGGGCACACACTGCACAAGACTTACATGCATTTTATAAAATGGCTCTTAATCCTATTCCATCAAATAAGGGTTTGGTGAAATTCCATAAAGCTTCTCTTCCCATATGAGTAGACTAGTGCAATCTTGTTGCTAATTTGCATTGTTTTTCCTTAGGGACAAAGATTTTTCCTTTATCACTTCTTATACCATCCCTCAGCAGTTTTAGTAGATTTTCCCCCAAGTGCTCTGTTGTTCCCTTCCATAGTATAAGTGGAAACCACAGTGCTTAAGAGATTAGAGACTGGTCTAAGACTCAGAACTAGTTTAGTTCAAGCTGTCACTTGGGCTGCCAAATTGTCTAAATTATTTCCTTTAGATTCTAAATTTGTTCCCTTTGGATGTCCTCTAAGATGCTTTACAGCAGCTTCTTTAGGGAGGTGAACTGCCTCTAACAGAGTTACAAATTTAAGTCCATATTTAATAGGGGAATTATGACTAGTTGATAATCCCTTTTACTTCCAGATGGCACCATATGCATGAAGTGCAAGGAAGGCATACACACACACACACATACACACACACACACACACACACTCTTAGACCTTTTTAAAAAATGTTTGTTTATTTATTTGTTGAGAGTGTGTACATGAGTAGGGGAGGGGCAGAGAGAGAGAGAGGGAGAGACAGAATCCCAAGCAGGCTCTGTGCTGACAGCAGCGAGCACCAGGTGGGGCTCCAACTCACATGAACTGTGAGATTCTGACCTGAGCCGAAACCAAGAGTCAGACGCTTAACCAACTGAGCCACCCAAGCGCCCCAACTCTTAGGCCTTTAGGTAACTGAAGAGTTTGCATGAGAACTATCAGTTCTGCCTTTTGAGCTGAAGCATTGGTTGGTAACGGGTTGGCTTCAGTAGCTTTCATGAAACCAACAATTACATACCCAGCTTTACTTTGTCCTTCTTACGTAAAACTCCTGTCGTCTATAAACCAACTGTCTGTGGCTTGATCTTCTAGATCCAGACGTGGCTGGAATAGACTAATTCTATTGCCTCTTTGCATTCATGTTCAGGCAGAGTAGTAGCATGGCCTCGTCCAGGCATGAGGAATGCCGGATTTAGGGTTTGACAGGTTTGAGAACAGTACTGGGGGAATCTAAAGTATAGTTTGATCTTTAGTCATCACCGTGTCATTCACTGATGTCCTTTAGTTTCTAAAGGACAGTGATAAGAAGTCATCACTGTCAATGGCCTTCCCATTGAAAGTTTAGATGCTTCTAGCAATGCAGTGGCTGCTACTGCTCAGAGACATGCTGGCCATCCTTGGGCTGTACTTTCAGTGGCTTGAAAAAACATCCTATAGGTCTCAATTCATGCCCGTAGTTTTTGTGTTAGTACTCCTAGGGCGTGGCCCTGTTTTTCAACAATGAATAGGGTAAATGGGTTTTTCTAAGTTTGGTAGAGCCAGGGCCTGGCCAAAGATAGTTTAGTTTTTAGTTGTTGAAAGGCCCCCTGTTGTTCTTTGTCCCGTTTTAAAGGCTCTTATTTGGCCCCCTAGTGGCCTTATATTGAGATTTAGCAAAGACTCCAAACCCTGGAATCCATAGGTGGCAAAATCCAGCCATTCCTAAAAAGGTTTGGAGTCATTTTTTCTTGTGGCAGGAGGTCCCAATTCTATTATAGCTCTTTTTCTCTCAATTGACAGGAAATGATCTCCAGGAGTTAATTCATATCCTAAGTATTGTACTTTCTGTTTAGAAATTTAGAAATTAGAAATTAGAATTAGATATTAGAATTTCAGCCTTTTAGGTGATACTCAGTATCCTCTCTCTCCAAGAAAGTTTAGTACACAATAGAATTATAGCCCAAGGCCCCTTTTGTGGGGCTGCATATTAAAATTTCATCAACATATTGTGATATTGTTCCTTGAGGCAATGTAAGATATCTAAGTACTCTACTGAGTGCCTTGCCAAACAAATGGGGACTATCTCTAAATCCCCATGGAAGGACTGTCCATGTAAGCTGCCATGCTTGTTCTCCTAAAGGAGTCCATTCAAAGGCAAATAGAGTCTGGGCCTCTTCTCTTAAGGGGATACAAAAGAAGGCATCCTTTAAATCAAGCACTGTAAACCATTCTGTATTGCCCAGAATTTGAGTCAATAATAGTATAAAGGTTTGGTACTATAGGGTGAATAGGGACTCTACCGCTTAGTTTATTGCTTTGAGGTCTTGTACCATTCTGTACTCACCATTAAGCTTCTTAACAGGCAAAATGGGAGTATTAAAAGGGGATAAACAAGGTTTAAGAATTTCATATTTAAGAAATTTACCTGTAAGTGGTTGGAGTCTAGCTCTGGCTTCTCTCTTAAGAGGATATTGTTTTTTGTGTGGAATAATAGCAAGATCCTTTAGACCTACTTTGATGTCATGGACCCATATTGCCTTCCCTGGGATGTCACAATTCCATGCTCGTGGGTCTACTTGTTCCCAAACATTAGGGGGAATTCCAGGATGAATGCCTGGTTTTTCTTCAGCCCTCAGGGAAAAGAGACCATCCTCCTACCCAGTTAGTTTGAACTAGCTTCCCAACTTAATTAAACATGAAGTCCCTTCCCAGTAGGGAAGTGAGACAGGAAGGGAGAACCGGAAAAGAGTGGGTGATTAATGGTCTTCATATTTACAGGTTAAAGGAAAAGTTACTTAGCATGATTTAGGTTCTGCTTCTATTCCGGTAATTTTATGTTTAGAAAGACAGGTCAGGCAAGAGTGCTGAACAAGGGCAGAGTAAGTGGCTCCCGTATCAATAAGAAAATCAGTGAACTTACCTCCCACGTCCGGGGTAATCCAGGGCTTAGCCACCTTGATGTTCAGGGAAGCCAGACCAGCTTCAGCCCCATAATGCCATCTGTTCAGGTTGTTGCTCTCAGGCTGGGAAATGAGTTCCTGTCTTCCCCTCTCTCTGGAGATAAGGACAGTCCCTTTTCCAGTGTCCCTCTGCTTTGCAAGTGGGATTGGCCCCTGCAGAGAGCATTTATTCAGACATTCTTTACTCCAGTGTCCAGTTTGGCCACACCTATAGTATGAGGTCTTACCTGAACTTCTGTCTGAGACCAGTTTCTTCTGCTGCCCTGGTTAGCCTGGCATTGTTGGGGATACACAATAATGGCAGCCAATATTTGAACCTTCATTCTACTCTGTTATTTTAGCCCTGTGGTCCTTCTCCTGTTTTAAAGCCATATCTCTGTTTTTAAAGACTCCAGTGGCCGCTTCCAGCAGCCACTGGGTTGGAGTTTGAGGGCCTAGGGCCATCTTTGCCAGTTTACAGTGAATGGTGCCGACTGGCTCATAAAATGCTTATTTAGGATAGCCATCCCTTCTGGTGTGTTTGGGTCTAAATCTGTATTTATAAGTTGCTTCTATTAAACACCCCTGAAATAAGGCTGGATTTTCAGCATTTGCCTTGGTCACTTCCTTAATTTTATCAGAATTGACAGGTGTAGAAAATCCTCTTTACACTCCCTCCAATAAATAGGTGACCGTATAGTCTTGTCTTTCCCTGCCAGGTCTGTCCTCTTGGTAGTTCCAGTAAGACTCAGCATTAGGAACAACCTCTCCTCCTGCTGGATAATGGTTTCTACCCCTAGTTGCCAACTCATCTGCAAATTCCTTTTTTTTTTTTTTTATGTTTATTTATTTTTGAGAGAGAGAGCATGAGTGGGGGAGCAGCAGAGTTAGAGAGGAACAGAGGATCAGGAAGCAGGCTCTGTACTGACAGCAGAGAACCCAACGTGGGGCTCAAACTCAGGAACTGTAAGATCATGACCTGAGCAGAAGTTGGATGCTTAACCAACTGAGCCACCCATGTGCCCCTCATCTACAAATTCTTGTGCCCCAGTTCAAGTCCAGGCCTTTACTTCTGGGGTACAGCAATGTGTTAGAATAATATAGATATCCTTCCAGGTTAAATCAAACGTTAGAGACACCTGGTGAAAGCCATCTATAAACTTGGATGGATCCTCTGAGTATCATCCTAGCTTTGGTTTTATTTGAGCTAGATTTGACATGGAAAATGGAACATGTACCTTAATTGTGCTCATTTCCTCATTTGCTACTTTCTGAAGTGGATACAATCCTTCCTTAGTCTGAGTGTTTGGTAAGTATGATGTTCTGTTTCTAGTTTATGTCCCACTGAACTAGGAGTAGAAGGCTCCAAAGGTTTATGTGGAGTGGGAATTACTAGGGGACTGGGGCTTGCTTACAGGCTCATTTTCACTTTTTCTTCTGCTCATTGATTTTCTTGTTTGTCTGACTGAGTTGGTTTCTTTGATTATGGTGGTCTTTTTAAACAATCATTGTCTGAAATATCTAAAGGTGGGGAGCCTGGAATCTTGCCAGACACATCCTACAAGTCTCTCTTAGATTAAGATCCTGACTCAGTGCCACAAAGACCTGGATGTAGGGTATTTTGGTTCATTTTCCCTGTTGCCTGCAAAAAAAGGCAAATTGATAAATAGTATTGAAGCTTAAGGACCTGTTAATGGGCCATTTTTCATCATCATCCAAAGAATACTAAAGCCAGGCATTTTTGTAGAAAAAAGATGAAGCACTTCTTCTTTAAATCCTGTTGTCCAAATTGACTCCAGTGTGCTATGAGATGGCCCAAAGGGGAATCCCATGGGACTGAGGAAGTTGATTCCATAGTTAATCCCTATAAAACGAGGAGACCATATAACTAAAACCATTGCCAAAATCCCCCTCAACTTCCAAATAGCATCCCACCAGGAATATTGCTGAAGGTATCTGGGGTTCAGAGTGCTGAGAGGCGTCCCTCATTCCTAACCCTCTGACACCTTTGTACTACCTGAGAAGCGATGTCAACCTCCCTTTGCTTTCCAATTGCATTCTGGACTACAGTGGGTGCTGGTGAATGGACTGAGATGCTACAGACACTGGGTCTGTCTCCATTTTGAAGAAGTCAATATATTTGGCGATCAATAATATTAACCTTTGTAAGCGTCTAGGTCTAGTATTAATGGATGGGGTTTTCATGTTGTATTAAGCATCATATATCTAACCTGGAAGTGTATTCAATCTGAGAGCAGGACCGAGAATGTCAAATAGCCCTTGAGTAAGGACAAATGAGAGACATGAAAAAAATAAAAGCATGGAGTTCCTATCGAATCCAGGCAACTTACTCAGGATCTCTGTTTACAGTCCAGCTCCCCATTGGGTAGTTCTGACTGGTCTCTTTTGAGAAGTACATGGTCAGACATATCTTGGATTTTATGTTAATCGAGGGATCACACTGGGTTATATAGGTAGAAACCTTATGTGGGAGTTTTGAGATTGGTGGCCATCCTAAACCTGACGATAATATATGCATCAAAATAACAGGAAAAATAAAGAGAGTCTGATTTCTTTTTTAAAAAAAATTTTTTTAATGTTTATTTATTTTTGAGACAGAGAGAGACAGAGCATGAACGGGGGAGGGTCAGAGAGAGAGGGAGACACAGAATCTGAAACAGGCTCCAGGCTCTGAGCAGTCAGCACAGAGCCCGACGTGGGGCTCGAACTCATGGACTGCAAGATCATGACCTGAGCCGAAGTCGGACGCTCAACCGACTGAGCCACCCAGGTGTCCCAAGGAGAGTCTGATTTCTGAGCCCAAAACCATTACAGCCAAAGTAAAAATGTCTAGCTGGGTGGCAGGAGTCCATCCCTTTCCATAGTGTGGCCACGGGCAAGAGGTTTTCTCCTGAGCACTCAGGCAAGACTCATTCCCAAGGGTCATACTATTCAGGACATTTCCAGAAAAGAACAAGTAAGAAGTAGAGGCTGGAGAAGTAAAAGAGACTTACCAAGTTGCACAGAAGCTCTAGTATTCATTCCATAATCCCTGCACAGGCCACCAAAAATGTTATGGGGTTGTTGAGTGCAATGGTCAAGGTAGAATTCTTGAGACATTGTATGGTGCAATTTAGTAAACTTATTTAAGGAGGACAGGGGAAGGACCCATGGGCAGCTGGTGGTTATATGCTTAGTGCTCAAGGGGGAGGAGATGTGCAGGGAGTATTAGATCATAAATGTTTTATTTGAATTTCTACTAATAAAGCTACTTTTGTAGGACTTCTCTGGTGCTTATCAGTCAGTTGGGTATTAACTATCAGTGAAATATACAGGCAATCATGAGACCCTTTAAGAATGTAGCAACTAGCACATATTTGATCCTTATTGGAACTACGCAGTCTACAGGTAGACTTCTGAGCTAAATGCACACATTTTTCTGCTTCTGTCCCTCATCAGGTGGAGCCAGTTACCAATCATAAATTGGTAAGGAAAAGTAGGGATGTCTGGCCAGTCTGGCTGTATCTCTCAGCATGTCTTCTAACTGCTCAAAGATTTAGTCCTTGGCTTTGTAGATTCAAAAACTTTTTCAGTTCAGGTCCAAGTAAATTATTTCCACACTGGCTCTAAAAATCAACTGAAATTTTAGCTTAATAACGAGAGCTATAGGGGCGCCTGGGTGGCTCGTGGTCCATGAGTTCACGCCCCGCATCAGGCTCTGTGTTGACAGCTCAGAGCCTGGAGCCTGTTTCAGATTCTGTGTCTCCCTCTCTCTCTCTGACCCTCCCCCATCCATGCTCTCTCTCTGTCTCAAAAATCAATAAACATTAAAAAAAAATTTTTTTTAAATAATGAGAGCTATATTTTTCAAAAAAAAAAAAAAAAAAAACCCAGAAATATTCATGGTAGATTAGTCCTAAATAATCTTTTCCCATGAAGAAAAGCTAAATGGGGGGATGGAGGGAGGAGAAGAGCTAAGTGGAGACAAAAAATTCTTACCTGAAATGACCCTTGTTCTTTAGAACTCAACTGAAAGGTCACTTCCTTGGGAGAGTTTTCCTTGACCTTGCTAGGAAGTATTAGAGCCCCTGCTCTGAGGTCCTACGGAATCTTGTGTTTGAAAATCCAACTTGTGGTATTTTTCATGAGTTGTTTATAAGCCTGTATTTCCCATTAGACAATGAGCTCCAAGAGGAAAGAGGTTGTGTCTTATCACGGATTTATCTTCAGTAGTATTTGGACTACAGTATGTGCTCAGAAAAACAAACAAGCAAAAAACCCTAGGGAATGAATTTATTAATTAAATTATGCTATCACATGTTTCTTCTATGGGATCTGCCTTCCAAATGGACAATGAGACCAGTCAGTCATCTCCCCATCTGCACAGTTTTGGAGACACAATGATAAAACTTCCTCCTTGGCTTTTCCTTTTCTAGTCTTTTTAAGGATAGTCACCCTTCTATCCTATACCCTTTTTCATTTGATTTTACAAATGGTCTTTTTCCTGGTTTTATTTACAATGAGACCCCTTATTCTTATCACTAAACCACAACATAGGATGAATAAGTTCTGGGAAATCTTCTAGAAGCAACATGTCCCCTGTAGACTATGATCCTTGTGGACTACATCTCCTGATTCGGTCTCCAGACGTTTAACCCATCTCACTTTTGGGTTTACTCACCTCTGTCCACTGACTGTTCTCCCTAGGCATACTGACCTGGTTGTCATACTCCACATTCCCAATTCTTCATGGCTAGATTAGGGATTTGAGTGCATCATATAGATTGATGGGCATAAGTTAAACACAGGATATAGATAAATATTGAGTCTTTGAATTCCAGGAACTTGAATTCAATTTTTAGAGGTCAAAAACAAAAAATAAATCTGAAATTCAAGAAGCCAAGTGCAGAATAGCCAAGGGTCTCATGTTTCCTATTAGGGCAGGACTAGAGGTCTGAGTATAGATGAGCCTGAGCCTAAAGAAGTGGATGGTGACATGGTCTTGATGAGCTAAAAGAAAGAAAGGAGGGGGAGAAAACGAGATTAGAGAAAGGGTAAGGAAGTAGGTGACGGCTTTTTCCCCTGGAAGGTTCTTTGGTCCCTGCTATTCCAAAGAAACTAGCCAAACTTAGCAGACTCAAGTTTTAACATTGCCTTTTCTTTATATAATACCTACCTAAATTCCAGTTTGTTGTTCAATGTACCTCCTGCATGCTGGTGAATGTTAGAGTCCATGAAGGCATGCGCACTGCTATATCTTCAATACTATCCCTAGAACAGTGGGGCTCGACAAGTGTTTTCTGAATGGATCCATAGATGTATGTACAGGTAGGTGGTTGTATGTACGAGTCTGTATTGGTTCACTGTGCAGTGCCTGCTCCTACTTCCCACAGCAATTTGTGACTCTGTGATAGGTCCATTTCTCCATCCACCTGCCCTCTTACAGTTCTAAAGGCCCTTAGTCCTTTGGCTCAAATGCCTTAGCTTTGCAGACTAGCTACTTATTAACTAAACCGTTGCACCACTTGTTCTTATAGCCTTAAATTAATTTGGGTTAATTCTTAACTGTTTCCTTTCTGTACATATGTCATTTAAAGGTTTGCCTTTATCTGATTTTCCCCAATTTCCTGTGCATTTGTGGTTTCCTACAGGAGCTCTCTACCAGAGGCCTCAGGCAGCCACACCAAACGAGTGTGGGCATCTAAGTTTTCTAGGAGGACTCCAGCTGCTCTGGGCCTCATTCAACTGGTGTCCATCCCAACATTCCCACTGAAGGCTATTTGTGCTAGAGGAGGAAGAACGCCCTCTCCAGAGCCAATTCTTGGGGGGAAAAGAAGGATTGTTGATATAGCCAGAGCCCACAAGGAAGAAAGATTATTCTGCAGCAGCTAAAGGTGGGTAACATGTTTTTTCTCCAGTTCAGTAGGAGCAGTCCATGTTTGCTTTCTTTCCCATGAATTTCATTAGTGTGTTTTCATCCCGAGTGATCTTTGGAATAAACAGGAAGGAATGATTTTAAACCTATAGAATAAGGTTCCTCGGGAACCAAGAGTTTTTCCACCATTGACTCTAGCAATATCTAGCACAGTGCCTGACATGTAGATGTTCAATAAATGTTTGATGCAGGAAGGAAAGAACAGAAGGAGGGCAGGAGAGAAAGAGAGAGAAGAAGGGATTGGAGAATGGGCACGGCTGGAAAGAATGTTCATGTATTTTTTAAAAATAATGTGATGATAACATAGTTGTGTTTTGAAAGCTAATTAAGTGCACTATCACTGATACCTACAATCAATAAAACAAATTAAGTCACTTTGCAAAAGGAAGGGTGTATATATAAAGATAAAGTATTAGTATAAACCAGAATAACAACAAAGGTACTCTTAGGAGCTTATGAAGAAAGATAACATCAGTGATTACAGTTTAAGATAAATTCAAAACTCTAATGCAACAGCCATTTGTTCTGTCTATACCAATTCTCAAAACAAATGAAAACCAACAAGAACTTTATGGATAAATGCAGGCTGATCATGGAGTGATAGAACTAACTGCAACCAGTTGGTTTGGTATGTAGAAAAGGTCAACTAATCAGAAACGGTGCACTGAGGAAATTTACAAATATCTAAGCTTCCTGCTGTTGAGAGGGATTAACCACACAGTAATTCAGCAAACGCTCAAAAGCATTTAATTATGTGTCAAGGAAAAACATCTCAGTGCAGGGGGAGGTGAAAAGATTAAGGAAATTAGCATTTTTTAAAAGTATCAGTCTTTCATTTATTGAGATCATACTGGCTACACAGTTCAGGTCCAGCAAGCCAACTCTAGATGACACATACCTTGCAAAAGAACACATCAGCATGATGGAGCTAGAAGGGAATAATAAGACATAATTTTTATAAAATCAAGATCTCATAACTAAGGGATTGTTTCTTCAGTAAGTCAAATTGTAACATATGTTAAGGTTCTCAATGTTAGGAAAAGCCATAATTATTTTATATTATTTTAATTTGGGGAAAATAAAACATAACCTAGGAGAAAATCCAAAAACATCTCTAAAACAAATTCCGAGAGACTTTCTTTTGACCAGCTTTGCAAAGATTGTGTCAATGGGTGTCTAATTCGGTTTGAAAGGTTTGTCAGAGTGATTTAGACCATCATGGTCGGCACGATTGTATTATAAAAGAAAACTGTTGGTAATGTGACTAGCAGAAACAAGAAACAAAAAAAACAAAAACAAAAACAAAAACAAAACAAAACAAAACAGAACAAAAAACCCATGGACCTTATTGCTGTGAGTTGTTCCCGAAGTTATAATAATATAATTCCACTTTTACCTGTGCAATAAATGTCACCTCTGAAACTGATTATTTCAAGAGTTGAGTAAGTCCCAAACTTTAGCCAGTGATAATTTTTGCCCTACCTTTTACAAGTTGTACTACCACTGACATGTTTTTTCTTTAAGTCAAATTAGGCTGTTTTTTTTGTTTGTTTGTTTTTTAAGTAATCTGTTTACCCAACATGGGACTTGAACTCACAATCCCAAGACTAAGAGTCGCATACTCTACTGACTAAGCCAGCCAGGCACCTCAAGTCAAATTAGCTTTTTAACTTAAATATATTTAAAAGGAAACTTAGTGGATGTTACCACCTAAAATCATCTCAGGCATTCTTTGGAAAATATTTCCATCATGTGATGATAATGAGGAGAAGGAGGAGGATGGTTAATAATAATAGTAATAACAAGAATAATACTAATAATAATGAGAAGAAGAAGGAGAAGTTAAAGACTGTTTTCAAACTAATTCTGTGAAATAGAGACATATTGGTAGAGAAGAAATCAGAATCCTTAGAGCTCATGGGAAAATGTTAGGGTAAATCATATGCTCAGATTACAGTTTGTTCTTTGAAGCTTTATGTAAGAAGCAAGTTAATATTTACATGGCATTGAACTTCAAAGTCCAGGAAATAATCAGGAGGAAAAGAGAGTGAGAGAAAAACAGTTTGTGTCACTTCCTTGCTCCTCCTTACCCTGTGGCAAGGCCCCAAGGGGGCAGCAGGACACAACCACTGGAGGGAACCAAAACAGTGGGGTTGGGTCTTATCTTTCCAGAGTTCAATAGCTTTTTATTAAGTTATAAAAATTTATTATGCTAAGATACAAGTGCTATGTTTCCCGACTCACATGGTGACTATTCTTGATAGAGTCTCATTATGTCTTTAAATAATCATCTTTCCTTGGTGTGAAATTCTTTCCCTTACTTTTTTGTGGGATGTGATCTCTGGTTATGTTGTGTGTCTTTGCCATGATACTCTTGGCTTATAGAAGAGAGTGCTGTTATTGTAACGTGGTAGGACATTATTTATGTGTCCAGTACAATGAACATCATCAGTATTTTCTAGTACTTCCTTTCTGAATCTTCCTCTTGTTGGGGGGTTTTCACTTATTCCTGACTTTGAAGTTAGACCAGCCTCATCCACAATACCTACCAGCAGGGTGGACAAGGGGTGGGCCCCGTATCAGACACCGTTCCGGGCTTGCTTCAAAGGGAGTCATCCTGCCTGAAGCAGTAGTCAACCAGTGCCTACCTGGAGGAGAGCCACTGCTTGCATTTTAAAATTCTGGTCATGTGGTATATTGAGATTGCATGTATTTAGATACATTTAGAAATGTTGAGTCCCATAAAAGATCCTTTGAAGTCAGGCTCCATTGTTTGGCAGCCCTATGTGTTCTTAAAAGAGTATCTGGAAGACAGAAAAGGAAGCTGGAGAGAAACTTCCTTCAAATGAAAAGACAGCATGAGAATTTTTAAAGTTAACTGCCTGCTCCTTCAAGGAGGAGGACCATAATTCTGTATCCCTTAAGTGTGGGATATACACGTTGACTTCCTTCCAAAGAGTACATTACGGAAGGGAGGAGAGGAGAAAACTCTACAGAGGAGAAAACTGACAAGCATGACTTTAACCTGGCTAGCCCATGTCCAGTACATACCTTGATAGGATATGAATGAAAATAGCACTTTACCTCTATGGTCTTCCTCCCCAAAACCTATAATCCCAGTTTAATCACGAGAAAAACATCAGACAAACCCCAGTGGTAGGAAATGCTATAAATAATTGATCAGTATTCCTCAAAACTGTCCAAGTCCTCACAAACAAGAAAAATATAAGAAGCTCTCACAGCCCAGGGGAGCCTAAGGAGACATTACAACTAAGTGTAATGTGTTACCCTGGATGCTTTCCTAGAACAACAACCAAAAAAGGACATTATTGAAAAACCAAGGAAATCTGAGTATGGACTTTAGTTAAAAATGTTGTAACCGTTTTGATTCACTGGTTATGACAAACGCACCATACTAACGTAAGGCATTACCAATAGGGGAGACTTGGGTGTTGGGTATATGAGAATTCTCTCTTCCATCTTCTCAAATTTCCTCTAAACCTAAAACTAAAATTAAAAGTTTATTTAAAAAAAAAAAAAAAAGCTAACTTCCAGAGAAACCACTCTTTGGAAAACTACTGAGAGTCTTTATGACTCTCAATATTTCCTAAATATCTTAGGGAAAACTTCTGGTGGTTCTTGCCCTAAGATAATGGGGACAGGTTCTTGTTGTACAGTCTAGTGCTTGAAGGTACTTCAAGAGGGGAATCCAGAAGGAAAGGCAGGGATAAATAATTTAAGATACACATTCATTCATTCATTCATTCATTCACCCATACCCCTGCACTGAAAGAGTGATACCCATCCCCTTGGTTCAGCTCTTCCTGGTCTCCTTCATGGACTTCTTTGTATCTGTCCATCCTTAAAGGTGGTATTTCTCTCATACACTCATGTACCTATTATCCTACATTTCTGCATCCTTGGCTTTATATATCATTCATTTGCCAATAATTCTCTGATGTGTAAATGGATCCACCTGTCCAAAGATGTCCCCACTTAGGTGTCCCACATGCACAACATGCAGCAGTACGTAGTGCTTCTGAAAACTTGCTGAACCCATTGTTTTTCTTTTAATCTTTAATGTTTATTTATTTTTGAGAGAGAGAGAGAGCATGAGCCAGGGAGGGGCAGAGAGAGAGGGAGACAGAATCCGAAGCAGACTCCAGGCTCTGAGCTGTCAGCCCAGAGCCCAACACAGGGCTCAAACTCACAAACTGTGAGATCATGACCTGAGCTGGAGTTGGATACTTAACCGACTGAGCCACCCACGCACCCCTCTTTTAATCCTTCTCTTTGTGAATGATGCCACCACCCCGTCAGCCACTCAGATCAGGAACTCACCCTGTGCGAGCTATCCCATGAAGCCCCTCGGTTACCAAATTGTCCAGATTCTACCTCCTGAATTTTTCTCAGAGCTGAGCCCTTCTCTCCAACCTCAGAGCCTCAGTCCAGCTTCTCATTATGCCTCCTCCCAGAGACAGCTTATTCCCTAGCTGAACTCCCATCTCCAGCCCCATCCACCCCTGCCCCTGCCCACAGAGCTGACCACACTACCACCCTGCCAACAACCCTCCATGGTTCCCTAGCACCCTGGAATAAAGGCCAGGCCATCAGCCCTGCATACAAGTCTTCACACATTGCCTCCTCCTGTCATTTCACCTCATCTGCCACTTCCCAAACTCACCTCCTGCTCTTATGATACCACTGGGGATCCCTTCTCCTGATTTCTTCCCATGTCCTCCTCCTACTTCACTAGTCAACCCAAACTCTCTTTGGAAATGTTCTCTGAGCTTCAAGCCCACGGCACCCTCCAGGGCTCCTCCTTCGTGTTCTGGGTTCCCCTCCCAGTCCCAACCCCTTTCCCCAACCCACGCCGCCTCCACTGCGTGTAACTCAGGCATTACATTCAGTCATTCATTCAGTAATTGGCTTGTCTAAATACTAAAACTACAGCAGTGAACAAAACAGAATTTTAAAAACCCTGCCTTGGAGCTTCTAGTTGTTCTGTCTTTGATTTTCCTGGCTCTCCCTTGGAACTCTTTGAAGGTGGGAAATGCTTTTATATGCATCTTAAGTGCTTAGCATAGTATCTAACACATAATTGGTGTTCAAAAAGTACAGATGAATACAAGAATGAAGACCCCTGGTTTTGTTCCTCTCCTCCTTCAAGCCAACCCAAATAGCAGAGCCCCAGAAATGCCTTCAACATGCTGAGGAGAAAGAACTTTAATATCACTCCATCCCCTCCCCAAGTCCTCCTTCCAACTTAGTTAATTTCATTTTACTTTGAGCAGCACAAGTGTAGTGACTCATCCGCTCTTCTTCTCTGAGGGTCCTCACTTGCCTCTGGAGACAATAATAATTACACAATCAGTATATTATAAATGCTGGCGGTTCATTTTTAATTTTAAGAACTAAGCTCTAGGGGTACCTGGGTGGCTCAGTCGGTTCAGCATCCAACTTTGGCTCAGGTCACGATCTCACGGTTCATGAGTTCGAGCCCTGTGTTGGGCTCTGTGCTGACAGCTCACAGCTTGGAGCCGGCTTCAGATTCTGTGCTTCCCTCTCTCTCTGTTCCTCCCCTGCTCGTGCTCTGTCAAAATAAAAAATAAACATTAAAAAAAAAAAAAAAAAAGAACCAAGCTCCAGATGAAGCACAAACAGTTATATTTCTAGAACAAAACATAAAAGTTGTAAACCTCGGTGCCATGTAACCGTGATAGTAAGGGTGCTGGGCATTAGGGATTGGGCAGCAGAGAGTAGAAGTGGAAGGACACACAAAGTGGGTCAGTTTCCTTGTTTACAAAAATGGGAGTCACACAGAGCTTCTTTACACCGATGGGTCAAGAACTAGAAAATTATACTTAAATTTCTGTTGCTTTTCTTTTTACTGGACAGCCTTTGGTGCTGTTTGAATTTTTTAAAATCAGGTACACGTTATATTTATAAATTTTAGAAAGCTAGTTGGACCAGAAAATCACTGAAGGAGGGGCACCTGGGTGGATCAGTCAGTTAAGCGTCCAGCTCTTGGTTTTGGCTCAGGTCATGATCTCAGTTTGTGGGTTCGAGCCCACGTCGGGCTCCTCACTGACAGTGTGAGGCTTGCTGGGAATTCTCCTTCCCTCTCTCTTCCTCTCTCCCCCCCCCCCCCCACCTCCCTCCCTGCTCTCTCTCAAAATAAACTTAAAAAAAAAAAAAGAAATCAATGAAGGGGAGGTAGACTGTTTCATGGTGAGGGAGCAGTCACTGGGAAGTTAGTTGGAGTCCCTTATGTGTGGGGACGTGCCGGGAGGTGGACGTGTCCAGGGTTGACTGCAGCTGGTGACCTCAGGGAGGTCTGGCCTTCCCGTCAGTGCTGAGTCACTGGCTGAATTGCGGCTGACACGTTGTCCTGACTGTAAGGCCACCACAGGTGCCCCCTCCCGCTCAGTCCCCAAAGCCTCAGGGACAGACCTCTGGGAATACAGCGAAGGTGCTGGCAAGTCCAACACAACCTCCCGGAAAGCCTTCCTCTCCTGACAGGGAATGTGCCGTGGCTGTCCTCTTCTCTCTTTGTCCCCTTTTCTGATGATGTCATTCTCATCTGTCCCATGGAGCTGTTGGCAGAACACAGCCTCTGGAGCTGGGAGACCTGGGTGAGAAGGTGGCCACACACCGCCTTGTCCAGGGACCTTGTGCGGGACACCCAGACTTTTTACACCCTGTTTCCCTCCTGCCCTCCCGTAACATGCCCTTCCCACGTCTCTGGGTTCTTTGTTGTATAGGAGACAGAGACAGGCAGAGACAGAGAGACCTGGCTAGCCCAGATGTGTCACCATCAATAGGCATCTGGTGAGGGACCACCTTATACCACCTTCCCCTCAGAAGTTTGTAGCATTGGGCCTTCCTTCGGGGCAGACCACATTCAGCGCTCACGTTTACCCGGTTCAGCTCTGATGTTCACACCTTCTCCAAGAATGGCTGTGTGTGCCTGCGCATGGTATGTGTTGCTGGCAATGATTCTGGAGTGGTTTCACTGTAAGGCCGTTCTTCTCTGCATTCTTTTGGTAAGCGTGTGGTGATAAGCTGAGGCTGAGACTGGGGGTGAGTTTGAGTTTTTCCGTTCCCTGGATTTGGACAAGAGGAGAAAGGCCTGAGAAGCTCTGAGGTAGTTGGAGACTGCTCTCACCAGCCCCTGAGCCAGTGTCTTATGATCACTTGCTCTTGCTGGAGAGGATTTTTCTGGGAAGGCCTGTGAGTCAGGAGCCCCAGAGTCCTCGCCTAGATGACTTCAAAGGAGTCATGGGCTTCTCGATGCCTGATGAATAAGTGGAAGATGATACAGCTTGCCTTCACCAGTCTCAAAGCCTTCTGACCCTTTTGGGGAGAGGATCAGCAGTGGGGAAATGTGTCATCAGCGTTTCCCTTTGCTGACCCTTTGTCTTTCCTGCAGACCCATGTCTGATTCCGCATCCAAGAAGCTTGACGTCTGATTTCTGCTCTTATCTTGTTTTGCTTTTTTCCATTGTTTTTCTAAATTCTAAATCGAATCATTCAGGGCTCTTGATGGTCTCCAAAATGAGTTGATTTTTCCTAGCCTGTTATTCAAGTTCTGGCCCCTTCCCATTTTCCCATTTGCAACGCCCTGTCATCCCACCAAATTCATCAGCTAACCATTTCCTGAGTCCATCACAGACACTTCCACCCTTGTTTGTGCTTGTCCTCTCGTCTGGATGCACCCCGCCACCCCCACCCCTCAGATTTTACTTTCTCTTCTCCTGTAAGTCTGTTGAAATCCTGCTGGAGCCCCTCCTGCTGCTCTGTGGGGCCCTGCCCCAGCTGCTCTAGCCCTGGCCGCCCCTCCAGCCTCTGAGCCCATCGTCCTAACCGTACTTGTGACACCCTTGTACTTGGCATACGCTCTGTGTGATGGCCGTTAGCGTCTTATCTGCCCAGCTTTTCCTTTGTGTTGGGGATGTGTCTTTCACTTCACTGTATTTCCAGAGCATTTCCAGAGCTTGGGATGGACTGTGTGGTGTATCCCGAATATGCAGTGGGTGATCCTTGATGTTTGCCCAAGATAAGGATGAAACAATCTGCCGCCCTGAGCAGTGCACCAAGTGTTTGTTCCCAGAGCCCTTGGGTTTGATAGGAGCCTACAGCTGAGAGTTGGGGGAGGGGTGCAGGGAGAAGAAATCCAGAGTTGGCTGGGGTTATGTCTCTTCTGTATTGCTTCAAGTAGCATTAATTTGAAAAAGAAAAAAATTCAGTGCTAAAAATCTGAAAACCATTGGACTCGTTGTTGATGTCCGTGCCTAATGTGGTCAACAGTAGGGAAAATTCATGCTCGCCTTTGAAAGGAGTGCCAGTAGTACTGAGGAGACCATCAGGAAAGGAAGAATTTGATCCAAAGAGTGGGCATTTATTTATTTTATTTTTTTATTTTTTAGAGAGAGAGTGTGTGTGGGCAGCGGACAGGGGCAGAGGGAGAGGGAAAGGCTCGGCATAGAGCCTGACACGGGGTTCGATCCCATGACCCTGGGATCATGACCTGAGCTGAAATCAAGAGTTGGATGCTCAACTGACTGAGCGCCCAACTGCCCCAAAATGCCCCAAAGAGTGGACATTTTATACAGTGCCAAGAAAAAAAATTACTGTCCTACAGAAAGGGATTTAGTAGACAAATGAACTTGCCAAAACCATGTGAATTCTAGAAGTTTGCATTTTGGGTCACAAAAGGTCACAAGTGATTGAAGCTGCACAGTGGTTAGAAGACCTGTCTCCTCATGCAGGTCTTTGAAGCCCACAGAAAATAGTGGAAAGCCCAGTCAGTAAAGCTTTGTCTGTATGCAAAAGAAGCACCAAGGCCTACCAGCTCAATAGAAAGGGGATGAGGTGGTGTCAGGGCATAGGCAAAGGACACCTAGGACAGTGAGTCAGGTGCAGCCAGGCCCAGGAAACCTGAGGGGGAAAACTGTTCACCTGCTTGCTTGCTCATTTCAGGCGCCCCCTCCCTGTTTCTCTTGCCTGTCTCTGTTGTCTACCTCTGTGTGCTCAAGATGGCTACCGGCCCTGAATCTGCAGGACCTTGTGGCACCAGAGACTGCTACCATCTGACCTCAGACTGGCCACCCCTCGGATCTGGGTCCAGCCCATGCTAAGTGGTCCATTCCCTGCCCAATCAGTGCGTGTGTGGTGGGGGAGGGGAGTCACTGTGAGGTCAAGAAGCACTAACAGTGCAGGCTGGCTATAGGAGGCAGAGTATGGGAGCCTAGGCTCTCCAGGACAAGAAAGGTGTGACTGGCGTTGCAGTGATCGCTTGCCTAGTGCACACTCACGGACACAGAGACACCCAGCCCTGTACTTTGCAGGGGGGTGGAACACACACGTCTGCGGCGCAAGCCTGGTGATGATGCACTGACAGCTCCCGGCAACAATTGTAATGCTCTTGCTTCCTCTGGAGGCTGCAGCCTCATCTCCTGTCCTTACTGTGGACTTTACAACATAGGATGGGGTCTGCTTGGCCAGTTTCTCAGCCTTGGCAACAGAGAAAGTCAGAAAATATGAGGCCTTCGTGCACAGTGCAGTTACATCTGAAGTAAAGGGTCGTGTCTGAAATCAGCACGTAAGATGAAAACATTGTCTCTTGAAAATCCGTTAAATCACCCAATAAGTATGGGACACATACATCTCTCACTAAGCCCCGCACAGCCAGTTTTTCTTCTAGCATCACAGCAGGCCATGTTTTTTGGCTGTCAACCAGGCAGTGTGGTTGGCTCGCATTCAGGGGCTTTGTTTTATGAAAAATCTTTAAATATTAGATCCATTCTCAGCTAGAGGCAGCTATATGCCACAGAGGCCCATGGTAGCTGAGGACCCCAGGGAAATGCAGGCTCCCTCTGAGGCATCTCATCAGAGGAGTGTGGAGGGAATACCCCACAACGTTAAATCTCCCTACCCTGTTCCTTTCTTCCCTGCTCCTCCCCCATTTTCCTTCCTTCCTTCCTTCCTTCCTTCCTTCCTTCCTTCCTTCCTTCCTTCCTTCCTCCCTCCCTCCCTCCCTGCCTTCCTCCCACTTGCTTGCTTGATTTTCTTTCAGGGATATGTAGTTAAATAGATGACTCTTTAGTTGTTTGTGGGATACGATGTCACTGTAAAAGTATAGTACCCCTGTTTGTCTGTCCATCTGGTATTTATATATCATTTCTCCACAGGGGGATAAAGCACTCTTTCAGGCTGGGACAGTGTTTTATAGTTTGCGGCATCTCCGCTGTACCTTCCCCAACCCCAGGCACCCCCGAACCCAGCCCTTTGTACGTAGTGTCCTGCTTTCATGTTGTTTAGTTGTTTGTTTACTGGCGGACTCTAACCCTGCTATGCTTGGTTCTCCTACCTGAGAAATGAACTTTAACTAAGGAGGAAAAAGGGTGCATAAAACAAACACTTGTTGGAGTTTGAAGGATTAGCTAACCATGGAAGGCACATCCTCCAGATCATCTCCCAAAAAATGAAAACATGGACTGGATCAGTGGTTTTGAACTTGGCGATCCCTAAGAGTGATCTGAAGAAACAGATTCTGATTCAGTAGCTCGAGGGCAGGGCAGGAATCTGCATTTCTGATACCATGGCTGCTGATGCCTAGTCCTCCCCCACTGCTAACGTTACTGCTATACTGCATGTCATGGGGAAGGGCTGTGATTGGAGGAACAGTCCCACGTCCTCGTGCGTGAATGGAGGATAGTAATACTCCTCAACACCTGGCATGTAGGTTTCTTGTAAGGACAAAATGATTTAACATTTGCAAAGTGTTTTGAGCAGTGCCTGACACAAAGTGAGTGCCATGCATGTGTTTTTAAGTAACAGTGACTTTGAAAGCCCATGCCGGTTATCTGCCAGCACACCTCTGAAGCACATGAAATCAGCTTCCTCAGATGCAAGCGAAATCTTGGGTGGAGACAGCTGGAAAGCAAAATAAGAAGCAGCATGAATGTTACTCACGATAATTTTATCTGCCCAGGAGCACAGACAACCCACAGGACCTGGACCATACCTGCTGTCCCAGAGGGCACAGCCCTGGCTGAGCTGGAAGAGACAGGAACAGCTGCATAGGCACATGCCTTCCACAGTGGCCCCCCCAGCACCATCCCCCTCCTCCTCCCCAGGGCTCCGCCTGCCTCCAGGGGACAGGTCTCTGCTGAGTTCTATCATATTATTGACCCCCTCCAATTGCTAGTGACCACATCTCTCATGCTATTTAAAATGACCTGACTTATGTGGATCTGTTTATTTGTTTATTTATTTATTTATTTTATTATTTATTTTGAGAGAGAGAGAGCAGGGGAGGGGCAGAGAGAAGAGAGAGAATCCCAAGCAGGCTCCACACTGTCAGCGTGGAGCCTAATGTGGGGCTGGAACTCATGAATTGTGAGATCATGACCTGAGCCGAAACCAAGAGTCGGACGCACAACTGACTAGGTCACCCGGGTGCTCCTGATCTGTTTATTTATTAAGTTTTCACCACAGTCTCATTCTCTGTACACCCCGTACCTCGTACAGTGCTTGACACATAGTAGTTGCTCCATAAATACTTGTTGAATACACACACCACAACAGTGTCCTAGAGTGTGGAATTGAAGGGGGAATATAACACATTGTTTCTCTTTTTTCTATCATCACTTTTCCATCATTATTGTAGGCTGGAAGCTGCTTCTCAAAGGCAGGGGGGTCTGAAGGCAGACCGTCCTGTGTGAGAACTATGAGAAAAGGGACCTTCCCAACTTGTCCTGAAAGGTTCTCAGCCCTTGCCCAGCTGCTGGCCAAGGGGACATTTGTCTTTCTTAAAAAACAATTTTTTTTAATGTTTATTTATTTATTTTTGAGATAGAGAGAGCAGGGAAGATACAAAGAGAGAGAAAGAGAGAGAATCCCAAGAAGGCTCCGTGCTGTCTAACTGGAGGCTCAAATCCATATATCACAAGATCATCACCTGAGCTGAAATCAGGAGTCAGGTGCTCAACTGACTGAGCACCCAGGCATCCCTGGGACATTTGTCTTAAAGACTTAGTACAGAGTACAGGGTGGCTGGTGCCTGGACAACCCTGATTCTCAGAAATATCCCCATGCTCCAGATGGGAGGCATAAAACCCAAGCCACTTGTGCTTCCCATGCTTTTCAATTTACTTCTCTTGACCATTGATGATAAAATGTACTGTCTTATATATCGATGGAACATGGGCAAGGCATCTCAGTAGCCCAAAGCAAAGACAGAAAATTCTTAATGGGGGAGGGGAGTGGCAGGTCACAGATGAATTCATAATTACAACCAACCCTAGCTTTTGGGTAGTGTTCCTCACTAGGACTCCTTTCGGCATTTGGGCTGGCATACTATTTTGTGCTGTGGGACTTTCTCACACACTCGGGCAGTTAAATCCGTCATCCCCAGGGGACAAAATGCCAATAGCGTTGGAGTCTTTTGACAACCAAAAAAAAAACGCCACCAAGCACGACCACTGAGGGTGACCGCTCCATTTGAGAACTGCTAGTTAGGGGAAAGTAAATTACTTCATTTTACTTAAATGTGGTGTTTTAGCATCATCGTGTTTGGGCAGTTTAAAAAATTAATATTCAATTACAGAAGTAGTACGTTCTCTTTGTAAAAATAGATTCTAGATAAAGCTGGTCTCCCCTGACACCCATTTCTAGTTTTAGTCACCTCCCCACCTCTAGGAGGAAACGAGCATGACCAATATGGTTTCCACCCTTGCAGACCTCTCTCTATGTGTTTACATACTCGCATAGAAACCTGTACACACGTATAGCGGAGTGTTGCTGTATAGCAGAGTGTTGCTGTTCATGTATATTCTACTGTGTATTTCACCTGCAACTGGAGGTTTTCACTCGGCTACACGTGTGGAAG
Organism: Panthera tigris; assembly: GCF_018350195.1. NCBI lineage: Eukaryota > Metazoa > Chordata > Mammalia > Carnivora > Felidae > Panthera > Panthera tigris. The sequence continues at coordinate 121,096,381 of NC_056668.1, read as the reverse complement.
ATCTTTGCATGTCAGAACACGTAGCAATGCCTCATCCTGTGCAGCAGCTGCACGGTATTTTACCATGTCGAAGAGCCTCTTAGCAGAAAGCTGCAAAGGAAATTACTACCCTGGATGAGGCGTTGCCTGCGGTCTGGTCACAGGACCAGATGAGACAAAAGCTGAGGTCATTTTGAATCATTGCCTCCAACCCCGCTGTTGTCCACAGAACAAAGCAGTGCCTTGACTTGAATTTGGAAGTAGTATCTGGAAGCCCAGCTCTTCTGGCTGGTGTATCAACCCAGCTTTCTGAGTCTTCGGCACTGAAATGGATTCATTTTCTTCCTTAGCCTCTAGTGTGCCATTTTCCATCATTAACCTCTAGTTCTAAGGGAGCCAGTTTGGTGATCGCCTCTGTCCCTTAACCAAGTAATGCGTGAAGAAGGATGTTAATTACAGGTCTGTGAAGTGAGCACCTAATGTCAGGCACTGTCATCCCTTATCTCTAAACCTCACAGCAGTCCTACACAGTAGGGATTACTAGCTCTTTTTCATAGATGAGGAAACTGAGGCCTGGAGAGATTAGATGATTTGCCCAAGGCTGTTCAGTGAGTAAGTGGCACAGCCAAGACACAAACCCAGGGCTTGCTCTCAGATGACAGATGATGATATCATCAGCTTATTTACTCATCCAGCAACATCTGAGTGTTTCTAATGTGCTAGAAATGGTACCCAGCACTAGGAATGCAGTAATAACAAAGGTGAGATCTCTGCCCTCATAGGGCTTGCATTCTAGTGGGGGAAAGAAGAAGTAAACAAATACATACTGTAATTTAGGGAATGTTAAATACCATGAATGAACATAAAACAGAATAAGGGGACAGTATGTTGCAAAGGGGCTTCTTTATTTTTTTTTTTAAATATTCTGTAATGTTTATTTTTGAGAGAGACAGAGAGAGAGAGAGAGAGAGAGAGAGCAAGTGGGGAGGCGCAGAGAGAGAGGGAGACACAGAATGCAAAGCAGACTCCAGGCTCTGAGCTGTCAGCACAGAGCTCACGAACCGCGAGATCATGACCCAAGCTGAAGTCAGATGCTTAACTAGCTGAGCCACCCAGGTACCCCTCAAAGGGCTTCTTTAGAAAGACTGTTGGGTAAGGCCTCCCTGAGGTGGAGATATTCAAGCAGAGATCTGAATGAAGCAAGAGAATAAGCCATGCTGAATCCTCAAGTGAAGCAGTGTTGCAGGCAAAGAGCAATATGTGCAAAGGTCCTGAGGTCAAGCATGCTAGGCATGTTCAAGGAGCATAAGGTGGCCAGCAAGGCAGAGAGAGAAAGAGGAGGTAAGATCAGAGAGGACGCCAGGCCCTGATCACCTGAGCTTTCTAGGCCATTGGTAGGACTTTGGATTGACTCTGAGTATGGTAGGTCTTGGGAGAGTTTTGAACAGGAGATTGGTATGAACTGGCTTAAGGTATTAGAGAATCATCCTGGCTCTTGTGCGAAGAAAACAGTGTAGTGGGGTAGAGTAGATTCAGGGACATCAGGTAGGAGGCTCCTGTAGGAATCCAGGGGAGAAAAGATAGCGGCTCGGGTCAGAGTGGTAAGCTGTGGAGAAGGTAAGAAGGGATCGGATTTGGGGTATGTTTTGAAGCTAGAACTGATAAGGCTTTTTGACAAATTGGATAACTTTTGAAGAAGAAGAAGAGCAGTTAAGAATGACTCCTAGGGCTCTGCCTGAGCACCTCTTTGGAGGTGGTACCACTTACTGAAATTAGAAAGCCCAGTGTGGGGTGGGGAGCCAGGGAAACAAGTTTGGGGAAGAGTGGAGAATCATGAATTCTGTTTTTGACACATTATGATTGTGATCATGCCTGTTGACCCTGCACATGGAAGTGTTGAATCAGCAAAGGGACCATCAGGAAAAGGAAAAGAGTTCAGGCCAGAGATACAGATGTGGGACTCACCAATGTATTTGAAGAGGTACGGGCTTACTGGGGACCTATTCACTCAATTTATTACCTTCTGTGTGTGTCACAGTACTCCATACTTGGAATGTAGCAGAGAGCAAGACAGACATGGTGATTATTCCAGGTGACTTCCTCTGAGCCCAGAATGCCACCAGGAATGGTCTTAACTTGTTATTATCAAACTTATTCAGTGGTAGAGTAGGAGCAAGCATAGAGACGATCACGCACGAACCCCAAAACTCCTCTCCAATTGGCAGCTGAGGAAATGGAGAGATTAAGTGATTTGTTAAAATCTGTTGTTTAAAAACCACTTACATTTTAGATTTTTTTTTTAAAGCATCTTTTTTTTTTCTTAACGTTTTATTTATTTATTTAGAGAGAGACAGAGACAGCGTGAATGGGGGAAGAGTAGAGAGGGAGGGAGAGAGAGAGAATCCCAAGCAGGCTCCACACTGTCAGCGCAGAGCCCGATGCGGGGCTCGATCTCATGAACTGTGAGATCACGACCTGAGCTGAAACTTGGAGTTGGACGCTTAACCAACTGAGCCATCCAGCCGCCCCACATTTTAGATTTTTTAAACGCATGTATCCAGCCCAAATTGTGTATGTTTTTCAGTTTTATTTGTATTTTCTTACACTCTAAGAAAGAAAGGTAAAATTGAGTGGAGAGTAAAATAGAGGGTCAAAGACTTTGCTAAAAAGACCTATAAGGAATTCAACTGGATTCAGTAAATATTTATTGAATACCCACTGTGCTGGAGCCTAAGCCGTGTCCTAAACCTCAAGAAACATACGTACGCACTCCACTCCCATGAGATTTTTTTAAAAAGCATCCTAGGATGACCTGCAACATGTTTACAAATCGTATCTCTGCTAAGGGATTTGTATCTAGAATGTATAAAAACTCCTACAACTCAATAATAAAGAGACAAATAACCCAATTTAAAAATTGGCAAAAAATCTGAATAGACATTTTTCCAAAGAAAATGGGATGCCTGGGTGGCTCAGTCAGTTAAGCGTCCAACTTCAGCTCAGGTCATGATCTCTCAGTTCCTGAGGTAGGGCCCCACATCAGGCACACTGCTGCTATCTGCAAGGAGTCTGCTTCAGATCCTCTGTCCCCCTCTCTCCTGTTGACCCTCCCTCCCCCACTCATGCTTTCTCGCTCTCTCTCAAAAATAAATAAATATTAAAAAAAGAAAGAAAATGTACAAGTGGCCAATAAGCCCATTAAAAGATATTCACATCACTAACTGTTAGGGAAATACAAATCAAAACTGCAATGAGGGGCATCTGGATGGCTCAGTCAGGCATCTGACTTTGGCTCAGTTCATGATATCGTGGTTCGTGGGTTCGAGCCCCACATCAGGCTCTGTGCTGACAGCTCAGAGCCTGGAGCCTGCTTTGGATTCTGTGTCTCCCTCTCTCTCTGCCCCTCTCCCACCCACACTCTGTGTCTCTCTCTCTCAAAAATAAATAAACATTAAAAAAAAAAAACCCACAATGAGATAATCACTTTGCACCCTCTAGGATGGCTGTAATAAAAAAGACAGACAGTAACAAGTGTTGACAAGGATGTGGAGAAATTGGAAACCTTATATATTGCTAGTGGGACTGTAAAACAGTAAAGGCACTTTGGAAAACATTTGGCAGTTTCCCAAAGTGTTAAACATAAGACTACCATCTGACCCAGCAATCTCATGCCCAGGTGTATTCCCAAGACAAATTAAACATTTGTCCACACAAAAACTTGTGTACAAATACAAATGATTATATACAAATGGTATTCACAGCAGCATTATTCATAATAGCCAAAAAATATAAACAACCCCAAATCCATAAACTGATAAGTAAATAAACAAAACGTGGTATACCCATACGATGGAATATCGTTCAGGAAAATTGCCTGGGAAATAAGTTTAAGGTGAGAATGGACAGCCAAGGACAGAGTTCTGTGAAGCACCAATACTGAAAATACAGCGACAAAGGAAGGGTGAAAACAGATGGTTAGGAGTAGACGATGACGAGAGAGTTGACATTAGCAAAACCAAGTGTGGACCTCCAAGAAGGAACAGCTTAATGGAGGCAAATGATATAGGGAGGTCACTGGTAAAAAGCAAGACACAACCACCACATGCAACGGACATTCACGATCGCTGCTTTGTCTGAACAAGCTAGCCTTTAAGACATATCTAGAACAGGTGAGGAAATTGAAATGTGGAAAACGTATATTCTAGAACTATTGTTTATTTTATTAGGGGTGATATGATCCTAGAGGCGTGTGGGGAAGAGTTCTTATATTTTAAAAGTGTGTACTGGATTATTTCAGGGTGAAATGTCAGAAGGTCTGTAATTTATTATATAATTCAGCAAAATAAAAGGAAACAATTATGGCAAAATGTTAGTAAGGGTTAAATCTAAGAAATGGGTATATGTGCTCATTATGCTATTCTACTTTTCTGTCCACTGGAAAACTTCAGAAAATCTAAAAAATTATTAAACAAACAAAACCTGAGAAGAGGCCACTAGAGTAGGCAGTTAGAAGAGTCCTGGTGACCCCCCAAAAAATAGCTGTGGTTGAGAAATGGGCATACTATCCAGATTATAGGAGGTGAGGCTGGGGAATGGGCATAAATACTCACAGTGGTGTATTTCTAGACACTTTTTGTCATCAAGGGATCTAGACTTGACTTTATATTGTGAAAAGTTAGCAACTTCCCCTAGATGTGCTACCAAGGACTTTTGCAAAAGAAGGAGGCTGGGTAAGACTGTGTTTGGGTGGGTTGAAAAGATGAGGCACCCATTCTGGATAGATGTCTGGCCCAGGAAGAAGCTCTGGTGGTTTCTATGGGAAAAGGAGGTGCAGTGCTTCTGGGATGACACAACATTAACAACCACAACAACAAAAAAGGGTTTGGGAGGGATGGTCAGGGTTGGTAAAGGTCAGTCCTGGGGACACAGGTGTAGAATCTGCAAGGGTTGCCCTTGCAGATGAACACATGGGCCTGGACAGGTACACAGCTCATAGTGCTGGGGAAAGTGAACTCTGCCCCATGGGGCACACATAGATATGAACTTTAAAGAACGGTGGAGTTCTGTTCAGGATGTCGCTCTTTCCATCCCACAGTATCTAAAGCCAAGCAGACCTTATGCTGTGAGAATAGGTTTTTCTTTTCCCGACCCCATCTGTCTGCATTTGAGATTCATAATGCTTCTGTTGACTGAACTTTGACCCTGTGCTGTGTGAGCTAATTATTTTGGCCCTATTATGCAAGGAGAGTATTCTCCCATCTCGTCCCTGGGTTCCACCTCTTAGCTGGCACATTTCTTCTCCCTAAACTCAGAAAAGCTGTATAAGGCTGTTGTGCGTGGATGGGGGTGTGCACATGTGTGTATTGGGGGTGGAGAGGTGGGAAGGTGGGGGCTCACACCTCTCAGAAGGGCCCATCAGAGTGCTTACCACACCAGAGGTTTCCAATGTTAGTTTTCTTCCCCACCCCTCCCTCACCCATCCTAACAGCTTAGTTTCTGTCCAAGCCCTAAACTATTCATCACTGTGGCATCTGAAAACACCCCCATGGAGTTCCCAAAGGCCACCCAGGAGACAAGATCACCCCCGCTGGGAACTTCTGCTCAGAGCATGTGAGTAGAAGGCAATGTCAGTCCTCAGCAGGGGCTGGGGATGGCAGTTTCTGGATTACTGAGCTGCTTTGTGGGAAGAAATTTCCTAGAACAGCCCCCAACTGGGAGCCACTGCTCTAAATAGAGACTGTGATTTCATTTTTCTTTTCTTTTCTTTTCTTTTCTTTTCTTTTCTTTTCTTTTCTTTTCCTTTTCTCTTCTTTTCTTTATTTTATTTTATATATTTATTTTGAGAGAGAGAGAGCGTGAGTGGACCAGGGGCAGAAGAGAGAGGGAGAGACAGAATCTCAAGCAGGTTCCTTGCTTGCCAGTGCAGAGCCCTATGCGGGGCTCAAAAATCAAGAACCATGAGATCTTGGCCTAATCCGAAATCGAGAGTGGGACACTCAACTGACTAGGCCACCCAGCTGCCCCCCAACTGTGATTTTTACCACTCATCTCCAGAATTCCTACTGTTCACCTCTGGCCATGTTATGCCCAAGGTGGGGAACATCCCCAAGGTTCTCCATCCTGGCTGCACACTGGAATCACAGGGATCTTAAAAATGCTGTCACCTGGGTCTCACCCTAGAGAATCTGGTTTAGCTGGTCCGGGGGGTCCCAACTATTTTAATGCCCCCAGTGATTAGCCAGCACTGATAACCAGTTACCAGAAGATACTCTTTGTGAATAAGCTTGAGGCTAGGGCAGGGGCAAGGGGAACAGCATTGAATAAATGCTTTCATTAACTGGGGAAGTGCCTTCATTAGCTCCTCCCCCTTTAATTTATTCTACTCTTTCTCCTCTTGTCCCTTCTACCCATTTTTATTATAATTATTTAGAATTAATTGTGCAGTGCCCTTTTGTCCATCCAAGCTATTGTTCCATTGCAACAAAAGGTAAGAATGGAAAAGACAGCCGAGTCTAGAGCTCCTTAATGTTTTTATTTCCTCTTGGCTTACAATCTGGCCAAGGGAGCAAAGGAAGGTTAGGGAGAGACGCTGAGACTCAGGGTAAATGGGAAATGATTCAGGGTCCAGCCACACTCGGCCCAGCCCCACCCACAGAGCCGGGCATCAGACTTTCTAGAAGGTACAGGCCAAAGGCATCTCTCAAACCCTCTGAGTTGTCTTTATAGCTTAATGCTCACATCGGAAAGAGACCAAGACTCAAGCCTTCTTCTTCTCTTCCACATACCCTGTGGATTGGAGTCTCTGAAAGAAGGCACTGTCTACTGTGAATGTTTTATTCTGCCATCTGCCAGGAGGAAATTAGTGTGGGAAAACAGCCAGTGCAGCACTTTCACTACTAGCTTTTATGAAGGAAGAATCAAAGAACTGTTTTTCATTATTTGTAAAGCCTATGTTTCAGAACTTTATTCTTTGATAGTCTCATGAAATTTACCCAAGAATCTTAAACTTAGGTGTCCCTGGTTTAAAAAAAACCACACAACTTGTGAGTTCTGCGTGGGTGGATTGCACATCGTTCATGCCATCACGCGAGTTGTAGCCCTGCATCTCAGACCACACACTCCTGGTTAGTATTAGACATAAAATGAGAGGAGGGAAACGGTTTGCATGTCCAAAGGTTGGTGATTGATGTGTTTCCTGATTTAAAAAACAAAAAGTGTCTCTTAGCCTTCCTTTTTGTTTTTTAAAGTAATCTCTCTACCCAAGGTGGGGCTCGAACTCATAACCCCAAGATCAAGAGTCACATGCTGTACCGACTGAGCCAGTCAGGTGCCCCCAAAACATCATTTAATTGACAGCAATATTTGCAATCGTTTATGGCTCTTTTGAAACTGACTTTAATCCATTAAGATATTCCTGGCTCAACTCTGGCTAAGATTATGGTTCCAATTTAACCTGAGTACAGACGTAACTGCAGAGTTGTACTTACATACATGAGACACCGGTGCTCGTCGTGTACTGAACCTAAGGAGTGTCCGTTGGTCTATAATACTCTGTACATGTTGTTGTATAGGTCGTGCGCCCATTCGCTTTCAGACTCATCGCTCACCCTCACCTGCTCTGCCCTGTGTCTCAGGGAGCTGACCACTGCAGACAGGTTTCCCTGACAGGCCGCCCTGTCACTTGGGTTCCAGCTGGGCTCAGCCAATGAGAAGCACTGGAGAGGACTGAAGGGAACGGCCAGGTTGTTTGTCCCTAAACCTCCTGCCCTTGGGTGGTTCTCTGACAGCAGCTGCAAGGCTCCAGCCCCTACTGAAGGGCCTGCTGTGGCTCCAGCTACTATTGGTGATCATAGCCCCTGGGCTCCGGCAATACCATCCCTCTGATTGTCCCTCTAGCCTCAGGGTTGTGACTGACTTTCCGCTGCCACTAACCAGAACTTCTCAGGTCATCCATCAAGTTGTATAAGCAATTCTCTGCATGAAGCTTCCTCTGTTAGAAATCCGTATAGTGGTTTCTGTTGTTCTGGCTAGACCCTAACTAATAACATATGTCATGGTTAAAATACATTTTCCTTTCACATGGATTAGCTATTAGCAATTTTTTAAATTAGGGTTGTGGTTACCAATCTATTATTTCTGTAATTATTTGTTTGAGGGATAGTTCATGATCTATTGAAGTTATTACTGCTTTTCTAAATGCTTAGATTTCACAAATGATTGTGAATTCCACCAACTTGAGCTTCAAAGCAGTGACCTAATTTTACCCATTATCTTCATATGATAAATGCCATGAAAATAGTGAATCATATGCCATTATTATGTTATTCATAATAGGATTACTGGTGCATTTTGCAGAAATGGCCCAAAATCTTCTTGAGCTAATATACATACTGACTTCCAGCAACAGCATCATGAAGGAATGATCTGGTGGTAGTTACAGTAAAAGAAATGCTCATAATAACTTTGGAACTTAGAAGTAATTTATATCTCACTCTTTAAGTGATTTATTTTTATTATTACTTGTAATATCTTTCCTGAAACTTTGCCTAAAACTCTCTCTCCTGCCGACTGCAAATTCAGATCAACTGGATCATTCCAGGAGAGGAATGCATTAGTAGACAGTTTTCTAAGGGACCTCAACTAAATCAAGTCACTTTGGCTACCACTTCCTTTCTTCCCTCCCTTCCTCATCTTGCCCAAGCTTAAAGGACCCCATAAGTACAAGAAAATTATATTAAAAGAGCCAGAAGTTCAGGGGCACCTGGGTGGCTCATTGGGTTAAGTGTCTGACTCTTGATTTCAGCTCATGTCATTATCTTACAGTTTCATGAATTCAAGCGCTTTGTGCTGACAGTATGGAGCTTGCTTGAGATTCCCCCTCTCTCTGCCCCTCCCCTGCTTGCACTCCCTTTCTCTCAAAATAAATAAATTAATTAATTAAAAACAAAACACAGAAGAGCCAGGATTTCAAACATGGAGCCTGGTACTGTACCTGCCAAGAGAGTTTAGCAGTGTCTGATTTAAAGATGGCAGATTAAGCGTGCTTGGTTTTATTGTCACCAAGGCCCCACTAAAATGAAAATTGGGTATTTAAAAAACGATAGATACCCAGTAATGGCAGAGGGACTCTCAGTAGATAACAGATTTCAAAGATTTTTCTGGAGGGTAAACAGTGGATGGAAGAGTGGTGGCTGAAGAAAGAGAACAGAGGAAGCTAAACTCATACTGCATGAGTGGAAGGTTAGAGGAGTATAGAATTGAGAAGGAAATCTTTTGCAAAGCAGAACTTGGGGCACTAGACAACTCATAAACATCAGCTGAGTGAGTGATGGACTGAAAGGGGAGTGATGGATAAAGTGGCACAAAGGAGCAGCTGGCCTCTCTCCCCACATGGCAGCAGGTAGGCTCTCCCCCCATCTCACCCCACTGCCAGTAGGAAACAACAACCGTATTCTTTTCTCTACAGAATTTAATGGCCACGTGGATAAGCCCCCTGACATGTTGGTATTTAGGCGTTCCCTAGCAAATAGCTGGGTTTCTGCCAAGTAATCACAGTAAAAGTAATACAAGTAGCAAATGGTTACATAGCACTGTCATGCCTACACTATGTATCAATTTATTTAATGTTCACAGCAACTCTAGGAAGAAACTGGTGAGATAACTTGCCTTAGATGTCACAGCAACTAACTGGCAAAGCTAGATCACCACAAGGTGAAGCCTCAGTAAGCCCCATCCGGATTCAAAAAACAAAAAGTACCAAGTAACATCTTACTACCTCATTGTGAAGTAAAGAGAACCAAGGATGACCAGATATTTGCGGAAAGGTCACAACATGAAAGATGGATACAAGTAAACACAAGAATGACCAGAGGAAAGAGTAAAGATAGGAAACAGAAGGGAAGAAAGAAACCTCCAGTTAGTATTCTCAGAGGTATTTGGGAAGATACTGCATCATAAGAGAACAGGATGCAGTGAAAGAGGAATAATCGGAGAAGTATGAATAGCCTCTGGACATTAAGAAATACATTCGTAAAATCTAAAAACTTCAACAGAAGCATTTACCAAATGCATATTTATGCAAGGCACAGTTTCAGACCTGGAGATGCAGGCAAGGTTCTTGCCCTCATAGAGCTTACATTCTAGGAGAGCAGAGAAGACAGATATTCAGCAATTTAATAAATAAATATATAATATATCAGGTGATAAATAAAAATAAAGCAGGGAAAGGAGCTAGGGAGCGGGCAGGAATGTTGCTCTTCTATGCAAGACCTAAATGAAATGAGGGACGGAGCTGTGTGGTTATCTTGAGGAAGTATAATCCCAGCACCTTGCCTCCCTTCAGGGATACACATATATGTATTTCTGTCCTTGAGGTGAGTACAGACTGTGAATGAACCAGGTGATAATTTGAATTCTCAGAATCTAAATTTCGTAGAATCCTAGAATTCAGAGTATGTTTAAAGTAAAGATTATAGATGAGGAGACAGCCAGTGGAAGAGCTTCAAGTTTAAAGGGAGATGCGGAAGGAGACAAGAATGGAAGAAGCATTCCATCAAGGGAGGGCTAGCTAGACTGGGCCAAAGGAGCAGCCAAGAAAACCGTGGAATCGACAGTGTATGTGGGTGGAGGGAGTAGAGAAGAACTTAAGGCCATGCCGCAGCCATAAAAGTCCTATCTATAATCATTACAGGCTCACAGGCCATTGAGCTCAGATATCAAAAATGCACAGACAAAGAAGCCTGAGGAAGCCTGACTGCAAAATCGAAGGTAGCAGGAACACCCCCAAATAAAACTAAGCTGCCTTCAGTCTTAGCACCAGTTTGCACTACTAACACCTGCACCCTCACCCAAAAGCCTTCAGAAGTATCCTAGTTCAGGCCACGGTCAAGGAGTTTCATTGCATAACACACAGAAAATTTCCTCCAAATAGGCAATAGTCTCTTTCTCCCAAATCCCTCTGCACATAAGTGCTGCTCAAACCCTCTCTCTCTTCCTACCCCCACCAATCTCTCTGTCTCTGTTCTTCCTGCCTCCTTCCCCCTCTCATTCCCTCTAAAGCAATCTCTCACACCTCAACCCAACCCAAATCTTCCCTCTTTCAGAAAGCCTAACCCCTTTCCCCTAAGGGTGATCCCCCTTCTCCAGCCTGTTCCATTTGAATCCCTTACATCAGCTCAGATAAACCAAAGAAATTTCCTTCAATTCACACCCCTTAGGAAGAAGGGAAAGTTAAGGAATTATAGAAACTTGTTAAATGTCTTCACCGTTGTTATTAAACAGAAAACAAAAGTTGACATTGGAACTCATCAAGGAAAATTGAGAGCCAATCAGCTACCAATACAACAGATATTTTAGTTTCCCAGAGAGAAGGCGTGTTCAGGAGGGGGGGCGGGGAAGGAGAGAACAACAGCTCTGAACTGCCATTATTCGTGTGCATGTTTTTCTCTCCCGCTGAAGTATAGAGATCATCTCATGCATTGTTGAAGTCTGCACCTTCCATAGCGCCTTAGCAGATACAAATACTTGAATGAATGAGAGAGTTTGAGTGAATAAGTGAATGAGTGCGTGAACATGGCAAGGTCAGACGGTGAGTGCAGTGAGGTTGCTCCCAGGTGTCATGTTACTCACCATCATCTGGGACAGTTTCTTGCCAGCTCTCCTGGGCTCCAGCATCTGTCTCCAGGGACCCTCCCGTCATTCCTCCTGCAAGTGTGCTCTTGCAGAACGGGGTCCTCAGCCAACTTCTGCAGTTTCTCATAACCACCTTATGAAGTCAGCACTTGGGCCTCTAGTCTCATGCTAGTTCCCAAACTTCTTCAACCCAGACCCTCCCGATTGTTGATTTCATAAGTCAATAATCCCTTCACTCTCTCACTAATAGTGTGGATTAAGTAGTATCAAGGTGTAAACCCTTCAGAAGCGTTATGCACAACACCCAATACTTGCATCTCAAAGTCAACTTTTTGTTTTAATACCGTAAGCATTATTACAAAGAAATCATTACTAACCCAAAGAATCTCTAATTCTTGGTATCTCCCATGGGAGCTGTCTACTAATCCTCCTTAAGCCCTGCTCTCATAATGTAACTTCTGTACTGGAAACCCAACTGCCTCATGCCTGAACTCCTCTTCCCAGCACTGAAAACCATCCACAAACTGGCCCCACTTGCCGGATGTAACTCCATGTATACCCCAATACCCCCAGCATGCATCATTGACCTCACAATCAGGCATTGACTATTCCTACCTCTGTCCCTTTGTCAAGGCTCTGGAACCTTCTTTTCCTTCCCTTCCACCTTTCTTCTCCAGCCAGCTAAAATCAGGAAATTGGATGGCAAGGTTTCCTCCTAGTGTCCCTTCTCCAGGGAGACTTTCTTGATTCATCCAGTCCTCCTGTCTCTCTGAGCTCCCCATGCCCTCTCTACCCAGCTCATCCTTTACTTCATGGCCTGTAGTCTTATCTCCCCAGTGAGCTGGTGCCTTCCTCCTGGAAGGGCCCATGTCTTTTACTTCCCTGTATTTCCAGAGTGCCAAACACATTGCCTTTTTGCACACTAGGTGTTATTTTGTAACTCTGAGTCAGAGGAAGTAAATCCATTTGTCTACTTGTTGTTCACCCAGTGGTTCCCCAATTGATTCCGCTGGGGACACAAGAGAATTTCTAGAGTAATCAAGATCCAGATCTAGGCTGGTGGGTCCCAATTCCAGGCCTCATTTTCATGATTCTTCTTAAAGATCCTGTTTCTGTCTTTTTTTTTTTTTTTAAAGGGGAGTAGAGCACTTGGGAAGATCGTAAGAACTCCTGTTTCCACTAAATTAATATATGCATATTATGAGCTAAGCTGTACATAGTGTTTAGACAAGAGAGAATTTCTAAGAGGTGAAAATTATGGTGAAAGGAAGGAGTTGAGGAAGCTCTGTTCAAAATGCAGGAGCCGTTGTCTTCCCGGGGGGGATTTCCATAGATTATACATAGAAGAAATAGCTGCATAATATTCAGCTGCAAGGAATGCCACGTTTCTGTATTTCTCTAAAATCAAATTAAACTTGGCTTCAAGGTCTTCACTCTCTCCAGCTGGGGAAGAGCCCAATATCGTAATCACTGAGTCTCCCTGTTTCTGTCCCCAAGGCTTTCCTAGGCCCAGGGAGGTGGAGATGTCCTGGTAGGTAGACCATGGTGGGGGCTTTGGTTTCCGCTGTTCCTTCTGCTACCCCACGTGCTAGTCAGGGATGATGCTGAGAGGACCATGGAGAAACTTCTTGGTGCTGTGTCTCTCTCCAGTGACTACAGGTTATCCATGGAGGCCCACACCCAGGCTCTCAAAGCAGGAGTGTTTAGTGTCCAACCTCCGTAGGCTTTCAAGTAGGCTCCCACCTGAGTTCCTACAGGGGTGTTGGGTCAGAGACCCCTGCCACCCTGGAAACCTGCACTTAATACCTCTACACGTGAACACACACACACATATGCATGCACGTGCACACACACACACACACACACACACACATGCACACACTTCCCCCTCTTGGGGAACCACCAGTGGAGCTGGGCCACACTTTCCTCCTTTAATCCTGAGTAATTCCTAAGTCTGGCTTGTAAACAAAGATCTGAGTGAAAAGTCTTTATCCTGGAGCCTAGAAACTTCTCTGTTTTAGACTGTGAAGCACAAAGGGCTGTTTCTTTTCCCCTGAGGACAGGAAGCCCAGAACTTAAAACTCAAGGCCAAGAAGAAAATTACCTTATCGTTCTTTTTTGCTGATAAGGCCACAGCAGTAAAAAGGATAAGACACCAGTTAACTTCTCCGTCACTCTGTTTCCTGGGTGAACACTTGAGCCTGTAGGATTTGTGTGGTGGAGGTGGGGGTGGGCTGGCTAAAAGCATTAACAAAGGAGATTTGGACACTTGATGAAATCTCAAAGGGCAGCTTAGGAGGACAAGCCAGGGAAAGAAACCTGAGCCACGTGCCTGCAGCATTAACTGCAGCAGGTGCCACTGTGTCCTGTGACCATTTGAAATGAGGAAACGGCAATTTGCAAAGACTTCCTGTGCGGCAGTTAGACTAGGACCGGTGTGAGGAGCAGGGCGGCCAGTGCAGGGGCCGATGGGGCTAGCAGGACTGAAGACCACCTGCGCTCCACTCACAAAGCGGTGCAGCCTGGCGTGGGGGCTGCACCCGAGGGGACACATTTTCCTAACTCGTACAGAGGTATCATAGGGCTCTTATGGCCCCACTTAGGAGGGACAGTGGGATAAGGGAATATGCCAAGCCTAGGAAAAGTCTGGGTATTTAGATGACTGTAACGATGGATAAAACTTTATGCCAAGACCCAACCTTATAGTAAAGCTCAAGCGAACAGCAGGGAAACAAAAAGCATGTGCACACCTGAACTGAACGCTGATCAGGAGAAGCCAGGGAAGGGAGATCAGGACAAAGTAACCCCTCCTTCCCTCCCCGCCCTCCCCCACCGCCGCCTCCACCCATATAGGCAGTGGTCTTGCACCATGTTAAGAAGTAGCCAGGTAACAGGGCTAATATCTATTATCAGTCCAGGCAAATGTGGAGAATTTTAAAAATAAATGCTCACTTAAAGAGTTGGAGTTTCAAGATGATTAGCACTACCAGACTTCCTTATTTAGTATTGAAGGCAACCCAAAAATTATCTTTAAAAGTGTTCTCCTGTAAGCCTCTTAGAATGGGGGGAATGGAAAAGAAAGATTTTGAGACTCTCCCTCATTACACAAGAATGGCTTTTTACAGGGGCGTCTGGGTATCTCAGTTGGATAAGCATCCGACTTCGGCTCAAGTCATGATCTCATGGTTCATGGGTTCATGAGTTCAAGCCCTGTGGTGCACACAGAGCCTGGAGCCTGCTTCAGATTCTGTGTCTCCCTTTCTCTGCCCCTACCCCGCTTGTGCTCTGGCTCTCTCTCAAAAATAAATAAATATCAAGAAATTTTTTTCAAGAAAGAATGGCTTTTTACAAATTCACTTGGGAATTATGAATGCAATAACTGTTCATGGCAGAAAATAATTAGATCCTACTGAATTGCTCTTTCAAAATTGTGTGTATGTGCAACACTCCTATTTATGTTTGGTCTTTTCCCCATACACTTGACAATTATGGATAGTCTCAGTCTTTTCCATGTTGGCCCATCTGAGAGGCAAATGATCTTCACTGTATTGTTCTCCATTTCCCTGATGCTAGTGATGTTGAACATCTTTTATATGCTGTCATTTCTACTTTTTCTCTACATACTACTTGTTCATATTCTTTGGCCTTTTTCTAGTGTGTTGTTTGTTCGGTTAGTGCCGATACTCATCCTTTAACTATTATATCTCTTAAAAATCTTTTCTTGGGGTGCCTGGATGGCTCAGTCAGTTAAATGTCCGACTCTTGATTTCAGCTCAGGTCATGATCTCACAGACTGGGCTAACAGTGTGGAACCTGCTTGGGATTCTCTCTCTCTCTCCCACTCTCTCTCTTTGCCTCTTGCCTACTTGCATACACATGCACATGCATTCTCTCCTTCTCTCTTAAAATAAATAAATAAGCTTAAAAATATATATGTTCTTAAAATCTTTGTTATCTGTCCTTTAACATCGTTTATGGTATCTTTTGCCATACAGAAGGCTTGGGTTTTTAGGTAGAGAAATTCATTGTTGATTTTCTTGATGGAATCTTGGATTTTGTGATTTATTTGGGACTGTCTCCTCTATCACCAGATTATAAAAATCTTCTCTTTTATTTTCTTATGGTACTTTCATTGCCTTTAAAAATGTTTGTATCATCAGTGTAGCTTTTATTTATTTGGCATACAATGCAGGGGTAAGACCATTCATTAAAACCACCTAACTGCATTTCCATGCATCCTAGAGAAAAGGGGAGGCTAAGTTCTTTCATCTGTCTAAGAGACAGTGGCAAAAACTCTACAAAAGACTAAAGGACACATAACACCAGTCTGTATCCAACAAAGACCATTTGCTCTAGTGGGAAAGCTGTTATGACAACCATATAATCCAAAATTTCTAAAGTGGTTCATATTCGCAATATTCTTTCATATAGACACATGATTACCATCCAACTTTTGATTTGGAAACTGGGGCTAGTATAGTCAATGGGATTGTGTAAACACAAGTAAAACTGGGACTAGTATAGTCAATGGGATTGTGTAAACACTTGCCTTGTCCAAGTAAAAGAGGACAAGGCAAACACCACAGAAGATACATTGAATTCTATGAATTCAGAGGTGCAAGCAACGTTTCTGCCTGGAAATATTAAGGAGAACATTCGAATTGGGCCTTGAATTAGGCAAGTTAGATTTTGAGAGACCAAGATGGTCGAAGAGGTCATTCTAGGCCAAGGTAACATAGGAGCAAGGGTAGAGAAGCAGAGAACCACAGGTTGTGTTTCTGCACTCATGAGCTATCCAATTGTCTGCTATATAGAGAGGTAGCCAGGGATTAAATTAGATGATAGTTTGAGGCTGGAGGATAGAAAACCTTGAATGCCAAGGTAACAAATTTGTGCTTTATTTTCTAGATAATGGATCACCACTGAAGGCTTTATTTTTTTAACAGCTTTACTGAGATCACAAACCTACAACTCACCTATTTAAAGTGTACAATTCAGTGGTTTTGGGTACATTCACAAATATGTGCTACCATCACCACAGTCAATTTTAGAACACATTCATCACCTCAAAAAGAGATGTGTACCCTTGGGATGCTTGGGTGGCTCAATCGGTTAAGCGTCCGACTTCAGCTCAGGTCATGATCTTGCAGTTTGTGAGTTTGAGCCCCACAACAGTCTCTGTGCTGACAGCTCAGGGCCTGGAGTCTGCTTTGGATTGTGTCTCCCTCTCTGTCTGCCCTTCCCCCACTGATGTATGTGCGTGCTCTCTCTCTCTCTCTCTCTCTCTCAAGAATAAATAAACATTAATTTTTTTTTTTAAAAAGGAACATGTACCCTTTATCTGTTACCCCCTAACCCTCCATCCTCATCCCAAGCCTAAGAAACCACTAATCTATTTTTTATCCTTATAGATTTCCCAGCTCTAGACATTTCATTTAAATAGAATCATATAATATGTGGTCTTTTGTGACTAGCTTCTTGTGTTTGGCATAATATTACCACTAATGGCTAGAGCAGTAGAATTCTCTAATCAAAGTGGCTCTTTAGAAAGAATGTTCTTGATGCAGAATGGTAGAAGGGGGCTGTGAGGCTGGGGAGTGCCATTAGGAGTCCATAATTGTGCGTACCTGTTATGGGGTCTTATGCATGCTCAATAAGCAAGCTTTTTGGCTGCAAGTAAGAAAACACTAAACTATAAATGGCTTAAATAGTAGGGACATAGTATCTTTGTGTGTATGCATGGTTTTTTTCTAATTTTTAAGTTTTTATTTTAATTCTAGTTAGTTAACATACAATGTTATATTAGTTTCAGGTATACAATGTAGTGATTCAACACTTCATACATCACTTGGTTCTTATCACCCATGACAAGTGCACCCCTTAGTCCTCATCACCTATTTCACCCATCCCCACACCCACCTCCCCTCTGGTAACCATCAGTTTGTCCTTTATAGTTAAGAGTCTTGATTAAGAGTTAAGTTTCTTGATTTGTCCCTTTCTCTTTTTTCCCCTTTGTTCATTTGTTTTGTCTCTTAAATTCCACATATGAGTGGAATCATATGGTATTTGTCTTTCTCTGATTGACCTATTTCATTTAGCATAATACACTCTAGTTCCATCCATGTCATTGCAAATGGCAAGATTTCATTCTTTTTTGTGGATGAATAATATTCCATTGTATATATATTCCACATCTTCTTTATCCATTCCTCAGTCGATGGACATTTGGGCTGCTTCCATACCTTGGCTATTGTAAATAATGCTGTTGTAAACACAGGGGTGCGTGTATCCCGTTGAACTAGTGTTTTTGTATTCTTTCGGTAAATACCCAGAAGGGCAATTGCTGGATGATAGATAGGGTAGTTCTATCTTTGACTTTTTAAGGAACCTCCATACTGTTGTCCAGAGTGGCTGTACCAGTTTGCATTCCCCACAACAGTGCACAAGGATTCCTTTTTCTCCACATCCTTGCCAAACGCCTGTTGTTTCTTGTGTTGTTGCTTTTAGCCATTCTGACAGGTAAGAGGTGATATCTCATTGCAGTTTTGATTTGTATTTCCCTGATGGTAAGTGATGATGAATATCTTTTTATGTATCTGTAGACCATCTGGATATCTTCTTTGGAAAAATGTCTGTTCATGTCTTCTGCCCGTTTTTAGACTGCATTATTTGTTGGGATGCCTGTCTGGTTCAGTTGGTAGAGCATGCAGCTCTTGGTCTTGGGGTTTTGAATTTGAGCCCCACATTGGGTGTAGAGGTTACTTAAAAATAAAATCTTTAAAAAAAATTTTAAAATTAATTTGAGTGTTTCTGGGGTGTTGAGTTGTTCTTTATATATTTTGTTACTAACACTTTGCCTTTTAGTTTTGTTGATTGTTTGGATTTAGCAAGATTTTGTTCATTATATTTGTAACTGTTTTTTTTCTTTTGGTAACTGAAATTCCTGAGAGGATTTGACATGAAATTTGTAAATGTTGTTTTAAATGTTTATGAATATTTAGTTAGGTCAATTTATATAAATAGTTACTTGTTAGGGGAATATAATCTTTTAAATTTATAAGTTAATGGAACATGAGTTCAAAGATAAGAGAAAATAATTATTCTTATTTTTATACTTTTGAACATCTATGTTTATGAATAAAACAACTATGTTTACAGGTGATTTTAAGTTTATGGGGGTTTTTTTCTTGAAAGAGTAAGAGAGAGGATGTGTGTGAGGGGGCGCAAGCAGGGGAAGGGCAAAGGGAGAGAGAATCTTAAGCAGGCCCCACACCTAGCACAGAGCTGGACACAGGGCTTAATATCACAACCAGGAGATCATTACCTGAACTAAAATCAAGAATTGGACACTTAAGTGACTGAACTATCCAGGCGCCCCTAAGCTTACATTTTTTTAACTTAAACTTAATTGAATATTGATTCAGACACATGTTAACATATATATTTCTTTCTGTGCTCCAAATTCTACTTTGGACCTTAAAAACTCAATTTGTAGAGGGGTGCCTGGGTGGTTTAGTCAGTTAAGCGTCTGACTTTGGCTCAGAGTATGATCTCAACGGATCACGGGTTCAAGCCCCACGTTGGCTGTGTGCTGACAGGTCGGAGCCTGGAGCCTGCTTTGGATTGTGTTGTCTCCCTCTCTCTCTGCCCCTCCCCTGCTTGTGCTCTGTGCCTCTCTCTCTCTCTCAAAACCAAATAAACATTAAAAAAAAAAATTTTTTTTAAACCTCAATTGGTAGTAAAATACCCAACTCATCTAGGTTTTTAGGGACTACTTTAGTTTTAAAACTGGAAGTCCCACATCCTGGGAAGCTTAGCAAACTGGGGCAGGAGGTTACCGTTATTGGCAGACAATCCTCTGACCTTCACAACAGCCATGTGGCAACCTGGTGTGAAATCTGCATGCAGGGTTTTTGTTCCCATTAACAGAAGCAGCAGCTGGGCTCAGAGATGTTAACATGTTTTGGCCAAGGCCATAGTTTGGTTTATAATTTATCCATCTTTCTCACGTCCTTTTTCTACTTAATGTGATTGGTTGATTTATTTCTGAGGTCTTTCCTCCCTCCCCAGTAAAGAACTTGTTTTTTTCTTTCTAGAAATGAGTTTTATTTTCACCTGGAGGAGCCATGGTCTAGGATTAACTTCAGCAGTAACCCCTAGAAATTCTTTTGTAGAGACATTCAGGGAGGTTGCCTTAGTCTTTGTAAGATGGGTAGAAACAAAGGTTATGAAGATGTTCAGTGCATGGATTACTGTGCATTTTAAAAATTATTTTGCTGATTATTTAAAATATATTAATATTGGGTCACCTGGGTGGCTCAGACAGTTAAGTGTCCAATTCTTGATTTTGGCTCAGGTCATGATCTCATGGTTTGTGAGTTGGAGCCCCATGTTGGACTCTGCACTGGTGATGTAGAGCCTGCTTGGGACTCTCTCTCTCTCTTTCCATCTCTGTCTGTCTCTCTCCCACTTGGTCTCTCTCTCTCTCTCTCAAAATAAACAAATAAACTTAAAAAACAGTAAAATAAAATACGTTACAACTTATAGTTAGCTTTTCAATGATGGTTTTATTGGGATATAATACACACACCATAAAATTCACTCATTTATGCTCTTAGCCCCTATTCTTAGAGTCAGGGAAATGCAAATTAAAGTAAAAGTGATGTGATGAGCACTGAGTGATGTATGTAAGTGTTGAATCACTAAATTGTACATCTGAATCTAATACTACACTGTATGTTAACTAACTCGAGTTTAAATAAGACTTAAACAAAAAAATAAATGACACGACATATAATATACTCTACTGCTCTTCCAAAAAATAAAGGCAAAAGTGAAATACCAATTTTTACCCATCAGAATGGTAAAATGTAAAAAAAAAAAAAAAAGTGATTACTATTCAGTGATGGCAAAGATGTGGGAGAATGTTTAGTCTCAGATATTAATGGTTGAAGTATGACTTGCTTCAGCTTTTTTGAAAATGATCTGAAAATATCTATTACTACTTTAAATACACAAAAAACTGAAACAATAATTTCACTTTGGACAATTTATTTCATAGAACTAAAATTATGAAAGGATAAGGATATTTATTGCAATATCTCTTTTGACAAAACAAACAAATATCTGGGGAAAAAACCCTTTGTCCATCAGAAGGGAATGATTGAGCAACATGGTTGGCCATACCACGAATGAGTTCGAGCACTCTTCCCCAAACTTAAATCAGTCTTACGCCATTAAAATATTTTTATTTGACTTGGCTCCAGGATTCTACAGAGAAACAGAATTAATAGGATTCATATTTACATTATATGTGCATATATACATAATAGGATACATATACACAGAATATTTATTATGAGGAATTGGCTTACATGATTATGGAGGCTACGCAGTCACACGCTCTATCATCTGCAAGCTGTAGACCCAGGAAAGCCTGTGGTATAGTTCTGAGAAGCAGGAGAGACCATGGTGTAAGTCTCAGTCTCAGGGCAGGAGAATACCAGTGACCCAGGTCATCAGGCGGAGTGAGACCAAATTCTCCCTGCCTTCGCCGTTTTGTTCTAAGCCCTCAACAGATTGTATGATGCTCACCCACGTGGCAGAGGGCCATCTGCTTTACTCAATCTATAGATTCAAATGCTAATCCCACCCAGAAACATTCTCACCGACACACCCAGAAATAATGTTTAGCCAAATAACCAGGCACCCCATGATCCAGTCAAGTTGACATAAAATCAATCAGGACACGTATATTTGTTATAAAATGAAGTTTTATAGTACCACAGTCAACAGAAAACCAGGATTACTTACTATGCCTTGAAAATATCTATAATATTAAATCAAAGACAACAAAAGGATGTTACTCATTCCTAGTTAGATAGCATGGCCTATCAAAGATTCTAATCCTGAGCCCAGCGATCTACAAAAAAAGTGAAATGTCAAGTGTCAGAAATACTAAAGACACATACTGCGTGATTCAGGGTTATTTAATGTCCCTCATAGGCTATATTAGCTCCTTGGAGTCCACAGTACTGATCATTCCGAACTTCTATAAACATATAGGAGATTCTTATTTTCGACCTGAAGGGGTATTCACAATTTATTAGATAAAAAAAGCAAGTTGTAAAGTAATGTGTGTTAATTCAACGTTTATATAACAGGCAAAGTCAAAAGAAACCCCTGTGTGTGGATTGTTGCTTGTCTTGGTGTGCACATGGAGAAGTGGATGAATATCTCAAGTATAACCATAGGAAATGACCATTTTTATAAGTTAAAAATGATCTAAACCTGGATATTAATACAACTCCACCTAATAAACCACCAAGGCTGTTGACATTGATTATGGGAAGGAGTAATAGAAAGTCTTATAAGTCTTTTATTATATTGCTTTTAATTATGAGCATATATTACTTTTTAATTTTTCACAATTCTAAGAAAACCATTCCAAAAGAAATCAAAAGAAAGAGAGCACATAGCCCAAGCCATCAAAAGCTGTGAATAAAGCTGCAAGTCTTTAGTTATATGTCGGTGACATCTCAGTAAAGCTTTGGGGAGGGGAAGCTTTAGATCCTTGGGTAGATCACATATCATTAATCCACCTCAGCACTATTGACATTTGGGACCAGATAATTAAGATGTTGAAATAACTCGTAAGAGCATAATAGTAACACACCTGCAGGTGGTCTTTCTATTTGGATGAGGATAGAAACCTTAAGTCCCAGGGATGAAATTCCATCAGTAGTGAAGGACTTGGGGGCATCGAGGCCACTTCCTCCGTTGTGAGGGGTTGTCCCGTGTAGTATAGGATGTTTAGCAGTATCCCTGGATTCTACCTACCCATGATAGTAGCACCACCCATCCCCAGTCAAATGACAGCCAGAAATGTCTACACAAGTTGCCAGACATTCCCTGGGGGCAGAATCAGCCCAGGGTGAGAACCACTGCTCTAGTTTTCAATTTCTCATTACTGATGGGACACCTTGAACCAAGTTCCCTTAAAGATATAACACTGTCTGATTTCACCAATATGGAATCTATGAATGTTTTCCAGAAGCTGTTTTCCTCCAGAGCCACTAGAGGGGACACTCTGCAACACAAAGGACAGAAAAGACCTTGGGGAACCTTGTTTTCCTCTACTTGTGGACTTTGTTGTCTCTGATTTGGAGGGCCCAGCCTTTAATAAATAGTCTTTGATGTTGAGAGCTATAACCTTTACCCACAAGGCATGTAGAGCTGTTTGCCTTGTGGTTTGTGCCATAAAAGTCGGTGTTTTTAGATATGGTGGAAGAGAGTGAAGTGTTCTTTGCTTCTTTAAACATTCTTCATAAAGCAGTCAGATGAATAATATTACTAAAAAGAGGTTTTGTGTCTCCATGAAGAGAGCCCATGGGACAACCAGGAGAGGAGGTCAAAGACTGAGTTCTCTTCCTGGTCCTGCCACTTCCAGGCTGTGAGACATTGGCCAAGTCTCTTAACCTTTCTGGTTAGATATAGCAGCTAAGGAGATAAACCGAGAGATTAAGGTCACACATGGAATTATATGGTCAAGCAAGGGTTTGGATCTGACCTGTCAATTCCATGGAATACTTGTGAAAATCAAATGAGGTGGTGTATGTGAAAGAGCATTGAGGAATAGAAAGCCCCTTACAAGTCCAGGGTGTGGATTTTCAGGTATTATGAGGGCAAAAGGAGATGGTGACTAAGAGTGAGCATGGGGGGGAGGGGTGCATGGAGGATGGGTGGAGGAGGTCCGCAAAGGCAACAGCAATAATCCTCCACCAACTCTTATAAATTATAGAAAAAGGCCTTAACGCCCCCAAATCCTTCACTGCTGATGGAACTTCATCCCTGGGACTTAAGGTTTTGATCCCCATCCAAATGGACAGACCACTTTATGCTCTTAGGAGTTGCTTGAACACCTTAATGAAAGTGAAAGATCTAGTCCAACACTTGTTTCTCAGACTTTAAAAATCCTGAACCACAGTGACAAATATGTTTCACAGAGAGACCCAGCTCGCACCCATATTATAAAACCAAAACAAAAGTCTTGTAATGTACTTGAATTCTTCTGTTTTATTTTGTCACTTGAAGCTCACGCTGGTTCTGACCCAATAAATAGTGGATACTGACCTGCAGTTTTAAAAACACTGTCCTAGAAGTTTTTGTGGAGGATGGAGTCCTGGTCCTAGGCTGGGGAAGAAACAGGAGATACGATCACCAAACATTACTCAGGGAGCCTCAAGGATGAATTCTATTACAATTTTCTAGGAGCTGATTCTTTGGGGAATGGTTCAGGAAGAGGAAATGAAAACAATAATCCCAAATTCATCTAAATGAATGAGGATGGGCCACTGAGCAGTAGCCTCCCAGCTGGATTCTCAGAGGTCATGATCTAAACCCCGCTCCATTAACATGAAGTATAGATAGGTATAATATAACCAACACCATAATAAAAATTAAAACCCAACATTTATTGAGCCCTTATCAGATGTTGCACTGAGCACTTTATGTGAATGGTGATACAAACAAAGTTTGAGAGTTCCCTGGTTTCCTTTTTGTCCTGAACGCTAAAAAGAATTCTGGCTTTGCCTGTCCACTTTCTTCCCCTTACCTATCAGAAGAACAGGACAGAAATAGAAGAATTAGAGCAGCATTGGTTAGGGTGGGAGAAAAACTTGCTAGGGAGCTTGGGAGAAAGAAGGCAAGGCCAAAGCTATTGGGTATAAGGAGTTTGGATAAGACGGGGAAAAGGATGTTAAGAAGGCTTGCAGGGGGCTCTATATGGTGCTTGAGAAATGCAAGTATTGAATATGAGTTAATTTGAAATTATTTTTTGGTGACTGGACTGGGTTTCTTAGATTGTAACATCACCCTGAGACTGGCCCATGTGGGTTATGGTCTCAAGAGGGTCACATAAGCATTATCTTATTTAATTTTCATAACAAACCCAGCAGGTGGTATTATTATTTCCTTTTTTTCCAGATTAAGAAAATAAAGGAGGCTGATACAGGCTAAGTAACCTTAAAGTCATATAACTAAGAAATAGTGGAGCCAGTACTGAAACTTAGGTCTTTCAACCTCCAAAGCTCTTAACAAGTCCATGAACAAAGATTATTTCCAATATAAATAATATCAATTAAGAATAAAATAGGATAGGATTTAACGAAAGGAATATAAGACTTGTACGCCAAAATGGTAAAACATTGTTGAGAGAAAGTAAATATCTAAATATATGGAAAGGCTTCCCAGTTTCACGGATCAGAAGACTTAATATTGTTAAAATGGGAATACTCCCTAAACCGATCTACAGGTAGAACACAGTCTCTGTCAAAATCCCAGCTGGAATAGGGGCACCCGGATGGCTCAGTTGGTTAAGTGACCGACTTTGGCTCAGGTCATGATCTCATGGTTGGTGAGTTTGAGCCCCACATTGGGCTCTGTGCTGATAGCTCAGAGCCTGGGGCCTGCTTCTGATTTTGTGTCTCCCTCTCTCTCTACCCCTCCCCTGCTCACGCTCTGTGTCTCTCTGTCTCTCAGTAATAAATAAACGTTTAAAAAACAATAAAAAAAAATAAATAAACGTTTAAAAAACGTTTAAAAAAGAAATTGAGAAGATAATCCTAGAAATCAAATAGAAATGCAAGGGATCCAGACTGGCCAAAACAGTCTTTTTTTTTTCTTAATTTTTTTTTTTTTAACATTTATTTATTTTTGAGACAGAGAGAGAGCATGAACAGGGGAGGGTAAGAGGAAGAGGGAGACATAGAATCTGAAACAGGCTCCAGGCTCTGAGCTGTCAGCACAGAGCCCGACGCGGGGCTCGAACTCACGGACCATGAGATCATGACCTGAGCCGAAGTCGGACACTTAACCGACTGAGCCACCCAGGCGCCCCTGTGTTGTCATTTTAAATATTTGTTCTGCTTTCATGGACGTTGAAATAAATCTGGCTTATAAAATAAACTTGTTTTACAGAGGCACACTATTTATAAATGTATTCTGTCTATATTACGGTTAAGTAGTAAGAATATAAATCTGTGGTTTATTATATTCAGTTATTACTCTTATTATTTTTTAAATGTTTATTTTTGTGTGAGAGAGAGAGTGAGGGAGAGGGAGAGCATGAGCGGAGAAGGGGCAGAGAGAGAGGGGGACAGAGGATCCCAAGCGGGCTCTGTGCTGATAGCTCAGAGCCTGGGGCCTGCTTCCGATTTTGTGTCTCCCTCTCTCTCTACCCCTCCCCTGCTCACGCTCTGTGTCTCTCTGTCTCTCAGTAATAAATAAACGTTTAAAAAACAATTAAAAAAAAAAAAACCCAGCTGGATTTTTTGTAGAAATTGAGAAGATAATCCTAGAAATCAAATAGAAATGCAAGGGATCCAGACTGGCCAAAACAGTCTTTTTTTTTTCTTAATTTTTTTTTTAACATTTATTTATTTTTGAGACAGAGAGAGAGCATGAACAGGGGAGGGTAAGAGGAAGAGGGAGACACAGAATCTGAAGCAGGCTCCAGGCTCTGAGCTGCCAGCACAGAACCCGATGAGGGGCTCAAACCTACAGACCGCGAAATCATGACCTGAGCCGAAGTCAGACGCTTAACCGACTGAGCCACCCAGGCGCCCCCAAAACAGTCTTGAAAAAGCACAAAGTTGGACTCATCCTCTCTGATTTCATACTTATTATGAAGCTATAGTAATCAAAACAGTGTGGTGCCAGCATAAGAACAGACAGATCCATGGAATAGAATTAAGAGTCCAGAATTAGCAAATATTTATAGTCAGTTGATTTTTGACAAAGGGGCCGAGACAATTAAATGTGGGAAAGAATGGACTGTTTTTAAAATAAGCTTTGAGGGCACCTAGGTGGCTCAGTCAGTTAAGTGTTCAACTTCGGCTCATGTTATGATCTCACAGTTCATCAATTTGAGCCCTGCATCAGGCTCTGTGCTGACAGCTTGGAGCCTGGAGCCTGCTTTGGATTCTGTGCCTCCCTCTCACTCTGTCCCTCCCCCACTTATGCTCTTTCCCTCTCTCTCTCTCTCAAAAATAAGTAAATAAATAAAATTTATAAATAAATAAAATAAAGTAAAATAAAATAAACTTTGTATTTTAGAACAGTTTTAGACGTTTAGAGTTCTTGTGAAAATAATTTTTCAACAAATGATTCTGGATATCCACAGGAAAAGAATGACTTTGGATCCCTACCTTATACTATATAAAGTGGATCATAGACCTACATGTGAGAACTATAACTATTAATCTATTAGGGGTGCCTGGGTGGCTCAGTTAAACGTCCAATTATTGATTTTGGCTCAGGTCATGATCTCACGTTTGTGAGATTGAGCCCCACGCTGAGCGTAGAGCCTGCTTAGGATTCTCTCTCTGCCCCTCCCCTTTTCCCCTCAAAATAGGTAAATAAACATTTTTTAAAATAAAATAATACTGGGGCGCCTGGGTGGCTCAGTCGGTTAAGCGTCCGACTTCGGCTCAGGTCACGATCTCGCGGTCCGTGAGTTCGAGCCCTGCGTCGGGCTCTGTGCTGACTGCTCAGAGCCTGGAGCCTGTTTCACATTCTGTGTCTCCCTCTCTCTCTGACCCTCCCCCGTTCATGCTCTGTCTCTCTCTGTCTCAAAAATAAAATAAACGTTAAAAATAAATAAATAAATAAATAAATAATCAAATAAAATAAAATAATACTGGGGCACCTGGGTGGCTCAGTTAGTTGGGCATCCGACTTCAGCTCAGGTCATGATCTCAAGGCTCGTGAGTTTGAGCCCCATGTCAGGCTCTGTGCTGATAGCTTGGAGCCTGGAGCCTGCGTCTCCCTCTTTCTCTGCCCTTCTCCCGCTCATGCTCTGATTCTCTCTCTCAAAAATAAATAAACATTAAAAATTTTTTTAAATAAAATAAAACTATTACTCTATTAAAAGAAAACTTGGGTATAAATCTTTATGACCTTGGATTGGACAATGGTTTCTCAGATTTGACACCAAAAAGCACAAGTGATATAACAGAAGATTCATAAAGGGAATTCATCAATATTAAAAACGTTTCTCCTTCGAAGAATATCATAAATAAAGTGAAATGACAACCCACAGACAGGGCGATAATATTTATAAAGCATATTTCTGATACGGGATTTGTATCCAGAATGTATAAAGACAAATAATCCAATTTAAAAATGGACAAAGGATTTGAACAAACAGTTCTCCAGAGAAGACATGCAAATGACCAGTAAGCCCATGAAAAGATGCTCAACATCATTAGTCATTAAGGGGATGTAAATCACAAGCACAATGAGATAGCACATCAAAACCACTGGGATGGCTAGAATCAAAAAGATAGACAAGAATTGTGTTGTGAGGATGCGCTGAAATCAAAACTCTCACACATGGCTGGTGGGAATGTAAAATGGCGCACTTTGGAAAACAGTCTGACAACTCCTCAAGATGTTAAACAGGATGCTCGCTTCGCAGCCCATGTACTAAAATGTCAAACATCAAGTCACCTTACAACGCAGCCCAGCACTTCTACTCCTTGGTATCCACCCAAGAGACATGAAAACATACGTCCACACAAAAGCTTGTACTGGAATATTCATGGCAACATTATTCACAACAGTCAAAAATGGAAACAACTCAAATGTCCATCATCTGATGTATGGATGAACAAAATGTGGCACATCCACACAATGGGATATTATTTGGGCCTAAAAAGGAATGGAGTACAGGGGTGCCTGGCTGGCTCGGTTGGTGGAACATGCAGCCCTTGATCTTGGGGTCATGGTTCCCAGCCCCATGCTAGGTCTAGAGCTTACTAAAAAAAAAGTTAAAATAAATAAACAAACAAACTGAAAAAGGGGAATGAAGTACGGATATATTCTACAACATGGATGAATTGTGAAAATATTATGCTAAGTGAAAGAAGCCAGACACAAAAGGCCACATACTATATGATCCCATTTATATGAAATGTCCGGAAGATGCAAATCTATAGAGACAGAGAGAAGGTTAATGTTTCCCTAGGACAGGGGGGTGAGGGGTGGCGTGAGTGAGAGTGACTACTAATGGGCATGTAGTTTCTTTCTGGGGTGATAAAAAAGCTTCTAAAATTAGATTACAGGTCACACAATTCTGTAAATATACTAAAATCCATTGACTTGTACACTTTAAGTGGGTTAACCTTATGGTATGTAAATTATATCTTAAAAAATTGTGTTTTTAAAAAGTGCATGAGATGAAAAAAATTGGAGGCAGCAAGTACAGAAAAGTCTTTGAGGAATTTCTTGAACCTGTAAAGGTTTTATTGATGTATTTTTTGATTACCAGTATATAGCTGCATTTGTTGTAACAAAGGATTCTCTAGATGGGGTAGAGGTTAGGGGGTGTCACTGTACTTACTTCTCTGGGTCCCCCAGTAGATGTTTTGCCCAATTCTGATTTTATCCTATTAGGATCAATCCCAGAACACACAGTGCCAGGCTTTGTATCTCACTGAAGCTTACTCATCATTTCCCCTTTTTTTCCTTTTGTCTTCACATTATCCTGGCCCCACAAGGTAGAATGAAAAAATAATAAGCCTCTCTTTGTCTTATTAGAGAAATAAACACCTGTGTTTGTGAAGCAAGCAAGGCCACCAAGCCTTTGGGGAAGCAGAGTGGGGAGATGCCCAAAAGGCATTTTCTACAGAGAACCAAGGGGAAAAAAAAAAAACAAACCCCAAGCCTTCTGCCAAAAATGCCTGGAACTTAAAGTGCTCTCCTCAGCCCAAGGTCAGGCTCTGTGTGGATGTTGACAATGACCCTGATCAGTTGTTGCTGCTCCCTTAATTAAAAGCATGTGGCTTCCTCTCTTCCAAAATTCACCTTTGCTAATTCCACCTGCTTGGGGAGTCAGAACCCACAGCACAAGTGTAATTCCTCAGAGTGGCAACTGACAGAACTCCCAGGAACAAGGTGGCAACACTACGTCCCCAGCTACCAGAGGCATCGATCTCCTGAGCCAGGGAGAGGGGTCTCATAACCACAGTGGGGAGGAAAGCCATGGAGTGGCATTATTGAGGAGGCCACTGACATCTCCCTCCCTATTCTGCAAGGGGCTGGAAATTCCTGGCATTTGTCTTCCTCTTGGAATGTGACATTTACTCTAGGAGAACCATGGAAAAGTACAAACCACAATCATAAAGCCCAGAAGGAGAAGGTACCTCCAAGGTCATCTTTATCCTGGGCCCAGATACCCCCATAAGCAGATGTTCTCCTCTGGCCAACCCACCTCACCTTGGCTTGAACACAGCCACTGATAGGACTCGCACTCTGTCTCAGAAAGGCAGCTGATTCCTGGTAGAGCAGTGCTAAGGGCAGTCACTGCCCCTGTCAGGTCCAGCTCTGTCCCTGTCACCTCCAGCCCCGCCTTGTACTTGAAACACGCCTTTGTTCTAACTCCTTCTCTAGGCCTTGGAGTCTTTGAGAGCTATCTTGTTTTTCTTCGCTCTAGTCTCCTTGCCTGTCCCAGACAAGCAGTGCCTTTAGCTGCACTGACCCCCCACGTATCCCCATGAGTCCAGGAGGCAACAAAGACAATACTGGGCCTCAGCCCCTCTGAGATACCCAGTGCACGGTTCTCCCACACCCTGCATCCACCACACGCCGCCAGACATCCCTGACTTTGTCTCCCCATCCTAGCTTCTTACTCCCACTGGGACCTGACAATGAACCTGCCTTCCTGACCACTCTGGCTATCCCAGACCTTGTGTTGACCCATTGAGAGGACATGAGGCCTACTTCCCTAGACAGACCATCCCTAATTCCACTACTTCCTTGTGGAATAGTTTCAAGCCCCATCATTACCCTTTGCTCACCTGAACAGGCTGCCCTTGGTCATTGTTCACACATTCACTTCAGCCACTCAGCATGGTGATTCAGAACACAGGATTTGAGATCAGATGATCCAGGCTCTGCCATTAACTAGTGTGAGACTTTAGAGAAGTCTCTTAATCTCTCTGAGCATCATTTTCCCATCAATAGAATAGGGAAGAATAATAGTACCTAACCTCATAGCTTTGTCATGATGATAACAATAAATGAAATCATCTTTGTAAAGCACTTAGCACAGAGGCTTGAACATTCAGTGCAAGTATTCAGTATATGTTTTCTACTATTTTATTCTAAAATTATCATCTAGGGGCACCTGGGTGGCTCATTCAGTTAAGTATCCGACTCTTGATTTTGGCTCAGGTCACGGTCTCATGGTTCATGAGATCAAGCCCCGAGTCAGGCTCCACGCTGACAGCATGGAGGCTGCTTGGGATTCTCTCCCCTGCTCTCCCTCTGCCCCCTCCCTATCCCCTCCCTGCTCATACATGTGCACGTGCTCTCTCTCTCTCTCTCTCTCAAAAATTTTAAAAAGAATTATCATCTAAATGTATCAAAATTCATTCATTCACCATATATTTACTGAGTCCCATGCCAGCACTGGGATATAAAAACCCTTTTAAAGAATGGTCCTCTCTTAAATCCAGGAGGTGCAGGCTCACACTGGCACTCAGAGACAAGGAGCTGAGGTCCAGGGCCATGGCATAAAGGCACTGACCACCAGATACTGTCTAGGGAATGTGACAAGAGCACCTTCCATCTCTTCATATGTCTTTTAATACCGTCTCGACTCTCTGGTTAACACAGCACCACAAGGAAAAGGGGGAATGCCAGAGGGAGAGGTAAGAAATCCCCAGAGAAACGCCCTCTTCTGCTTCTCTCTTTGACAGAGAGTGGCCATGCCTCTGTCATGCAGGAGGGTGACGTCCCTTGGGGGAGGCCTTCTTGAATCTGCCTGGGACTGTTCCGGAAGTAGGAAGGGCGGCTGGGGGTGGAGAGACAGCAGGAATGTTCTCCTGGCTTGCTGCTCTGTACAGGCGAGTGTGCCGAGAGGAGGGCCTCTGGACATCAAAGGTTCCTTTTGTCCCCTTCCGAGTGGCAGGGCAGCCAGGCCGCTGGCGATGACTCAGGCCTGGCCCTGACGTCACCCACGCCCGGCCACTGGCCTCCCTCTGCAGCCAGGAAACTGGCTGGGGAGTGGCACTCGCAGCTGCAGCAAATCTCAAAATAAGGAGGCAACTGCCTCTCTCCTCCTCCTCTCCATCTCCTCACAACACACCTTTCTTTTCGTCTTCTTTTTCTTTTTTTTTTTTTTTTTTTAGCCTTATGGAAGGTTTTGCTTGTAGATCAACTTTCAAAATGTAGGAAGTCAGAATGGGTGACATCATCAGAAAAATATGTGGAGCTGATCTCAACAAGAAGTGAAGAACCCAGAGCAAGAAAGCGGTTTTAACTCCTGAGCCCAGGGAGTTGGCAGCGTTTGGGTTTCAGAGGAGCCAGCATCTCCGAGTAAGTGAAGGCCCACCCCTGCCCCTCTCACTCAGCACCCTACACTGTGTGGCGCCATCTTGTTTCCTGACACCTGCGGGTTGGCAGGCCGCAGCCCAGAGGGAGGTGGTGGGACTACATTTGGGAGGCCCTCCAAATATAGCACCAAAGCGATTTTATCTGATCTCTCTCTTTTCACAGGACCAGACAAGAATGTATTTCCTCTCAAAAAAAAAAAATATATATATATACATATATATATGTATATATATATATGTATATATATATACATACATACACATAGGCTGAAACCCTGGGGGAAATGGCTCAAGTCGTGCCTTCCCCGGTCAACCTTCTTGTTTTGTCTCCTCTTCCTCCTCCCGGAGCCCTGGTGCTCTGTTTTGGACTGCCAGAATGTTTGTTCAGAGTTCTGAACTCTTTGCTTCCTGGATCTTAAACCGAGTAATCAGACATAAAAAGAAAGCCTGTTCTAGGCAAATACGTCCCCTATGTCGTCCACTTGTAGTTTTGCACTTAACCTGGTAAAAGATGGCAGGTCTCATAAGAAAACATCCACAACCTGCCGCCTTCACAGAGCGTGTTTCTGGTTGCTTCTGATTGTTTTGGTGCGCGCACCTCCATTGTTTCATCACCGTGTTTATAGAGTGCTTATTTTAATTCCTGCTTGGGCTATTGCATCTGGAATGATACTAAACACAAAGACAGATCTAGTGTATCTCTGATATCTGTTTTAATGTCACCTAAAAAACTTAAGTCTTTGCATAGCCTATAATTTTACGAGCTCTGGAAGTTCCTAACCAAGAAAGTTAAGTTCCTGAGAGAGAAGTTTAAATGTGTACATAAGAACTGCAGAGCACATAGGCATAGAAATCATACCCAGTGCTCCTAGCCTCCAGTGTCATCCCCTGAGTCAGCATTTAGTCTTTGAATAGCTTACTTAGCAGAGTAGAATTTTTCTTTATAAATTCTGTTTTATAATGATTAGAGGGGGGTGTATTAAAAAAATAAATCTTATTTTAAAGGCAACGGAGAAGCTTGTCATTCACTGGAAAACAGTGGCAAATTCCTTTGTAGTCTGACAACACTGTTGGAAAGCAACCCTATATTTGTTTTGTAATTCTAATATATTCATTTTGTACATCTTACGTTTACTTTTTGTTTTAATTTAATGCATCAGGTTGTCGATGTGAGATTCTGCTAAATTACTGTTCTTCTGGCTGTAAGATCTGAATGCTGTGACCACTAATTTGGTGAGTGTCATTTGTCCCTAATGGCTGCTTAAATTTAAATTCACTAATTCTGTTCTCTTGGTTTATAGTAAAATTTAAGGAAAGGGGAGAAGGCATGGGAACTTCCGCACACACACAAAAACAACTACATCAAAAAGGACATGTAAGTGTTAGGATATGCTAATTGCTATAGTAGACTGAAAAATGTATAATGGCTTAAACACAACAGAAGTTTATTTCTTGCTCACGTGACAGTATAGTGGGGCAACTCTCTTTCACACATGCATTCAGAGATACAGATGGAAAGAGTCTCCACCTTCTGCAGCATGTGATTTTCAAGGCCATCAGGACTGTCTCCACTCCCCAGTGAAAGAGAAGAAGAGTGTGAATAAGAGCACAGGGGAGGTTTTCACAGACCATGCCTAGAAGGGATGTACAACACTTCTATTCACATTTGGTTGACTAAAACTCAGTCACATGACCATGGCTAACTGCAAAGGGATCTGGGAAATGTAGTTCCCAGGGAGGCAGCCACTTCCCAGCAATGGTCTAGAGAGTTTCTGGATAAGAGGTTTTCCTCTTTGGCACAGCATAATAAAGAGCTTAGAGATGCTCAAGGATAAGATAGCAGAATGAATTAGTGGGAGAAGCAAAAAATTATCAGGTATTTAGTATTCCCTGACTGACTCTCTTAGGTAAAATCTAGCCATATGGGCAAGGGGCAGTGGGTGAGATTTTTCAAGATGCCTCTGTTCTTTCCAACCCTGAGCCTTTCTATGAGCACTACCATGCTGCCAGTGACCAGTACATGAGGAAGGACATTCTTTCCCTTATTTTCCCCTCCAGGGTCCTCTTGGTCTAGGATCATTCTGGCATTGTTTCCTGCTTCTGGGTGTAGTCATGCTAGTTGGAATTGTCCAACAGAATTCTGTTCCCCCAACTTTGAGCCCCAGTAGTCTATTGGAAAGCTCGTGGTTTCTTTAGCTCATGGTTCTGTCTGCTTCTGGGAACTTTGGGAAGCTATCCTGCCTGATCTACTCCAGATCTTGGCTAGTGTTTTAATCTTAGGTGTGTGATCGGGGTAAGGGGTAGGATCCCTGACTGAAATGAGATCTTCAAACCAAGTTATTAGAGAAACATTTAAAAATAGATTTAAAAGGCTCAGGCTGGAGAGATTAGTGCAACCCTAAGGATTTGATACATAATTCTAGTTTTTTCTTTTCAGGGAAAGTTTAAAAACATGTACTGAAATGATGAGTGGTAAGGGTGTAATCCCTGTTTAGGGAACTCTGAGCTAATTTTATGTTTTATGTAGCTGTTTCACCATTGTTGGTCTTAGTGCAGAATTCCCCTGCTGGTAAATATCAGAAACCATATGGTGGGTACCTTATGATGCCCCAAAGGCAGCATAAAGACCTCCAGTAAAAACGGACTTCACATGCTTGCTTCAGCAGCGCATATACTAAAAATGGACTTTGCCTGAGTCTTTGCCTGAAATAGTTCTGTAGTTCTGTTGTCAATATCTGGCTAGATACCCTGGTTTCTGATTGTATTTTGCCCCTGGACTTGACATTTCTGAGGCCCACACCCACACCCTGAAGAGCACACATTGTCCATTGTGTGGGAAGGCAGCTACTGGCCAGTTTGACACAGCCTCTAGGGCTCTCATGGAGACTGGTGCCTGGCCTAGTCTCCTATCACTGCTGCCTCACCTCTACCGCTGCCCAGTGCTCTCACATCAGGAATGGTCTAAGGAGAAGTGGAGTAAAGTAAGTTGAATTGTTGCAAAAATGCTTCAGTCTCTCAGAGTTAATTTGCTGTGCCTTGGGTTTGTCCTGGAAGTATCTACTGAACTGAAAGCTGGCTGGGCTGGTGGAGGAAGCTAAAGATAAGACCAAGTTGAATGGGCCTGCTTAGAAGGGTGCAGCCAAAGGAGTAAGTTGAGAACAAATGCTAGGTTTCAAAAGCTAGAGCCAGGTGGGGATGATCTGTTGCTGGAAACCCCTGTCTAATGGAGTCAGCCAGGAAGGGCAAGGCCAAAGGCCATTCAAGAAGGAAAGATGTCACGGTCCATTTACTTGGGAGACTCAGCTGTCCCAGTTGATAAATTTCAACCGCCATGTGGTAGTGACTTCTCAGAGCACTAAGTATGTAGGAAGTGACATATGAGTGTATGTGTGGAGGGGGTGGGCTGGGGTCAATCTCCTGATTACTCCTGTCTACCTGTATTGATAGCATGAAAGGGAGGGGTGTGTAATCGCCATATCAGAATTTCAGTACTGTCAGTGTGACCCCTCCACAGTGTTGTTACAGCACGCTGAGTGACCTCACAAACACACCAACACGGCAGGGGTGACAAGGTATACACTTGGTAAATATTTTGATCTTCAACATTTTCAAAAAGGTGTCAAAGTAGACATCATGGGAAAAATTAGACTTTTCTTTAATTTTATATTTTCTTATTTAAAAAACTGTTTATTCCACGTGAGGGGTATAATTAAAATTTGGGGCACCATAGTCTTTTCAGAGCTTAGGTCACCTAAAGAGCTTAGCCTGGACCAATTAATCTGTGATAAGCAGGCATGGACGTGCACAGCAGGCTGACATAGATAGTGCCTAGACCAGTTGATTATTTTTATTATTTTTATTTTTTAACTCTATTTTTGTTTTATTTTTTTAATTTTTAATGCTTATATATTTTTGAGAGAGAGAGAGACAGAGTGTGAGTGGGGGAGGGGCAGGGAGAGAGGGAGACACAGAAATGAAGCAGGCTCCAGGCTCTGAGCTGTAGGCACAGAGCCTGACGCAGGGTTTGAACTCAGGAACCAAACCTTGAGATCATGACCTGAGTTGAAGTGGGATGCTTAACTGACTGAGCCACCCAGGTGCCCCTATTTATTTATTTTTAAATGTTTATTTTTGGCAGAGAGAGAGCATGTGCCTGCGTGAGAGGGGGAAGGGGCAGGGGGGTGGGGGGTGGGGGGAACAGAGCATCCGAAGTGGGCTTTGTGCCGATAGTAGAGAGGCTGATGTGGTGGGGCTCGATCCGTGAGATCATGACCCGAGTGGAAGTCAGACAACCAATTGAGCCACCCAGGTACCCCTCAGTTGGTTATTTTTAATGCCAGAGGTTTTATAGTTTTCACAGCACAGAAATACAAGCCCTCTTCTTACACTGGGTCGGCATTTATGAATGTTCTTTTACTCCACTTAGAGGATTTTGCAATAAGGCCACGTCATATTCACCAAAGCTAAGAATTCATGGTAATAGGGCTTTGTAATTGCTCATGCTGAAATCCCCCGATTTCTTGTCAAGAACGAAGTTGGAAAACACCACACTTGAAGACTTCACGGTTTTGTTTTTAACTCAAGAAGCCTCTGCTTTTCATCAGAACTTGAAAGCTTCCTCCCGCCTCCAAAATGGTATTTTTAAAGGATGTAAAACTGAGATTCTGTCAGAATAAATAAAGTAAAATATGTGAAATGGTTTGGGGGGGAAAATGGTTTGGGCAACTTAGAACAATGTATAGCAAGTCAAGATACTGATGAAAATAATTATAATAATGGTTAGCATTGGTGTTTTGACTTTTACTGTTGGTATTAATATTGTAAGTATCATCATTTAACATTTTTTGGTCTTTCTCAATTGACTTTCATCTGAGATCCTTAGCACCACTCACTAGCTAGCCACAGCATGTGGGATAAAATTTTCAAGGTCATTCGGAAAGGTTTGACTATAGGCCAGAAGCCTAACCAAGAGGCTTGTAATGTTACTCAGAGAGAGGTTTGACCCGGGTGGGGGGGGGGGGAGGGCGGGTACTGAAATCTGTGACACAGGATGGATTTGAGCTATCTCTCTGCCAAAAAAAAA
This sequence comes from Panthera tigris, assembly GCF_018350195.1. Lineage (NCBI taxonomy): Eukaryota > Metazoa > Chordata > Mammalia > Carnivora > Felidae > Panthera > Panthera tigris. The sequence continues at coordinate 121,059,292 of NC_056668.1, read as the reverse complement.
AAACCAAAAAACCAAAAACAAAAATGGTGTTTCCTGGCATTTTAGGGGGCTCCCAGTGCATTGACCACAGGAGGCTTTGAAACCACTCCACAGAAGCACTGACGTCGGGTGGTGTCTCCCAAATGAGAAGGAGTCCATCGCCTGTCCCAAAGCCCCTAAGCTTGAGTGCAGTCTGTCTGTTTGGTGTTAATGGGGCGGGGGATTATACAGAGTCAACAAGCATGAGTTCAACCCAAGAGCAGTAAAGAAGGTATCATTTAAACTGTGAACTCCCCTCCATGTCCCAGATCCTGTCATCTGTTATCTTGGAATGTAGCGGGGAAAGCAGTATCTAGTGAAAGGATTTTCTCATTGATCCAAATTCCTTGGCATCAACTATTCCAAGGTACTTCACAAAAGAGAATGTAGCTTGATATCTACCCCAAGCACCAGCCAGAGTCTGAGTCCTTCTACTGCAGCCAGGCCATGGTTGGGCTGGACTCCTAAGAGGAGTCTCTTCCCTCCGTTTTCACCCTACATGAGGTGAATTCCTTTTTGTTTCTTTTAAAATACTTATCATTGTTTTTCAGATAAAAAGAGTCATAACTAGTTACTATACAAAAAATAGAAAATACAGAAAAATATCAAGGAGAAAACAACAGCTTCCAGTAATACAACAAACAAGCAACAATTCTGTATTACCATTTTGATGTATTTGTTTCCAGTTTTTCACATATAGAAATTATTTGACATGGTATTTTATGTTTTTTCTTACCTCACTTCCATTATGTTGTAAGTATTTCTCCAAGTCACTAAATGGCCTGTGAAAATTTGATTTTTTTTTTTATGTTATGTTATGTTATGTTATGTTATTTATTTATTTATTTATTTATTTATTTATTTTTGAGAGAGAGAGAGCGGGAGCACAAGAGAGGGAGAGGCAGACAGAGGGAGACAGAGGATCTGAGGCAGTGTTTCCTGACAGGCTCTTTGCTGACAAGCTGTCAGCAGCTAGCCCAAAGTGGGGCTTGAACTCACAAACCGTGAGATTGTGACCTGAGCCAAAGTTGGACGCTCAACCAACTGAGCCACCCACATACCCCTGAAATTTTGATTTTTAACGTCTGTGTTTCCCTTGCATTGATATGTCTTAATTTATCCTTTTTGGGGTTTTTTGATGGGCATTTTTTTTTTAAATGCTTATTTTTGAGAGAGACAGAGCCTGAATGGGGGAGGGGCAGAGAGAGAGGGAGACACAGAATCTGAAGCAGGCTCCAGGCTCTGAGTTGTCAGCACAGAGCCAGATGCGGGACTCAAGCCCACAAACTGAACCGGGAGATCATGACCTGAGCCGAAGTCCGACGCTTAACCGACTGAGTCACCCAGTCACCCCTTTGATGGGCATTTTGATTGGCTGTAATGCTCTGCTATTATCAATCTGTAAACATTCTTGTGGATGAATTTTTGTGGACATCTTAGGGAAAATTCCTAGAATTGAATCAGTAGGTCAAATGACCTGTTTCTAAATTTCCTAATGCACATCAGTAAATTAGCCTCCAGAAAGTCACCAGTGTCTATTTCAAAACCTAAGTCCCCTTCAGTTTCTCATGTTAAAATGCATGCTCCTAGGCCCGAGTGGCATCAGAAGCTCTAAGGACGGGGCCTAGGAATATGCTTTTCAATACACCCTCCTAATCCTTATACACGTTAAAGCCTCTTGATATGCTGCATTCAATTCAATAAACATTCATTTCAGCAAACACTTATTAGAAAACAGAGAGCCTTGAGATAGTATATCTAAACCAGAATTTAACTTAAAGGCTCCTTTTTTGGCCTCTGAAGTTTAGATTTTTTCTTAATTGTGGTATGGTATAGTTGAAAGACTTTCAGCTAGAGAATCGGGAAACCTTACTGTAAATATGAGATAATTGAGACCCAGAATGATTTACTTCCAGGGGGTTAGCCAGAGATTCAGTGGCAGCAGTAAAACAAGGACTTGGGTAGCAGGGCCTAGATCTCCCCAACCTCAGGGTAGCAGAGACAAGGCCCCAGTGAGAAGATAGACAGCTCATGTGAGAGACTCTGCCTCAACCAGGAAACTTTGATCTGCCTTCTTATAGGCAGGGCCATATCTCAGGACCTGTATGGGCAGCCCAGACCCTGTGAGGGGCCCAAGGGCCCACCTTGGTCACCTAATGAGACCAGGCCACTGTGTGCCCTAAGCCCTGAAGTGGTAACATCGAACCTGGACCGAAGAGGACAGGGGCAGCCACTCAGAGCCACGCACAAGAGCAGAAGAGGAGGCCGGGTCCAGAGTCAGAATGCAAAAGAGCAGAGACTCATATTGTAGTCAGATCTTAACTGCAAAAGAAGACAAAGCCAGAGCTAGAGGGGAGCTGTGTGACTCATTCTCAAGGATGGAGTCCCATCACATAACTTCACTGTCTGGGGAGGTACCTGTCCATAGCTGTGCCTGCCGTTTTAAATCTGAGAGGTGCTGTGCACCAGGCTGCCTTCTGACAGCAGGTGAGTAGTAGCACCTGGCCGAAGGAGGGGCAGTGGGTCAGAGAAGAGGCTCCTGAAATTGGGAAATCTGGGAAATTCTCTGTTAGAGCAGAAAACATAGTAAACAAACAACAACCAAATTAAAAAAAATTTTTTACCACCTTCTAAGGAGGTGTGAGCATCCATCCTGCTGCATAACCCTGCTCAAGCCCATCAGACCATGCCTATTGGTCACCTGATGGCATATGGCCGGCCTTTCTCATTCTACCACCCCAGCTTCTGGGGGAGTCACCATCATATCATTTGCTTTCATGCTCAGCCTCCACAAACAGCTGAGTTCCAGATGGTCCCTAGTTCATGTTTAGGTTCTATAAATCACTATTTAGATTCCTCCACAGCCAAGTCCACATCTTCCGCCTGTGACTGCACCAGGTGAAGTGCAAGAGCCAGAACGCAGAGGCACCAGGGAGTTTGCCTCTGATCACTAAGCTTTACTGCTTCTGTGAAGGGTCTTCATGGTCTCTTGGCTGTTCCCACATAGCATCACTGCTCTTCTCATTCTTGGCCTTCTGGTCCAAACTTGTAGATGATGGGTATGGATTCCAGGAAGTTCTACAACCTCCCTTCACTCAGGGGTACAACAGATGGAAGGTGACTTCCCAGACATGGCTGGAGCAGTTGTCATCACTATGATGTTGGCTCTATGCAAAGCCCATCTCCCTGGCATCCTTTACAACTTCTTTGGCTGAAGCACCTTCTGATGCTTAGATAGAGTTCTTTTTTTTTTTTTTTTAACATTTTTATTTATTTTTGAGACAGAGAGAGACAGAGCATGAACAGGGGAGGGGCAGAGAGAGAGGGAGACACAGAATTGGAAGCAGGCTCCAGGCTCTGAGCCATCAGCCCAGAGCCCGACGCGGGGCTTGAACTCACGGACTGCGAGATCGTGACCTGAGCTGAAGTCGGACGCTTAACCGACTGAGCCACCCAGGAGGCCCAAATAGAGTTCTAATTACTGGCAAGACCTGGATCCCTTGGCCAAGAAGGTCCATGTGGTGGTGACAGCAGTACCTCTAGATCTAACCCCCAGGAGATAGATGTTGGAGTTCTGTGACATCCAGACAAGGTGCCCACATGCTGCTGGCAAATCTGAGATTATCAACAGAGTAGGAAGTCCAAGGGCAGAAAGTGTTCAGTGGGGTCTGTGATCTGACGAGTGCTGCTGGTGATCCCATTCTTCCCTGTCTGTGCTGACTCCATGTCTACTCCCCACACACCTTGCTAATGAGTAGCTGACTTTAAGAATAAAAAGCATTCACACAGTCTCTGGCCAAAGCTGCTGGACGACCCTGGTCCAAGCAAATTCTGTCTCTGCTCCACGGCTGCCATATCGTGGCTTTTGTATCACCTCTTGGGAGAGTGTCATTGGTATCAAGTCTACCTGTTGGGCCAAGATGTACTGCCTCAAAGAAGCCCAGCATCCCCAGACTGTGATGTCCTACTATTGTAGTCAGGAGCAACTGGTCAAACCTAAAGACTCACCACATATCAAGAGCCCCATTTTCCATCACTGAAATGCCAGACAGCTCAAACTGCTATGTAGACAAGTATTATGAAATCTGGAACAGTGAGAGACATCAGAAGGCAACGCACCCAAGCTCTGAAGACACCCCCCAATTGACTGCCATCTTGACTGGACCAGCAGAAAGAATCCCTACACGTCTATCAGAATGCCTAAAATAACAAATTCTGATGTTCCCAAAAATTGACAAGGAGGTGAAGAAATTGGATGGCTTTTGCACCTCTGGTCAGACCATAAATGGTATAGCCACTCCGGAAAACAGTTTCCAATAAAGTTAAACATACATATATCATACAGTCCCACTCCTGAGTGTTTATACAAGAGAAATGAAAACTTATGCTAGCACAAAAGACTGTATATCAATATTCATGGCAGTTTTATTTCTAATAGCTTAAAACAGGAAACCAGCCAGACGTCCTTCAAGGGGAAAATGGATAACAAAACCATGGTACATCCATACCATGGAAAACTATTCAGCAATGGAAAGGCACACACTCTTTACATACAACTTAAATGGATCTAAGGGCATTATGCTGGGTTAAAGAATGCCAATCTCAAAGGGTTATATACTATATGACTCCATTTATAACAAACTCAAAGAGACAAAATTGTAGTGATTGAGAATAGATCAGTGCCAGAGGTTGGAAGAAAGCATAAATGACTTAATGACCTAAGAAAGTGTGATTCTAAGAAGGTTAGCACGGGTTGTTTTTTGGGGGGGGAGGTTTTTTTTTGTGGTGATGGAATAGTTCTGTATCTTGGTTGTGATGATGGCTATTCCAATCAATAACATGTGATAAAATTTCATAGAAACACACACGCACACATACACACACACACACACACACACACACACCCATACAAAAACTGGTGAAATCCAAATAAGGTCCTTGCCTGAGTCAATAGTATTATACCAATGTCAGCTTCTTGGTTTAGACAGTGTGCTAGGCTAGTGGATGATATTATCATTGGGGGAAGCCAGATGAAGTTATTTAGTTACTCTACTATTTTTTCCATGTTTTGTGATTCTTAATCTATTTCCAAAAATGTTGTTAAAAGCAATTTCTAAAAACTCTTTTGAAGCTAAAAAAAAAGGGGGGAGGGTGTTCCCCACCCCAGAAAAGGGGGATTCAGCCACTGGCCTCTCTTTTACGAACAACTCCTATTGTTTATTTTGCCACTTTCTGATTTACGGGTAGCCTTCTAAGGCCTCGCCCTCTGCTTTTCAGAGACAGCCCATCTTAGATGGAATAAAGCTCAAGTATTCCAGCACGGAGAGTGTGAATATGCCCCCTTTCCCCTCCCTGAGACTTGTAACTTCAAAGCGAGGTAAAGACTCAGAGATCTAAGAAATGGTCTCACGATGAAAATCTAGGACAAATCATCCTTCTTGCCCCTGCACGGTGATTTCTTTTCTGGAATGGCTCTTTGTCTTCTCTGCTCTTCATACAGATTATTCTCTTCACCTTCACCAAATGGGCCCTCCTCTAATGGAAGGAGATTAACCCTTCTTTGCCCCCTTTCAATCTCATTCAGCTGAGGGCTTTCTTATAGCTACACTGCTCTCTCTGAGCCTTGTGCCACAGCTGAATGCTGCAGCGTGAGATGGCCGTCTTCCCTTTGAAGATGTATGCCTCTGTCAAACACCTTTTTGCCAGATTTGGCCTTGGAAAGGCAGTTTTGAAATTAAACTTCTCATGAGCTGCTTGGGTTTACAGAATGGAATTGCACAAGGCCATGGGCATTTAGGTCAAGGGGTACTTGCTGAGCTCACTACCTTCAGGTCCCCATCTTAATGAAATGCTAGCATTATTTACTCCCTTGCTTTGCTGAGGGGTCCCCAACATCACCTAAGATTGAAGCTGAGCATATGGGACGGATTATGTGGCATCCTGTCCAGATATGACAATACACTCAGGCATAAGCCACTGTCCCTTAGGATGAGCCTCAGCCCCCAACTTCCTGCCGTGTGTTATTATGGAGATTCATCTCCAGGGACCATGGTGAGAGGGACATAGGTGCACCTTTCTTGGGCCTGGCTTTGGCCCATAGTTCAGGGCAGTGTGCTAGAAAGGTGTCAGTTTGAATTGTTGATTTTCAGTAGGCGTTGGTGAATCTCCTAGCTCTGCACCTTTTGGTTTCAAAACCATACTGAACAACGGAAAATGAAACCTGCAACTTATTTTTAGCTGCTCATGCTAACTCATGAGATTTCTTTTTTGCAAACCAAATAGGATAAAGCCTACTTCAGCTGGCTAAACTTAATCTGATTGACTTAAATGGCAATCAAACCTACTTCTCTGATACTTCTGAAGTGACCCTTGGTCTCAGGTGATATTTTGGCCATTTACTATTTTGCTTAAAATTATATTTAGTTGAGCTTTAAAAAAAATTAAACAAGTATACTATAACATTTTCTTGTGAGAGGAATTGAGAAATAAGTTATAGCTGTCTTACCAGAATCTCTTCATTAACTTGCTTTTCTATAACCATTTAATAAGTACCTATTTATTTATTTCTTAATTTTTTTAATGTTTGCTTACTTTTTGAGAGAGAGACATAGTGCAAGCAGGGTAAGGCAGAGAGAGAGGAAGACACAGAATCCGCAGCAGGCTCCAGGCTCTGAGCTGTCTGCACAGAGCCCAATACGGGGCCCAAACCCCTGAACCATGAGATAAGCCAAAGTTGGACGCTCAACCGACTGAGCCACCCAGGCGCCCCAATAAGTACCTATTTAAATGAAAGCCTGGAACTTTAATTGAGCCAGTAGGTTGCATTACAAAGGGCAGAGTACTAGAAATTAAGGAATAGGGCTTTTATCCTGTTTGCCGAGGTCTTCAGATATAATACTCTCTTTGAACGTGATTTTTTTTCCACCTCAAAGAGAGGGTTGAGATGGCATCTTGCAGACTGCCTTGCCCATCCTATAGTTCTACGAAACATGTTCTGACACTGAGGGCCCAGGAAAGGTTGAGGCACAATTTGGAGGCAATGGTATTGCTGTCAGACCATTCTTATTTCTGTCTCCCTTTTTCTGTTCTGGGAGGGACAGATTTAAACAAAGCCTGTGGTCTGCTTGCCAGACAATTTGTGACTCCCTTTGGGAAACAAGTGATTAAGTACTTGAAAGACTTCCATAGATATTTTCAGCCCCTAGGTCCATTCCTTAATTCATGGAGCAAGTTCCCCTATTTTGGGAAATGGCTTCATGAGACAAAGCTAAAGATTCCACTGGTAGTGATGGGAGCAGAGAGGGAACTCCCAAGTTGGTGTTGGTCAGTGAAGAGCATACCCATATGAGCCCCCTTCGCTGCATCAGACAACGCTCTGGGTGCCGCGGGAGATACACAGATCTTGCAGGAAGCAAGCCAGAGACGTGATTAAAGGTAGATAATTCAATCAACAAAAACTTATTCTGCCTTTATCTTCAGTCCGAAGGAAGTGAAGATTCACTGAGGTTTGTTAAAGCTGCTCTGGTGAGATGAGGTGCATGGTTATGGCCTTTCTGAGCCATGTCTTTATCTGAAAGAAGAGAAGACAAATGGCTTTGTTCCCAGGTTGAGTCTTGGAGTATTTGCTGCCCAGGATGAAGGGAAGATATTAGGAGAGGATTATGTTCTCACAAAGGGTGGCTTTTACCAATCTGTGAGAATTCTTCCTCCTCCACCCTAGTTTACATCCCCACCCTCCCTCTTCACCCTACTTGCCAGTCTCTCAAGAAAGAAGAAACTCAGCCATCTTACTGAATATGTGTCTTGCCAGTTCAGGATCTAGTAAAACCTTGTTGTTCTTTCCTTTAGTGCCATGTTGCAAATGCCCTGAGAAAAGCAGGAACTATTCTGCTGCTAACGTTGAGGTAGTGATATCAAAACAGTGGTGAGGAGTATGGAGGATAGTCCCACAGGAGAGCTGGATTGAAGTGGGGCAGAATGTTGTCGGTCAGAGTCTCCCTCCCAACCCTAAGTCACTCACCAGTTTTTCTCTCTTGAAAACCGCATGGTTCACATTTCCCGTCTCCCCTAGGTCTTTCCTAGAAGATAACCTCAGTTTGGTCCCCATGGTTTGCTGCCTCATCTTTGCCATCAAGTATGTACTCCGTTCCCACATCTTACACAGATCCTAATGGATAGAAGTAAGAAAACTCATGTCTAAGAATTGGAGGCTTCCCAGAGTTCAGATTCCTCAGTCCTGTCCGTCTACTCAACCATTCATTCTACTGCCTCATGAGCACCAAGCAACATAATCCTCCTCTCATATTCCCAGGCAGAGTGGAGCTGATTAGAAAGCCCCCTTTGAGAGCCATCTGGTTGGCATATAAAATTACTGCCAACGAGCAAGATAGTCAGCTGGCCACATAACCAGGAGGCAGGAGACTTGGAGTCTAGCTCTTGGCCTAGACCGACCTGGAAAGCAAGCTGGGCTAGATTTTTTAGAATTACAAACTTCAGAGCCGGAAGGGATCTTAGAGCAAAATGTACAGATGCTAACAGAGAGAGTTAATCACTAAAATCATGCATTTGAAACACTAACCATGGTTGAGGAAAATCTCTTACTCAAAAGTTAGACTTTTGAAAAATCCGTCTTCAATATATGTTGAGGAAGGAACTCATAATACCAATTTAGTTTATTTGTTCAGGACAAAAATACTATTCATAAGTGGGAACCTGGTCAGTCTTGATTGCTACACTGATTTTTCTTTAACTGAAAATTTAGATTAGAACACTCTAACAACCTGATAACAAATTTACTCACACATGCTGAATCTATTAGGTACAAAAGGAAACAAGATATACTTTTTAATATAACAAATGGGCTAACTTATTAAATGTGTGATCTTGGGCAAGTGACTAGATTCCTCTCAGCCTCAGTTTCCTCATCTGTAACATGAAAAGACACCTGGTGAAGGCTTTTGCTCAGGTGGAAATGTGAGCTTTCCCACTTACTTTGTCTCATAAAACATTTCCAAATTACGACACATCTCTGACCAAAATTGTTAATCTGCTCTCTACTCTTAACTTTTCAACCTGGTCTAATGAATTCCTCCTTTTATTTTCTTTTCCACCTGCTGGTCCAGCCTGTCTCCAGTTGATGGCCCTAGGTACCCACAGTTCCCAGGGCCTGGGAAATTAAGGCTGGTTCATATAAAGGGAATTAGTCCTGGCTTCAGAGAGTGGGGATTCCATCTACCAGGATTCTGACAGGAAGAAGTTTCCTACATCAGGACAGAATGTGGATGGAGGAGGTTTTATCCTCTGAAGATAGGTGGAAAGACCTAAACTCTGGAATTGGTCAGACTTAGATTTGAATCCTAACTCTGCTATTTCCCATGTGACTAGAAATCCCAATTAGGTCCTCAGCCAAAGTTGATAATAATTAATACTCACCTTGAAGCCTTTTGGGTTAGAATTAAATAATATAATATAGCCAAATATTGAGTATGTAGTAGGTTCTCAATAAATGGTAGCTATTATAGACTTAGCTCTGATTAAGATAGGAAACAGAAGTTCCTGCCCAGCTCCATAGGCAAGACATAGATGTTTAAAATAGCACCAGACTTTCAAAAAATTTTAAGTAAAAATATCATCCAAAGCCACTTTTAGTCCTTGATAAATTAAGTCACCATGTTGTTTCCAGGACTAAATACATTATAGACTGATGTAATAACCTCATAAAACTTTTTAAACTTTTTAATGCTAAGAATTTAAACAAAAATGTTGAATTTGCTGAACATTTCGTTTGCAAAAATTTAGATTTAGGATGGCCTAACCTGGTAACAAATTTACCCAGAACTTTGAATGTCCATATTAGGTGTAAATGGAAACCAGCTGTAATTTTTAACGCAGTGAATGTAGTAACATAGTGCAAACCAATCCAAATGTTTATAAACCAAGGTTTTCTCTGGGACTCAGTGCCCTGACTTTCCTTTTTTTTTTTTTTTAAATATACAGAGTCAAGCTTTGTTCATACTTGAATTATGCACTTTGCATAAGCCATGCAATTTAACTTTAACCCGCAGGACTGAAAATAAAATGAGCTAAGACTGCAGAGCAACAAAACTGTGGGCAAGGAAGAAGGTTAATCAGAGTGAAAAGCACACCCCTCACTGCTGTCTCTGTCCATCTCTGTCCTGTTCCTGCCAGGCTGTTTAGAGCTCCTTATACTTGACTCCTCAGAATGGCAGAAACAGGTCAAAATTTTTATCACGGAAAAGGGATTTGTCATTTATTTATTTATTTATTAATGTTTATTTTATTTTTGAGAGAGAGAGAGAGAGAGACAGAGCATGAGCGGGGGAGGGGCAGAGAGAGAGGGAGACCTAGAATCTGAAGCAGGCTCTAGGCTCCGAGCTCCGAGCTGTCAGCACAGAGCCCGACACGGGGCTTGAGCCCATGAACTGTGAGATCATGGCCTGAGCCAAAGTCAGATGCTTAACTGACTGAGCCACCCAGGCGCCCCAAAGGGATTTGTCTTTTAAATTAATATTTGTGTATGTGCCCCGAGGATGTTGATGAGGAGCATGCTATTTCTAAAAATCATAAGTGAACACATACCCTTGCCACTTGTAATCATGACAAAGCCTAAGTAATTCAGGCATGAGCGTGGTTTTGGTTTTTTTGTTGTTTTTTTTTTAAGTACAAAACAGGATTTACTAGTCAAGAATGTCTGCCTAAACAAGCTCATCAATCTGAATGCTTTTAACTACAATTCAGATTTGTTTAACCCAAGCAGGTTTGGTAAACGGGCCAAGTTTGCTCATTGCGCATATTTAGAATATCACAGAATAAACCAATATGTGGCTTTTAGGCTCATTTTGACAGAGGGTGGACAGGGAACCCACTGGGAGGTTTGGAAACCACTTGCCCTGGCATCAGGTTTACGAGTATCAGTAGGGGACCTGACCACATTCACCACCCTGCCCCTGTGAGGACATAACACTATTCGCTCATCTCATGGGAGCATGATGCGGATTACTGTCCTTGTCACTGTCATTTATTATCGCAGGCAGAGGAGGCAGCGACTTAGTTCTATGTGGTCACAGTTGATTCCATGTGGTGTATATCTAGCCTACCTGATAATAATTTGTGAGTATTTTAACATGATTGTCTAGCTTTCTGATGTTATTACTAGGGAAGAGCTGAACAGACGCTAACAGCACCAAATGTCTAGGTGTTCACTTCTACCTCTTCTGACCCCACCGTGAGGACCCTGCTTTCTAGATGACCGTGTATTAAATTGGTACCTTGTAACTCAGCCTGAGAGTCTAATTCTTGACCCCCATGGTAAAGGAGGAATTAGCCTAAGGACACTCCATTCTAATTTTCTGTCGCTGTCAATGCTAACCAGAGCTCATAGAGCAATGTTGTGGGGGTGGGGAAGATGGCTCCACCGCTGGTGTTAGACCAGGAGCTACTGTTTCTGTCAGAGCCACGTTTATTTCTGGAGTAGTTGTGGGGGAGAGATGTGCTCCAAAGAGAAGAGGATTCGGTGTGGTTCAGGTATGAGCGACCATCTGGACGTCCCAGCTCGGAGACTTTAAAGTGTATGGGATAGAGATGGGCTGGGTGCTTTCCACACATGGAGCTGAAAATCACTTGGGTTCTGGGAAACGAGATAGAATGAAAGCTAGAAACAAAAGATCCAGTTGTGAAACCTAGCACCTAAGTTAAGATGCTTGAATACAATTTCTCCTTTAAAAAAAATTCTGGGGAACTTGAATATTTTGCTAACCTGACTATTTTTAGCCAGTCCTTATAGAAGATCGAGGCACTAGGAAACTAGCAACCCCAGAAAATATGAATTCATTTTTGCACGTGTTAAAATTAATTAGCATTAGTATATTCAGTGACACAACAAGACAATTAAAGAATTTTGGAGAGATAAGAAGAAAAACGTAAATATATATTCAAAATAAGGCTCATAGCATTTTATAAAAATGTTGGCTTATGTCCAGGATCTAAGGGTGGGGGTGGGTATGGTTTCTTTGTAGCCGAAGAAAGTGGAAAAGAATCTGTTCTATTTTCTTAAAAATAAAAGACTTCTTGTTTTATACAGCATGGTAAAAGAAATGCTTTTCTGTTTTTTACCTGCCGGCAGTTTCTGGAGGAAATTTTTCTAGCAAGCTATGCTGTTTTCCTCTCTTTGGGGACATGGTGACACTGGTTTTGTAGCTAAACAGTATTTGCTTATTAGGCATTTCTTCAAAATCCTGAATAAGCAGCTCTTTCCACATTTTTTGTTCCACATGTTAAACGTTTCACTGCAATTTGAGCTTCAATTGTGTGTGTGTGTGTGTGTGTGTGTGTGTGTGGGTGTTGATAGAAAGGATTGAAAGGGGATGCATAAGAATTCTTAAAGGTTTTTTGTTTAAAAAATTAATTCCTACAATTATGTATTGGAGTCTCTACAGAAGGCAATTCCAATTTATTACACACAGCCAAACTAGATCCCATCAATCTTGAACAGCGGGGGTAGGGAGGTGGTATTGAAGAAGACATGAAATTTGGTGTTTGAGTAGATGAGATTTAATTTTCGGAAAACATTTCACTCATAAAACGGATGGCACCCCAGTGTCAGCCCTGACCTCCATGATGTCAATGTCATCGTGCAAGCATAGCTAAGATAAGCCTCAAAGTAAAACAAAGAAACATCACATCTCAGCACAACACCATTTCTTCTCTGACAGCATGTACAATATATACACATATAGCCTTTGGATATCCCTGCCAATGCCTCGTTACTTTACAGTTTAGCTTCTGGAGAGGGAGGGAGGACAAAAATCATTTTGCGTGTTCTATGTTCTGAGCAAATGCGGTAAGTACGCTGGTGCAGGTCTTAACATTATTTAGGTCAGTATCCTAAGGATGGCTTTTATCGTTCATGATGATCAGCTATACCGTACATCCAAAGGAATTCAGCATCAATTTATTTTTCTGTGCTGATTTTATTTGCTTCTAAGTTTAAGCAAATTCATTCACATTTTAATACAATTCCAACAGAGGAGGTATCTGCCGCTCTGTACTGCAGATACATTCAGCAGGATACATTTACACGGCTTGTGGTTAGAGGTTATAGCACCGATACAGACAGCCCGATCATGCATTCTTCTGTAAGCCTGCCGGCACCGTTTAGGATTTGAAAAATAAGCTAGAAATGCTATACCCTGTATAATATTATTTTTTGCTTCACAATAGCTTAATAGTTTTGGATTTTTGTTGTTGTTGTTGTTAGCAATTCTATGAAATTAATAGTCTATCAAATGCACCCCAAACCAGATACATACTGTATTGAAAGCTTTCTTCAAGAAGAAGATATGACAGTATTCATTCCGGCTTATTTTCTTCATTAGCAAAAGGATTGTTTGATTCTCAGAAGCAAAAGGACACATGCATTGTGCAGCAGCTCTGCTTAAGTGTACGAAATGCCTTCTACTGTCTGGTTGCAGAATTTGGAGTTTGCTAAACAGTGTTTAGTGATTGGGCTCATCTTGCATCACCAGTTGATGACATTTTTCTTTGTTCCCTCCTACCCAGTTGAACCAAGACTCTGAGGCTGATATGCAATGTCACTTACAACATTAATCAGATACTGCATTTAAGGTGAGCTGTCCCCTGCCTCCTCCTTCCCCAGTGCTCGTGTCTGCATGCAGTGCGTATCTTGCTTCTGCGAGCCTAAGATGGCAGGCAGGATTAGCCGTGCTTTTGCTGTGTGTGCATGCTGTGTATAGAATTCATTACACGTTGCCTAGTATTTCAGATGTGAGTATGTAAATGCTCGGTATGCCATATCATCTGGTAGCGAAGACTTGTTTTTGCCTCATTACAGCCTTAGATATTTCAACATCACCTTTCAGTTCCGATTCATTTGCCTCTGGATGTTTGCTTTTCATCACGTTCAAAATAGGATTTTACCTTTTTTTTTTTTTTAACAAAGCCAAAAAAAAAAAAAAACCCTAAAAACAAAAACAACAACAACAAAACTCTGCTACCAGATGGTGTCTCTCCTTTCTTCTTGCCTTTGCTGTCTTTTAAATAATGTATGTTGTATTGTTAATTAATGTGAATATCAAATTAAACACTTGAAACTTACATATTTATTATGCAGGTAGGAGGCAAGGTGGAATCTATTTTTAACTCGTATGCACTCCATGGTGTGCACACAAGTTGGTTCTCAAATTTGTATTTTCAGTGCTGGTATCAGTGGTTTGATTTTCAGCAAATGTGACAGTGGCCTTTGCAGTGGTCAGCTCCGGGCTTTGAACTCTCAGAGGAGGAAGGGGAAAAGAATTCAGCACAGCACCTCCTTGGTTGCAGCCTCAGAGAAACCTTGGAAGAGAAACTTCTTTTTTCAATCCTATTTTCCTGTTGATAAATTCAGTTCTCGTGATCACAGTACATTCAAGCTGTTCTGCGTATGATTTTTTTGTGTGTGTGACAATCGCATCTAAAACTTGTGAGCAAGAAGACGGAGAAATCAGTTGGTCTCCATCGCTTTACATAAAAATGGCTGAGTGTCTTGTCATGCTAGCACTGCATTAAGTGATACACACAGGTAGGTCGAAATTTGCATGTTTTATAGATTTTTTTAAGCCATGCAGCAAGAATATTAGAGGGATTAAAATATGACTTTTATAAGGAAAATTAAATAAGACAGCTGTAATTTTTTGGAGGGAGGGTATTAAATTGGATAGGCTTTCCTATTCAGATACTATATAAATGTACAGCTTTGCTAAACTTACAAAATGATTCTGCTATAAAAGTGAGCTGATTCCTTTTAAAAAAATTATATATATATGATAGGTGTGGCGCCATTAGACAACAAAAGAATTTTTTGAAAAGTCTGTTGATTCAGCTCCATTTTAGCTTGAAACTAAAAATAAATGGTTTTCTTGAGATAATTTTAAAGAGCGCAAACAAGCTTAGTAAGAAACATTTAAAATATTTAAATTTTAAGAAGCGGTCTTTAAACGTGTTATATGAAAGATGAAAATAAAAACTTACATGCTTCCAAAATCCATTTTAGATAATATACAAGAACAAATATACTATTGGTTTATCTATTATTTGGAGAGATGAGGAGTTACAATTTTTAAAGGGAGGTGGTGGATATTAAATATAGATGGCCCTGTTAGAAGAAAGAGAGCTTCACTGAAAGAAAAAGAGTCCCTAGAATGGTTCATTGCAGACCATACAGCTATGGTTCTGTAAGTACCAAATTCTGCCACTTTTCAAAATAATTTCATGGGCTCTTTCCTTTGAGCTTAACTTCCGAAATATATTTTAGTTTCAACTTAACACTGGGCCAGAACCTGTTTCCTTGGTAACCAAATCTTATTTAAAAATGCAATAACTGATATGCAAAAGAATGTCTTAAAAAAAGAAACAAATGGTTAATGAAAACTGTACAGTTCTTTTTCCTCCCATATAGAGTCTGCACTGGTTTTAGACGTTTTTAAATGCGGTCTTCAAGCCTTAAAAATTAAGCCATATTTCTACACATATAGAGAAAGCTTGCACAGGGAGAGCTTTTTTTCCCCCTCCTTTGTGCTCAGTACTTTCAAAAATTAAGGTTTTTCTTTGTAACGTGCTCCAGAATGCTGGTCAAGGTTTGTGTACAAAGGTGTAGTTTCATTATCACTGGTTCACCAGCGCCCCTGAAACAAAAGGCATCTCAGAAATTCTGAGAATCAGAAAATGCTTATGCCCTTGTTTTCCCCGATCCCTCCATCGGTAACCTCAGAGCTCTGGGTAGAGAGGGACCGAGAGCCAAGCCCACCCCCCCAATGATAAGTGCACATCGAGCCTTTGTGGAAACGTCTTTATAGATGTATTAATAGGAAGATACTGGCAAACCTGAAACCTCTCTGAGGTTTACTCCAATGTGAAGAACATTGAGACTCAGAACCCTCTGTGTTAATAGCTGCTTTATTCTAGCAGTTTGCCCGATATTCCAAAGCACTGTCTGTAAAACCAAACCTCTAATGGGCTAAAGGTTTGTTGCTGCTGTTGTTGTTGTGTTGTTTTGAGGCCAACTTGAATATTTTGCTTGGAGTCTTTCTCTGGCTCAATGATATTAGAACATGATTCACCTCATAGTGATTTCGTTCTTTGGGCTTGCCATGAAATATCCTTCCTGCAATACCTTTTTTTTTTTTTTTTTTTTTTTTTTGGCTGTTCGGGAGCCATTTTCCTTCTTGCCTGTGACTTAAAATGACTAAGTACATTTTGAATATAGCATCAATCAGAAGATCATAAAATGAAGGGAAATGTAGGACACCTGATTCAGTATTGCCTATTTATTTTAGTACCAGGAGCATTAACAGTTGCAGTAGAATCAAGCTAATTGTCATTCGCTCTCGAGCAAATAATGAGCCAGGCATTTGTAATTAAAACACTATTGCTATTCAGAAAGATTACAACTACAACGTCTTCCATTTTGATAGGCCGGAACAAATTAATCATTTTGAACCTATTTGAATCTTAATCTCAAGGTTAGATGGATGCAATGGAATTGTTTTACCATAAAAATGAATGCCTGATAGATTCAACAGTGTATTTCTTCTTTATAAAATGTTGGTCCTTTTATTGTTAACTCAAGCATGGTTGCGTCATCTTGTAGATTTTCATACCTAATGATTTTTTGTGGCATTATTCATTTATGGTGCTCTTGGTCTTGCCGAAAAGAATTTTAAACACAATTCAAGGAGGTTGAAAGCCAAGTAAGACTGTTAGGAAGTATATTGTACCATTGTCATTCTAATAAATAGACCAGCGAATGGAAGAATAATTATTATTTATTACTTTGTTGTGTTTCGCCTTAATGCTTTGCCTTCATATTTCACAGAAATATTTACAAGGCACAAAGCTTTTCTAAACTTACCCATTTACAATTATTATTGGATCTCCTAGTCTAGCCAAAAACACTTCCCGATGATTGCAGAGATGGCATTTACGCCCTCTCATTGCCTAAAAGGCTATGCTTAACCCATTTACACTTTTGGCTAAGGTGTTTATACCGGGCAGGCCAGAGCAGGTGCGACAAGAAGAATGTGCAAACAACTGCCTTTGTTCTCACCAAAACAAAATGAGCAAATCTGTGGTTTTCTACCTGAATGATTTATAGTCTCCGGTTCTCTACTCTTTTTCTTTGGAGAATAGGAAATGCTTTTCCAAGCCTTAACTCAGTGAGACGACCACGGTTGCATCTCTTGCTACTAGAGTGAGCTTGATCTACCTCAACCAGTTCTGTGGATCCCCCCGTAAAAAGACTGGTAGCCAGACCCTGTTTTAGAGCTGGTTGGTAGGGGAAGGAGGATCAAGAAAAAAGATCTAGCACTTATATCTTTAATACTAAATCCTGCTTAAGCCTTTGAGTTCCTACAACCATGTCGTTCATTCTAACAGCTCCCTTCCGGGGGAAATGCTGTTCTAAACAGCTTTGTTGGTAATGAAACATTCGACAAATTTATTGAGCACCTACTACAAGCCAGGCATTTTCCAAAGGCTGGAAATATAGTAATGAACAAGAGATCAGGGCCTGCGTCTTATGGACCTGCCTCCAATGGAGAGGAATGGTGGGGGTGGGGAGCTCAAAAATAAATATGTAAACAATTAAAGTAGACAAGCACAAAAGAGAAAAATAGAAATTTAAAAAGCAAGAGTGAAGGACTTCTGGGTGGCTCAGTTGGTTAAGTGTCTGACTCTTGATTTTGTCTCAGGTCACGATCTCACAGTTCATGGGATTGAGCCCCATTTTGGGCTCTGTGCTGACAGCAGGGAGCCTGCTTGGGATTCTCTCTTTCCCTCTCTCTCTGCCCCTCCCCGGCTTACACACACACACACACACACACACTCTCTCTCTCTCTCTCTCTCTCTCTCTCTCTCTTCTCAAAATAAAGAAACAAACTTAAAAAAAAAAAGAGAGCAAGAATGATATCTTGGGAGGAAGAGAGCCACTTTCGAATGATTGGCCAGGAAAAGCCTTCCTGAAGAGGTGGCATGTAGGCTGAGACCTGCCTGCAGGGTGAAATGGACCCAGCCAGGTGACGTTCTAAGGGTACCATTATGAGACAGAGGAGGCTCATGCTCAGACTGCAAACTCCTTTCTTTGTGGAGCTGCTGCCTAACAGAGCCAGGTCTGACGACTTTGCAGGTTCGGCCTTACGTAGGTCAGCTTCCTCTTATGTAGGTAGATGGCTGGTCTTAGTCAAATTCCCAGGATGCAGTGCCAGCGAAGTCACTACCTGTGACCCAGTCCCAACCTGAAACCACCTAACAAGGTGCCGTGGTAGTGATGAAACGCTGGCATAGATTTAGCGCTAACCCCAGAAATCCCCAGCAGAAAGGATTCTCAGAGCTTTGTTTTTTGTAAGAACTCCGGAAAGTAAATGCATGGCAAAACATTGAGACAGTCGTTTCCTTTCACTTTTTCAAAAGCACATGGTGGAAGGATCAGTCCCATACCGCCAATAAATTGTCTTTGTGCTCTAGTGCCTAAAACACTTCAGTTCTACAGGTCACTTTGCCCAACAATGGCTTTCTAAGGACCTCACTCCTTGGCGTGGTGTTTCTCTATTTGAGCAAGTAATACTAAAGAAATTCTTTTTAAGAACCTCGACTCTTTTATGCCTTTTAGGTTGGTCTGCTGATGAAGCTCTGAGAACAAAGGGATAGCTTTGCTGTATAAGTTAGAAACCATAAGACCCTATGAAGCCTTCAGAATGTGTCAGAGGCATCTTCTAAGATTGATTTACAATATAGTGAGTTTTTTTTTTAAGTTTTTATTTTTATTTATTTTGAGAGAGAGACAGAGAGCAAGCAGGGAGGGACAAAGAGAGAGGGAGACAGAATCCCAAGCAGGCTCTGCGCTGTCAGTGCAAGCCTGACTCGGGGCTCGAACTCATGGCAATGAGATCATGATCAGACCAGGAAATCAATAGTCAGACGTTCAACCGACTGAGCGTCCCTAGTGGGTTTTGCTTATCACAAGTTAGAGGTGGCCTGGCTGACTCCTTACATTTTGTTTGGTTTTGACTGGCTCGTGAAACTTTCCACTGCCTGAAGACTGTTCTAAACCTTTGTGGTAGAGTCTTGCCCACGAGTGTGGGAGTGGGCTTCACTTCCTCGAGCATCACTTGTTGAGCATGTACTGTGTGAGAGACACCGCTCCAACCCAGGCAGAATGGAATGTGACATGAAATATCCCAGGAAACTTGCATCCAGGTTCCTACACAAGGCTAGCGCATTGTATGGACAGGCACAATTGTGTGTCCTGTCTGTTCCAGAAAGAAATGAATGACATGCTGTTCTCTTAGTGGCCTTTTATACCGTTACCTTGGAGGCCAGCCTTCAGTTTGGGGGCATTTCAGCTGATGGCAGGGGGGCTTCTTCCTGGGACTCTATATCTCATCCTCATCACCTTCCCAAGATGTCTTGGCTCCTAATAAGCCACCGTATGTCTGGCTGCCCTGCTCCAAGCTGGTCTGCCTACATTTGCCAGGTGACTTCAACAACGGCTGCCACTCTTTTGCATTCATGAGCAGATGTTAAGTTGAGAGGCCCTTGAATGCAAAAATTTGAATTTGTGATGCAGGCAAGATGCTTCTGCCTTTTTACCTTCCCTGTCTGACAGTGGGGGTCTCCCTGCTGTCTGTCCTGCAAAAAAGGCTTGACGGGTAACAGGTATATCAAAGACCAGTTGCCAAAGCTCATGTCTCTGTTAGGTGATCTCGGTGTGGCTCTGCTATGGCCTCAATGTCTCATTGACCAGAAAAGTGTTCTTTTGATCTTGTAACTCATTTTGCATCCTTTCCCTTAATGCTTTCCTTGCTTCTGCAGCTTCCTGCTCAAGGTTCAAGACTAGCACTTGGGTCTACACTCACTACACTTGGCCTGCAGAGGGAGTTTGTTTTCTGGTTCTGTTTTGTTTTAAAATTGCCAGTGTAAATATTATTTCTGTGTTCATGAAAAGCTGTGAGAGCTTTCGTGATTTTCCTTATATAAAACAATAAACCTCTTCCTTCCCCTGTGGTCATTGCTGCCAAGTGGATATTTTGAAATTCCTTTTTCCTTTTTCCTGCTAAAATGTTCTACCCTGACTGAGGCCTTGCTCTAATTAAGGCCTAACAGTCCTGCCCATCTTCCCCAGCGCAGAGCATGACGTGCGTGCGGAGCGCCTGCCCCGAGGGCCTTACAAGCCAGTGAGACGAGAAAACAAAAGCCACCAGCTGAGAATGTGGTTAAATCCCAGAAGGGCAGTGCCCTTGTAATTTTTTCCCCCTTTTCTCTTGTTTCTTGAGCTGTGGAAGGGAAGAGGGGAAGCTTTAGTAGGGAAAGAGAGGGGCTACATCACTGAAGGATTCTCTAGAAACTGCAGGCTATTGCGGAAATGATGTGGAAGAGAATGGGGTGGTCATTTAGGAGGCGAAATGGGGCGATAGAGGGAACTGCAGACTGAGAGGGCTGCAGAGGGACTGGTGGGGGCAGAGAAAATAGGAGGAGACAAAGGGAGCAGTCAGGAGGCCGCAGGTAAACAAAAGGAGATGCTGTTTTGCCTACACTGAAGCTGGGGGTGCAGGGTCCAAGGGCCAAAGAGCGGAGAGGGGGTGCAACTAGAAAAAGAAGTCTAAAATGCAGGCTGCAGGCTTGCAGTATAGGGACTGGCACCATGATGTTCTGTCTGGCTTCCATGGTGATATTGGCCTTGCGGTTTAATTGTCCCATGTTGGTTAGTACAAAGAGCCTACAGACTGACATCCTTAAGGGTAATTTATCCCAGAATTTTTATGAAGCCTCCATCCCAAGGCTTCTATTCTCCATCTGAGAATGTCAGAGAGCCCCCCACCCCCTCACCCCCATTGCTCTGCTAGATCTGGATTGAATTTTAAATGAAATAAGCAGACTTCTCACTGCGTTGTGATCTTCTGCAAAGCCCAGATGAGAGAGAGAGATCCAAAATACCTGATTTAAGCTACAGATATTAGGAACTCTCTCCCGAAGTCATATTGCTCATAACAAGCATGCTGCTCTGTTTTTGGAGCCCCTGCCCCCCCTCAAAGCCTGTCCTTCCTTGTTCTTCACCAGTTTATCCAGACCCTGATCTGAGTGCCAGTGGTTACTCTCACGGAGTCCTTGCTCTGTAGGAGGACCACACCAGCTGGTGTGCCACCACTAAGTGCGGTCATCATCCCTGTACTTCTTGCTTAGCTCTTACAGGAATGTGAATCACAGACTTCAGTTGCTGTGTGGACCTTAGACACACTTTTTTTTGTCACTGAGAGAACTGTGGCCCAGAGACGTTGTGACTTCTCCAGGTCACTTGGAGAGTTAAGAGGCCATGCTTGACTCCTGGTCCAGTGCAGTTTCTACAATATGCTTCTTTTAGGTCACAGGGAAGCCCAGTCCTAAAGCACAGATAGTAAATATTTTAGGTTTTGTGGATTGAGGCACAATTGGGGATACCACATAGGTATTTATATAACAACAGAGAAAGCAAATTTCTATAAGCTTTTTAAAAAAATTTTTTTTTACGTTTATTTATTTTTGAGAGACAGAGAGAAACAGAGTGTGAATGGGGGAGGGGCAGAGAGAGAATGAGACACAGAATCCGAAGCAGGCTCCAGGCTTTGAGCTGTCAGCACAGAGCCCGTTGAGGGGCTCAAACTCACAAACCGTGAGATCATGACCTGAGCCGAGGTTGGATGCTTAATCAACTGAGCCACCCAGGCGCCCCTCTATAAGCTTTTTTTTTTTTTGACAAAATTTAATAATATATAACATTAAGTATAACAGTAATAAAATATGCACTGCCCTGCATTAGATATAGAAATGAATGACGGTGGCTATGTCCCGATAAAACTTCACTTGTGGACACACTTTCAGTGTTGAATTTCATGTAATTTTCAGATCATTAAATACTAGTCTCCTTTAGATTTTTTTCCCAATCATTTAAAATTGTAAGAAACATTCTCAGTTTGCAGGCTATACAAAAACAGGTAGTGAGCCAAATTTGGTCCACAGATCATAGTCTGTGGCCTTGTTTCCTAAGTCACAATCTGCAAATTGGGGGCCCTTTGGCCAGTCCAGTCCACACGTGTGTTTTATTTGTTAACAATTTTAATTGAACCAGTTACAATATTTCCATTTTCCAGTTGTTTTTTCTTAATTTTTTTTTTAATGTTTATTTATTTTTGAGACAGAGAGAGACAGAGCATGAATGGGAGAGGGTCAGAGAGAGGGGGAGACACAGAATTGGAAGCAGGCTCCAGGCTCTGAACTGTCAGCACAGAGCCCGACGCGGGGCTCGAACCCACGACTGTGAGATCGTGACCTGAGCCGAAGTCGGATGCCCAACCGACTGAGCCACCCAGGCGCCCCCATTTTCCAGTTTAATTGCTTCTAATCATAAATCCTTCTCATTATATTTATATAGTTCTAAGTATAAAAGTAATATATACCTACTGTGAAATAATTTGAAATGTTGACATTTTGGCATGTATTCTTTCAATCTTTTATCTATGCATGGTGATTTTTTTTAATACTTGAGATAATATTTTGTAGACAACTTTGTATCTTCTTTGCATTCACTTAATATCATGTCACTTTAAGGCCTTTCTTTACATAATCTTTTAAAACTTTATTATGAAAATCTTGAACTTTAATGGAAGGGCCAGATTAATGAAACCCCATGTTCTACATGAAACCCAGCTTCTACAATTCTCAATGGCTGGCAAACCTCGTTTTATGTAATCCTCTCCTGTATTATTTTGAAGCAAATCCCAGACATCACATCATTTTATCTCTAAGTATTTTAGTATGATTCTCTAAAAGACAAGGATACTAAGAGAAAGCCCTTTTGCTTAGCCAATAAATTCTGAAGTATGTATGGGCAAAAGAGAATAATGTCTGCAACTTACAAAAGGTTCAGGAGAAAATTAGGTAGGTAGGTAGGTAGGTAGGTAGGAAGATATGAGTAGAGTGTATATAGGAGGTTTTTTGTACTGTTCTTGAAATTGTTCTGTAACTTTGAAATATTTATAAATAAAAAGTCTTTAAAATGTAAGTTACTAAAAGAATACATTTAAAAATGTGACTTATTAAGAAAAATAACCACAGTATCATTATCATTGCCAACAAATAATAATTCTTTAATAACATGAAATATCATAGCATTTCTCCTAATATGGCCTAATTTGTCCAATTATGTCATTAAAAAAAATAATTTACTTATTCAAAGCACAATTCCAAATAAGGTCCTTACAGTACAATTGATACTCCCTTAAATTCCATTTAATTTATTGATTTCCTTCCTGCTTTCTTTCATCCTTGCTATTGCTATAAAAAAATTGTTGAAAAAATACTATTTGACCTGTAGGGTTGTCTACAGTCTAAAATCTGATGACTACATTCGTCGGTGCTGTTTTCCATGTTCTTCTGTTGCAGAAATTTCCTGTAAATTGATAGTTACAGCTGGAGACTTGATCAGATTCAGATTCCTTTGTTTGTTTGTTTAAGTAGTCAACATTTCATAGGTTTTCATATAAAAGTCCTGATTTTTGGCTTCATTGGGAAATTCTGCAGATCTGGCCTTCCCACGTGGCAACAATTGATCTGGGGCTGGGTAGTAACCACGTTTATTTCCCACTTAGGCGGGATATGAATTATTCTGCAGGCCCCAGTTCATATTACTTCTGCCTGGCTCCCAGGAGCCTTAGAGCCCCTGTTCTAAACACTGCCTCTTCAGGGACTTTGGTAGACTTCTCAACGCACCATCACAAGAGGCCTTTTTAGGAATGTGGTAGAGATTAGAGAAGACGATTCAGACACGGACTTTTTAAGATGCTTAAAGGGAAAAGATAAGCAGCTACATAAAGGGAGGCCAAGTGATAGAAATTTGGTGAGTGCCAGGATTCGGGAAAGAGAGAAGAAACGTAAAACAGCAGATTAACAAAGTGCTGCAAATATGGGAAAAAGAATGAGTTATAGATTCCTAACCCATGGCGGGAAATTAAGGAAGGAAATGGGTTTAAAAAGAGACAAACTTGAGTCTTTTTATACATTATGATAATATTGAAACCTTAAAAAAGGGAGAAAGAGAGAAAGAGAGAGAGAGAGAGAGAGAGAAGGGGGCAGTAAATGTTACATTGGTCAACAGTCCTAAATCAGAAAATGCAAGCATGTAGTTGTAGCATAGCAGAAATCATGTGGTGATTAAAGGAAATGAGGTAGAAAACGAGGAAAGCCTCCTAGAAAAAGCCACTGGAAAAGGACCGGCAGCCGTGGTTTGGAGATGTTGAAGAACTGGTAGACATTTAAGAGGAGAGGATCTTGAAAGTCTTAGAATTTTTTTTTTTTCGGATTTGCAAATGTATTGAACTGAAAAGTATAAAGATATAGAAAAACAAATCACGTTTAGTTGTTTGGGGAAGAGAACTTAGAGAAAAGAATAAAAGCTTTAGAGAAAAGAATAAAATCATAACAAGTTGGGATGTTCCTGGAAATTTCCAGATAGTTCCCCTTACTCAAAAGAATGATTAAGAGAGAGAATCTGAGACTGGTTATGAGGAAGCGTGGAAAATTTTGAAGGACAGGCTGATTATGTAAGTTTTCGGCTGTGGTGTTCAAAACTGTTGCCATGATGTTTTAGTTATTAATAACAATTTGGGGAAATCTCCTTGCTTCTGGAGAAACATTTGGCTCTAATGAGAGAGAAATGCCACTGTTTGTGAATTCCCAAGTGGATGTAAGGAGCCATTCACTTGCTAAGCCTCTTAGGAAAGCCAGAGCCGATTTCACCCTTAACAAGCTGTTGACAGTGTCTGATCAAGGTACCACCTGGAACATGTTAGCAGAACAGAAAGTGGACTGTGGAGTCAGACCTGTGTTTAAATCCCTTTATGTCACTTGCCATGTGACCCTGGCAGCTTGCCCATGGAAAATTTCTAGGGTGTGAAGGTTGCTGTACACATGTAGCTATGATTCTTACTGCTTGGATGGTAGGAATGTAGAGCTCTGAAATAATTGCCGTTCCAGCACTAGCATCCACAACAGTTTACGCTTAAAAAGCGCTTACTGTGCGCCCAACAGTATTGTAGATACTTCACAGGTATTATCCCATTTAATTATTTAAAAGCCCTATTAGGTAAGTGTAATCTTAAAAGTAGCCTCATTTTATGGATGAGGAAGCTGAGGCTCAGGGAGGTTAAGTAATTTGCCTAAAAGCCACACAGTGAGTGGCTTTCTAAGTGACAAAGGTGGGCTTTACACCCGGGCAGGCAGACTCCAAAAGCCAAATTGCCTTGTTCTACCACTTCCCATCTCCCAATCTTAAGAAAGCACAGACAGTCATGGCTCATACCGGCACTTTCCAACCCGTGGTTCTTAATTCACATGCCTCAATTTTCTTGGGGGGGGGGGGGTTGGTCGCCAAATGATTTTCAGTTTCCAAAAGCCTCAATGGAAACACGTAAACTTGCAATCAGACCACAAGTTTCTTTAGGTTGGAATCCACCAGTAACAGTGGATTGGCTCAAGTTTTGTAGAAGCTCTGATCGGTGGTTACTTACACAAAAACATTGCAGGGTTGTTGTTTTTTCAAGTGGGAAGATGAATCATTAGTTAATAAACGCAATTTAGTGGAATAGATCTTTCTAAACATGTGGCCTACAGAGAAAGGCTAGAGGGTACTTGGCTTTGGGAAGGTCGGGAACTGCTCATGTACATGTGTGTGCATGTTGCCCAAACTACCCGCCTTCAAAACCCTGCCTTTATTTTTAAATTACACGAGTCTTTAACTTGACTTCAAGTCAATATATTTTTCCTTGATTACATAAAATGTTATGCTGGCTGTGTATTTAATATTGAAATCTCCTTTATTCTTCACCATGATCCGGTTCTTCAAATATAGGCAGGAATGGAGATGCAGAACTGCAAACACTGTATTCCAAGCTGAAACCAGGATAACTGTAATGCCCCCAATTTCAAATCCGAGAGACCACCAAGGAGCCGATACCGATGCAAACATTCGAGGGTTTATTTGCAGGCTCGAGCTTGGGCCCAAGTATACCCGACAAAGCGGAGCAGGGACTTGGACCCCTAGGTTAAGAGGCGTAGCAGTTTTATAGGGGCCAGTGGCCAATGAGATTGTAACACACACAGAAAGTTGTATAGTCATGTCAGTCCACACGCAGGTGGCCAATTGAATTACAATTTACCCTGTAGTAACTGTTTGAACTAGCCTATCACTCTGGTCAGAATTGGCAGGCAAGTTTGGTGGGAAAAAGGCGGGTTTAAAAATTGGCGCGCGTTTGGCGGGCAAAAGGCAGGGTTTACATTCTTTGACGGTGAGGGGTTCCGCATTCCTATATGAGCCGGTTTCCAGTAAGGGTGTGCTCAGCGGCTTGACTAGGGTGAGGGAGTGTCTTAAGCAGTAAGTAGGTCATGTGGGGGTTATACATGACATGGTGGGTGTAGCACAAAATGGAGTTAGTCTTGCTCTGCTTGTCCAGGGGTAGGGGGTTTTTGTTAAATTCCTTGGGTCCCACATAACAGGCTTTTGATCCTTTTAACTTGTAACCTTGCAGTAAATCTTCGCTAGAGAAAAATTTAAAGTAAGACCCATACTACCAAAGCGCAGGGAACGTGGATGAATTTTGTTACAAAATCAAGCCAACAAAACCTGCGCATTACTGCTCCATCCAGGCTGATAGCTCCACGAGGCAAGCTTGTGGCAGGCCTCGGTAAATACTTTCTCAGGAGCAGTCCCCGAATCTTGGAAGAAAGATCCTAGCAGACAGTCAGTGCCCTTTATTTTGAGGAAGAGGACTGGCTCTTTTCCGTGAAATGCTTTTTTACGCCACGTTGGGAAAAATCTATCTAGGCCTCTCCTGACAGCCATGGGAAAGCACAGGTGACACCCTCTTTCTGAGAATTTGATTACAATAAAACTGCGCTCGACTTTCTCCGAATCCTGCCTCTCTGCAACGTGCAGGGTTTGGATGCCCTCTGGGACCTCGATCTGGAACCCAGGGTCCTTCTGCGGCCCCAGGCCTTGTTCTGATAGGCTCAGTGGCCCTTGGCCCCCTTAACGGGGTTGTCCTTGGGCCGGGTTCCTAGCTGTGTTCTCCCTCGGGAAGGAGGTGGAGGCCGCTGCCTCCCTGGTGGAGTCTGGGGCCGTCGTAGTTCCCCACCCCCAGCCCCCACCCCGCCGTCGCACCAGGTAGGGTCTGGGCCTCGCGGGGCCGTCGTGCGTCCGCCGCTCCCCTGTCCCGCCGCCACCCTCCCGAGGCCTCGTCCTCCGCGCGGCGGTTCTCCGGGCGCCCCGGCCCGCGGGCTGAGGGTCGGGCCGACCTCTTCCAGCCAGGTCGCGTCCGCTACCCCGCGCCGGGGGCGGGCCGGGCCGGCAGAGCCGAGCCGCCGGCGTCCATTTTCTGGGCGGTGCTGTGTGGCGCAGCGGCCGGACTCGCGGGTCCGGAAGAGCCATGGACCCCCAGGGAAACGCGCTCGCGCCGGAGCAGTCGAGCCCTGTAAGTGCCACTCGCAGGGTCTGTGTGCGTGGCTGGGTGGGCGAGGTGCGGCCTGCGGACGCGGGGCCCCGGGCGCGGCCGGCCTGACCCCTCCTCTGCCCAGGAGGGAGCCCCGAAACCTGGCTGGCAGAGGGTGACGCAGAGCCGTGAGCTCTGCAAACGCTGGAAAACCGAGCAGCTGCAGAGACCGAGCGTCCGCAGGTGCCCGGACCCGGGGGCCTGCGCCCCAGCGAGGGAAGGGGGTCAACTGCAGAGCGGGGCAGGTGGCGCCGCATCTAGTGGCCCAACTGCGCGGCTGTGCTAGAGAGCGGGGGGTGGGGGGGGGGGGGAGAAATGCGCACCCAAGGGCCGGGGACGTTATGGGCTCAGGTCCAGCAGGCTCAGGAACTGCGCTGACAGTCGCAGCTCCCCTCCTCCGGCCTACGACTGGGACCCCAGTCCTGACCGAACGGGAAGCTGATGATTTTCTTGGTTCAGCACCAAGCCCCTGAAATTGAATGGGACGTGCAAAGGCAGGACCCTGCCCCCAGGGGTTTGCAATCTCAGCCTCTTACTTCTGCAAGTAGTTAGGTCTGTTCTGTTGGTACAACACAACCGCCCGCTGTAAGCTGCTTCTTTGCAGAGTATATAATAAATCACCCGAGATTTCAGTCTGTCCGCGATTCCACTTTGTAAGTCCTTCTCTTCTGTAGGTAAGTGACTAATTGCATTCTGGACTTTGGCCCTAATTGAATATTCCTTTTAAGGATCCACTATAAATGATATATGTTATGGTGTCTTATACATATTTTAAAGGTTAAAGACTTTTCTCCTAATTACGAAGCTCAACTCCTCCAGTCAGGTTGGCATGGTTAAAAAGAAACATAGGAGGATTTAGTCCGTTGTTTCAGAGAAACTTCTGGTGAAGTACTATATGTAAGTGTAGTGTTTTTCCAACAAGAGTAGGGACCCATTAGAAGATTGTGGAATCAGTTTAGTGCATTACCGCAGGAATTTTTTTAAAGACATAAAACACATAATCCAATATGGAAAAGAATTGGACGGAAAATAATCAGAGTGCAATGCGAATAGTAAGTGTTGTTTTGAGACTTTGGGGTTTGTTTATATAATATAATTTTTTAAAAGGTGAGTCACTGTCAAAAGTTTTTAAAACCCTTATTTACAGGTTAATAACCCAGGCTTTGGAATCAAATGAACCTCGGTTTAAGTCTCAGGTCTAACATAAACTACCTGTGTGACCTTGAATAGATTCTGTGACCTCTCGGAGCTTCTTTTTGTGTAGCCGTAAAATGGGGGATGTCTCCTACATCAAGGGGTATTATGAAGACTTTATGAAGTCATGTATGGCAGTCATTTTGCTCGGTGCTTAACTTATAGTAGGTGCTCAATACACATGCTAATGATAATTACTGTTGTTGAAACATCAAATCCTGGCACCCAGTCATGGGACGTTGTACTTTTTCTTTTCTTTTTTCTTTTCTTTTCTTTTCTTTTCTTTTCTTTTCTTTTCTTTTCTTTCTTTCTTTCCTTTTTTTCTTTTTTTAGGTCTTGATGTGGAGGAGATGGAGGACTCAGAACCAAGAATTTCCAAGTGATTTCTTCCAAAGCACAAGAAACTGTTAGTGCTGGTGTGTTCTGACTGAGGTAACTGAATTTGCATCTCTCCTTAGTGTGTATGAAATAAGAAACGGTTTTTCTGAGGGACTGAAGGACTCCCAAGGGGCATATGATTTGTGCCAGCGATCCAGTAGATTTGGGGATTGCAAAATGACGACACTTCAGTGAACTGTTATTAAGGAGACATGACGCGTGAGGCCCCTGTGATGCAGGGGGAACTAAGTGAAACGAGGCTTCAGGACGACTGGTGTCTTGTTCCAGTTCTGCCAGTGACTGTTGTGGGAGTTTCTATAAATCTCTTCATAGATCTCTAGCTTCTCCAGACCGGAAGGGCCCGCAGACATCATTGCGGCCCAGAGAGTTTAAATGACTTCAGGGTGACCCAGTGGGCTGGAGCAGAGGCAGGACTGCACCTTGGATCTCAGCTGCTCGGTCATGCGGCCAGCTCCAGGCTGCAGAGTGAGCACCACGCTAGGCACTGAGAGCACACATGTGAAGCGCCCACCTCCAGGACACTTGCAGCGTGTGTTGGCAAGAACTGACAACCCAGCAGAGTGCTCTCTCTCTCTTTTTCTTACTTACTCCTCACAATACCCCTACAAGGTAAAAAAGAACAGGTGTGAAGGATTAAAGTGTGAAAATGCAGACAGGTCACGGAGGGCTTCATATCTCATGCTACATTTGTGGTGTACATTTCTGAATGCAGAACACTTTGCTAGGACCACAGAGTTCAAGGCAAAGTGCTTGCCCATGAGGAGCTTGCAACCTAAACTCCAAAGAGGTAGTCAGACGGTCAGTACCTGATGCTCACCCCTGCTTCTCCAGCAGTCGTAGTGGGATCTGTGATAGGAAGAAACCTGAGTAGCTGACATATCACAGTTCTTGCCTCTCAATGCAGTTTTTCATTTTTTTCAAATTTAACATAAACTTCCATCCAACTATTAAAACTTATACTTTCGGGGCATCTGGGTGGCTCAGCCAGTTGAGCATCTGACTCGTGATCTCAGCTCAGGTCTTGATCTCACCGTCATGAGTTCAAGCCCTGCACTGGGCTCTGCTCAATGCATGAAGCCTACTTAAAGAATAAAAATAAATAAACGTATACTTTCAACTTATAAATGATAGTAAGGTCTTCTCCAGATTAATTCATTGATTTGTTCATTCAACAAATGTTTCTTGAGCTCCCACAAGGCACGTGGGTATTCAAGACCAAACATGCTACTACATTTTTAAAATCATGATATTAATCACGTTAAATCTTTTAGCAAGGAATTATTTGTCCAACTATTGGAGATTTGTTATTGTTAACATGCTGGAATATCAGCTCCAAGAATGTTCGAGATTGACTCCTAAAGGATATATAGGTCTTTTTAAAAATCTTGAAATCTTAAGAAAGGAATTTCTTCTCTTTAAAATTTTGATTCTGCTGTTACTGTCACCTGCTTGTAGAAGTCTTTTATCTGTGCACTTAACCAGTAGACATAGAGGAAAGCAGTTTGGCAAGGGGGCTTTCTTTGGCTTGAAATTCTCCCCTCTTTAGCTTTTTTTTTAAATTTTTTTTTTAATGTTTATTTATTTTTGAGACAGAGAGAGACAGAGCATGAACAGGGGAGGGGCAGAGAGAGAGGGAGACACAGAATCTGAAACAGGCTCCAGGCTCTGAGCTGTCAGCACAGAGCCCGACGCGGGGCTAGAACTCACGGACCGTGAGATCATGACCTGAGCCGAAGTCGGACGCTTAACCGACCGAGCCACCCAGGCACCCCTCCCCTCTTTAGCTTTGAAGGCTACCCAGGACTATGAGTGTTCAAAAGTAAAGCAATGTAAGAGCTACTTTAATTTACAGAGTAGAGTTAGAGATAGCTCCAGTAATCGCATCAAGCAACAGAAATCAGTTGTAAGTCTTGACTACTCCTTGTAATAAACTTAACTCCAAATAGAACAAATGAGATGTTGAATGTGAATGTGCTTTGTAAACTTTCAGGAGTTCTATAAATGTTACGCAGCAAATATTTATTGAGTGCTCACATGGGTACGTCACCGTGCTAGAGAAAACAGATTCAACAGATCTGATCCCTTCCCTCTCAGGCCCTGTGATGTAGGTGAGGAAATAAAAGATGCAGAAATAACTGTGTGGTA
This sequence comes from Panthera tigris, assembly GCF_018350195.1. NCBI lineage: Eukaryota > Metazoa > Chordata > Mammalia > Carnivora > Felidae > Panthera > Panthera tigris. The sequence continues at coordinate 121,027,952 of NC_056668.1, read as the reverse complement.
AATGCCAAAAGATATAGTTTGGTAATTTGAAAAGGAAGAGGTCTCTTTTTCTCCTAGGAGTCAAGGGACTCTTTCTTGAGAACAGGCATTTAAGCAAGTCCTTGAAGGAAGCGGAGTTTCCATCAAAGAGACGGGGAGAAGAGATCATGGAGCATGTTCAGGGAAAGGTAGTGAATCAAGCTGAGTTAGAACTGGCCTATAGAGGCATCCATCCGGTGGGAAATAAAACTGAGAACATTCAGTGCCAAACAGTACGGTCTTGAATGTCAGACTGGGAAATACGAATGTATTAGCCAGTAGGAGTTACTGAATATATTTGAACAGCTATGCATCAGGGGCATGCTCTTGTGGGTAGCTCATGGGGAGATCAATCAGGAGGAAAGGCAGGGCAGAAACCGGAGCCTTGAAGACCAGTGAGAAAGCTTCCACAGTCCACCAAGGAAAGGTGAGAGCGGGAGAGGGGAAGACCTAAAATGGGCGATAGCAGTGAAATGGGAAAGGGACAGATGCAAAGGAGAGAATTGATATAATCTGGCAGTAGAGAACGAATAGCTAAAGCCGCCCCTGAGATTTCCTAAGCAGTGCTGCGCACGAGGGAAACTTCAGAGGTGGGAAGGGGCTGCATTTGAGAGGGGCTGAGTTTGAGGCGGTCACATCCCCCTGACAGATAGGGCCTTTGTGCTTCAGAGGAGGGCCTGGGCTAGCTTGGGAGTCATTAAGATACAAGAAAAGGTGGGAGGAGAGATTTTCTAGAGAGAGAATATAGGGAGGCAAAGGTTGAGAAAAGAAAGAAGGATGAAGGGAGGACCTAGAGGATGAGTCTGGCAAGAGAGCAGGACTCCAGCAGCCAGCAGAAGGGGGTTCCCGGTGGAGGGAGAACGGAAGTACCAGATGCTGGGGGGTGGGGGCTGGCCTCAGGATGGCCACTGGATTGACAAGGGCTAGATCATGTTTGTGATCTCCTTTGTGAGATGATATGACTTGCAGAATGAATATTAAATGGTTTCATTTCTAAGAGTTGGTAGCTTGCACAAATCAAGAATCACTATTAAATTTGACCCCAGCAAGGCCCAAAACACACTTCTGATTACTAAAATTCCAGCTGTTAAATTTGGTTTTGATAGTAGTCATACACTTTATTCTGTTGTGAGCAGGCAGACCAAAGAATAACCGTCGACAGAATAAATTCTTCAAAAACTCCCATTTCTGTTGATACAAGAGGTTTTCTAAAAGTAATTTAATTCTTTTGCCTTTTACTAAAAGGGTATTGTATGATGTATGTGTATGAGAGACAAAGAGCGAGAAAGAGTATGTATGTGGTGTATGTGTGTGTGTTTTCATGGGCATATGAGCTTAATACAATGGAATGAGAAGACTGGGGTCAGATAAATCTAGTTTCACAACCTCACCGGGCCATTTTCCAGGCTTGTGACTTCAGAAAAGTTATGTCTCGAAGCCTAACTTTTTCCATCTATAACTCAAATAAGATTATTTGAAGATTGAGTAATATATAATTTGGTCAGGATCGTACCATAGCAGGCAGTTAATAAGTGTTGATTCCTTTCCTCTTACAGCCTTGTATAGGTATGTAAATGTCTGTGTAATATGCATCTATACATAAAGCCTTATCCTTATGACTCATTTTAATGTGTTGATTTTATCACAGAAAGAGCATTCCTCCCACTATAGCTAATCTATCCTGTGATAATTCAAGTGACTAGCAACTTAATGGATACGATTCCACCTGGGGAATTAAAATGTGGGTCCCCAGGCCCCTGACTCAGAGATTCTGATTATTTAGATTTGGGGGAGGGTCTAGGAATCTTCATTTTATTTTTATTTATTTTTTTAACGTTTATCATTTATTTTTGAGAGAGAGCAAGAGAGAGAAAGACAGAAGAACGTGAGCAGGGGAGGGGCAGAGAGAGAGGGAGACACAGAATCCGAAGCAGGCTCCAGGCTCTGAGCTGTCAGCCCAGAACCCGATGCAGGGCTCAAACTCACTAACCGTGAGATCATGACATGAGCTGAAATTGGACGCTTAACCGAATGAGCCACCCAGGCGCCCCACAGAGATCTTCATTTTAAATAGGCAGTGCAAGATGAGGATTAACAAATGCCAGTTTCTAGGAAGCAGATGAAGGGAGAGACCTGAGACTTGATATACCGGTTTCAAATCCATTTTCTATCAGAGACATGTCTATTTTCCAGTGTTTTATATTTGTATCATTAATGTTTATGGATTGTATTTGTAATAAGATAAAAACAAATGAGTGCCAGATAGTCAAGGGATGCTAGCATTTGCACCCCACTGTCTCTGTCTGCAGCACAGCACATCCACAGCAGTACGGGGTGACATGCCTCCGAGTCAGCTTCTCTTCCTATGGAGTCAGTGGTAACACCCTGTCCCCGTGCCCAGAGTTTGCAAAAGCAATGTAACTTTAAGTGTGGTGGCAAATAAATAACATATTTAGTGGTGGCAGTAAGATGTATCTTAATGTATTTTTCTAGGGTTGATAAACATCTCTGCCATTTGATTACATTTCTCTGTCTGCATCTTGGAATCATATAATTTTTAAGCTAGTTCACATTGCTTGTCTATCCCAACGTCACTTAATCTATGAAAAAATAACTGATCCTATATTTCCTCCTAGTCCTAGTTGTTTTCTTTGCTTATTCACAAGAAAGGATCGAGACATATGTATATTGATGTTTAAGCTATGTATAGAGAATATAAAACATACTCGATTTGTTCATATTGAGTTGTTCTTTGTGCTCCTCGCACATAATTTAAAAATCAGATAACTGGAATATGTTTATTAAAATTATCCTTTTATAATGCTGTTGGCATTCTGTTGATGGTTTGCTTCTTTTGGAGGATGCCAGTGGCCTGGAACCTTCCTAGAGTTTCTCTGTCTGTTCTCATCGTGCCCAAGGGTAGAAGACAGAGCAGTTTTCATGAAGTGAATTCTATACCTTATGTGCAGTATTTTAGCCATTGTATTAGAACCTCAGAATAACCTGGCATGATGGAAAGTGGGGCAAAGAAGCTTAGTAGGGAAGCTGATGAGATTTTCACACCCTGAGGTCTGATTCCAAAGTCCAGCATCTCTCAGGGGTAGGGAACCCCCTGTTGTTGTTCCCAGCCATATACAGAGAGTACGAAATAGATCCGTGTTTCTGATATTAGCTCGAAGACTTAGAGACCCTTGTCCTTGATATTATTGTAACCTCAGAATTTTTTGCAAGAAGCAAGTGGAGCAAAGCTAACATGCAAACTTGAAATTGTTCAATAAATATTACCTATGTGCCAGGTGTCAGATTAGGACCCCACACTTGTGGCACCTCCCTGTCTCCCTCACCCCTGTCTCCCTCACCCCTGTCTCCCTCACCCCTGTCTCCCTCACCCCTGTCTCCCTCACCCCTGTCTCCCTCACCCCTGTCTCCCTCACCCCTGTCTCCCTCACCTATCCTTGTCTACTATCCATGTGCTGCTGCAAGCTTTCTTTTTAAAGTGAAAACACCAGTGGATTTCTACACTGATAAGATCCATCAATTTGTGTCTTTTTATAGCTGTTACTGTCCCTGTGCAGGGCTGAATGTTCCCAGAGTCACTGTGCCAGTTGAACGTTTAGAACAGTTCCTAGGGGGATTGCCCAGAGGTGCTCAGCAAGTGTTTGTTGATTATCCTCTGAGGCCCTGAAGCCTAAGGTGGGGAGAGGGAAGGAGCCCAGAGCCCTGCATAGGGAGGTTGGGGGAGACAAAAGACACCATGGCGTGAGAGACCAGACCAACCAGGAGGCCTAGGACTTGTCTCCGTGACCCACTGAGCCACCTTGGGAAGGAAAGTTGTAGAGCTTTGCTGGCTTGGTTTCCACATCTGTAACCATAGAAGGTTTGGCTCAGTGATTATTGAGGTTCCTTCTAGCTCTAAGATGCAGTAAATCTGTTCCCTCTCCAGCAGAAAAACAGAGGTGCTGGGACAAGCAGGTGGAAAGGGGAGGCAAGAGTTAACTCCGTGTTTAAGGTCTTCCAGGGATCCTGATTTCAGAGTTCCATCTGACTGTCCTCATAGACAGACTAGTACCAGCCAGAGTTTGGGTTCTGCTTTTACCCTCTACACTTTTGAGGCAAGTGTATGAATTTAAGGGTGGGAGATTGTTTGGGAGAAAATTAAGATTCTTACAAAAAGACAGAGCCTGGCTAGGAATCAATCAAGAGATGATAAAATAGGAGGTAGGGAATCATGGTTTTCAAATTTCTTCGCTAGAAAGAACCTCAGAAATGAAATAGCCCAACCTCCTCACATTCTAGATAAAGATATAGGAGTCCAGGGAAGTGCTAGGACTTAACTCAAGATCACACAGCTAGTAGCAAGCTGGGAACAGAACCCAGTGACCAGTGCCCAGTCCAGTATGTTCTCTGCAGAAACAGGTGGGTCCTGTCTTAAGGCAGGTTATAAGGAGAGCAGAAGATGGCAATGAGCAAGCAAAGCGTAAAGAGAGGCTGAACCTGTTCTGTTGGAGAGCGGACCATAATGCCTGTTGGCCTTGTAGTACACAGTAGGACACCATGATGCAAAACTTCCATCCTGTTGACCAGTGGACTCTTGTCAATTAAAGTAGTCGAGAAATTTTCTTTTTAAACTGGGAGAGGCAGAAGGTGGTTTCCTTTTTTTTTTTTTTAAGTAGTTTTTATGCCCAGTGTGAAGCCCAACACAAGGCTTGAACTCATGACCCTGAGCTGAGATCAAGAGTTGGCCACTTAACCAACTGAGCCACCCAGGTGCCCCGGTTTCCTTTTTTTAAAGCGTTTTTTTCTGTCTTACTCCAGTGTAAATTACTACGCTATAAAATAATTTAATTTTGATGGGAATTAAATATTTTCTGAATGAATATGAAGAGGAAGACCCAGCTTTCACTGGCCATTTCAATGCCTGTGTTTTGCTGACTCCTTTTGCTGGCCGCTTTTATACGTGTGTTTATCCTATGCTGCGTTTTCATGAGAAACCAGTGGCTATTTAAATCCTAGAGGAGCATCCTGAGGTTATTTCAGCAATCCATGAAGGCAGGCTTTGTGTAAGGTGAGATAGATGGGAGCTGTCACTTCCTGCTTCGTGAGTTGGATATTGTTTCCAGGCCCCGTTTTGTCTGTGTTATTTTTCCTGTTCATGTGTTAGAACAACTTCTGATTATTTGTAGAGTTGTTTACAATTAGATAATAAGACCACCAATTCAGTAAAGACAAAGCAGAATTTCTTATCTTGCCAGGCAAGAGACCCAAACTTGTATGCATTTTCATGTAGGCATAGAGATTTCTGATTAACTCTGATAGAACATTGATTCACTTCTAGACCAAAGTGAGGACTTCCTTTTTTTTTAATTAAAAAAATTTTTTTTATTGTTTATTTTTGAGACAGAGAGAGACAGAGCATGGGAGGCAGGGGAAGGGCAGACACACACACGCACACACACACACACACACACACACACACACACACACACACAAACTGAAGCAGGCTCCAGGCTCTGAGCTGTCAGCCCGGAGCCCAACTGGGGGCTCAAACTCACGAGCCATGAGATCATGACTTGGGCTGAAGTCGGATGCTTGACCGACTGAGCCACCCAGATGCCCCCAGGATTTCCTTTTTTAAAAATCTACTCAGCATTCTGGTCTGTCCCTGCCTATACCTGTTTATTCTGGTCTTGTAGTCCCTGACATGAGCTCAAAGAGCAAGTCTTCTCAAGGTCCCAGTGCTGTCTTTATGCTCATGGCTGGAAGCAGCTAGGACTGTCTCACAGCAGCCAGAGTTATACCTGCTTCCTGGGTGCCCGCTGCAGAACCGTATTTTCTGCCCTGTGTTCTCCCCTTACCTTGGACTGATGTGAGTTCCACCTTTGCTTTAATGGGAGGACCACCTTGAGTAAGCAGAAGGCACTAGGATAGATGATAGATGGAAACAGCAGTGAGGTGGCAAAGAAATGAAGCCCTGAATGGGGTTTTAGAGAACTGGCCTACCCTGAGTGCTGTAAATAGGGTTAAAAAAAGAACGTGACCTTTGAAATTTTTCCTGTCAAGGTCTAGCAATTCTGGAGTTTCTGTAGCCAGTATACACTGTAAGTTGACTTTTTGCACCGAAGCACCGTTAATTACCCGGGAAACACATCTTTTCTTAAACGAGTATACGCTACAGAGTGAGTCTCTTACCCTGTTTTGTTGTGTATTTAATATTCTTGATACTTGGTTTTGGTTTTGACATTTTCAGGAAATCACTCAAGAGCTTTTTGCCACATTTGAATCATCATCTATTTTAAGACTTTCTTTTCTATTTATTGTTATGAGTTTCTGATAAGATGATTTGCGCGTCTTTCTATTTTAGGAAATCCTTTTTGAGGCCTTTTTTTTTTTTAAATGAAGTTTAAGTAGGAGTCTTACCTCTAATCCTAGTAGCTACCTTACATTAAAAATGACCTATTTCCTCGCCCCATGAGGTTCCCTTGCTTAGGGAGGATAAAAAAAAAGTCGGGTGATTAGTCATTGTGGCGTTCCACAAACAAATCCTTTGGAGGCCATGATTTATGTTACTGATCGGGGAAAAAAAGGTTATATCTGTCTCTAGACAATTACTGTCGTGAAAGTTAAGTGCCGTATATTCCCAGAAGGTCCCCCGAGTGTCCTGTTTGTTGTGTTCAGGTTTCCGAACCCGGTGGCCATTTTCTGTGAGTTTGAATCCCTGTGTGAAGCCCCTCCCACTGTGGAGTCTATGAGCATTTTGTTTTCTAAAATGAAAGCACAAGCAGAAACTCGAGCTGTTCTGCAGAACAGCCTGTTCTTCAGATTTTTTTAAATCAGTATATTCAAAAGCATAGTTTTTTAAACAGCCTATTGTGGGTTTTTATCTGCAGCAGGTTTGGGTTTGTTTGGAGGAGTTTACTATTTTTTTTAGTGTAGAGAGCTTATTTATCGCTGTAACTGCTCTCTGTTTCCCCCCAGATACTTTCAGTCAAACAGGTGAGCGAGGGGGGAGGGAACTATTTTGATACCTGACTACGGCCAGAAACCTTCATTCAGTTTCGAGTTAGTTTCTTTCCGTGTGAGATTGGCAAAACCTCACTGGAACTCTCAGTCCCTTTGATATTCCTTCCTCCTCCTGCCTTTTCCACCCACCAGTTTTCCCCAGGCAATTTCTTTTGTCTCAGCCGCTGTGTGTCCATTTGTGTGACCAGCCAGAGTTTTTGTAGCATTTTCACGGTACAGAAGCTCTTGTGCCTCCAGTTGTACGCCAGACCTACGGACAGGCTTGCTTGACAGCTCTCCCAGTCACCTGTATCTCCTGGACCCAGGGAGGAGGTGACTGTTTCACAATCCTGTGCCACCTCGGGGATCTATGCTGCCATGCCTGGCCTCGCTCCAGAGATTGCAGTGTTTCCAGTGGTGGCTTCAGACTGGAAAAATGGGAGGTGGAAGAGAAGTCAAGGAAAACACAGGAGGAGGAAACGTGTGTGCAAGGAAAGTACGTACATGGATTCGAATATATGAGAGCTCAGGTCCATGAAAATGATCCCTGTGCATTGGCATTTCACCAGGGGGGAACATGCTGTGGACTGCGGACTGTGTGTTGACAGTGGGGAGCAAGCGTGGCGGAACAGGGAAGAGGCTCAGCAGCTTTTCTCCAGGAGGTCCCCCTGGTGTCAGAGACCAAAAGGATCAGCTCTGCACCCCCAACCCTATGCCCAGGGTCTCTGGAGCAGAATTTGCTTCCTTGGGTTGATCACCATTGTTCTGTTGAGCACTTTGCAAAAATTCCCCGGAGCCACTTGTGATCTTGGTAGATACGCGTTATTGTGTGGATCCCACTGTTTGAAGCCCAGACTGCCAGGTTGTCCAGGCTGCATTTCTGTGTCTAGCTTTTGGAATTGTTATTTGTGTGATACAGTGGTGAAGCACGGTGTCATTCAGAATACTCTGACCCAGGAAGGAACTACTGGTAAAAGCCTGTGCATTCTCAGCAATTATTGCTTCCCTCACTATATCATCTGCTAACGATGAATATGGAATCTCTTTTGGAAAGGAAAGCAGGGTGCCTCCAGGAGTATGAATCTGATTTTGAGGAGCTAGAGTTGACCTTGTGGTTGACGTGACTTTTGAAGCAAAGTGAAGAGTTTGATATCTGCCACTCTGCCCCCTAGGATTCATATATTAAGAAACTTTTGGGGCGCCTGGGTGGCTCAGTCGGTTGAGCGTCCGACTTCAGCTCAGGTCACGATCTCGCAGTCTGAGTTCGAGCCCCGCGTCGGGCTCTGGGCTGATGGCTCAGAGCCTGGAGCCTGTTTCGGATTCTGTGTCTCCCTCTCTCTCTGCCCCTCCCCTGTTCATGCTCTGTCTCTCTCTGTCCCAAAAATAAAATAAACGTTAAAAAAAAATTTAAAAAAAAAAGAAAGAAACTTTCCACTTGGGCATGAACAAACTGGAGGGATCCTGAAGAAATATTGTGTGACCCAAATACACTCCATGTTAAGGCTTCTCACCACCTATCCTTCATTAAGATGGAATACTTCAGTAGTTTTGGAAGCTTGGATACTGATACCTCACCATATAATTTTTAGGAGGGCATTGAATCACAGTGCAGAGATGGAAACGTTATAGGCAGAATAAAACTTTTAAGTGATTTCTACTTAGGTTATTATAGATTAGGGTCTAAAGTTCAGATACATATGGGGGCAAGAAGATAATATGAACGTTCAATGTGGGCTGGGTATAAGAAGATAGAATAGTGAAATTGGGGCAAACTGGAGGCTCGAAAATTTTTTTAAGTACTGGAGGGCCAAATGAAACATATCGACAGGCTGAATTCAGCCTCCGGACTGCTTGCCTGCCAATTATAGAGCCACACCATCTGACTCAGGCCACCAACCTGGATTTCCTCAGTGGCAGCCTGCCCAGTCTTTTCTTGCAGAGCATTGGGACTAAAGTTCTTTAAGACCCATCCCAAGGAAAGGTCATGGCCATTGAGCCTTCTCCATGTCACAGCAAATAAGGGAACCACTTTGAATATAAACGGTGTCTGGTCTCATACTGGCAAAGCCATTTGTCAGTAGAATCAGCAGCAAAACACAACATGTATGTCCAAGGACATCTGGGGGACATCTTGAGAGGCATCAGACATAGCAGCCTTGATTAAGCTGCCCAGTGCTCACTGTGCCCATCCCAGGATAGAACAGGAAGAACCCACCAAAAGCAGCCACTCCCTGTTCAGGCATGTTCCTCCTGAGGCGGCTGAATGAAGCCAAGACTGCAGAGGCTAACCTGGCTGGCATCAGGCCATGGGGTGACAGTGAGGGACAGCAGGCATTTCATGAAATAGTCTCTAGCATTGACTTGCTTAGCCCAAAGATGCTTTCTGAAATATCAAGCATTTAGCTACTGCCTAGCTAGTCCCAGACTGGGACAGTGTGAGAATTGGCCTCTCTCTGTTGACACTTGATTGACCTTCTGCACATCCTGGAATTTAAAATGCCTTGCCTTTTTTATAAATATCTTTTAACCACTCCTATTTTCCTTAGCTCTCTCGGTGCAGAGTGAATCATAATGTCTGTAAAGCACTTAGCACAGGGCCTAGCATGTAGAAAGTGCTCAGTAAATATTAGCTCTTCCTGTCATTGGCATCATTGTCATCACCATTATAACTATTATAATTTCACCAGCAGGTAAAGGAACTTAGTTTCCTTAAACCTGAAATCCAGTTGTACACCTCAGCCATCTCCACCCTGACATAAATGAAGATGGACCACATACATGTGACCCACTGTATCTGAAAATGCACTTGACAAGATGCCCGGCTGACTCATGCACATGAATGTTTGGGGAACACTGCTCTAGATGCTGTGGTAAAGCAGAGACAGACTTGTGTAGAGATTGGTCCTTGTGGGTGTGCTAGCTAGAAGATGCTTTCGGATAGTCTTAGAGGGTAGGGACATCTTGGGGGATGTACCTGTTGCATTATACTGCAAGGATGTATGATGGGGTGGTTTTGACCACACCAGGAATCTGATTCTGAAGGCTAGTGTTCCTGAGCCATGACTTTAACCTCAGCCTAGCATGTGGTTCCTTTCCACCTGCCCCACGCCCCACTGACCTTCTGGCCAGGCAAACCATGTTGCCAAGAAAGGAAATTCCTATGTTAAGAGGCCAGAAAACCTTTACGTGTCAGGGAACCGACACAAGCAATTATGGTGTAGGACTTTAGTGGTGGAACATGTATCAGTGTAAAAATGAGGAGGGATGTGGTCTCAGTAAAGGTGCGGGGACCCCGGGAGGCATGAGAAGGAAGGTGTAACTGAACCTTGTTTAATGTTGGTGACTGAGAGTTTTGCCTGCTCCTAAGGAAACATTTGGAAAGATAGAAGTAACCAATCCTGTGCTGCCTCGGTGACTTGTCTGGACTGAAAGCTACTAGAGTGGTGAGGACAAAGTGGCCACAGTATCTGAGATAATGAAGCCTAACTTCATATCAAATTAATTTAGTCTAGAAAGTGAATTAATGAAAAGTCTTTTCAGCCCTTCAAAGCTTTCACTTGTATTTTGAGGGAACCATGGTCTAGCATTTGTTAATTTATGATTGTGGTGATTTTTTCCAGTCTGCATAGTACTTTCAGATGGCCTTGTGCGCTGCACTCTTAGCAGCCCGGGGTCCCTTGGGCAGCGTAAGACTTGGAAGTGTAGCTGCTGATTTTAGTCCCTGAAATAGTTCTCTCTCTCCCTCTTTCTTCCTCTTCTTCCTGCTACTGTCAGGGAACTTAGCTTGGAGTTCTGGATCTCAGTCCCCTCTCCCATTTATCCAGATGGGTTTTTGCCATGGGGTCAGTAGTAGGTTGAATGGTGGCCGCCAAAAGAGGTGTTCGTATCCCGATGCTGTGCATATGACCTTATTTGGAAAAAGGGTCTTTGCAGATGTAGGTTAGTTAAGGATGTTGAGATGAGTTCATTCTGAATTGTGGGGTGGGCCCTAAATCCAATGACAACTGGCCTTATAAGAAACACACAGAGGAGCAACCCATAAAGAAAAGTCCATGTGAAGACATAGGCAGAGATTAGAGTGACACAGCCACAAGCCAGAGAATGCCTAGAGCCATCAGAAGCTGGGAAAGGCAAGGAAGGATTGTCCCCTAGCATCTTCAGAAAGAACACGGCCCTGCTGATACCTTGAGTGCAAACTCCAGCCTCCAGAACTGTGAGAGAAGAAATTTCTGTCGTAAGCCACCGAGTTGGTGGTAACTTGTTAACAGCATTATTAGGAAACTGATGCAGTGTCCAGTCCTAGTCTTGATTCAGAAATGCCTGGGAACTTGTGAAAAATGCCTCTCTGGGGCTTTACCCCCTGACCATTCTGATTCTGTCAGTCTGGAGTGGCACTAAGAAACTAAAGTTTTAATGAGGGCCTCCAGGTGATCCTGATACATCCATTACCCCTCAGGAGTGGTATTCCTCAGGCTCCTTCTGTTCATCCACTTTACTTTCCTTGGGCAGTATCCCTGCTCATGTCTGCGACCACCTCCTCCATGCCTGCCAGTGCACTGCACATCTGAATCTTCAGGCCGGCTTGCTTTCAACAGCAGAGTCTGTTTTGGAAGCCTGTTGACTGAGAGCATCGCCTGCGTATTCCGCAGGCTCCTCAGGGAGCACAGACTTTATTATCCTCCTCCCAAACCAGCTCTTTGATCAGGTTCCCTACCTGCCAGTGGCACATCGAGGCAATGGTATCGGGGTGTAAACCCTTCCCTCTCTCTTTCCTCTCATTTCCGGTGAGTTGATTCTTCCATCCAAATAGCTGTCAGATCTTTCTCTCCTCTTCCCCACCTTCCCTTTGCCTTCTTTCTACACTCCCTGTAGACATCCTTCTTACCAAATGGTTTCCAGAATGATCTGCCTGCAAATTTGTCAAATGATTCTCACTTAAAATCTTTTAAATGATTCACGATTGTCCAGGCTGCACATTAGAATCATCTGGAGGGGCGCCTAGATGGCTCAGTCACTTAAGCACCTGACTCTTGATTATGGCTCAGGTCACGATCTCACAGTTTGTGAGTTTGAGCCCCCTGTGGGCTCTGCGCTGACAGTATGGAGACTGCTTGGGATTTTCTCCCTCTCTGTGACCAGCCCCACTTGCTCGCTCTCTGTCTCTCTGAAAATAAATAAATAAATGTAAAAAAATCTCAGTAGTCAGTATTCACCCAAGACCAAACAAACCAGAATCTCGAGTTGGAGCCTGCTTGTTGGTTTTTTATCCAGTTCCTGTGGGTGACTCCAATATGCTAGGCTGGAGGATAAAATCCAAAGTCTTGGTAACATTCAGAACTCTTGACACCTGGGTCCCTGCCAGTCTGTCCCTCTCTGTCTCCATCAGGCCCTGTCCACACCCTGTGTGGCAGCCATTCCCCACCTCTTCGCCATTCCCCAAATCTATCATTCTATCTCATGCCTCCTTGCCTTCGCTCAGACCTCTGCCTGGAGATAGAATGCCTTTTTCTCTTTTCGATTTCAAAGAAATGCTCTGCATCTTTCAGGACTCCATTCCACCTCTCTTTCCCTGACTCTCCTTCCCCCAACTGTTTAAGCCTGCCTCCTTCGGAGTCCTGGGCACACTCACTCGAGTGTGATCATCACGGAGGAGCTGTTTGTGTGCATGCCTGTCTCTTCATTAGACTGTGGGCTCCAGGTGGTTGCTGAATGAGGGAAGAAATAAAGGATTAAACAAAGCTAAGGGGTTGAAATAGTGTTTCTGCTTCTCTGAATTATTGGGCCCATGCTGCCTTACACCTCATCAGACACCTGTTAAGAAAACAAAGGTCTACTTGGTTTTAATGACCGTAATGAAGTTTTAGTAGAAGTAGAAATAGTAGTATGTAATACCATTAATTGAACACTTCCTAGCTAGGTTCTCTATAGTCGTTACTTCGTTTAACTGACCCAATAATCATCTCAGGTATCATTCCCATTTTACAGAACGAATTAAACAAAATGTTGTGCCATCACATAATGCAAGGTGGCAGAGAATACAAAGTGGAATGCAGACATGGTCACCTGGTTGGCAGGTGTTAATGGTTTGTAGGCCGGTCAGGAAAAACTGGATCTGTTGGTCAAATGGCTATTGATATATAATCTTTTGAATGGCATATTCACATTTGACACTGAATTTGGCACACACACACAAAAACACAGCCATTAAACATAATACTCAAAAGATGAGATGGTGATTCATATTTATTAATAGCATTTGGAATCACGTAAATACAGTCTTCCTTTTAAGTATGCTAGAAGGAGTTTGTGACCCACAGTCACAAGATCAGGGTCAAAAACCCAACCTGGCCAATTACATGATATGTGGTGTTAGGATTTGGCTTAATTTTTCTGAGCCTCGGTGTCTTCATCTTTGAAATGGAAATAGTATTTCACAGCCCAGAGTGGTATTGTGAGAAAGAAAATGAAATGGTACGTATGAAAGTGATCTGTAAATGGCCTAAGGCTAAGCAGGAGTAAAGCTGAGTGTTCTTGTCCTTCTTCTGCATTTGGGTCCAGAAGATTGGCCTTTAGAAAAGTGTCAGGATGGAGAAGGTGGTGTCCTGCTGGGTCAGTGAATATGGGCACCGAGGCAGTTCGTTGCAGGTTGTCTGATTTCCTGGTGGGGCAGGGTATCAGGAGGCTGGGTTGTGAGCCCCAGAAAACCAAATGGCACGAGCTAGTTAGGGAGGATGTGGGAATGAGGAAGAGTGGTTAGAAAATTAGAGTCTTCCGCTTACTGAAACAACAGAGCTGAGAGAATGTAACTGGTCAGGGTTTTGCATTGGTTCACCTGTAACTGAGGACCAGCCCAGGGATCATGGATCGACTCCAGGGAGCTGGTTCTTTTGAGCAAAAGGTTTTTTTTCTGCAGCTCAGAAGTTTTCTGGATCTCAGCACAAGAGCTCACTTACCCTGAGGTCTCAGTGTCTTGATTCCAAACATATTAAGGCATTAACACAGACGGAGATGTTCTTCACAGGGCCACTTCCTCATAGTGTAGATTCAACCTGCTTCCTCACCAAAAATGAAATCAAGGCTTTATCTGTTTTATCCTGATAGGTTGAAAAATATTTTCCAAGTCCCAGTCTTGAAATATGATGGGCGGTGGGGGGAGAGGCTAGAAGAATGACCACATTCTGCCACTCGAGGTGAGCATAGAAAACAGCCCTGCCTTTTTTGTCACAGACATCACCATCCTAAACTTACCTGTAAATTTCAGGAGGAGTAATCTGTGTAACATGTTTTTAAAACATCAGTAGATCCATTTTAAGTCAGAATTTACATTCTAAAATATCCCAGCACACTGGAGATGATGAATAAAATGAATATGATTAAATTTAATCAGAATAAATGGGTGTGTTTGAGCTTTGGTTAAAAAAACTCAGCCTTGGAAGTTTGGAAGCTGAGAAAGAAGAAGAAAACAAGGGAAGAAAGGAGAACTTCATGCCAGAAAAAAAGAAGCATGTGTGTATCCTAAATAAAATCAATTATTTGCTCCCTATTTGCCCTTGCTGAGTGCTCAGGTACTCTCACTGAATCCTCCTAACACCCTGTGTGGTTTTAGGGAGGTCAGGTCCTTTCTGTGGTCCTGCTGTTAGTAAGCAGGTCTCAGCATCTGCCATTTGAGTGTGATAGAATGAAGCACATGGAATCGGAAGTCCAGAAACCAGTTTTGGTCACACCATGAGATCTTAGACTTTTCCATGCCTCAGTTTACTTGCATCCAAAATGAGAGGATTGGACCACATCCAATGCTCTTTGTCTATTAAACCCTCTTCACAGTGGACTAGTAGAGGAATTTGAAATGTTCAGACCAGGAAGGGGGGACATGCTAAATAAACCTTCAAAGGGCTCTCGTAGGGCCGAGGCCACCATTGAGGGCCCCTTCTTTGCTCCTGGTGAGGACTGCCCCTCCAAGGAGGAAATTCCTGCACTGGGCAGGGCGGTACCCACCCTTTATCTGAAGACTCCCTAGAAGCCATTTGTGGCAAATTGAGAACGAGTTAGAGTGCAAACTCCATTAAGAAGCTGGCTCTCTTTGTTACCTAAAACACTCAATATCTATTTCTTTTGGAGCAATGCGTACTCATCTGCCCATTGAGAGAAAGACTGAGGGGACAGGATTACCAGCTACCCAGGACACTGACCATTTCTCTGTGTGGACTCAGCACCATCTTGTGGACACAGCGCTCTGGACTGGGGATGGGCTGTGGTCATCAAATGTAAAAGAACCTCAAAACACAACCCGGAAAAGGCTGCTGCCAAGGCAAAACTCTGTCTAAAGGATCATGTTTGTAACAGGGCTGTCTAATCTCGGAGCTAGGAACTGCCTTGGGAAATTTACTTTTATGACCATAACCCTGTTATTAAGCCCGTGAAACCTGGAAGAGCAGCGTGGGCAGGCTCAGTGACAGTAGCCAGACCTTCCCAGGAGTTGTGTTTACTAGGAAGTTCCTCAGTGCAGAGACCTCCTTGGGAGGGAGCCCCAGGCTCTTTCCTCCATGGTCTCCCTTCCCCATATCCTGCATCCGGCCCCACCCCTTCTGGTACAGAGCACCCTCTGCCCTGCCTCATCTCTTCCTTGCTGGTACTGATTGCCACTCCGGGCATGACTTCTTTATTGTGCTTAAAGGCCCCCTTCCCAGTGAGGTGAGGATGCAACAGAAGGGAGCTGTGAAAAGAACAGAGCACTCAGGTTGTAAAATGCTTTGCCTTCCCTCCGTCTGCTAACACTGGTGGGGCTGGCCATGTGGATGTTTTTGCCATTTCTGTGTGTGAAAAAACTGAGTAATGATCTAATCTGGGGCTAAGATGATAGTCTGAGGGCACTCTTGCTCAGCATCTTTACCCACAGTGGGAAGAGCAATGTGTGGACCCAAAGAAGCCACTGGCCTCTTCTCTGCTTATTCTTCACAGTAGGGTTGTGGCGGGTGTTATCTTCAATGGGCATATAGAACCCCCCCCCAAAAAAAAACAATAGAGTCACTAATTTTCTATTTAATACAGTTAATACAGTTACTGATTTTATTTATCATAAACATCATGATGCATGTACTTTTTCTTTAAAAGTAGGCATTGGTTCTATCAGTTACATTACTGTACCTACATTAACATATTCTCGCAAGACTTTGATACAGGAACTGTTACTGTTATTACCCACATAGTCCCTTATTTTGCTAAATATTTGTTTTTGCATTTACCTTCCATGACTGTTTTGTAGCTAACTCCTTTTCTTCTGGGGTCGGCCTGGCTCCTGACTGCCCAGCCTGTCAGAACTAGTCTTTTTTGCTCAGGCTCACTGGAAGCCCTTGAAGCCTGAAACTCTCTAGGCCATTCATCTTTCCACTTCAGCTTCAGAGAAACCCCTGATTCCAACCTTTCAAGCAGCAAGCATTAAATTGGTTGTTATTATCAAAATGAGATGGGCTAAAGAAAAGAGTTGTAGGTATTGATTTCTGGAATTTTCATGGAAAATTAGAGTGCAAAGAGCAATAGAATGAAATGCACTTTATGTGTAAGTTGCCCTATTGTATCCATTTTGTAGATTAAAAAAAAACAGGTCTGGAGGTGTTAATTAACTTGTCCAAGTTCATACAGCTAGTAAGCGGCAGAACTGGAATTTAAACCCAGGAGTGTATAAGCAGAGACCCTGCTTTAACCTCTAAGGATGAAGATGTAACTATACAGACAGAGAAAAGACAGCCCAATGGAACAGGAGAAGGAGAGTTTGCAACTACTGACTACATCTGACAGTTGTCAAAAATTTGCCTCCAGGGTTTCAGTGGAAGCTTGAACCAGATCCAAATAAGCACATAAACATGTTAAACCCCAGACTGAACCCAAAATAAAAAAAAAATTTTAATGAACAAACCACAATCTAATGAATCCATTAAACTGAGACATAAACTAAAAAAATTCTAAAATCAGAAAACCAAAATGTTCTCTAAAATAAGTCCTACCAAACTGACAAGTTACTAGGTTCCTAGTTTAAAGTAAGAGGGAGGTCCCAGGACATGGCCTTGCAAAAGTCCCATGGTATGAGAGGAAAGGAGCAAATGTGGTCTGCTAGGAGTCTGTCTACAGGTAGAGGCGGAGCAGCAGAACAGAGGTGGAAGAATGTTGCTCTCCAGAGCAGCCTCATCACCGAGTAAGCTGACAGACAGCACCCTAACTTTGCCTTGTAGAGCGCAATTTGAGTGATCTTGCTTAAGGGGACAAGGACAGATCATGGAAATTTGTGATTTAGGTGTTTGTCTTAAACATTAAACATTCTAGTCTCCTTCCTATTAAGCTTTTTACCAGAATTGCTAATAAATAGCTAACTTGAATGATTTTTTTAATTTAAATTTTTAATACCTTTTTTCCACGTGCTGAGAAGAATGCTAACAAACGATGCAACTAAAGAAAGAAAAGAATTTAAGATGGTACTTGTAACTAAATGCCCACCTCTGAGCTAAGGCTCAGATGTAACTGCTGTCTGCATTAGGGAAGAATGATTAGTTGATGAGCCCCTCTGGGGTATTAAGTACTGTGAGGGGTGATAGGGACCTCTGGACACACAGTGAAATAGAACATATGTCCCTGCCATTGAGGAATTTCACATTCCTTATATTTGGGGCCTGGGGCCAAGGCTTGCAATATTTGTTCCTACTGACATTTGCAACTAATTATTAATTGGTAATAGTAATATTAATAATAGCTCATGGTTAGCAAGCTTGATTTTGTTCCAGACACTACACAAAGCACTTTCTAGGTATTATCATTTAATCCTCATGTTAACCCTGATAGATTCTATTTAAAAAAAAAATTTTTAACGTTTATTTTTGAAGGAGAGACAGAGCATGAGCCGAGGAGGGCCACAGAGAGAGGGAGACACAGAGTCCAAAGCAGGCTCCAGGCCCTGAGCTGTCAGCACAGAGCCTGACGCAGGGCTTGAACCCACGAACTGTGAGATCATGACCTGAGCCGAAGTCGGACACTTAACCGACTGGGCCACCCAGGCACCCTGATAGATTCTATTTTTAGCTCCATTTTGCAGATGAAGAGGCTGAGGTGCAAAGAGCTTAAGAAGCGTGCCCAAGGTCACAGCCAGAATGTGACGGAGCCAGGTCCACCTGACACCAAAGTTTAAGCTCTCTGCCACTATCCCAGATTGGACGTGATCTCCCTCATCCTGAATTATCCTTAGGGAGAGCCTTGTTTCATGAACGGATTGATACAGGGCTTTGGGGTCTCTCAGTTCTCCTGGTTCAGGAGCTCTGATCTCCTCATTCACCCTTTCAATACCTGCTTCTTATGGTAGCCCTGTGTTGCACTCAGTTACTGGTGAGTGGTAAGCATTTGATAAATATTACCTTGAAATAGAAGTGGATCAAAAAAATAACAATTGTGGGGCACCTGACTGGGTCAGTTGGTAGAGCATGCAACTCTTGATCTCGGGGTTGTAAGTTCGAGACCCACATTGGATATAGAGGTTACTTAAAAATAAAATCTTTTTTTAAGTAGGCCTCATGCCTGGTGTGGAGCCCAACACAGGGCTTGAATTCATGATCCTGAGATCAAGACCTGAGCTGAGATCGAGAGTTGGACGCTTAACTGACTGAGTCACCCAGGTGCCCCATAAAAATAAAATATTTTAAAAAATAATATTTATGAGTGCCATATATTACTTTGAAGTTTACTTTTTTTTTTTTTTTTTTTAGGAACACAAATTAAAAATAGAATGTTACGGAAAATTCTGAATTTCCCCAAAATGTTCACCCCAGAGCCACCTGGTGGTCCATATGGTATCTTTATGCATTTTAAAGAAACAGCCCCGTCCGTATGGCAGGAGGATGCAGCCCTCCCCAGTGTACCTGCCTGGCCAAGCAGAGCGTGAGCTGGCTCTCAGCCTCCCCTTCTTGACAGCATATCACAGGGCATAGCCTGTCCCCCTGCATTTGGCAGCCCTGCTCAAGTCCAGTTGAAAGTTTGCCAGGCACTCACACACGGGTAGGTAGGCTGCGGTCGTGAGCCTAGGAGCCTTTGGTACCAAGAACTTATTCTTTATTTCTTGGCGCTTCTGAGCCTGAAATGGAGAGTCTAGTCTTTGAGTTCTACTGCTGAATCTGAATCCCAGCTGTGCTGCTCACTAGTGAAATGACCCCAGTCAAGTGACACAGCCTCTCAGAATCCTCAGTTTTCTCATTTGCAAAATCAGGTTGCTGTGAACTTAATCGGGATGGTGTGTACACAGTGGGTAGAATGGTACTGGGCACGTGGATGTGCCCGTCAGGTGCTGAGGGCACAGCATATGGCTGGCATAGGAGGTGAACTTCCTCCTGTCAGATGAGCAG
This sequence comes from Panthera tigris, assembly GCF_018350195.1. Classification (NCBI taxonomy): domain Eukaryota; kingdom Metazoa; phylum Chordata; class Mammalia; order Carnivora; family Felidae; genus Panthera; species Panthera tigris. The sequence continues at coordinate 121,008,558 of NC_056668.1, read as the reverse complement.
GTCTTGTTGGGGACGTTGATGCACTTGTAGTGGGATGTCAGTGTGACACTACACCAGCCCTGAGGAAGGCTGCCCAGAGGGGCTCTCGAAAGAGCAGGGGACAGCAGCATAGTTAGAAGTCATGGGCCAGTGCATGTGCACAACGTAGCTCAGTAACTTTTTTATTCTACACCCACATGTTAACCACTTTGAAGTTTTAGTATTTTTTTTAAGTTATTTTAAAAGTTTGTTTCCAGCTTAGCTTAAGCACTCAAGAGACAAAAGCCAAATCTCTGGAGTTTAAACTATTTAAGAACAAAATTCATCTGAGTAAATTTTAAAGATTTTATTGACTTTATTCCATAGTTTGTGAATTGAGCAGCATCCAATCTAGCAGATAAAAAAAAAGGAGCGCCAAAGCACTATGCAAGGCAAGAGATTTTATAGGCAGATGGGAGCAGAATACGGAAGTTACACTAGGCAAAGAGGCAGATTGGTTATTGCAAGGTTAGTCTCCATATAGCGGACGGCAGGGCCTTATTAGCAGGGTACTTAATGCTGATAAAAGTTGATTCGTGATTGACTGGTTTAAGATTCCATTTCTGGAAGAGGTAAAACTAAGTTAAGTTTCAGTTTGGTGACATGGGGCTTAGCTTAGCATAAGGAATTCCATTTTGGGCCTGTTGTCTATAACAGAACAAAGCATATCAGGGCATAAAGGGTTGCTCTTCTCCCTTTTTTTGAGCCAAAGCAGTAATAGTAAGCCATTTCTCAGTGTTTTGAAGCTGCGTTTCAGCGTTTTAACTTGTTTGGGCAGTGACAACTTTGTGGGCAATAGATAGATGGCCCTGGCTTGTCTTATCCGGCTCAGGTTTAGGCTAGCAGTGTTGATCTGGGGTGTGTGTGTGTGTGTGTGTGTGTGTGTGTGTGTGTGTTTCCTTATACCATGTCAAAACAGCCTTCTTGGCTTTTTTTATGTTCAACAAACATACTCACCCCTTTTAGCATAGGTGACAAATAGCAGGGCGGTTTCTGTTGACCTAACGCTGGATCCAGAAAGCTTGGTAACAGTGCCCGGTATAGTGGGCTTTAGAAAGCTTAATGTTTGGGTACTTTTTGTTTTTGCATTCATTCAGTAAAGGTTTGTTAGCACCTGTTCTGTGCCAAGTACAGTGCCAGGAGCTAACGATACTGGTAGACAGTCTTAGCTCTCATAGAATTTATACTTTTGTGGTAAAGGCACACATTTGTCATTGTTTAATTACAGTCGTAACGAATGCTATGAAAGAAAAGTATGTTGAGAATAGATAACAGATGAACCTAATTGAGGGGGAAAGGATTGTTGGATAGAGATAAAAGAGGACTACTGCCTGGGCTGGAAGGGCATTCTAGGATGCAGAAGCAAGACCCTGAAGTGACAAGTTCCTAGGCATATTGAATGAACAGAAAGAAGGCTGATGCATGTTAGAGTGGCAGGAAATGCGGTTAAGTCGCAGAGGACTTTATAAGCCTTGGTAAAGATATTGGAATTTGGGGGAACCTGGGGGGCTCAGTGGGTTAAGCATCTGACTTTGGCCCAGGTCATGATCTCATGGTTTGTGGGTTCCAGCCCCACATCGGGCTCTGTGCTGACAGCTTGGAGCCTGGAGCCTGCTTCGGATTCTGTCTCCCTGTCTCTCTGCCCCTCCCCCACTCATACTCTGTCTCTAAAAAATAAATAAACATTAAAAATTTCAAAAAAAAAATACTGGAATTTGGATTTAGGGTTTTAATGAGCCTCACTGACCACCTCTCAGTTCTGTGTTTGTGGGGGGACTCTCCCATCTGTCATGGGGAAAGCTCACACCCAAAGTGACCCTCCCCTGGAGATTCTCTTTTGCTAGTGCTCCCCTGATACTTCATACTCATTGCTCTCATGCTGTACCCTGACTGATAGGTCTCTAGCATGAGCTTCATGATCCCTGAGACTGCATCATGCCCAGTCCTCTAATGAGCGGGTAAATCTAAATACTCATTGGGGAGGGGAAGCAAATTAAAATTCATTTTCCTGATACATACATACACTTCAGAGTAACAAATCCTGGCTGTGCAAATCCTTGGTCTTTGTCTTCTGAGTCCTTGGACTGAATTGGACTGAATAGACTTTTAGAAAGCAACTTCTTTTAATACTGAGATTTTAAGTTGGCCACACGTGGGTATAAAGCCTTGGTGTTGAGTGTTTAGCAAATTCTGGGCTGTGGAGCAGGCACCATGACTGACTGTGTTACGTGTTCAGGTGGCACCTAGAGAATGCCTACTGCAGCACCACTGTTTGCCCGACCAGCATGCAGAGTCCCAGGCCGGGGCCCATTACATGTAGCAATGCTCAGGTTGCCCTGGTGACTGCTGCCCATGGCAAGGGGTCTGCTTGCCTTAACTCCGATCCTCGGCTGCCCTTCTTGGCTACCACTCTTGACAGATTCTGCTTCATGACAGGCAGCATTTCTTTGTTACTTTTTTTTTTTTAAAGCTTATTTATTTTGAGAGAAAGAGTGCACAGGAGAGGCAGAGAGAGAAGGAGAGAGAGAATCTCAAGCAGGCTCCACACTGTCCATGCAGAGCCCAATGTGGGGCTCAAACTCACAAAATGTGAGATCAAGACCTGAGCCCAAACCAGGAGTCAGATGCTTAACCGACTGAGCCACCCAGGTGCCCCTCTTAGTTACTTCCTGGTGTGTGATCTAGGCTGGCTGCCCCCAGTGGTTCTAGCTCTTGAATCTTGGCCTGGGTCTCTTCCTGCTATGGGCTTCCACAGTAGTGATCCCATACAGTACGCCTGCTGTTTGGAGTCGGTGCAGGGCAGTTTTATGCTGCTCTGTCTTCACTCCTGCTGTGTGTGCACACGCATGTAAGGTGGCAGTAGAGCGCGGGGGACTGAGCACCGTGCTGCCATCAGAAGTGACAGCTCTTCTGTAAGCACGGTACTGATCTGGGCTCAGTTTCCACTTGATACCGTGGGCACGATAATATCAGCTTCCATATACTGAGCACAAACTCTGTTTGTTAATTCACTTAACCCTGTGAGTATATAGTAATATCTCCACTTTACTTTCCCACTGCCCGGGATGCTGAAGGGGATTAAAAGAATTAATATTTGGGGTGCCTGGGTGGCTCAATCAGTTAAGTGTCTGACTTCAGCTCAGGTCATGATCTTTTGGCTTATGGGTTCGGGCCCTGCATCGGGCTCTGTACTGACAGCTCAAAGCCTGGAGCTGCTTGGATTCTGTGTCTCCCTCTCTCTCTCTGCCCCTCCCACCCTCCTCAAAAATAAATAAAATGTGGAAAAAAAAAAAGAATTAATATGTGAAGTGCTTCGCAACCTGAAATACATCAGATAAAAGCAATTTTATTCTAAATTGATTAGGGAAATTCAAACAGATGGGCATTGTATTTGGCAGTATTTATGGTGCCTACCCATATCTAATGCTGATTTAGAAACATGTATCTATTTACAGTGCGGATTGTTTATTCAGTAAGTGAGTATTTACTGAGGGCCTACTATGTGTCAGGCACTTTTCTAGGTGCTTACGATACATCAGTGTAGAATATCGAAGTTTACTGCCCTTGTGGCACTTCAATTCTAGCAGGCAGATGGACAGTAAGAAGTAAAGGGGTAAATTGCGTAGTATATTGGAATGTCATGGGTACTGTGGAAAAAATAAAAGCAGAGCAGGGTACAGGGCATCGGGAATGCAGGGGAGGGGGGGCAGGTTGCTCTCTCAATCAAGGGGAACCTCGTTCATGTTTTTTATGCCTAGCCATTTCATGTAGTCATTCAGCAGATGTTTCCTGAGCACCTACCATGTGCTGCATTCTGTAGACATAGCAGTGAACAGGACTCACAAGGTCCTTTCTGTCCCAGAGCTTACCTTCTGGTGGGCAGAGCAGACAATGCACAAGCAGGCAAACGCATGTGATAATTGCAGGATGAGGTAGGCGGTATGAAGGAAAACCGGGCATTATGAGGGCAAGTGAAAGCAGAATCAGACAGAGACTTGGGATGATCCCCCCGGATGACACTTGAGCTGGGCCTGAAGCACGAGAGTGAGCCAGCCCTGGGCAGTACTGGGATCAGTGTGTTTAAAAGCCCTCGAGGCTGGAAGACACCTGGCAGGTGGAGTAAGCAAAAGGAGGCCTATGTAGTGAGCACAGAGAGTGGGGTGGAGGGGAGCAGACAGGTCTGGAGAGAGCAGCCGGGACCTGTGGACGATACCGGGCCTTGCAGGCCACAGTGAAGCTTCTGGATTTTGTGCTGATGTCTGGAGAACACCGCCAAAGGGTTTTAAGCAGGGGTGGACTTGATCTCATTTGTGTTTATAAAAGACCATCCCGTGTACTGTGTGAAGCATGGACTGCATAAGCAGTCCTCTCCAAACCACCAGCTGAGCAGGACATGGTCAGTTCTCAAGCTGATTCCAGCCCACACTCACGGAACCAACCCCACCGTGGGCCGAGTGCTGCTCTTCATGCTGTGTGTGTGTGTTGTGTGCTCGCTCCTTCCTGCCCAGTTTCTGGCTCCTCCAGAAAGAACCAGTGTAAGCTGGGATTCCTTGTCATTCAGTAGTCCTGAGAAACCTGGGGGACAGAGGGAGCAGGGGGTGGAGAGGGAGGGTGCCAGGGGAGCTGGGTTTAGATGGTTTAACACCAAAGCAGCAGTTAGTGTTCAGTCCATCTTAGTTCTTGTGACCAGCTGGAGGGTGATTGTTGTTCAGTAGCCAAAAATTTCTGACAGTTCTTCCTTGTGTCCTTCCCAAGAGGAAGCAGTCACCTGAGAGGAATAGGGCCATTAAATCAGTTGGCCCTTCAGGCTTCCAAAATATTGGTATTTGGTTTTTTGAGACCAACTCTTTATGATAAGCTCACCTGGAAATGAGAAGTCCCAGAGGACAGGAACCCTGTTCTGGTCTTTTTGGTAACTTGGTTTCTGCAGCATTCATATTTAAAATGCCTCCTGCATTAGGGACGCTGAGTGTCAGTGGAATTTGGTTGAGATCAGGAACAAACACAGCACCGGAGGGCTTAGAGGTACACTCTCTAAGCAAGCAGATATCCGGGCATGCATGATCCTGAGGTGAACCCAAGGTACATGGACTACCCTGAAATACTGTTGTGTTTCAAAAAGGAAAAAGAAGCCAAGGACCTTTTCCCCCTTTCATCTTTCCAAACAAGCAACTTGAAATATTTAACTGAGCACATTGCATCATTCATGAATCTGATAATGCTCGTTCTTACAATCCATATGCACGCAACTACAAGTCTAGAGACCAGATGTTTACCTTTTCAAAAGAATATATTCAGGTAAGGTTGTTCAAGCCAGCCTTTCTCTGTTGAATACACCCTGGAAGCTTCCTGATGTTAGCCTTTCGAACGGCCTGAATTTCAGTTGAAAAAGCAAACTTTCCTCACCTCACCATGCTTTCTTGAATCTGATAGTTTAAGTGCGTTAAAGTCTGATAAATGCAGCTCTTCTCTACCCCTTTTGGACTGCGTTTAGAAGAGAAATCAAGAGGATTTTCCTTTTCCTAGACATAGCCGAACTCTATAAAGGGCTTCTGTTTTGTAATCTGTTTTTGAGATCCGATGCGTGTGTTTCTAACACCTTGTCATGTGAGGGTGTGACGTAGTCACCCAACAGGACTGTGAGAAAACGTACTGCAGGGATGTGTGTGGGGTGGTGGACCAGACTCACTGAAGCTGTGTCCTTTGTCGGAACACTCTCTGCAGGGACTAGCAGACCCGTGCAGTAGTTTTCACTTCGACATGGGCCCCTCACTGCCCCAAAATGGACTGTGCATTTGACTTTTGCAGAATTCCAGGTCAGTATCCTAATACAGTGTGTTCTTTTTTTAGTTGGGTTTTATTTCTAAGTTTCTTTTTATAGAAGGAGCTGTGCAGTAGAGAGAAGCAAAAGTTGCTCTGTTGATTCAGTTTTGTTGTTCTGTACGTTAGGAATTGGGTGGTGGCCAGCGGCTGCAGGAGGGCCTTGGGCCTTCTCCTCTGATCAGAAGATTTAGAAAAATGGGCCTCAGTCTGGCCCCGGAGAGTAGCCTTACTCGACGTTGCATTGCTTCACTCTTTGTCATGTCTTAAAGATTTACTAATAAAAGTACACCAAATTTTATTAACAAGCCCTGTAAAGTGCTAATAATAGATGTGTTATTGATTAATGAAGAGGTTTTCCAAGATTTTTTTGTACCATGAGAGTTAAAATTTATATGGAAACTCTCATTTTATGTTTTTTGATTTCTGCATATTTCAGTAAAGTTGCCTTGACTAATTGAGGAGGGAAGATTTAATTAAGCTGGAGGGGCGCCTGGGTGGCTCAGTCAGTTAAGCATCTGATTTCAGCTCAGGTCATGCTCTCACAGTTCGTGGGTTTGAGCCCCATGTCTGGCTCCGTGCTGACATCTCACAGCCTGGAGCCTGCTTCAGATTCTGTTTCCCTCTCTCTCTGCTTCTCCCCCACTTGTGCTTACTTGTGCTCGCACTCTGTCTCTCTCTCAAAATAAAAAAGACATTTAAAAATATAATAAACTGGAAATAGAGAGTATTAGTTGGTCAGATCATTGCTAAGGATTGTTTCCCTTTTTAAAAAAAATTGTTAATGTGTATTTTTGAGAGAGAAAGTGTGAGCAAGGGAGGGACAGAGAGAGAGAGAGAGGGGACAGAGGATCCAAAGCGGCTCTGTGCTGACAGCAGACAGCCCAATATGGGGCATGACCTGAGCCAAAGTCAGACACTCAGCCAACTGAGCCACCCAAGCACTCTTCCCCTTTTTTAAAGTTCAGTTGTAGAATGAGTGAACCAGTGCCTAAAAGCAGTCTCCAGAATCTAATGGGGTGGGGGCTAATTCAATAGATGAATGGTTAGAATTGTTATGAGCACACAAAATTCTGTGAGCAGGCTAACCTTTGAGATTTGGAAGGCAAGAATGTGAGCAGTGCTAGATTGTGCAAACATAAGACGGGCCACAGCCCTGCAAATCAAGGAACAGTTGTCACCTGAGCACCTATAGTGCGGAAGTCCTGTTTGGCCCCCTGGTTTTTCAGCCATGCTCAGACTCCAGAGGTTTTAGTAATGACTTCAAGCTTGGGAAATTCATGACAGCTATAGAATGTGTGTCTCTGTGACTGTGGGTATGTCAGTCTGTGTCTGTATCCCTCGGTCTCCTTCTCCTGGGGATTTCTGCTTGTATTTTACCACATTCTCATTCACTTTGTCTCTCATTCTTTTAAGCCTGTATCTGATTTCTCTTATTGAGTAAAATAATTTTTAGGGAACAAACATTTTGAACATCTTCTTATAGGTTAGAGTAGCATTTCTCAAATGTTTTGGTCCCAAGACCTCCTTACACTCTTAGAAATCATTGAAGACCCAAAGAGCTTTTGTTTATCTGAGTTAAATATCTATCAGTATTTGCCATATTCAATATTTAAAAGGAAATTAAAAACAACAACAACAACAACAATTAACTCGGGACACCTGGGTGGCTCAGTCAGTTAAGCATCCAGCTCTTGATTTCAGTTCAGGTCATGATCTCACAGTCATGGGACTGAGGCCAGCATCAGGCTCAGAATTGTCACTCACCCCTCTCTCTGTCCGTCCCCTGCTCATGCTGTCTCTGTCTCTCTCTCAAAATAAACAAACATTTAAAAAATAATAATCACAATTCATGAAAAATAGCTGTGATAAAGTCATGATTAAATAACATTTTTAATAACATTTAAAAAAATAAATTTTTCTAAGGCAAAAAAATGTAATGAGAGTGGAATTATCTTACATTTTTGCAAACATATAATGTTTAGCTTGATAGAAAGGAAGTCAGATTTTCATATCTGCTTCTGAATTCAATGGCAAGTATGTTGTAGTTGAAGTATGTGAAGAAAATCTAGCCTCATACAAATAGGTCATTGGAAGTGGGAGATGTTTTCTAATAGCTTTTCATTTAATTGTGGATATTCCTTGATAATACACCAAAACTTGACAGGTAGTTGGTTTTTTTAAAGGTTAGCTGTGACATGGAACTTGAACCAAAGCAATGAACTTTCCATATGTTGTCACAGTTAAATCTACTGATCTTACACCTTTTTGCCTGTATGTGCGTGGTTTTTTGTTACAATATTTGGCAAATGTTAGTTCACTGAGCTATGCCTGTCTTCCAAACTCATTGCACGATATACTAAAGTCACATTCATTAACATCACCACCAACCTCTGTAGAAAAATCATTATGTATTGAGAAATGTAGAGCTCATGGCGGTGAATGCCAAAGTTTGTGTTAAATACCAAATTTTCCAGAATTGCGATTTTCATCTGAAAGTCAAATTTTATTACTGGGAACAAAATGGGTACTTCCTTGAAGTGACAGTCCCGCTTAGTTCATTTTCAAGAAAATGTTTGCCCAGATATCCACATCTGAATAACCATAGTTTGTCTGTCAGTCGTTTTTGAATGTAAAAATGGTGTTCCATGAAAAAAAAGTTGGCTAGTTCAGCTCACAACTCTAAGAACCACCCAAGTGCTCAAGGCAGACATTGGTTTTTCAGTGCAGTGGAAGTGTTTTGTGTGTACCTCCCATTTTATCACACAAAATAGTAAAAAAATGTATATTCAATAGCCAAGATTTAATAAAATTAGTAACTTTTACTTTCTTATCTGGGTGTTACTGGCTTGATGCTTGCTACAGTGTTGGCTCTTTTGCCCATCATTGCTTTTGTACCATTAATGCACATATTAGCATGGCTGGGTGGGGGCAGGGGGGAAGGCAGATGACATCTTTATGTTATTATGAAAATAGTTTTGACCTCACGAACCTGCTGAAAGGGTCTTGGGAGACTCCAGGTCTATGAAACACTTGGAGCCAACTGCCACATTAGGAGGAAACTAGGAAGAAAATGGACAGGAATTAATTTTTATTTTCCTAGTTACTTGTGCTGTCTACAGAGTAGAATTTGGGTTCATCTGGTTCTAATTTTGAAAACTTTAAATCAGGAACTTTTCTAAATACAGAGTGTAATTTAAGCTGTTTGCTGCTCAGGGTCTGAAGAGCCAGCTCCTCTTGCTTATTGTCACCATCGTCGACAACGTACTGTACCCTACAGGTGTCGCGAGAACAAAGATGAGTTAGATTGGCCTTGTACTCAAGGAGCAAATAGGGAAGGATAGAAACATGAACAAATGCATAACACTTCACGTTTCATAAAGGTGGGAGCCAGAATCTAGGCGTTCCAGAGGACGAAGGGTGCCCAGGTGGGCTGTCACCTGAGATGGGTAAGTTTAAGGAATTGCCAGGCAGAGGAGCTAGAGGCTAGGGTAGAAAAAACTCAAGAGGAAATAATTTTTCTCCTAGAGCTTTTATACAGATGTAGTGTACAGATCTTCCAAAGTTAGAAAAAAGGTATCCATCTAGGGAGGATGCATGCTGTGGGTGCCGTAGGTGCATCGATGTGGGGGAGGGGAGGCTAGGACAGAGAACAGGCCTTCTGCTTTGTACTTTAATACACTTCTGCACTGTTTGAATATTTTACCATGAGCATAGATTTATTTTATTGTTTTAAATATAGTTCATTCTAAAAGCTGGTGAAGTGGGCACCTGGGTGGCTCAGTCGGTTGAGCGGTCGACTTTGGCTCAGGTCATGATCTCGCTGTCCGTGAGTTCGAGCCCTGCGTCGGGCTCTGTGCTGACAGCTCAGAGTCTGGAGCCTGTTTCAGATTCTGTGTCTCCCTCTCTCTCTGACCCTACCCCGTTCATGCTCTGTCTCTCTCTGTCTCAAAAATAAATAAATATTAAAAAAAAACCAATTAAAAATTAATTAATTAATTAATTAATTAATTTTTAAAAAGCTGGTGAAGAAGTGGTAATTTAATCTTCAAAAGCATCTTATTTAAGTGTTCATCTTTGCATTATATGTATGTGCATGTGTTAGATAAGGTTGAAATATGGCAGGAGACGAAAGGATCAGAAGATTCTAAATATGTGAATGAACTAGAATTTCCCAATGGCATTTATGTAAAGTATAATTATAAAGTATGTTTATCATACTTTCTGTAAACATATACATATGTACTTGTACTATAATACAGAATTTTATGTTTACATAGAGGTTTAGGTTTTATTTTTATATATAGACATACACATACATATATATACACATGTATATATATGAATATATGTATAAATAAATAAAGGATGAATATTCATCCTTATTTCCTCAAGTGCAGTCCCAATGTATACCTGTTTCTCTAGCATAGTTATTAGCTGCACCCCTTTTGTCTTTCAAATGTCCACGTATATGTGTATGTACACATATAGAGATATGTGTATATCACATACTTATGTTGTATATATACATATAGATATCTACGTGTGTGTTTTTATAGATAAATATGACTGTGTAAGTATTTTATATAGCATATGCTCATATATTTATAAAGTCACTTAATTATCTAATTACAAATTAGTTTATGTGGGGCCTGGGCAGCTCAGTCAGTTGAACGTCGACTCTTGATTTCAGTTCAGGTCATGATCCCAGGGTTGTGGGATCAAGCCCCACATCGGACTCTGGGCTAAGCACAGAGCCTACTTAAGATTCTCACTCTCTTTCCCTCTGCCCCTCTCCCCCACTCTTGGGCACTGTCTCTCTAAAATAAAAAATTAGGGGCACCTGGGTGGCTCAGTCAGTTAAGCATCCAACTTTGGCTCAGGTCATGATCTTGTGGTTCATGAGTTTGAGCCCCGCATCTGGCTCTGTACTGACAGCTCAGAGCCTGGAGCCTGCTTTGGATTCTGTGTCTCCCTCACTGTCCCTACCCCGGTTGCTCTCTCTCTCTCTCTCTCTCTCTCTCTCAAAAATAAATATTTAAAAAATATGTAAAATTTAATTTAATTTAATTTTTAATTTAAAAAAAAAGAAATGTAGGTAGGCCCACCAAAATTTTTGCATCTATAACATTTGTTGTTAGCCTTTTTCATGCTTGTCTATCCCATCTCAGTAATACTACTGAGAGAAGTGAATGTATTGCATGAAGCTTGCTGTTTAGAAAACATTTTAAAAAGTTACATGTAAATTAAATCTCATCTTCTTTCCATCCTACATTTCTTTTTCTGAGGTCTTTTGTGGGCTTTCCATTGGCAGGAATTCCTAAGGCTTCAGTGTTAAGTTACTCTCTATAAAGAAATATAGTAGAGAAGGTCAGTTAACTTTTTTAGGTCAAAGAATACTGTTTTTGCCGAGGATGACTACCCCCTCCACCCCAAACACACAAAAACTCATTTATAAGTCTGAATTTTAATTTTGGGGGGATCTTTAAGTAAGTATGTATGATAAGATCTGTGGGTCTAATGTTATTTCCCTTTATGTTCTTATCAGTCACAACAAAGGAAATCAGCTAACGGGGCCAGGCTGGTCAGGTTACAGAGAGAAGTCACTTGGCGGTAAGAGCATGGGCAGGCAGTGTGTGAGTGCAGGTGGCTGTGATGAGGGGACACAGCTATGAGGCACCCAGTCCTTCTTGCCAGGCAGACAACAACCATTTTGCCCACTCTTCCTGTTGTTCAAAAAAGGTATATTGGTTTTTATGTTAAATCTTACTCTTTTCAACGTCAGCCCGGTTTTTCAAAAACGTGGTTCCAAAAACCAGATTGGTCAGAAAAACCTGTGGGGGCCAGATTTGCCTGTGGCCTACTGTGGGTCTGTGGGTCTACAGACTTTGAACTGATTTCTTTATTGCCCTTTGAACACGTAGGATATGGCTTTTAGCTTTGGCACCATCTGAGATGACCCCGTGACTGTGGTGGGAAGTGGTTCAGGTGGGAGGTAAAATAAAAAAGGAGGTTCTAGAGGGTTCTAAAGTCTTAAAGACTTTAAGGTCCACCTTCAACAACTTTCACTGCTTTTTCAATTTGCATTTGCAGATTTAGATTCTTTGAACTGTTACACTGACTCTTGGATTATAAGCTTTTTGAGGGCATGAAACTCTGTGCCTCTTTCTGAGTGAGGTTCCCTTCCCTTTGTTTAGATCTGCAGAACTAAATTCTACCCTCAAGATCCACTACATGGCACTTTCTCCTCCAGGGCTTTGCTGAGTGTCTCCCTGTGCCTTCCCTCACCGCCATTCCCAAGCTCCTCCCCAGAATGCCACTGCCTTCTTCCAACCTGCCTGCTTGTGTGATTCCACACATTTGTGTGTCTTTGTTATGCAGCGTTTCATAAACACATCTTATACCCCTTGCTACACCACAAAGCTTTGAAGGACGAATTTGTATATATTTTATGGCACAGGGTTTTGGTGTCAGCCCACTGGGCCTGGTTCTAGCTGGTTGATAAAAACTACTTGAAGAGTCTCTGAGACAAGGTGGGAAAGAGACTCATCAAGTTTATGTGTTGTGTCTTTTGAATTTGGTATCATATTAATGTTTTCCTTATTCACTAAATTAGTGCAAATACAAAACATACAGAGGTGCCTGGGTGGTTCGTCAGTTGGGTGCTCAACTTCGACTCCGGCCCTGATCCCACAGTTCATGGGTTCGAGCCCTGCATCGGGCTCTGTGCTGACAGCTCAGAGCCTGGAGCCTGCTTCAGATTCTGTGTCTCCCTCTCTCTGTACTCCTCCCTCCCTCTCTCTCTCTGTCTCTCTCAAAAATAAATAAACATGAAAAATATTTTTAAAAAATACATTGGATTCCAGGGTCTTTCCCCAGCTGTTCTAAACCAGAATTTCTGTGGGAGCAGGGGAGGGGAAAATCTATCAATTTATACTATTTTAAAGCTTCCCAGGTGACTGTGATGCATAGCCAGGTTTGGGAACTACTGTCCCAAAGCATATAGTAGGTATTCAGGAAACATTTGTTCAAATGTGGAATGAACTCTTGTCTTCCTCTAACATTTAGTCTGATACCATGTACTTAACAGTTGTTCCATAAATGTTGGTGGAGGGAATGAAAATCTATTCTAAGTCCAGATACCACCCCCCACTCCCTTCCTTAGCTGGCGGTAGGGCTGTCTGCTTGCCCCCGCCTCTCACTCTGTCTGGATGGATGGGCTGCTTCTCAGCTGGACCATGGATGGCCTACCCACCTGGTCTCCTGCAGCCAGCTTGCCCCTCCCCTCTGATTGTTTCAGCACACGGCAGCCTGAGTGAGTGGGGTTTGTTTTTTTTCCAGGTCAAATCTGGAATAGATTATGACTTTCAGTGGTTCCCTCTTAACCTAGAATATAAAATTTACCATGAGGAGTACTTTAGAGCCTTTATGACCCTTCCTTTCCTAGCCCATGTCATTCAACAGAAAGGTGTTGAGGCCTGCCACATGTCTGGCACTGCTGGGGATCCTGGGGACAGACCATGTGCACACGCTCTCCCGCCATCACACAGACCCACTCATCAGTCTCTGAGCGCATATACCCTTTTATCATTTTTTGTTTGTTTTGCCTGTGGTGTTCCTTCTGCTTAGAATGCCTTTCCCACACTCCTGTTTTTTTTTTTTGTTTGCTTGTTTGTTTGTTTGTTTTTTATTTTATTTTTTCAATATATGAAGTTTATTGTCAAATTGGTTTCCATACAACACCCAGTGCTCATCCCAAAAGGTGCCCTCCTCAATACCCATCACCCACCTTCCCCTCCCTCCCACACCCCATCAACCCTCAGTTTGTTCTCAGTTTTTAAGAGTCTCTTATGCTTTGGCTCTCTCCCACTCTAACCTCTTTTTTTTTTTTTCCTTCCCCTCCCCCATGGTCTTCTGTTAAGTTTCTCAGGATCCACATAAGAGTGAAACCATATGGTATCTGTCTTTCTCTGTATGGCTTATTTCACTTAGCATCACACTCTCCAGTTCCATCCATGTTGCTACAAAGGGCCATAGTTCATTCTTTCTCATTGTCACGTAGTACTCCATTGTGTATATAAACCACAATTTCTTTATCCATTCATCAGTTGATGGACATTTAGGCTCTTTCCATAATTTGGCTATTGTTGAGAGTGCTGCTATAAACATTGGGGTACAAGTGCCCCTGTGCATCAGTACTCCCGTATCCCTTGGGTAAATTCCTAACAGTGCTATTGCTGGGGCATAGGGTAGGTCTATTTTTAATTTTTTGAGAAACCTCTACACTGTTTTCCAGAGCGGCCGCACCAGTTTGCATTCCCACTAACAGTGCAAGAGGGTTCCAGTTTCTCTACATCCTCGCCAGCATCTATAGTCTCCTGATTTGTTCATTTTGGCCACTCTGACTGGCGTGAGGTGATATCTGAGTGTGGTTTTGATTTGTATTTCCCTGATCCCACACTCCTGTTTTATTGATTGATTGATGCCAAGCTTTCCAGGGCCCCTGTAAATAACAAGTTGGCCCTTCATCCTTTAACACTTTGTACATACCTTTAGTATAAAGCCTACCATCATGGATTGCAATTATTAGTTGACACTTCTCTTTCTCCCCCTAGACTCTGAGCTCCTTGAGGAAAGAGACTTGTCTCCTATTCCTCAGTATTTCCAGCTTTGAGTACTGTGTCTAGCCATGTTAGACATTAACACATGTGCTGGGGAAGAGTGACACAAGAATGAAGTTTTTGTGTGTGTGCCAAGAACGTAGATTGAAGTGCTGCGTAGTTACTCTGATTATAAAAGGATTTCTGCCACACCGTGGTGGATCATCCCCCTTTTGAATAGTGTCGTACGTGGATATTCCATAGTTACAACAGTGTGTTAATGACCTATATAATGATACTTTCTATTAGATGCATTATTCTAACTGTGAGTATGATTAAGATATTATTAGATGTGGGGGTGCCTGGGTAGCTCAGTCGGTTGTGTATCTCACTGGCTCAGATCGTGATCTCATGGCTCATGCCTCACATCAGGCTCTCTGCTGTCAGTGCAGAGCCTGCTTCGGATCCTCTGTCCCCCTGTCTCTCTGCCCCTCCCCTGCTCACACTTTCGCTCTCTCAAAAACAAACGTTAAAAAAAGATATTATTAAATGTTAACATTTGGCCTTTTACTAACCATCCTAATTGAACAACCTAAGAGAAGAATCAGAGAATCCTACAGAAGTGAGGGGGGGGGCTTATCATCTAACATCCTGGAGTGTTCATTGGCTTGATGTGAAATACTGTAGTCCCCAAGTGGAGGTAGGGCCTAGTGGGAGTTTAAGAGTGCTGTGAATTGGAATGTTTTGGAAGAAGCAGTAGTTTTGAGGTGGAAGGACAAAACAGATGTCAGCATGGAACTAAACTGAGAGGGCAACCACCTTTTAAAATCATACAGTATGTGTTTTGCCAGATCTCAGACTATCCAGTCAGGCTGGATAAAGAATTGAAATAACGTATGGGCTTCAGAAAAGCCAAACAGGATGTGAATAAATGAAGCAGGAGAGAAAGTGGATCCTCCAGGGCCCAGAGCAGAGAACTCATTGAAGACAAAAGAAGCGTCAGCAAAATATGTCATTGATCTGTAACCAATGAAGAACGGACTCCTGCCACCTGTTCAGGGGTGACCCCCTCTCCTTCAGGGGCATAGAGGAAGCTGTAGGTTCCATTTCATTTAATTCCATTTCTATTTATAGACTTAATCCCTCACATTTCTAAAAAAGATTCATGGACGGTTACAATTAAAGGCACAGTACACAAGTAGAAAAGAACTAATATTAAATGAAGAAAATGAGACACTAGTCACACCAGAAATCCAAGCTAACAATGGCTACAACAGTTGATGATAAAAGTTGGTTCTAAGCTTCCTTGTCTTGGAAATAGAAGCATTTATTAGTATTAATGCACTTTTTCCTGTGGCTGGATGAGATCAAAGAATGAATCAAATGGATCCTAAAGTATAAAGGACACTAAATAACATAATGGGCACAACTTATAACAGCTTCAGAAAAGGGTAAAAAGAAATTCTTCATTTGGCCATCTGGTCTCTCCACAGCTGAATGAATGCTGTGAGTTAAATGTTGTACTTCAGTGCTAGGAAGACACTGCCACTAGAGAGGCTGGGGGTGCTTGCCTGGTTGGCTCAGTCGGTTAAGCATTCAACTTTTGATTTCAGCTCAGGTCATGATCTCATGGTTCAGTTCATGAGATCAAGCCCTACATCTGGCTCTGTGCTGACAGTGTGGAGCCTGCTTGGGATTCTCATTCTCTCTCTCTCTCTCTCTCTCACTCTCAAAATAAATTTTAAAAAAGAGAGAGAGAGAGGCTGGATGAACAGCTCATTAGTATGACCTTTAGACTAGAGGGGTTTTTTTTGGTTTTAACTGCAGGAGTGATCTGTTAGTGTATAGTGAAATTAGTTGAGTGAGTTGCTATTAGCATTTTTAAAATGAAACAGAACAGAATACATGACACAGAGTAAGGTTAAGTTTGAATTTAATTTAGATCTCTACATACTAACATACTATGTATTTCTTATATAATATACTATCTCTTACTGGAATATTAGTTGGTAGGCTTTGGCCATTCCAGTCTTATGGTTTAAAATATATAGAGAAAATACCAAGAACTAGGAGCTGGGAAGAACAGAGATAAGATCCTTGAACCAGAACAAGAGCCACTATGCCTTTAAATTGTGCCAATTTAGGAACCTGTGACTAGACTCAGTATTTTTTTAATGAAATACAATTAACATACAGTGTTATATCAGTTTCAATTCAACAATTCTATACATTGCTCACTGCGCATCACATTTGATCCCCTTTATCCGTTTCATATATCCTCCCACCTACCTGCCCTCTGGTAACCACCAGTGCTCACTGTACTTAAAAGTCTGGTTTTTTTGTTTGTCTTTTTCCCCCTTTGTTCACTTGTTTTATTATTTTTTTAAGTTTATTTATTTATATTGAGAGAGACAGAGGCAGCATGAATGAGGGAGGGGCAGAGAGAGGGAGAGAGAATCCCAAGCAGGCTCTGTGCTGCCAGCGCAGAGCCCAACACGGGTCTCAAACTCATGAACTGTGAGACCATGACTTGGGCTGAAACCAAGAGTCGGATGCTTAACCAACTGAGCCACGTAGGTGCCCCTCACTTGTTTTATTTCTTAAATTCCACATATGAGTGAGATCATATGGTATTTGTTTTTCTCTAACTTATCTCACTTAGCATTATACCTTCTAGATCCATCCATGTTGTTACATATGGCAACATGCATGTTTTTGACTGAGTAATATTCCTGTGTGTGTATGTGTGTGTGTGTGTGTGTGCGCGCGCATGTGCGTGTGTACCACATCTACTTTATCCATTAATCTGTCAGCAGACACAGGCTGCTTCCATATCTTGGCTGTTGTAAATAATGCTGAAATAAACATAGGGTTGCATATATCTTATCAAATTCGTGTTTTTATTTTCTTGGGGTGAATACCCAGTAGTGGAATTACTGGTGCTGGGACAACTGGACAGCCACATGCAGAAGAATGAACCTGGACCATTTTCTTACACCATGTACAAAAATAAACTCAAAATGGATGAAAGACCTCAATGTGAGACCTGCAACCATAAAAACCCTTGAAGAGAGCACAGGCAGTAATTTCTTTGACATTGGCCATAGAATCATTTTTCTAGATATGTCTCCTGAGGGAAGGGAAATAAAAGCAAAAAATCAACTGGTGGACTACACTAAAATCAGAGCCTTTTGCACAGTAAAGGAAACCATCAACAAAACAAAAAGGCAACCTGCCAAATGGGAAAAGATATTTTCGAATGATATATCTGGTAAGGGGTTAATATCCATAACATGTAAATAATTTATACAACTCAACACCAAAAACCCACAAATAATCCGATTAACAAAAGGGCAGAGAACCTGAATAGACATTTTTCCAAAGAAGGCATAAAGATGACAAACAGACATATGAAAAAGTGCTCAACATCACTAACCACCAGGGAAATGTAAGTCAAAACCACAATGAAATATCAGCTCACACCTGTCAGAATGGCTACCATCAAAAAGATAAGAGAGAACAAATGTTGATGAAGGGTTGGACAAAAGGGAGCCCTTGTGCACTGTTGGTGGGAATGTAAATTAGTACAGCTACTATGGAAAAGAGTATGGAGATTCCTCAAGAAATTAAAAATAGAACTACCATGTGATCCAGCAATCTCACTTATGGGTATATGTCTGAAGGAATTGAAATCAGGATCTTAAAGAGATACCTTCAAATCCAAACCACAATGAGAGTAGACTCAGAGACATGCTTTCTTGGTTTTGTGCATTGTTTCTTTTTCGTGTGCCTTCAGTACGTCACCGAGCCCTTTTTGAAAACCCTAATCTACTTTGGCTGTAATAAAAAGGGAAATTAGAGAAAGTATGAGATATGGCCAGTAACGCAGAGCGGCAGGGAACCCCTGGTGGTCAGACTGGGTCATGCAGACTGAGGGTTTCCATTGAGAGACCTTTCAGAGCCACAAATTAGAATGGCTTCTCCAGTTCTTCTTCTCTGAGTGGGCAGTACCTCTGTATACAGGTACTGCTTACTTAGGGAAAGCTTTTTTTAAAAAAAAAATCATCTTCCTGCTTCATAAATGATGTTTGGATCGGGTCCTCAGGGTTATCTATGAAAATAGGACGTTTGTGGCAGGACCATGGCATTGCCCAGCTCTAGGAGTTCAATGCAGCAGCCTTGAGTGATGATGAGACCCTTCACATTTGGGGGGGAAACCCTCCTTCTCCCAAATTTGGACGTGTATATATAGCTACGGCTTTGGAGAAAGAGTTCTGGGAGGATTTCCAACTATAACAACTATTAGCAATGGTATGAGAAACAGGCTGGGGCTAGATCAAGATTTAGTTTCTAATGTTGACTCCAAGTCTTGCAAGTAACAGCAAATGAGATAAAAACCTGTATTTTCATACAAAAAAAAAAAGTTTTTCAAAAACATTGAAAATTGTCTAGAAATAAAGAAACTACTTGTTGGGGCGCCTGGCTGGCTCAGTTGGTAGAGCATATGATTCTTGAACTTGAGGTTGTGAGTTTGAGCCCCACGCTGGGCATAGAGCTTACTTTAAAAAAAGAAGGAAGGAAAGAAACTAGTTTTGGAAGGGTCTCTGACCATTTCTCTCCTCTTGTTTCAGATGACAGTCATGTCCCTTTCCAGGGACCTCAAGGACGACTTGCACAGTGACACAGTGCTCTCCATCTTAAATGAGCAGCGCATTCGGGGCATTTTATGCGATGTCACTATTATTGTGGAAGACACCAAATTTAAAGCCCACAGCAATGTCCTGGCTGCTTCAAGCCTTTATTTCAAAAATATCTTTTGGAGCCATACAATCTGTATTTCCAGCCATGTCCTGGAACTGGATGATCTCAAAGCTGAAGTGTTTACAGAGATCCTTAATTATATCTACAGCTCCACAGTTGTCGTCAAGAGACAGGAAACAGTCACGGATCTTGCAGCTGCAGGGAAAAAGCTGGGAATATCCTTCTTGGAAGACCTTACTGATCGCAACTTCTCAAATTCCCCTGGTCCCTATGTATTCTGCATTACTGAAAAGGGAGTGGTTAAAGAAGAAAAAAATGAAAAAAGACACGAAGAACCTGCCATCACCAATGGGCCAAGGATCACAAATGCATTTTCCATCATTGAAACAGAAAATAGTAATAACATGTTCTCTCCACTGGACTTGAGAGCAAGTTTCAAAAAGGTCTCTGACTCCATGAGAACCACCAGCCTCTGCCTGGAGAGGACTGACGTGTGCCACGAGGCAGAGCCCGTCCGCACGCTGGCGGAGCACTCGTATGCCGTTTCCTCCGTGGCCGAGGCATACAGAAGTCAGCCCGTACGTGAACACGACAGCAGTTCGCCTGGTAAAACAGGTAAAGAAACCTGTGAAGCTCTAGCAGCAAAACCGAAAACGTGCCGAAAGCCAAAGACAGTCTCCATACCCCAGGCTTCCGATTCAGCTGCAGAAAATAGACCACCCCCTCCAGCAACCAGCTCAGAGGTTAATCAGGAAAGAAGTCCAGAGCTGCCTGCCGTTCTTCCTCGTTCAAAATCTCCCAACAACGAAGGAGATCTCCGTTTTTCCAAGGAAGATGAAAATAAATCCTCTGACGTCCCTGGGCCGCCGACGGCAGAGGTCCCACCTCTCGTGTACAACTGCAGCTGTTGTTCTAAGTCCTTTGACAGTAGCACTTTGCTCAGTGCCCACATGCAGCTCCACAAGCCAACCCAGGAGCCGTTAGTGTGCAAGTACTGCAACAAGCAGTTCAGCACCCTGAACAGACTGGATCGGCACGAGCAGATTTGTATGAGGTCCAGCCACATGCCTGTTCCCGGAGGAAACCAGCGCTTTTTAGAAAACTATCCAACCATCGGACAGAATGGAAGTTCGTTCACAGGTCCAGAACCGTTGCTCTCTGAAAACAGGATTGGTGAGTTTTCCAGTACCGGAAGTACCTTGCCAGAAACGGACCACATGGTTAAATTTGTTAATGGGCAGATGCTCTACAGCTGTGTTGTATGCAAACGTAGTTACGTGACTTTATCCAGCCTCCGAAGACATGCAAATGTTCACTCGTGGAGAAGAACATATCCGTGTCATTACTGCAACAAAGTATTTGCACTGGCTGAGTACAGGACAAGACATGAAATTTGGCATACAGGGGAGAGGCGCTATCAGTGCATTTTCTGCCTTGAAACTTTCATGACCTACTATATTCTCAAAAACCATCAGAAGTCTTTCCATGCCATAGATCACAGACTTTCCATCAGTAAAAAAACAGCAAATGGAGGCTTGAAGCCTAGTGTGTATCCATATAAACTTTACAGGCTACTGCCTATGAAATGCAAGAGGGCTCCTTATAAGAGCTACCGAAATTCTTCCTATGAAAATGCTCGAGAAAGCAGTCAGATGAATGCGTCAGCATCTGGTCCCTATGTCATTCAGAATCCACACAGCTCTGAGTTACCGACGCTGAATTTCCAAGACCGCGTCAACACCCTCACCAGCAGTCCAGCCGTCCCCTTGGAAACATCTGCACGCCAGGACATGCCCGCTTCTGCCAACGTACAGAGCGCAGAGGGGACCAAGTGGGGAGAGGAAGCACTGAAAGTCGATCTTGACAATAACTTTTATTCTACCGAGGTGTCGGTTTCTTCCACTGAGAATGCTATCAGTTCTGACCTCCCAGCAGGGGACGTGCCTGTTTCGTCTTTGAGTGGTGGCAGTGAGAACGCAGCCTCTGTGATCAGCTACAGTGGCTCAGCACCCTCGGTCATTGTGCATAGTAGCCAGTTCTCATCAGTGATAATGCACAGCAACGCCCTTGCCGCCATGACCAGCAGCAGCCACAGAGCGCCTTCGGACCCAGCAGGCAGTCAGCCCCTGAAAGACGACAGCAAACTCGAGCCTGACAAAGCGGGCAGGGTCGTCAGCAGACCCAAAAGCATTAAGGAGAAAAAGAAGATCGTGCCGTGTAACAAGGGGGAGATAGCAGAGGAGTCCAAATACGTCGCTGATCCCGGAGGGTCATTGAGCAAAACCGCAAGTATGAAAGAAACCAGTAAAATTGAAACCTACATTGCAAAGCCTGCTCTGCCAGGAACCTCCACAAACAGCAACGTGGCGCCCCTTTGCCAGATAACGGTGAAAATCGGAAACGAAGCCATCGTGAAAAGGCACATCCTAGGATCTAAGTTGTTCTATAAAAGAGGGAGAAGACCCAAGTATCAAGTGCAGGAGGAGACCTTGCCACAAGAGAGTGACCCAGAAGCCAACAGAGACAGCCCACTCGGGCTCTGCCAGTCCGAGTGTGTGGAAATGAACGAGATGTTCGATGACGCCAGCGACCAGGATTCCACTGACAAACCTTGGCGTCCTTACTACAACTACAAACCCAAAAAGAAATCCAGACAGTTGAGGAAAATGAGGAAGGTCAACTGGAAGAAAGAACATGAACACAGGAGCCCAAGCAATAAGTGTAAATACCCAGCAGAACTGGACTGCGCTGTGGGGAAAGCTCCTCAGGAGAAGGCCTTTGAGGAAGAAGAAAATAAAGAGATGCCCAAGCTGCAGTGCGAACTCTGCGATGGAGACAAAGCCTCGGGGGCCGGCAATCAAGGAAGGCCCCACCGGCATCTCACTGCTAGGCCTTACGCCTGCGAGTTCTGTGCCAAGCAGTTCCAGAGCCCTTCCACGCTCAAGATGCACATGCGGTGTCACACCGGAGAGAAGCCGTACCAGTGCAAGACCTGCGGGCGGTGCTTCTCGGTGCAGGGAAACTTACAGAAACACGAACGCATCCACCTGGGCGTGAAGGAGTTCATCTGTCAGTACTGCAACAAGGCATTCACGTTGAACGAGACGCTCAAAATCCACGAAAGAATCCACACCGGCGAAAAGCGTTACCACTGTCAGTTCTGCTTTCAGAGTTTTTTGTACCTTTCCACAAAAAGGAATCATGAGCAGAGGCACATTTGGGAACATGATGGGAAGGGCTATGCCTGCTTCCAGTGCCCCAAAATTTGCAAAACAGCTGCTGCCCTTGGAATGCACCAGAAGAAACACTTATTCAAGAGCCCAAGTCAGCGGGAGAAAGTCGAAGGTGACATGTGCCATGAGAACTCAAATCCTCTGGAGAACCCACATGTCAATGATTCAGAAGACAATGACCAAAAGGATAATGTGCAAACCATTGTTGAAAATGTCCTTTGAGTGGCGATACTTAGAAAAATCTTCAAAACTATAAGTTGGTGGGTTTGTTGTTTTGGGGTGTTTTTAGCTGTTTCTTCTGGTGTGTTTTTTTTTTTAAGTTTAGTTTTGTTTTGTTCACACAACAGTCATGAAGGAGTGAAATGTAAAAAAGAAAATCTCATTTGTGAAAATTCCAGAAAAAGGATCCTAATATCTACTTTGGGTTTTAGCATTAACTTCATGCAAAGTGCACAAAAATGAAATAGCTGAATCCTCCAGTATCCCAAGTATCTTGTGGAAGTTTATGAAGTTCTTAGCTGTGGTATTTCTGCCAGTGGAAAAAAAAAAGAGTCTAATGTTAGCCTAATTTAGAACTTTCTAGTAAGTGCTAATAGGAACTGGCTGCTGAGCTGTCTTTAGTCACTGGAGAAAACGAGGGTCGGATATCATGAAAACATCATCTTCATAAATATGTTAGAAGGTAAACGAGCTATGACAGTCATTTTTCCCATCCAGCTTCTGTGCTATTAAAAATTGTTTAAATTAGTGGATATATAAGAAATATTTAATATTATAGCTGAAAATATGTGTGAAATTGAGTAACTTAAGTAGGACATTCATACATTATCTAGAACTACTTTTCTGCAACACAAGCCTTGTAAAATACATATATAAATCACTATGACTTTTAACTATCCATGTCCCCTGTAGAGAATTATAATGACGAGCAATAGATCTGCAAATAATGAGGACTAATGGAAAAATCAGTAGAAAGCATCTTGATATGATTTAAGAGCACGTTGTATGCTTTTAGATGGAATGCTGTTCCCTTGAAGTTCTGGCTGAGCTATTACTAGAACTGGTCTACTCCAGTCACAGAAAAAATAGGTCATGCCTTATCTATGGGGGAGAGCCCTCCCAGAATTTTTCTCTGATCACCTGTGCTGTATATTACTTTGCAGTGGCCTCACTTCAGAAAATAAAGAAGGGTCAAATTCTTCTGAAACTCCCTGCAGTCTTCCATCCATCACAAGGCCATGGATGTAGAGGTCTATTTCAGACAGACTTAATCAGTCTCCAGGGTTTAAGTTAAAACCTGACACATCCCATTCCACTGAAGGAGTGTCCAGGAAATTTAGTGCAAAGCATGCATATGGTGGTGAATTCCCAGGCACTTGAAAATGACAGAAAGCCTAATCCCAGTGATTATTAGCCTTCTTGGAGATTATGCAGCCCACAAGTATATACTAATATAAAACAAAAGGGCATCAGAAAGACACCTCCCACCTCACCCATTAATGACTTGAGTGGGCAAGAGGAAGCGATGACCTTCCTTGCCTCAAACAGTAGCTTTGTTTTGGGGGAGGTTGGAGGAGAGATAGACTATGGAGTAATACGATTCCATCACTTACTTATATGACTCAGAAACCTATCCCCAAAGCCAGATGCCTTGTCTTCATGTTTGCAGACACCTGGCTCCCTTGCTAAAAACCCACTTAAGTTGTTTCATGTTCTTTTATGCTGCCCCACACCATCACCATTGCCCTCCAAGTCTAATTGCCCTGTAGGATATTCCATCATGTGGACTAGGTTCTGGGAAGCTGGAACTCATCATTCTTAGGTTATAAACTGCCAGAATAGGAGGGAGAGAGAAAACATTCCCATCCTTTGATCACCAGTGTGAGCAGAACCTGGAACCTGGTTTAAGGGTGACCTACAGCTATTCATGTTCATGGGATTTGATAGATGGAAGCCCAAGGTTATTCAAGGTTGCAGAGTCACCATAATGAAGAAGTAGTTCAAAGGACTCCGGTTTCTCTCTTCAAGTATTGTGATGTCTCCATGAAGAAGACTTAATACGGATTTGGGTGGGCAAGAAAGCATTTAAACACCCAGAGAAGGACACGATCAAAGCTGACCTTTTTATACAGTAGTATTTTGCTGTTAAGTAACCCCAATATTGCATCTGCATTTATCTTTTGTTGATCTACTTTCACTTACTTACATACAGTATTATGTAATAGAGGAAAATGGGGAAATGCAAGCAAATTCATCCTTATTTTATACGTTGTATATATGTATACCTGCACTACTCATTTGGGTTTTGTTAAAGGAGATGGTCACAAAGGGCTTATGAAAATCATTTCTGAATTGATAATTAGAATATTGAATAGGTAATTTGTGATCTACTAATTTATTTTATCTCAATTGGGATTATTAATCAAAGAGAATTACTGTGTATTTCAGTCATTTTGATTTGAGGTAACTCCAAATATAAAATTATTACATGTAGTGATGTCTCCTAGCCCTTACATGTGGAAATTTTTTAAGTGGACTTGTATGCTGATAATTCTAGACCAAAGTAAATATGGCAGAATATTTATACATGAAAAAATAATTTTGCAAATATTTTCTATAATTGTATTATTCGTTTAAAATGTTGATAGCTTGTGTTAGTTTCAGGGAGGGGTGTATATTTTGATAAAAAAAATACTTGACTTTGTAATTCTGTATATTCTATACAATTTATAGCAGAGCCGTTTTAAGACAGCCTTGTCACATTTTTGTTAATTGTGAAAACTTTACCATGAGTGATGTTTATGCATTGAGTACATAACGACCAACTAGAATTAAAGTAGGTGTAAACAGTGAACATACTGTATGCTGTACAAGATATATTGTAATTTGCTGTTTTAGCATCTGTATTTTGGTTAGAAGATATTATTAAATGCAGATGTTAAGGGTTGGAAAAGTCTAATTTTATTTTTAGAAATAATGAATATAAATTTGGTTTTGCTTGATTAAAATAGCTTATTCTATGTTAAGTCTCTTAAATGTTTTAATGTTAATTCTTTTGTGCAGTCAAGCGGCTATTTCCTCTTTGTGAGTCACAGCATTGTTTCACATATTATTCATTTAATATATTTCTGTTTCCTTACTTGTTTACGTTCCATGATACCTACTTACATGCTTAGGACTCAAATGGAATATGCATTAAAAAAAAAAAGCAGAAATAAGAGAGATTGAAGTCTTCTTATCATTTAATGCCTTGGCTAGGCCTGACCTTGTGATAAATCAGAGAGCGTTGAAAGTGTTCTGTCTACTCTACTCATCCTCGGGAAACAAATTACACTTAGTACCAGGAATCTGGCAAGGTTCTTCCCATGGGCTGTTTCATTCAGGTCTTTCCCAGCAACCATGGGAAGTAGACTTCATTATCTACATTTTGTAGTGATTTTGAGAAGATCCCACAACCAGACAGAACCAGGATTCCAAGCCAGATCTCCCTGACTTCAAAGCCCACGTTTTTGTTTCTTCTCAACACCTTAGAGAAAAATACTTAATGTAAACTGAACGGGCAGTGAGGCAAAGAGGCATGACAAATGAATGCAGCTTTATGATGATAGCTGTTACAGTGATGGCCTTCAGGAGGCCGTACTGGTCTCAGCTTTCCCTGACACCACCGCTGCTTTATTTCTGATGCCTCTACACTCTGGGCATTTGCCTTCTCTTGTATGTTGGGATATTGCCTTATAAAATCATTTTTTAAATCTGTACACTTTTTCTTTTCAAGAATATAGAGTAAAATCGGGCGCCTGGGTGGCTCAGTCAGTTAAATGTCTGACTTCGGCTCGGGTCATGATCTCACAGTTGTGAGTTCAAGGCCTGTATCAGGCTCTGTGCTGTCAGCTCAGAGTCTGGAGTCTGCTTCAGATGCTGTGTCTCCCTCTCTCTCTCTCTGCCCCTCCCCTGCTCCCTCTCTCTCTCTCTCTTCCTCTCTCTCTCTCTCTCAAAAACAAACATTTTAAAAAAGGGATTAAAAATAATATGGAGTAAAATATTTAATACTGTTTTAAGCTAGTAATTTTTCACATAAAAAATGTCCCCTCATCACAGACTATATTCCTAACTTTAATTCTCTTCAGATGCATGCAGTTAGTCACAGTAGCTAGTGTGAAAGGGAGTGCCAGTGGCTCAGGCAACATAATCCATCACCAACACAGGGAAAATAACGCAAATTTCCAGTCCTACTAATGTCTGGCCAGTAAGCATCAGTTTTGTATTTGAAGGATAATCCAAACCAAATCCAAATCAAAAATTTGATAACTGCTGCCTGCTGAAACTAACTTCACTTATCTAGCAAAACAGATTAAATATTGAAAGAATTTTTAATAATTGAGAAAGTAGCTCGATTAAAAGCATCAAAACAAATCCTGCAAGGCAATCCTACTTGTGCATATTGTATTAATCACTTTGGGTTTTTTTACTCCTGTTTCTCACCTTCCTCTTTTCTCATTACCCACCCCCCACCCACCCCCCCGGTTGACCGGTCCCACGCCCTCTGTCTCCCCTCAGTAGCTCTTTGCAGAGGCAATTTCCTCCATATCTGAGAACTCTTCACCTTTCTCCTCCCCAAATCCTGGCCGGCTATCAGTCTCCCTTCTGGAGAGAGGAACCCCTTGCCTTGTCCCCACTCCCCCTCCCCAGTATACTCCCATTGATGCTGATTCTCCGAGGAAGGTCATCAGTGAGCAGGTGAGTTGGCTTGGGGTGCAGATTTTAAAATGAAATTCTCCCAAGTTTAGACAACTCCTGGAAGAACTGGTTATAGCAGAAGTATGATTACATTTCTTAAGGTTTTGTAAATTATGATTTCATTCTTGATGTCTAAGACCTCAATTCTATTTACTTAGAATGTTTTGCTGAGAAGTGAAGAGCACTTTTTTCCCCAATAATTTTAAAAACTCTGACTTGTATGTCACATAGGGGTCAGGATGTTATTCTTTGTTATAAGAAACTTCGGTATACAGAGATTTAAAAGCTGGAACAGTGCTAATTTATGGAGAATTTTAATTCATTTATTCAAAATATGTTTAATTTGGGGTCTCAGGTGTTGTGTCCAGGCCAGGGCTATAGAGTTATAAGAGGTAGCCTGTGCCTTTGAGGAGCCGGAGACCGGGGAAGGAGACTGATGAGGCAAGGCACGATTACAAAACGAAACCCTGAGTCCCTAGTTGCTCAGAACCAGATCGGATTATGTTGGGTTCTGATAGAGAGAGGGCACTGGGCTGGGCCTGACTGAGCCTGGGCTTCCCAGTGCAGGCAGGTCCAGGTAGGAGTGGCTAAAACACAGGAGCATGGGTGAGTGCATGTGGTTCCGCAGGCCTGGGGTCCGGGTGGTGAGCCAGGAGAGGTACACAGAGGACACATCACCAGGGCCTCGTGTGCCTTGCCAGAGATTTTGTATTTCTGACACAGACAGATGATGGGGGAGCAGATGAGCTGCTGAGTGCTAGGAGGGAAGGGCAGAGAGTGGTTCCAGAAGGTCCAAGCGAGAGGCCGTGTGAGAGCTTCAACAAAAAGGAAATGATTTAATGTGTTTAAAGGATGACTGTCACTGCAGTATAGGGAAGAGACTGCAGGTCAGTGAAGAAGGTCTCTGGAGGGACTGTGTGGTTCAGTCAGTTAAGTGTCCAACTCTTTTTTGTTGTTGTTTGTGAGTGACTTTATTCTCTTTTTTATTATTATTTCTGGGGCGCCTGGGTGGCTCAATTGGTTGAGCTTCTGACTTCCGCTCAGATCATGATCTCACGGTCTGTGAGTTCAAGCCCCTTAAGGGCTCTGTGCTGACAGCTCAGAGCCTGGAGCCTGCTTCAGTTTCTGTGTCTCCCTCCCTTTCTGCCCCTCCCCATTCACACTCTGTCTCTCTGTCTCTCTGTCTCTCTCTCAAAAATTAAAAAAATTGTTTTCAATTTAAATTCAAGTCAGTTAATATACAGTGTAGCCTTGGCTTCAGGAGGAGTAGAACCCAGTGCTCCTCCCAACAATTCCCTCCTTAATGTCTGTCACCCATTAACCCATACCCCCACCCACCTCCCCTCCAGCAACCCTCAGTTTGTTCTCCGTATTGAAGAGTCTCTTAAGGTTTGCCTCCCTCTCTGTTTTTATCTTATTTTTCCTTCCCTTCCCCTATGATTATCTGTTGAGTTTCTCAATTTCCACATAAGACTAAAACCGTATGGCTTTCTCTGACTTATTTTGCTTAGCATAATACACTCTAGTTCCATCCACATTGTTGCAAATGGCAAGATTTCATTCTTTTTCGTCACTGAGTAGTACTCTATTGTATGTATACACTTTATCTTCTTTATCCATTCATCAGTTGATGGACATTTGGGCTCTTCCCATAATTTGGCTATTGTTGGTAGCGTTGCTATAAACATTGGGGTACACATGCCCCTTCGGATCAGCACGTTTGTATCCTTTAGATAAATTCCTAGTAGTGCAATTTCTGGATTGTAGGGTAGTTCTTTACTTAGGGTTTTTGGTGTTTTTTTTTTTAAACTATTTTCCATAGTGTTTTCCAGGGTGGCTGTACCAGTTTGCATTCCCACCAACAGTGTAAGCGTCCAACTGTTGGTTTCAGCTCAGGTGTTGATGTTGGGGTTGTGAGTTCAAGCCATGCACTGGGCTCCACGCTGGGTGTGGAGCCGACTTTAAAAAATGTAAGTAACCAATGACTCTCACTGCAATGCAGTGAAGAAACTATTTTTTCTTCTCTTGCAATATATTTTTGAAGAAATTATGTTGTTTGTCCTGAAGAGTTTGTCACAGCCTGGGAATTAACAAGACAGCTTCCTAAGTTGGGTTATGTTCTTCCATCAGGAGGTACATACTGTCTG
Source organism: Panthera tigris (assembly GCF_018350195.1). Lineage (NCBI taxonomy): Eukaryota > Metazoa > Chordata > Mammalia > Carnivora > Felidae > Panthera > Panthera tigris. Next base: position 120,979,242 of record NC_056668.1, on the reverse strand, counting down.
AGATACTGGATGTACTTTGAAGGTAGATCTGATAGGATTTGTGAGTGGTTTAGGTCCCAGGAGGTGAGAAAAACAGAGAGGTCAAAGATGACTCCCAGTTTTTGGGTCTGAGTCATTAGAAGAGTGGAGTCACCTGTAGACCACTAGCTATGTGGACCAGAAGTTCGGAAGGGGGACTGGCTTTGGGTATGAAGCTGAAAGTTGTGTTTCATTCATTCAAAACATATTTGAGCTAGGTGCTGGGAATACAAAAACAGAAAAAACAAATTGTCCCTGTAGCTTATGATCTAATGGGGAACACAAAAAGCTAACCAATTACAATTTCAGTAAGTAATGTGAAGAAGAGGTGCCATGAGGACATTTAACAGGGGGCCTAAGCTAGTCTGGAAGTTCGAGGGAAGTCGTCCTTGAGGAAGTACCTTTTGAATGAGATCTGAAAAAGGAATAAAGTTGAAAGAGGAGAGGAGCACCTGAGTGGCTCAGTGGGTTAAGTGTCTAACTCTTGATTTCAGCTCAGGTCATAGTCTCACGGTTGATGAGATCGAGCCCCACATCCAGCTCCATGCTGTCGGTCCAAAGCCTGCTTGAGATGCTCTTTCGTTTCCTCTCTGTCTGCCTCTGCCCTGCTTGTTCTCTCTCTTGCTCTTCTCAAAATAAGTAAATAAACTTAAGAAAGAAAGAAAAAGGAAGGAAGGAAGGAAGGAAGGAAGGAAGGAAGGAAGGAAGGAAGGGAAAGAGAAAGAAAGAAAGAAAGAAAGAAAGAAAGAAAGAAAGAAAGAAAGAAAGAAAGAAAGAAAAAGAAAGAAAGAAAGAAAAAGAAAGAAAGAGAAAGAAAGAAAAAGAAAAAGACTTTCCGGGTAGAGGGAATAGCACGTACAAAAGTCTGTTTCTAGGGGGAACACAGTGCATTGGAAGCCAATGGTGGCCAGAGTGCTAGAGAGGTGGGTCTGAGAGGAGACTGGAGGCTGAAAGCCATACCCTGCAGTACCCCCAGGTCATGCTAAGGATTGGGATCTTACACTAAGAGCAGCAGAGAGCCATTGGATTGTTGGGACAAGAAGAATTTTTTAAATCAGTTTTGTATTGTGAAATGTCACTGAAGCTGAACTGTGGGGAATGACACAGAGGACAATAATGGCCAGAAGTAGAGCAGGCAGGAATCTGTTGCAGTGGTCCAGACTGGAGATGATGGTGGCGTGGGTTATGTATTGACAGTGAAGATGAGAGAAAAGAGGAGAGAATGAGTGCCATTTAGGAGACAAAATCAGCAGAACTTGATACTGGATGGATATGGAGAAGTGAGGGCTGGGGAGGGGTCAAGGATAACCTTTTGTTTTCCTATTTGTTGACACTATGGGAATGTAAGATGTCTCCTATGAAGCTTGTATAGCAAAAGAAGACCGAATCCTGGAAAACACCAATATTTGGTGATTGATATTTGATGAGTAAATAAAAGTCTGTAAGAGGCTGGCACAGAGAAGGGAACAGAGAAGTAGGAGGAAAATTGGAGGAGTGGCATCTAGGCAGCCAGAGATGAAGAACCTCTCAGAAAGGAGAGAATCATCAGTTGTGTCAAGTGAAGATAAAGCCAAGTAAAGAAAATCTGGAAAGTGCCCTTTTGCACTTAGCAACTAGAAGGTCACTGGGAGCGATGTACTGGTAAAACAATTAACCATCACCTTGGAGAGCAGGAAAGCCGGATTTATAGTACTTGCCAATGTCTGTCGTGTAAACACTCCTGCCACAGATGATTTTAAGCTGCCAACGTGATGTCACTGAATGTGGAGTTGAGAAGAGAGACATCCAGTTGGATCATGAGAGCTGGAATGAGCCTGCTGAGTGGTTTCAGTGTGGTGGTACAGGTGGAAACTGGGGGGCAGATGCAGGAGCAGAGAGGAAGAGAGTGAGCAAGGGTTCTTGTTTCCAGAAGCTGAGCTAGGAAGGAGAGAGGAGAGAGAAAAGGAGCTGTAAGTGGAACCTGACGCTTGGAGACCAGGATTCCACCACGTGGGGTGAAACAAAGGATGAGGAGGCAAGAAAGTTGAGGGTATTGGTGAGAGACTCAGTTGTAGCCAAGAACTAGAAAGCCTGGGTTTAATATAAGGAAGTACAGACCTCAGTGTCTGATAGACACACACAAATGGAGGAGGCCTGAAGGCTCTTTTACAACTACTTTCATATTTGTCTCTCACCATCATCCTGTTGTGTTGCCAGTGATTATTGTCTTCATCTGAGGGCTGTGGGCACAGAGCATAGAGAAGCCAAGGGGCCCAGAGAGACAGGGCCAACACCTGTCAGTTTTCAGGACATGGTTCTCACTACCACCAGCTGACTTCACATCGACTAAGAGATTTTTTGGAAGGTGGGGCACCCTGGTGCCCCTGTATATCGGTTTTTTAAATGTAATGCTATTGCACAATTAATGGACTATAGTATAGTATAAACATACTTTTACACGTACTAGAAAACCAAAAAAATTCAATTGACTTGTTTTTTCGTGATACTCATTTTATTGTGCTGGTCTAGAGTCAAACCCACAATATCTCCAAGGTGTACTCCTGTATGACCAGGCACTCTTCTAAGCATCTAATTAATGTTAATTTATTTAATCCTCATATCAATCCTGTGAGATAGACGTTGATATTATCATCCCCATCAACGTTTAATGTGGTCATCTTTTGCTGTACAGTGCCACAAAACTTAGTGGCTTAAAACAGCCATATACAGTGTTCTCGGATCATATGGTTCTGTGGTTTGACTGGGATCAGCTGAGCGGGCCCCTCGTGCAGGTATAGTCAGATGGTGGCATCGTCTAAAGTCTTGACCACCCTGGGCATCCGAGCAGTCCCAGCCCAGCTTGGATTCAAGGGTGGAGGGATGGACTATACTTCTCGATGGGGGAGTAGTAGGCACATACAACGAGGGAAAGGATTGATGGCAGGCATCTTTAGGGACAAGTTATTCTACAAGAGCTAATCCCCAATGAGAAAACCAAGCACAGAGAAGTTATCTTACCCAAGGTCATACAGCTGGTATGCGGAGAAGCAGAGTTCCCTGGCAGTTGAGTTCCAGAGCCGGCTAATAGAGGCAAAGGGCACTGAAGCCCGAGAGCACAGACCTCCTCTCACCACAAAGCTGTGGTGGGTAGGAGCACAGCATTATTTGTAGTAAAACTGGAGAGTTCCTGGGATTAGCTGTCAAGGATTTGGGAGAGCAGAAGAAATTCTGAAAATAATTTAATTGGAAATAATTTAAATGGAAATAAATGAGGAGGGTACAAATTGAGTCAAATTTCAAGGACTATCTAAACAAGACTCTTTTCATGTTGGGGGTGAAAATGGGGTCTTGTGTGGCCCAAAGCAAATGGAAGACTTCATACTTTTGCTTGCCTCTACCCAATCAGGAAAGAATAGAAGTATAGCGAGGAGTGGGGGAGGGGTGTATTGTTTGTTTGTTTGTTTTTCTTATAACTAATCAAAATCTGAAACTTTTAGTCAGCTACTCCAAAGGGTAAAATATGGGGGGAGCCTATGACTGGACCAAGGAATTCGAATCTGAGATATAGACTGGCCCCGAAAGGATCTTCATGCCCCTTCTGTGCCCCCCGTTGTATAATGTCTAATGTATAATGCTCTGAAAATCTAGGTCATCACTTAACTTTTATACATTGCGGACCCTCTGATGGAAGAACGTCTTCCATTAGGAAGGCCATCTAAAAGAAATTGCCATCTCTAATTCAAAAATTTACTCACTTCACATAAGCGATAGGCTACTGCCAGAGAGAAGCTGACTCAGCTCTGAGGCTTGGCCAGTTTCTCTCCCAAAATCTGGCCAGCTGAGATACTGTGTAGCTTAGGTGCTGTTCATTTCTAGCTTCTCAGTTTTATGGGACTAAAAGGCCACATCCCACACCTTGACTGGAACATGCCCAATATCTGTGTAAATGTGGTTATAGTGGGAAGAGCAGCAAGCCATTTCCCAGGTCAGACCCCTTCATTTCTGATGTTTCTCTTCCTGAAGAGAAACCCAGGGCCACGATTTTTGTCATCATGATGGGAACCAGCCTCCTCTGCTAGTGCTCATGTGGACTGTGGCAACATTCCAGCCAGCCACTGGGAACTCCTCACCATTCAGTGGCATCCTTACACCTAAGCAGGAAGGCCCCACCCTGGCCCTCCTCCGGAGGTCCCCCCTCCCTCCAGGCAGAGTCTGCACGCAGGGCCAACAATGAGGTGCCCACCCAGAGTGCTCAGGACCTGAGAATTCTCTGCCCACTTGCAGGGCCTGCTCGGGTCTCTTCCCTGCCAGGGTCACTCCCCTAGACCCCAGGGACAGGCAAGGAGCAGGTGTTTGCAAGGGATGTGGACGGAGTTTGTGATGAAGTTTCAGGATCACACGTGTATGTGCCCAAAGCCCCGGCAGTGTGGGAAGGAGCAGGGCGGAGAGTAAGAAGAAATACAAGGACGCCCTGGGCCCAGCCTTTCTCATGCTGTCTCACCCCAGTCAGGAACACCACAGACTGGGTCCTCTAAATCCAAACCTGGCCTCCCAGATTGTTAGGAAGGTATGTTTACCGAAAGAAGAGAATAGAGCATATTTAATTAAGAGCTTACTCACCTGACTTATAACCTTCAAATTTAGATACATGATATACTGCCATTGACCCTCAACCAACACGAGTTTGAACTGTGTGAATCCACTTATATGCAGATTCTTTTTATAAATACAGTACAGTGCTATAAATGTATTTTCTCTTTCCTATGGTCTTCTTAATAAGATTTTTCTAGCTTACTTTATTATAAGAATACAGTCTGTAATACATCTACAACATATACATAATTGACTGTTTATATTATCAGTGAGGCTTCTGGTCAACAGTAGGCTATTAGTGGTTAAGTTTCTCGGGAGTCAAAGGTTCTACACAGGTCAGGTCCCCAGTCCCTGCATTGTTCGAGAGTCCACTGCATAGGCTTCCATCTGTACTCTTGCCTTTGACCTTGTTGAACTTAGGGGGGCTGTCACCACTCCCCAGAGAATCTGGCTTTTCATCACACTGTGTCTGAGTACAAGTTCCTAGCAATACTGAAAGGTCCGTTCTCACGCCACTCCGCCCCCACCCACAGACATGATCATTTCTCAATGTCTAGGTCAAAAGTCCCTTCTAAAGAAAGCTTCTTCCTTGAGGTGTTTTGTGAGACCAACCGTCAGACCTCGGCTTGCCTTTGCCTCAGTCCGGCCCCACAGCTCTCTGGCAAAATCCTTTTTCAATTCCACCTTCCCACCTTTCAATTCCCTCAGACGGCACGCTCCTCCAGGCAGAGTCCAGAGCTTCCTGATTTAGCTGTGTTTCCAGCATCAGCACAGCAATGCCAAACATGAGTCCTCTGCTAAGGGTGCTGATTCTCCATTCCAGGGTGACCGACCGTCACTGTGTGTCCAGGAAGGAGGGTTTTCCCGAGAGGCGGGGCTTTTCAGTGCTTAAACCAGGTCAGTCTTGGAAAACCCAGGATGACTGGTCACCCTAATGGGGAAGAGTTTCTTCAGAATGGGAAGGGGCATCAACAGCCACAACAGAAGTAGAACTAAGCCCCCCATCTGTCCTGCTAAGTGTGGTGCACAGCTCTGGGTTTTCCTGGTGGACATCTCTGGGGTTTTCTGCTGAGTCCTCTTCTAGTCTGATGGTGAAAGCACCTGAATTTCCTTTAGAAATCACCTCTCCCTCGCTTCTCAGCCCCACCTTCAGACCATATCGATCAGGTTGGGGGTGGCTGGTAGGTGGGCAACACATAACCTTGTTCTGGTATACTGGATTTCTACTTCTCATCACAAGGGCAAGGAAACTGAGCCACGACCCTCTCAGCTGCCACGGACAGAATAGTTGGCTTTAAGCAAAGCAGGATGTGAGGGCTTAAGAAAAATGGTACTGTCTCTTTCCTCTCTCTCTCTCTCTCTCTTTCTCTCTGTCTCTCCTATCTCTCCCATTTCTCTCTGCTCTACTTTCCTCTCTACTGGCTTCAGTCTCAGACTGGTTCTCTCCAACTGACGGCAAAGATGCCTATGCTGAAGGGAATAAAGTCCCCACTCCCCGCAAAATCTCCAAAGAGAACAGAGACACATTTTTTTTTTACTTTTTTTTTAAGTTTATTTATTTTTGAGACAGAGAGAGACAGAGCATGAACGGGAGAGGGGCAGAGAGAGAGGGAGACACAGAATCGGAAGCAGGCTCCAGGCTCTGAGCCATCAGTGCAGAGCCCGACGCGGGGCTCGAACTCACGGACTGCGAGATGGTGACCTGAGCCAAAATTGGACGCTTAACCGACTGAGCCACCCAGGCGCCCCGAGACACATCTAATAATAACTTCCTCTAAACAGCAGTCTGAATTCAAACCCAGAACATCCAACATCATCGTAATCTCTACGAATAGAGGTTTTATGCCCCTCCTTCTGGGACATGCTGAAGAAAAGTCCATCAAAATGACCACAGAACACACTGTGTTTGGCTAAAACTAACTGAGCAAGGGACTTGTGCCAAATGCTTTCATCTGGGCAAGAACCGGGAAAGAAGGTATTGTTTTCACCATTTAATAGAGGCAGAAAGGCCTGCGCCCAAGGACTTCACTCACAGTGATGAGAATCTACATAGGAAATGAGAACTCAGTTTACTAGCAGATCCTCAAGCTGGGATATTGTTTCCTCTGCAACTACACCCCTGCCTGTTCCACTCCCCGCCTCACTCGTGCTGCCCGAGGAACACCGAGCCTTCACTCCTCACCGCTTATGTTTGATCATTCAATGACTTTTACAGATGAATGCAAACATATCAGAATAGGTGAGCCCAGGAATTTTCTTGGTTAACAGAAATGACTGCTCTCTGCTTAATAAAAGGGGAAAGCAGGCTAATGCATTGGTAGGTGTTTATTCATTATGTACGTATTTAATGAGCTGGTACATGGTAAAAGAAAATTTTTTTTTCAAATACAGTGAAAGGGGACACAGAGAAAAATAAGTTATCCTCGCATTCTGCCCCAAGGTTTCTCCCAGGAGGCATGCACTGTTCTAGATCTTGGGTAGTCTTCCACAGACATCCTATGCATATCCAAGCATATGTGTATATTTTATATATTAGCTATATATATTATATGAACTTATATATTTTTGTTTCCTTCCTTTTTTACACAAATGTGAGAACTCTACACATAGCATTCAGTACTTAATTTATTTAACAATAATAATATCCAATAATCTCCAATATCATGGAGAGCCTTTCGGGAGACACGGGGGTCTGTCTTCTTCTTGTTATGCCTATATCGTATTCTATTGTATGAGTCTCTAATGTATGTATTGTTATGCCTACATCGTACTCTATTGTATGAGTACTCTATTGTATGTATTGTATAAGTGTCCTACATTTGTTTCCAATCTTTTCTTTATTCGTGCATTTTAGACCAACTTTTATAACAAAGATGGAAACAAACAGGAAGAGAGTTTTCTGCTTAACTCTCATCTAGAAAATCCAATGAACAGAAGCTGCAATCCCTTCTGAAACTCCTGGTAGCTTGAATCAACATAATTCAAATTCTGAGCTCTCAAGCGTAAGTCTTCAGAACATTTTGCTCTGTATTCAATGCAAACTAAACAGAAGTGCCTCTGTCTTCAGGGTCTTTTGTTGTTTAGGCAAAAATGGGATGTGGGAAGGAAACAAGGGAAGAACCTAAGATGGATGGATGAAAGTTGGAACCAGGAAGCCCTCCACCTCATCTCTGAGCCCCCTTCGTGCCACCTTAATTCGTTCTCTCTGTGCTCCCAGCCTTCTCTGTGTCTCCCTGCCCACAGTGCAAGGTGCTGGCCAGGCCCACAGGACCTCACAAAGCGTCTATCAGAGACTGACTGCCGTCCCTGTGCACTAATTGCCAATTCTGGAAAAGAATATCTGATTCCTGCCCTCCCCCAACCCCCGTGGAAGAAATTGGTTCCCTTTGGTCAGTTTAGTCTGGATCCAATTAGCTCTGGTTAAAGGGACAGAGCCCTGTCAGAAGATAGCTGCAGAGGCCCGATCCTAACCGGAAACGCAACATTCAGAGAAGGGAGGGTGGGCTAGGAGAGGTCAAGTGCCCACCACGAGGTCCTGCAGGGGCAAGAGCTGCTTAGTCAGTGACTGTATCAGCATGACCCTCGAGACCTGTCATGATGGCTTCGACTTCGCCATCCAGCTTTCCAGCCCCAAGTCTCCAATTACGGACGTACCTGGACAGTTGTAAAAAGGTCTGCCTGGCTTAGAGGCAGGCTCAGGCCTTGTCCCACAACAGCGTTTCACATGTTTTTGTGCATGAGATGGCACGTGGCGAGGTGTGCGATTTGGGAAGGTGCTGGGAAAGGATGTCTCAACCCACCCCCACACCCCCCACCCCGACACATACTACACATTAAAAAGTGAACTTGTTTTGACAGTTGTTTCCACCTCCCTTTGCCAATTTGCAAACATGTTCTTAAGACAGTTTATAAACCTGTTTATGCGAAACTTGTTTTTGAATGCGTTCTTTTTGAAAGCATATTTATTTAAAAAAGAAAGCATGTTTATATTTGGAAAGCGAGTAACATAAACAAGCTGTCAGTGTTTGACAGAGGGCTGATGGAGGCTGGGGTAGGATCTGTGCCTAGATTGCTGCCTGCTGTAGCCTCCAACCCCCAGTAAAAGTTTAGCATGAAAGCCCAGTCTGCCCTACCCCCAATAGACATAAATCTCATGGTTTCTCTCTCAAGAACACTGAACCGGACACATGAACCGTGCAGGGGACTCCATCCTTTCTGCAGAGCTGAGGAAAAAATCTTGCCAGCAGAGGTCACTGACGCTCCAGCTTGCGATTTAGCAGCAGCCCAGGCAGGAGGCCAATCCCAGTAAGGTTGTGCCCACTCTTCTTCCAGCTCCTGTCCATTCACTTGCTCCCTGCTTTGCATATTGAAGGAAGTAACGGTCAGTGTTGCCATAACAAAAGTGTGTGCATGCTATCAACAGTTTTCCTAGGTAGTACCTACCCTTTCATATCCCAAACCTAAGAGTTTTTAGTTTAACATTAAGTTAATACTCAGGATAAGACGGGCAATAACTTGAAACACAGAACATCAGGTTCTGCCTCAACCTTGGTTTGCACTTGACCAGGTGTAGCCCATCCCATAAACCACTAATATCTGCCTCTTGCCTGAATTACTGGGAAGCAACCCTACCACACACACAGGTAAACACACACACAGTGGCCTGAGGTAATATGCAAAGACCCCTGTAATGCAGGGATGGATGCTGTGGTATGGCATGGAGTCAGACAACCCAGTGAGAGGGGTGAAAAGAGAAGGCACCTGTTGACTGCCTGCAAAGAATGAGGGGCATTTAGGAGCCGCCGATGGGCCTATAGCTACCCTTGGACTAGCTGCATACATCAGACCTACTTGCCAGCATTCTGTAGTGGCACGAGATGCTATGAGTGGTCATCTGTCCATTAAGGGTGGAGGGGAAGAAACTGCATCTATAGGATGGGGGAGAGAATAGTAGGGCCAAAAACACAAAAAAAACAAACTATGACCTGCCATATGACAGCACCCACCTTATATACTGGCAGGGGCTAAGATGCTGCCAGCCTCAGAGGCCAAGTGAGAATACTAACTTCTCAAGCCATTAAGATACATCGTATGGCCTGGTCTCCACCCCGGCAGCCATGGAATTGCACCTCACAGCCACCAGGCCACAGATGTGTGATGGTCCTGAAAAACCAGAAGGAGGTACAGGGGTACAGTGGCAGCAGGAACCCCCAGTGAGAGGAAGGAAGCCGCCCACTAGCCTGGGAAGAGGTCTGAGGAAGAAGCATGTGACCTAGGCCTAAGTCAATCAATTGCATTTTCCACAGTCACAGCGATTGGCTCAGCAGTGTGCATGTGACTCACCCAGAGCCAATGAGACTTAAGATTCCCGGGAAAGTTGTAGGAGAGAAGGTGTGTTTCTACCCCCGGCGAGACTTGGAGCTGAAAAGATAGAGTCCAGAGATACTGGATTCTTCTTGGCAGCTGAGCTTTGTGGGGCCACCTTGAAGCTCCTGAATTTATAACTGATATGGTGTAAGAACCTCAAGTGGAGAGAAATTGGGTGCTGATAACATTGTTTGAGCCCTGAACGCAGCCATACCTGAAGTTAATTTTACTCCTAGGTTTTCCGTGTGCCAACAAACTCCCTTTGTGCCGATTAGAACTGCACTCCCATGCCCCCTGGGGTGGAAGAGATGAGGTAAGTGTTCTTGGAGCCACTTCTGCCGTCTGATACCCTTAGGGTTCTTTGTGTTGAGGTTGATCCGAGATAAACCCAATTGGCCAGAGCAAGCTGCTCCTGCTTCAGGAGTCCCCTGAAGCTTGCTCCCTCACAAACATCTGGACTATTCTGAATCTTTCTGACCATTCCTGGCTCCAGAGTGGGAGCCAACAACTTCAAGGCATGAATCTGAACTCTTAAGATCAACACAGGGGTACCAGCATTCCACTGCATGTCACCTACAGAAAACAGTACACATTTACAAGCATCTCATTGACGTTGAAGTTAAAACTTCAACTTTAAAAGTTTTTCTCATGTTTGTTTGTTTTTTTTCAGAGAGAGAGAGAGACAGAAGCAGAGAAAGGGAGACATAAAATCCAAAGCAGGCTCCAGGCCCTGAGCTGCCAGCACAGAGCCCGACACGGGGCTTGAGCCCACGAACCATGAGATCATGACCTGAGCTCAACTGACTGAGCCTCCCAGGTGCCCCTAAAACTTCGACTTTAGATGTAGAAGAGCTTCTAGCAGGAGAGAGATGAGAAATTGGATCATTCCCATAATCACTAATTTAGATGTGTAAAGTATCACTGCTTTCCCCTTTCTTTATTCAAAGTTCTGCCTTTATTCCCTTCCTTAAGTGATGCTAAAAAACAGGGTGGGGGGCGCCTGGCTGGCTCAACTGGTAGAAGTTGCGACTCTGGGTGGTGAGTTTGAGCCCCACCTTGGGTGTAGAGATTACTTAAATCAGTAAACTTTAAAAAAGTATATCTAGGGGCTCAGTCGGTTGAGCATCCGACTTCGGCTCAGGTCATGATCTCATGGCTTGTGAGTTCGAGCCCCGAGTCGGGCTCTGTGCTGACAGCTCAGAGCCTGGAGCCTGCTTCCGATTCTGTGTCTCCCTCTCTCTCTCAAAAATAAATAAACGTTAAATTTAAAAAAAAAAAAGTGTATCTAGGGATCATTTCTGCTTTTGATCCTTTTTGGGTTTTTTAACTGAAGTTAAACATGCCCGCAGCACAGAGCACAAATCTTAAGTGTACAGCTTGATGGATTTTCATATGTAGAACAAATGATCTGTTCCCTTTGGGTCTGTGTCCTCATCTGTCAAGCGACTGTTAGTGAGGCAGCAATCCCCAGAGATTTCCTCCAAGCCAGTGACCCCATTCTGGATGTTTCCATGCAGTGGCACCTAGATCCCTGTTGCAGTGTGCCTTTCACCCCACACCTGATGCAGTGGCTCTGCGTGGTTGGCCGCGGCTAAATCTTTTTAGGCTGAGTTTCCTCAGGACTGCCTCTGACGGTGCCTCCATGGCCCACAGCACTGCCACGGTCATCATTGTGTCCTCAGCACGCGCTGGTAAATGAGCACGTGGAGAGGGTTTAATAGATACTTACTGGAGGGGTGGATGGATGGATGGATCGATGAGTGGGTGGATGGGTCTCAATTCCAAATCCTTCAGGGAGAGTAAAAGAACTAAACAAAGAAGAAAGCTGGTTCTGAGGAAATCGGGCTGTTGTCTTGACAGGAAAGAAGATTCCCTGGCCATCCAGCCAGATGCTTGTTGTTCAAATCAATTTCTGGTTCCACTGTAGTATAACTGCACAAACTGCTTAGAAACCCTCTGGAGTCCAGCATACTGCTTTAAGCCACGAGGAAAGCAGAGTGTTTATAAATTGTTGGCTGAAGGGTTTGTGTTATGCCTGATAATGTTAAATCAGGTAGGGGGAAAGCATGTGTATCATTTAAGATGCTTTGGACAGCAATCCATAGAAAAGCCAGCTTAGCAAGATGTCCCCAAGTAGGCATCTCTAAATCTCAGTTGTATCAGTAAGGACTTGGGCCTTTATTCACATCTGTCAGCTCTGCCTATGGTACCTACCCTCAGAAGATGGCCAGAGCATCAGACCCTCACACAAGTCCAAAAGCAAGAAGAAAGGGCAGCATGGCAGCACTTTCTCCCTGCCTCAAAGGCCCTCAGCAGTCCACAATTTAGGCCAATCGCCGGCAAGGAAGAAAAGCATGGCTGCAATAAGGGTTAGCCTCTGGGATTGACTCATGGTCACCAAATAACTGTACAAAATCAGGGTTCTTTGAGCATGGGAAGTGAAGACAAAAATTATGAGGGAGCAACCAGCATGTTTTCTATGGCATGGACACATTGGCAGTCACTGGCGATCATCCAGACTGATCCAAATTCAACTAAATAAATTATTTTTTAACTTTAAATAATCCATTTCCACAGTAAAATTGGATGATAGCCATTGACCAGGCAACCAAGGGCCCTGCATATAAAGCTCTAGTAGCTTCTACAGGCTATCGGTGACAATGAAGGCCTTCTTGCTCTGTTTACCACAGATTCTCTCCAGCAAATGTAGAGACTTGATAAGTGTGTCGGCCTCTTCCTGGGTAAAGGTCATGGCTCTTGGAGAAAGCGGCTCATTGTGTGGCCTGGCAGAACAGCCATCACTTGTTCCTTCTTAGTGAAACTCAGCAGTCTGGGACCAGGACTGAGTACCCTTCAGCTTCCCTTGCTAGCTCCACCTCAAGAGCACACCCACATGAGCCTGGATAAATGACTCTGTGAGGGAGGCATGTGGGGGTGGGCAATGACCCTGGGAGGGCCAGAGACCGAGGGCAAGGGGTGATTTCCCAGGAAGTACCAAAAATGTCACCTAAGAGGCTCATGTACTAACAATTAGCCTTTTATTCCCACCCTCTCTCTGCAGTTATGCGGGCAGGACCAAGGCTACCCTGGATGTAGTGTGTGTGTGTGTGTGTGTGTGTGTGTGTGTGTGTGTTAGAGAGGGAGATCAGGATTAGCATATGTGAATGAGCAGGAGAGAAGTGGCAGGGCCAGAGGGGCCAGAGAGTGAGTTGTACCTGTTGTGATCAGTTCACCCCCAGGGATCACCCTGAGTCCACATGGTGGCACTCTTTTCCCTCCCTCCCAGGTTTGGGAGGAGTGCCTGGGACCAACTGAGTGAAAGAACTGGTGTATGCTGGATCATAATCACTCTCATGGGCTCTCTTGGCCTCTTTTCTACCTTCTTCAGTGTTTCGCTACCCTCATCCTTTCTCCTTGTCTCTACACTTGCCTGCAATAATTGGAGCCCACTTCCCCCAAGAACAGGAAATGTGTACCATTAGAGGCACTGAAGATAATTTCAGGGACACATAGACAAACGTTTTATAGTTTAATGGATATGCCTTTCTTGACCCTTGTCATTCCCAAAAACAATAGTAAGTTGTATATTGGCCATGAGAATTCCATTGGTTCTTGAGTTCTTCCTCCAGGAAAAGAATGTTGAACTCTCTAGAGGCTGGAGGAAAACAAGGCCCAGATGGAGAGAATTTGAATGGCATCTTGGAACATAAAAGCAGTGATTTAACTCTTAAAAAATCACATCTTTGGGCTCCTAATCCAGTGCTTCTCTCTCCACATCATACGTCTGTTAAATATATCTGTCTCATCTAGAGCATTTTCTTTTTTTCTATTAACAAAGATCTTGTACATTACTCAGTGGAAATAACTGCTTTCTAGAGGACGATGTAGGGAGCTGGTAATTTCTGGTTCTACCCTGATTTCCAATTCCACTTTCATCTAAGTCTCTCAGCAGATCTTTAAATATCTTTCATTTAATTTCCTCATCCAGGAAATTACAGTACATTACCGATATTTTAATGAGTTCTTAGTTAAGAATTTCAAAGGTAACAACTATCTGTAGCCAGGTTTCAAAAAAAAAGTTTAATTGAAATGAAATTCCAATAGCCCAGATAAAAAGCCACATCATATACAAGATTAAATAGCTCAGTTCCTGTGCCAACATTTTTTCTTTAACGTTTATTTATTTTTGAGACAGAGAGAGACAGAGCATGAACGGGGGAGGGTCAGAGAGAGGGAGACACAGAATCTGAAACAGGCTCCAGGCTCTGAGCTGTCAGCACAGAGCCTGACGCGGGGCTCAAACTCACGGACCGCGAGATCATGACCCGAGCCGAAGTCGGCCGCTTAACCGACTGAGCCACCCAGGCGCCCCCGTGCCAACCTTTTTTATAAACTTCTCGTTTCTCATTGCAGACTCAAGGTAACTGAGACATCTAGTGTCCAGTCCTAAGAAAAACAAATTTCCACCAATTCTGGTTTTAAAGAATTCACCAAATCTGATGGTACTTGTGAGTAAACCTATGAATTTCTCCTCCTTAATTCTAGAAAACCTCTTTGTGGTGCTTCCTGGGCCTAACCCTCTTCCAGGTGAAAACTGTTTTCAGATCGCAGACACTCACAAAAGTTTTCTCAAATTTCCTGTTCTTGTTACAACCGTGTTGCCATTCACATGGATAAAATCCATCCTCTTGATCCCATCCCTCCTCCTCCAACTTCTTTAGCAATTGCCCCAGATAGAAGATGCCTCTCTAGCAAACCAACGAACAAACAAACACACCCAAAAGCACAGAACTTGGAGAGCTTCCAGGTTGGCAAACGTGGATATGCAGGGAAAGTGGCACGTGCCCAAGGAGGGCACACAAGCTTCATGTCCTTTTCCCCATTTCTTGCCCTAAGTATCTCTTCCATTTGGCTTTCCCTAACTGTACTCTTTAATAATAAATAGTAACCTAGCTAAATGGAAAAAAGAAAGTTCCTCTCTTCTTCAATGGCCTGCTAAGGTCACACCTTATTTTCTGGATTTCTAGCCAATGAGTATGTATATATAAATTCAAGATATTGAAATTATTTAGTACATGTACAAAATATATGTATTATGTAAAAGTATAAAATTATAAAATATTTTTACAATATAAAATATATAATATATTATATCAAATATATATGCACAAAAAGCATGTATTCATTTTTATCACATAATGAATACTATTTTCATATCATGATAACTTTTAAAAGTGAATTATACCTTATATATGACACCAAAGGCAAAAGCAGCAAAAGAAAAAAAAATAGGTTAGTTGGACATTGTCAAAATTAAAACCTCTGGTGATTCAAAGGATATCACCAAGAAAATGCAAAGAGAACCCTAAGAATGGTAGAAAATATTTTAAAATCATATATCTGGTAAAGGCCATATCTAGAATATATAAAGTGCAATTACGACTCAATTATAAAAAGATACATAACCCATTTTTTAAATGGACCAATGATCTACACAGACATTTTTCCAAAGAAAATATACAAATGGCTAATAAGCACATGAAAAGATGCTCCACGCCACTAATCATCAGGGAAATGCAGATCAAAACCGCAATGAGATACCACCTCACACCCACTAGATGGCTATAATCGAAAAAACAAAACAACAACAACAACAACAACAAAACAGGTAATAACAAGATTTAGGGATCATGTAGAGAAATTGGAACCCTTATGCATTGCTAGCGGGAATGTAAAGTGGTGCAACCTTTTTGGAAACAGTCTGGAAGTTCCTCAAAATATTGAATATAGAGTTAGTAGAGGACCCAGCAATTCCACTCCTAAGTAAATACTCAAGAGAAACGAAAGTATATATCCACACACAGACTTGTACGCCAGTGTTCACGTCAGCATGATTCGTAATAGCCAAAAAAGTATAAACAATCCAAATGCCCATCAACGGATGAAAAGATAAATAAAATGTGGTATAGCCACACTGCAGAATATTATTCATCCATATGAAAGAATGAAGTACTGGGGTGCCTGGGTGGCCTAGCTGGTTCAGCATCTGGCTCTTGGTTTCAACTCAGCTCACGATCTCACAGTTTGGGCTCTATGCTGACAGTGGGGAGCCTGCTCGGGATTCTCCTTCTCCCCTTCTCTCCCTGGCCCTCCCCCACTCATCCTATTTCTGTCTCTCTAAATAAATAAAAACTTTTTAAAAAGCTAATTATAAGTAGTAACATATTTTAAATAATCAACAAACAAAATTATTTTTAAAATGCCCTGTAATCCATGCACTGAACAGCTTCATAACCTTTGTTTCTACCCATCTTACAAAGACTAAGGCAACCTCCCTGAATGTCTCTACAAAAGAATTTCTAGGGGTTATTGCTGAAGTTAATCCTAGACCATGACTCCTCCAGGTGAAAATAAAACTCATTTATTCTAGAAGGAAGAAACTAAGTTCTCCACTGGAGAGGAAGGAAAGACCTCAGAAGTAAATCAACCAATCACATTAAGTAGAAAAAGGACGTGAGAAAGGTGGATAAATTGTAAACCAAACTATGGCCTTGGCCAAACCATGCTAACTTCTCTGAGCCCAGTTGCTGCCTCTGTTAATGGGAATAATAACCCTGCACACAGGTTTCACACCGGGTTGCTCAGGGCTGTTGTGAAGGTCAGAGGATTGTCTGCCAAGAACAGTGACCTCCTGCCCCCGTTTGCCACGTTTCCCAGTTTTAAAACCAAAGTAGTCTCCAGAAAACCTAGATGAGTTGGGTATCTTACTACAATTGAGTTTTTAAGGTCCAAAGTAGATTTTGGAGCACAGGAAGAAATACACAAGTTGACATGCGTCTGAATCAATATTTAGTTCATTTAAGTTAGAAAAATAAGCTTAAAGTCACTTGTAAACAGAGTTGTTTTATTCATAAATATATACATTCGAAAGTATAAAAATAAAAATAATTATTTTCTCTCACCCTTGAGAGAGGTGATATTCTCCTAACAATAACTATTTCTTTTTTTTTTTTTTTAACGTTTATTTTTGAGACAGAGAGAGACAGAGCATGAATGGGGGAGGGTCAGAGAGAGAGGGAGACACAGAATCAGAAGCAGGCTCCAGGCTCTGAGCTGTCAGCACAGAGCCCGACGTGGGGCTTGAATTCACGGACCGCGAGATCACAACCTGAGCCAAAGTCGGACGCTTACCCGACTGACCCACCCAGGCGCCCCCAACAATAACTATTTCTATAAATTGACCTGGGGCACCTGGGTGGCTCAGTCGGTTGAGTGTCCGACTTTGGCTCAGATCATGATCTCATGGTTTGCGGGTCTAAGCTCTGAGTCGGGCTCTGTGTTGACAGCTCAGAGCCCGGAGCTGCTTTAGATTCTGTGTCTCCTCTCTCTGCCCCTCCCCTGCTCACTCTCTGACTCTGTCTCTCTCTTAAAAATAAGCATTAAACATTTTTTTTAATTGACCTAACTAAATACCCTTAAGCATTTACTACATTTACAAATTTTTCTTACAAGAATTTAAAAAAATTTTTTTTAAGTTTTTTAATTTGTTTTGAGAGAGAACGAATGTGAGCATGGGAGGGGCAGAGAGAGGGAGGAAGAGAGAGAATTCCAAACAAGCTCTGCACTGTCAGCACAGGGCCAGACATGGGGCTTGAACCCATGAACCATGAGATCCTGACCTGAGCCAAATCCAGAGTCCTTCTGCTTAACTGACTGAGCCACCCAGGCACCCCTAAGACAACATTTACAAATTTAGTGTCAAATCCTCTCAGGCATTTCAGTTACCTCATAAAACAGTTATAAACTTAACAAACAAAATCTTGCTAAATCCAACCAATCAGCAAAACTAGAATGCAGCCCACAGAATGGGAGAAGATATTTGCAAATGACATATCAAATAAAGGGTTAGTATCCAAAATATACAAAGAACTTACACAAGTCAACACCCCAAAAACAAATAATCCAATTAGAAAGTGGGCAGAAGACATGAACAGACATTTCTCCAAAGAAGACATCCAGATGGCTAATGGACACATGAAAAGATGTCCGTTATTACTTACCATCAGGGAAATACAAATCAAATACAATGAGATATCACCTCACACTTGTCAGAATGGCAAAAATCAATAACACAAGAAACAAGTGTTGGTTGAGGATGTGGAGAAAAAGGAACACTAGTGCACTGTTGGTAGGAATGCAAACTGGTGCAGCCATTCTGGAAAACAGTATGGAGTTTCCTCAAAAAGTTAGAAATAGAACTGCCTTATACAGTCGCACTACTGGGTATTTACCCAAAGAATACAAAACACTAATTCAAATGTTTATTTATTTTTTGAAAGAGAGGGGGGAAGAAACAGAGAGAGGGAAAGAGAGAGACAGAGAATCCCAAGCAGGATCCATGCTATCAGTACAGAGCCCAACGCTTGGCTGGATCTCACGAATTGTGAGGTCATGACCTGAGCCGAGATCAAGTGTCAGACTCTTAACTGACTGAGTCACTCAGGTGCCCCAAAAAACACTAATTCAAAGGGATACATGCACCCCTGTGTTTATAGCAGCATTATTTATAATAGCCAAGATATGGAGGCATTCCAAGTGTCCATCAATTGATGACTGGATATATACAATGGAATATCATTCAGCCATAAAAAAGAATAATATGTTGGGGCGCCTGGGTGGCTCACTTGATCGAGCATCCAAACCTTAATTTTGGCTCAGGGCATGATCCCAGGGTCATGGGATCAAGCCCCTTGTCAGACTCTGTGCTGAGAATGGAGACTGCTAAAGATTCTCTCTCTTCTTCTGCCCCTCTCCCCTTCTCACTCTCTCTCTAAAATAAAGTTTTTTAAAAGAATGAAATCTTGCCGTTTGCAGTGACATAGCTGGAGCTAGAGAGTATAATGCTAAGCCAAATAGGTCAGAGAAAGACAAATACCATATGATTTCATTCATATGTGGAAATTAAGAAACAAAACAAATAGGCAAAGGGAGGAAAAAAAAAGAGAGAGAGAGGCAAACCAAAAAAACAGACTGTTAACTATAGAGAACAAACTGATGGTTACCAGATGGGAGGTGGGTGGGGTATAGGTGAAATAGGCGATGGGGACTAAAGAGTGCCCTTGTTGTGATGAGCACCGGGTGCTGTATGGAAATGTTGAATCACTATATTACACGCCTGAGATATAACACTGTACATTAACCAGCTGGAATTAAAATAAAACTTTAAAAACTTTTAAAACGATATTAACTAGAAAAAAAATCTTGCTAAATCCATCAAAAAGTAATAAATACATGAAATGAAACTTATTGATGTTGGGGCACCTGGGTGGCTCAGTCACTGAGTGTCCAACTTCAGCTCAGGTTATGATCTCACGGTTCATGAGTTTGAGCCCTGCATCGGGCTCTGTGCTGATGGCACCGAGCCTGCTTTGGATCATCGGTCTCCCCCTCACTCTCTGCCCCTCCCCCACTTGCATTCTCTCATGCTCTCTCTCTCTCTCTCAAAAATAAATAAACTTACTTATTGATGTAGGAAATCAAATTCACTTAACATTCAAACTCTGTTTACAAATTTAATTACATTATCTTAGTTTCTAATTAAAATCTCTTAATTTATAGAATTATAAATTTATAGAATTCCAATAGAATAAATAACGAATATAAATTATAATGATGATTATGCAACTTATATTTAACTCTAGCATTTAATAGTATGGTTGATTTACTTTTTCACACCCAAACTTTTTCCCTATCTTCCTACAAAGACAGTTTATCCAACCCAGTTGCAGAGCTGCTATCTCAGATCCATGGAACATGAACCCAGAACTCCGGATGCCCTCCACTGAGATGTTAACCCAGTACCTGTTAATACTCTGAGTCTCCTTTTAGAGTATGTGACTTTCTAAGCCCATGTGTCCTTTTCCCCAATTTCTGCCTTGACCTCTTATATAACTTTCAATTTTCTGATTTTCTGAATCCTATTTATAATCAACCAGCCTATTCCCCTCCAGGTTTACACTGAAGAGATTTTTTTCCCCCTCTTTACACCTGCCTTAATTATCTTGTTTTCAAGTATTCTGAAACTTCTTGATGAACAATATGGTTTTGGTTTTTTTTTTTTTTTTTTTTTTGAGAGAAAGAGAGAGAGAGGGAGAGAGAGGACATGTGGGGGAAGGGCAGAGGGAAAAGGAGAGAGAGAATCTTAAGCTGGGCATGGGAGCCTGATGCTGGGCTCTATCTCAGGACGGTGAGATCATGATCTGAGCCAAAATCAAAAGTCAGACACTTAACCCAATGAGCCACCCAGGCACCCCTAGTACATTTAAAGCACTTTCCAAATATAAGGAAATATAGACTTACAAATGTTACTGCCGTTATTATTTGGTCAAGATTGATGAGTTCCTTTATATCAATTAATAAATACTTGTTGAGGGATGCCTGGCTGGCTCAGTCAGTAGAGCATGTGACTCTTTATCTTGGGGTTGTAAGTCTAAGACCCACATTGGGTGTAGAGATTACTTAAAAAAACAAAAATCTTTTTAAAAATACATACATACATACATACATACATACTTGTTGAATAAGATGTAAGGGGAAAATCAAAATTCTATTCATTGCATTTTGAGAAATGGCAGATGATTCTAATAGTTCATCTGGAAGAAAAAGCAAACAAGAAAAGATGAGAAAAATTCCAAAGGCAATTAGCAATGAGGAAGACTTAGATATTAAAAGTTATTAAATAGTTATTGTGGTCAAATATGTGTGGTATTGGCACAGTAATTGACAGGCCGATTAAGGGAACAGAAATGAAAGTCATAAAATTGTAATTACATATAGGATTGTGTAGTTTATAATAAAAGAAGGGATACAAACCAATGAAAAGCAAATGGCCTATTAAACAAATGGTGTTGAGATTCTTGCCTATTGGGGGGAAATATGTAAAGTTTGGTTCCAACCATATGCTAAAATTAATTTCCAATGAATTAAAGAGTGAAATGCTCTGTCTCTCTCTGTCTCTCAAAAATAAATAAATGTTAAAAAAAAATTTTTTTAAAGAGTTTGGAAATCTGTCCAGAAGTAGAGATAAGCAAGCCAACAACTCCGTTTTGACACTGGCACAATAAAACCACTGACAAGAGATGAGGGAACTCAACATTATGAAGTCAATAAGAATTTCTCCTAAAATGGACAAATAGACCAAGGTGCGCATGTGTGTTTGACACATAGCCTTTAAAAATATATGTGTCCCTATGAAGCATAATTAGTAACATCTTTGGCCAGGATTCTGTTAGCTATCATGTTCATGCTTTCTTTTCCAGCGTAATAACGGATGTTTACAATAATGACTAAGGAACTTCAGGTTCCTGAAGTTTCTTTTCTATAATCTTTTATTGATGAAATCACCACACCATCACTATAGAATGTATTTCTATCACAAATGTCTGTGTCTGCAAGTGACTCATGCAGAGCACACAAGGTAATTTTATTAATTGTTCCATTCCCTGACAATGCTTGTGTAACAGATATTGGACTACAGTTTAATGTAGATTCTCTTATCTGAAGTGTAGACAATGGCATTAAACAAAGCTAGTATTTAATAGAGAAAAGGTAAGAAAATAGTAAGTTTAGCTGATGAAATGAAGTCAAATTTAAAAATGCAAAAATCGGGGGGTGGCGTGCCTGGGTGGCTTCAGTTGGTTAATTTTGGCTTAGGTCATGATCTCATGGTTCGTGGGTTTGAACCCCACATCAGGCTCTGTGCCACAGAGCCTGCTTCAGATCCTGTTTCCCTCTCTATCTGCCCCTCCCTCACTCATTCTCTCTCTCTCTCCCCCCCTCCCTCTCTCTCTCTCTCTAAGAAGGGAATTGTCTAAAATGTTAAAATCTATCCTGTGCATATCTATTAAGTTATTAGGAGTATCTGTGGCACTCTTTAAAATCAGCCCAGCCGTGGTATCCAACAGACAAAATAACCAACAGAGGGAAAGTGCTCCGTTCATCTCCCATGAAATGTTACACTTCAGCCAAAGCCTGGGATGGGTTCCATCCTCTCTCTTCAAAATGCCCTTCCTTCTTCTCGCTCTCTCTCTCAAAATGCAGTAATTTCATCAGAGGCTGCACAAAACCTTTAACTTCAATCTCCC
The DNA here is from genome assembly GCF_018350195.1 of Panthera tigris. Lineage (NCBI taxonomy): Eukaryota > Metazoa > Chordata > Mammalia > Carnivora > Felidae > Panthera > Panthera tigris. The sequence continues at coordinate 120,957,142 of NC_056668.1, read as the reverse complement.
AAATATGGTTTTCTTCCTGGCAATTCCCTTCTCATGACACAGTCAGAAACTCTAGCTCTCTCAAAGCTGACATTCTAGTTTCTCACTCTCTGTCACTCAGGTTCTCCATGACATGCTGTAACTTTCTTTCGGTCTTGCTCCCCAGTTGTCCTTGTGCAAATCCTGTAGGCAAAGAAGTGTAAGTCCACCCCTGGACGAGACATTGCCTATCTCCCTTTCCTGCCTCTGTTCAATGACTCTCCCCCCCCTGCCATTCCAGGCATCTGAAGTGAATTTTTCTCTTGTCAATAAATGATGCCTTCCTTAAAACAAAATCACCAACTTTTTAGGTGTTAAAGGTCCTTTAAAAAAAAAAAAAAGATCATTGATGATATAAACAGTGGCTTGTTTCTAACATTTTGCTTTGCAGAATAAAAAGTTGATAGCCCTATGTTGGCCCTCCCATTAAAACCATGTTAGCACAGCAAACTTGTGAATTGTAGAGTCAGAGAAGCTCAGCCCTACAAAGAAGTCTCCCTTTGCAAGTCCTGGCCTGACCCCATGGAGAGAAAATAGGAGAACTGTCCTAGTCCTGAGGCTCCTGTGAGTTCAAGGATAGCAAAGAGCCCTTTCTCCTCTCTCTGTTAAGATTTGCCCTCAGAGTCTGGTTTCCTGTCTGAGGACCTACGTCTTCTTCCGGCCATTCACTGGACAGATGTGGTCTACCCACAGGGCTGCGGTCTCAGCCTTGCAGGCCTCAATGGAACAACCACATTAGAACATAACATGTGGCATGAAAAATTATCAACGTATATAATGGTGATAATATAGTTTTGAAATAGACGAAGATGCTGTTTTCTTGTATATTTCCTTATGCTGACCTCTCTCCACCCCCATACCTCCAGTGGTTTCCAGTTGTTCAGGGAAGCTTAGGATTGTTACAGGAGGAATAGAAAGAAAAAGAGAAACAGAGAAAGCAAAAGTTAAGTGTCTGTTTCCAAATGAGATTTTTGAATTTTTCAGCCAGATTATCTTAAAACTAGACTTTGTAAAAGAGAAAAGATAGTCTAGATTCTCTTCTCTGTCTTGTTAACATATCAAAAGCCAACTTGATCATAGAGTTCTTATGAAGGGAAGTCCTGGAGTAAAGAGGAAGAGAAGGAGGAATGCCTACCCTATCAGTTCTAGTGGACTATCTAAGAAAGAAGGGGAAGTAAGGTAGCGTAGCCCTCAGAGGTGAGCCTAATCTCCCTTCTCTTGGTTGCACCCAAAGCAAGGAGGTTTGTGAGGTGGGTGGGGAAAGGTTAGGGGTTTCCGAAGACTTCATCTTTGGGACTCTGAGAGGGCCTGACGTTGCAGGTGATTGGCATCACCCCGGGAATGGCTTCCTCAACAGCATAGCATCATTCTGCTGGGAGAGAAGCAAAATGTGATTTCCTGGACTGCCTCCAGGACCAGTATGGAATAAATTGGACCAAGGAGTTCCCATCTGCTCCAGAGAAGAGGCCTGGAAAGTAGCTGAATCGAGAGCCAGCAGGCCTCCAAGCATAGGCCAAGGAAAAGGTGAATCAGCAGTAAGACTGGGGGTGGACACCCTAGGCAAGAGCCAGATGGAGGATGTGGGGTCTGCAGCAGCAGCCAGAGCAGAGACTGAGTCATCAGGGAGCAGAAGGAGGCCTTCCAAGGCAGGAGGGACCAGGCCTTAGGTACTGTAGTTACAGCCCGAGCAGAGGTCACAGAACTTCCAGAGATGGATTGGATACAACCCAGGAAGTGTCTAGACCACCGACCCACAGCAGAAATCAACAAAGATGCACAAGATTCTGCATGGACCTGAGGATCCTATCTTTTCTCTGTCCCTGCAGGGTCTGCTAGCCACAACTCCACCATCTCAAAGAGACAGAAAAGGAGGATGCATTTACCTAAGGAGGACCATTTACCTAAAATGTCTGTTTAAATTAAGTGCCGGAATACTTTTCTCTCCCTTCGGTGGTTAGAGGCTCATCAGGAAGACAAAAACTATTTTAGAGACATGAAAATGCTGCATCTTCTCTTGTGCATTTGTGAGGAGGGTGAAAAAATCTGCAACCCTTCACACTCAGGAGTGTCGCCAGCTCTTCCTGTCCTCCTCCCCGTTGCTAAATGTGGTGCCGCTTAGCTGCTCAGTTCCTCCCATCCACCCACACCCAACTGTGGAGAAGAGCTTGCAGGGTCCAGACCAGATCTTTGGGAATTCCACCACACAACCAGGGGGAGGGGAGAGGGATGGAAGTGGTATAAGCCACACGGGTAGGTTGCAAGGAGAAAGAATAAAAGAGGCCACGGAGAGCAGGGGGCATGAATGTGTTCAGATGCATCATGTAGGAGAGGGAGAAGAAGGGAGAGAGTGGGTGGATGGGAGAGCACACTACTGGGGGGGAACGAGAGTGAGGAATGGAATGGTTGAATATTAGAGAAGAGGAAAAGTATTTTGGTGAAAGATGCTGTGGATTACATACTTGGATCCCATTCATATTCCTTGAGAGTTAAAAGTGGAATTCCTGGGGCACCTGGGTGACTCAGTCGGTTAAGCATCCGACTCTTGATTTCAGCTCAGGTCATGATCTCATGGATTGTGAGATCGAGCCCCGTGGTGGGCACTGCGCTGATAGTGTGGAGCTGCTTGGGATTCTCTCTCTCGCCCTCTCTCTGCCTCTCTGCCCCCCACCAAAATAAACAAATAAATAAATTTTTTTAAAGTAGAATTCTTACCAGGACTTTGCTTTTTTGAACCCTACCTACTCAGGGTCTGCACCACATGGATTGCAGTTTTTGGCAGGTTTACAAACACAGACACCTGTCATTTTACTGAAGATGTATTCATATAGAGCATGGATTCTCAATGGGAGGTGATCATGGGAGTGGCTAGAGGCCACTCAGCAATGTCTGGAGACATTTTTGGTTATCACAACCGGGAGATGCTGTTGGCCAGAAATGTTGCTAAACATCCTACAACGTACAGGACAGTCCCCAAGAGCAGAGAATTATCCCAGCCAAAATGTTAATAGTGCCACAGTTGAGAAGACCTGGTATAGAAAAATGGAGGAAGGAGCTGTTGTCTCCTTATATCTTCTCTTCCCAAACACTACATGAAAGACAGCTTTTTTTTCATTTTATTATTATTTATTATTATTTTAATGTTTATTTACTTTTGGGGGAGAGAGAGAGAGAGGTGTGAGCGTGGAAGGGACAGAGAGAAAGGGAGACACAATCCGAAGCAGGCTCCAGGCTCTGAGCTGTCAGCACAGAGCCCAACACAGGGCTCAAACTCACGGACCATGAGATCATGACCTGAGCTGAAGTCGGACGCTTAACTGACTAAGCCACCCAGGTGCCCTAGCTTTTTTCATTTTAAACATTTTATCAAGCTTGGCAATATTAATTTTTTTTAAGTTTATTTTTTTTTCGTAATCTCTACACCCAATGTGGGACTCGAACTTGACCCCCAGATCAAGAGTCACACACTTTACCAACTAAGCCAGTCAGGTGCCCCTGTGATATTAATTCTTAAACAGCACTAAATACATACAGTACTATTATGCAAATCATAGATTTTGGGTTCCTAAAAACCTTTAAGTTAGGAGAGTTCCTATTGTAGAATTCCAGACTCCATGGAAAAATAAAGTTGAATATTCGGAGGTTTCCAGAAAATTGACGAAAAGCCTTAACACATATTTCTACTCTCAATGTAAATATACACCAAACTAGCACACCAGACAAAATAGCTATTACATTTCAGGTGTGATCAGTATGAGCAACTATTGCTTCTCTCCGTCTTTTGCTCACTACTAGAAGATCCTCAGAGCCGCCCCCCTCTGCCCCCAGCAATTTCACTAAAGTATTTGTTTGGTGTGGCTGCAGATAAGACATCTACTAAGAAGGATTATTTGGGGTAAGGGTGTTAAGCGATAGTGGTACGTCTGGCCCTCCATTCAAATGCAGTAGTAAATGCCTTTGGATTTTGATTCCACTCTTCCTGGCCCCTCTCCATCAGCCTCTCCTCCATATCTGCACAGATAGCCCTAGAGTGTCCTCATAAGGATGACCTCACGTGGCTTAAAGCAACAACACAGCAAACTAGAGGCTTCCATTTTAGTGGCCATATCGACTCAATTATTTCAAATAGGTCACCAGCTTATCACACTTCCTATTTCTTTTGTGGCTGAATATCCATGTTTTTTCCCTGGAATTCAGTTTTATGAAATAAATGCCAAAGTCTTCAAAATTACATAAAATACAGTTTGCAACAACAAAAATATTACTTTTAAATGTTTTAAGGGGAGAGGACTTTATTCTCTCATGACATTCCTGATCTCTATTTTATTATTTTTTTAATGTTTATTTATTTTTGAGAGAGACAGAGACAGAATGCGAGTGGGTTAGGGGCGGAGAGAGAGAGGGAGACACAGAATCCAAAGCAGGCTCCAGGCTCTGAACTGTCAGCACAGAGCCCGACCCGGGGCTCGAACCCACGAACCGTGAGATCATGACCTGAGCCCAAGTTGGAGGCTTAACGGAATAAGCCACCCAGGCGCCCCCAATCTCACTCTATTTTAAATTGAAGATGGGGTGGGGGGGTCACCCGGGTGGCTCAGTCAGTTGAGCGACCGACTTCGGCTCCAGTCATATCTTGCAGTTTGTGAGTTCGGGCTCGGCGTCGGGCTCTGTGCTGATGACTCAGAGCCTGGAGCCTGCTTCGGAGTCTGTGTCTCCCTCTCTCTGCCCCTTCCCCACTCATGATCTGTCTCTCTCTGTCTCTCAAAATTGAATAAACGTTAAAAAAAATTTTTTTAAATTTTAAATGGGAAGCAGTGACCTAGGAGAAGACTACCAACACCCTTGACCTTGGGAGGTTAATTCAGGCATCTGTCCTTTCATTGGGATCCACACTGTGAGGGCTGGAATACAGCGCTGGGTTGTCCTTAACCTCTACATTTTTCTGTAGGGCCATGTCAAGAAGTCAGAGACAGGACACAGTGCCAGAGAGAGATTGCCACCAGGCCTGATCCTAGCAAAAATGCCACCTAAATAACTGCCTTTAGATATCCCCCAGTTTGGTGGAGACCTGACTCCTTCCTCCAGTAGCAGCAAATGGCATGCACAGCCACCAAGTGATGAGCAGTGTGCATCAGGTGATTTATGAATGAACAATTTGGATTATAAGAGATGGTTTCATAGTGTCAGCACATGATGTGCAAAAGTCAAATTTGTAACAGCTAGGATCATGCTTTTGGCTTCACTGACTGACAAATGGTACCTTAAACAAATAGGCATCTATTTTTTTTTTTCTCTCACCAGAAGCCTGGAGGAATGAAATTCAAAGCTGGTTGCAGAGGCTCAAATATTTCAGGGACAAGAATTCACTTGGTCTTTCGGTCATAGTCACAAGACAGCTGTTGCATTTCCAGGCATTGTATCCATGTTCAATGAAAGAAGAAGGTGGTGGGGGGGGGGGGCACACAGGGAGAAGGTGTGGCAACAGACTCATCTATTCTCCCAACAAGAAAAGCAAAACTATTCTTTTCTTCTGGAAGCACAAAGAAGACTCCCTCTCATGTCTCATTGAGTCATATAACCAACCCTGGCTGCCAGGGTGGCCAGAAAAGCAATACTTAACTTTATTGACCTCCATAGTGGAGGCAGCAAAGGAGAAGGAGGTGGGGAGTATCTGTTGAGTTAACTATAACATAAAACTCTCCTGTTTCCAACCTGGCATCTTAGACTAGTTGGAGGCCCAAAGGAAAGAGATGAGGACTAGGGCTAAGAGTTGATTTTATGAGAGATTCTGAGCCCAAGCAGTGCTACTTAGGGGCTTAGCTGGAGAGGTGGCCATTCTTACCAGATTTGCTGACCGCTAGAAGCATTTTGTGAGCTCTGAAGGACAATGTTCTGGGCTTGGGCCTTGACATTTTCACAGCAGGCACCATAAAGTGGCGAAAGTCCCTCAAGCTACTTCCTGGGCAGACACAGTGACAAAGGGAAGCTAGGGCAGGAAAGGAAAGATATAACAAACCCAGAAACGCCCATTCTACCAATGGTAAGTCTAACATCCCTTGGACACTCTTGGAAATAAATAATTGGGGAGAGTTTAAATTATTTGGGCAAGTGGAAGATGGAGGCAAGACCAAGAACTTTTGAGTTAGTGATGTTAATAGGATTTCATGTGTACCTGCAGGCTGATGTGGCTGCCTGGAAGTTAGATCATAATAGCAAAAATGAAAACAACTTGCAACTTTGAAATCAAAGTTTTGTTGCTCCTACAACTTACAAAAAATTGAAAATGTTTCAATCTAGCCCACCAGTAGACCAGTTCCCGACCTATGAACTTCTGCTCTCCTGGCTATCTCTGCCCCAAATCAGCTGCTTGTTACGTACACAGCCCCAGCCCAGGGGGAGGATTGCAAACCCCTCACCCTGCCTCCTTCCCCTTCTCCTTCCTCATCTGACTTCTGAGCTGTTGCCTTTTCTCTGCACCTAAGCTTTCTACAAAGCCCAGGCTCAGCCCAGTATGGTTATGTGGTCTACTCTGGTTTCCCTTGTGGGTTTTAGATTCAGCATTCGGAGCTCATTTATTAGCAGCTTCTCTGAACAGGCCATCTCTCATTCATTTGCTCATTCATTCATTCATGCATGCATTCATTCATCATTCATCAAACATTTAGTAAGTGCCTTCTATGTTCTTCTGTGTTTTATTGTGCACTAATGAGTCAAAGACAAATAAAATGTCCAGTCTGTGACAATCTTAGACTCTCTGGGCACTTCATAGCAGTGGAATCATATGGTATTTGTCATTTTGTGGCTTATTTCCCTTAGCGTATCCTCAGAATTCAACTATAATGTATCATGTGTCAGAATTACCTTCCTTTGTAAGGCTGGATAATATTCCATTATATGGATATACCATATTTTGCTTATCCACTTATCTGTAATAGACACGGGTTTGTCCCACGTGTTGACTGTTGTGAATAATGCTGCTATGAACATGTGCATACAAATCTCTTCAGGACCCTGCTTTCATTTCTTTTGGGTATATATCCAGAAGGAGAATTGCCGGATCGTGTAGTAATTCTGTGTTTAAGTTTTAAGACCCATAAGGACTTCTTTTTTATTGACAAAATAAACTGTAGTTGTTTAAGCCATTTTCTGACAGTTTTTCTGTTACTTGCAGCCCAAAGCCTCCTAATTGGTATGATGGAGGAGAGAGTGGGGAGCGAACCTTAGACAAAGGGAGAAGTTGGATCACAGCAGATCTGCATTGAACCACCTGGCACATTTAGGAAACTACACGGAGCTAAGCATATCAGCACATAAAGTGTAGGAATTATCTGTTGTATCTGTGACAGAATGCATCCTAGCTAGTTTAAGCAGGAAAGAAATGCATTAAAGGTACTGAGTAACTGGGGACTCAGTTACCTGAGTCAGTTAAGCGTCTGACTCAGTCGGTTAAGCGTCTGGGTGGCTCAGTCGGTTAAGCGTCTGACTCTATTTCAGTGCAGGTCATGATCTCACGGGTTCTTGCATCCCAGCCCCACATTGGTCTCTGCACTGACAGTGTGGAGCCTGCTTGGGATTCTCTCTCTCTCCTTCTCTCTCTGCCCCTCCCCTACTCATGCTCGCGTGCTCTCTCTCAAAATAAAGAAAAAAACTAAAAAAAAAAAAAAGGTACTAGGTAACTAAGAATCTCTTGGAGGGTCAAAGAGTCAAGTTGGAACTGTTTTTTCATCCAAGAACAACAATTATTCTCTCCTCTGAATTTAAGTCTCTTATGGCTTTAACTTCCTGGGGGAAACTGTGTCAAATGTATGCATCCTAGTTTCCAGAGAGACTTTGACCTCGAGAAAGATGGACACAATGTTCTGAAGTTCATTCAAGTTCAGTAGGAAAGAGTGCCGTGATTGATTGGCAGTATGTGCCATGGGGATGAGAAAGGGAGGTATGGGAGCTTATTATGGACTGAATGTGCCCCTCCCATTCTTTTTTTTTTTTTAAGTTTATTTATTTTTGAGAGAGAGAGAGAGTGTGTGTGTGTGTGAGAGAGAGAGAGAGAGAGCGGGGTGGGGGGTGGATGGGCAGAGAGAGAGGGAGACACAGAATCCAAAGCAGGTTCCAGGTTCCAGCTGTCAGCACAGAGGCCCACACGGGCTCAAACCCACAAACTGTGAGATCATGACCTGAGCCGAAGTTGGATGCTTAACAGATGGAGCCACCCAGGCACCCACTTTTTTTTAATGTTTATTCATTTTTTGAGAGAGAGAGAGGCAGAGAGAGACAGAGCGTGAGCGGGGGAGGGGCAGAGAGAGAGGGAGACACAGAATCTGAAGCAGGTTCCAGGCTCCAGGCTCCAGGCTCCAGCTGTCAGCACAGAGCCCAATGCAGGGCATGAACTCACGAACCGTGAGATCATGACCTGAGCTGGTGTTGGACACTTAACCAACTGAGCCACCCAGGAGCCCCTGTGTCCCTCTCATTCTTATGTTGAAGCCCTAAACCCCCAACGTGGCTATACTTGAAGACAGGACCTTGAAGGAAATAATTAAGGTTAAATGAGATCATAAGAGAGGGGCTCTGATCATTATAGTGTCTTTATAAGAAGAAATACCAGAGGGTCACCTGGGTGGCTCAGTTAAGCATCCGACTTTGGCTCAGATCACAGCTTGTAAGTTGGAGCCCCGTTTCGGGCTCTGTGCTGACAACTGGGAGCCTGGAGCCTGCTTCAGATTCTGTCTCTCTGCCCCTCCCCTGCTCATGCTCTGTCTCTGTCTCTTTCTCAAATATAAAATTTAGAAAAAAAAAAGAAAAAACATTAAAAAAAAAAGAAGAAATACCAGAGAGTTCATCTCTCTCTCCATGTGAACACATCAAAGAAAGGCCATGTGAGGACATAGCAAGAATAACCATCTGAAAGCCAGGAAGAGAGCTCTGACCAGAAACTGAATCAACCAGAACCTTGATCTTGGACTTCTAGCCTCCAAAAACTGTGAGAAAATAATTTTCTGTTGTTGAAGCCACCCAGTCTTTGGTATTTTGTTATGGCAGCTCAGGCTGCCCACAGAATTGTAGCATACGTGTCATGTGGTCCCTATCAGTGCCAGAAAACCTCCACTTTGCAACTTCTTCATTAAAGGTTTTTAGGTAAGAAAATGCTGATTTGCATTCTTGAAACACAACTCTGGTGGCAACGCGGGGAGTGGTGGGGAGAGGAACAGACAGGAAGTAGACAGCCTACTTAGGTGTCTTTCAGCAAGTCAAGGGAAAGATGATGAGAGGCTAAGAGTGGCAGTGGAAATGGAGAAGATCACTTTGAAAGACATCAAAGGGGCAGAACCTACAGGATTTAGTTCTTGAACATGAAATACAAGGAAGAGGAAAGAGTAACGACTCCCCAGTTTCTGGCTTGGGCATATGTGAGGTTGCAATTCATCCAGGTAGAATATGGCGGGAGGAACACAGGCAGGGAGAAAAGCGAGTTCACTTTTACAAAATCTCAAGTATCACCTCACAAGATGCTTATTAATTCTATGGGAACACGGTGACTTTACAGGGGGCAAATCTGGCAGATACCAGGCTAACCAAGGAATCAAAATGAATTATCATCAGTAATGGGACAGATGGTCACATGAGCTCCCAGATAAAGATGTACCGAGAAGAACTGAGCATTGCTTATGTAATTATTCCTGCCCAAAATACATAATACAAACTGGGGAAATTTTTGCAATGTAACTGGCCTGCCCCGCTCAAGAATAATAAGCTTGTGAAAGACTAGGAGAACCTGAAGAATTGTCCCAGCTTAAAGGAGAGTAAAGGCATGGATACTGAATGCAATAAAGATCATTACTAGGATAATTGGTGAAATTTGCATAAAGGATATAGAGTAGCTAACATATTGCTTCAATGTTAATTTCCTAAGTTTGATAAATGCACTAGTTCCTATAAAGAACTTTTGTTTGGGGGAAATACACACTAAAGTATTTAGGAGTAAAGGGCCCATGCATTCGCAATTCTCAATTATCTTCTCAAAGAGAGAGGATGGCAAAGCAAAATATTTTTAAATGTTAACATTTGGAGACTTGGGTAAAGGGTATATGTAGCCTAAAATTACATTTTTAAAAAAAGTTTTTTAAAAGAATACATTTTGGGGGTTGCCTGGCTGGCTCAGTCAGAGGAGCGTGTGACTCTTGATCTCGGGGTCATGAGTTCAAGCCCTATGTTGGGTGTAGAGATCACTTAAATAAATAAAACTTTAAAGAAATGAAAGAATACATTTTTGGACTTTACAAATTAGGTGTAGGTCCTTGGGATTATTGGGATTCAGTGTATTTTTTTAAGTTTATTTATTTATTTTGAGTGAGAGCAGGAGAGGGGCAGAGAAAGAGAGGGAGAGAGAGAGAATCCTAAGCAGGCCCCACGCTATCAGCACAGAGCCAGATTTGGGGCTCGATCTCACAAACCGTGAGATCATGACCTGAGCCGAAACCAAGAGTCAGACACTTAACCGACTGAGCCATCCAGGCACCCCAGAATTCAGTGTATTTTTTATTGAATAAGGGTTAGCATTCCCCCTCCATTCCTGGAGCATAAGCTCTTAGCAAATTTGCCTCCTCAGTTCAGGCCATCTAACCTTCACTCTCTCTCCCTGGTGCCTTTGTAGGCCTCACCTGCCTGCCTGGGAGACATATACTAGCTCAGCCATCACTCTTCTTTCCCCAGGAACAGTCCATCATTCAACTTCTGAGGCTTCATGAGCGCTGGGGGTGAGAGTCCCCTGGACCCAGGGCCCTCCTGGAGGGAGCATCCTTCCCCTGCTGTCTGCAGGTATGATGCCCTTCTGTTCCAGCCTCAGGGCTCCTGCCTTAGCAACTTATCATCCCTTGTACTTCTGGTTCCTAGACTATCCTCCCTTCAGGAAGTGAGCGAGGGTCTTTGGACCACTCCCTTCCAAGAGCTGAAAACTTTCCCCAGCCAGTCCCCTTTAAGGCCCATTTCTTTCTCGTGCAGGTTTCGCCTCTCCCTTCTTACTTCCCTGGTGGGACAGTACTGGAGGTGCCTTCTCACATCCTAATATGAGAGATCAGACCCCCTTGCAGGATCTGCAAGAGCCTGGGAGACCCGTTCTGTGGGCTAGTTTTATCATCTCCCACTCTGACCTGGAGCACAAAGAGGACAGAAAAGTCTTAGAGGACTTTTGGATCAGACTGAATCAGTTCAAATCCCAGATATCCTATTTACTAGCTGGCTGACCTGCAGAAGTCTTTTAACCTTTCTGAGATCAGAAAATAAGAATCTATAAAATAGGAATAACAACAACAAAACCAACCGTAAACAATATCAACCCACACGAAGAGTCTGGCACTCTTAGTTCCTGGGTTTTGTCTGAGGGTGGAGATACTTTTCAGAGAAGTCCGCTTGGGCTTGCATTGTTGTGTTTCTATCTTCATTGATGTTTTCCCACCCTGAGCTTTGCTTCAAGAAGGGGCTTTGGACCAGCTCTGTAGCCAGCTCCTTTCTAGTTCCTTCTAATTTCCTTTCTTCTTCCTCAGAGTTTAGAACACAAAAGCATCATTTACCCAACCACCACCCCAGTGGGCTCTGATGGCACTGAAAGGTGACATCAATCTCCAACCTGCCATGAGTACAGCCAGATGGGTGTTCAGTCCCAACCTGCCTCATTGACCACTATATGCCAGCCAGGTGAGAGAGAGAGAGAGTTCTTGGTCATGAGAGTCTGTAACTACATCTTCAGTGTATGAAAATCAACTGAGCCATGACCTCAGGTCCTCTAGCTTGATTCTTACCAACCCTGTGGAACATGTCTCCAGGGTCCACAGTGAAACGACAAATCTGCCTACACAAATATAGAAATTTCTCAAGTACGTACAGAGTAGCAAATGAAACAAGTACATGATTGCCCAACTTTTCCAATGTTCTTCTCAGACCTACTGATTAATCAGTCAAAATTGACAGGAGAAGTGCAGTGGAGGTGGAGTGGATATGCCACCAAGTTCAAAAGGAGGGAGGCTGAGAGTCTGAAGTCAGCCTGGCCTAAAGGCATAGACTATCCCATGCTCCAAAATTCAGGCCTTCAGTGTCCCCTAGGAACTGAGCAAATGTGAAAATATTTTTAACGCAGGAGCTAGAGGCTTTAGGATAAAGACTTGTCCATATTTTTGGACCTACCCTTGTTATAGCCCTGTTTGGTTTTAAGGTAAAATGTTAAAGGTATATTTTGAATATTTTGCAAATGACCCTGAATATTTAACCTTTCCCCTCACCTTCCACTTGTCCAACTTTATTTTATTTTATTTTTTTAAGTGCTTATTGGGTTTAGAGGCTGCTGGTACAGTGCAACTGAGTGCATAATGCTTAATATACAAACAGCACTCTAACGAGAGAAGTGAGGAAATCAAATCATGAATGATCAAAAGAACTTGCCTTCCCACCAGCCTACCGGAAACAGTTATGCCTCATGAGTGTACAGACCGATGAGAATGATCTACATTTAAATATTTCAAAGCAAGCACGTGTTTCTTCCCCGACTCGCCGGAAAGAAGGTGATTAATAACTCAGGACCAGGAGATACCCCTTATACTGTCATATGATAGATTGGTGGGCGCTGATTCAAACCAATGCTGTGTAACTGACAAGTTCTGAAATTAGTTTCTAGTTCCCAGATATATTCTTATTAAGAAGCAATGGAGTTTTCCTACCTCAGCCACCATGAAGCAAGCCAGTTTGTGGGTGAAAATGACTGAATGGGTTAAAAGCTGGTGAAGAAATAGGAAAAGACATAGCAGTGAATGGTTGCTCATCAGAATGGAGGGGGTAGAGATAGGAGTGACAGCCTTTAAACACATTCATTAATAATTTGAGGAAGGAAGTGAAGTGCAAGTTTGTATATGATGCAATATTGTTCCAGTTACAAAACATCATGAAGAAATGAGAGGAACTCTAGATGAATTTAAAACACAATGTAAGGGCAATAAAGGGAGGGAGATGGGATGGCCTTCTTGTAATTTACTGTGACTAAATCTTATTAATCTTTACAAAACTTTATTTCCTGAATGTTTTACATTAAGGAAACACTGGGGCACCAGGGTGGCTCAGTCAGGCAAGCCGACCCTATCCGATCAACTCGGGTCACGATCTCACAGTTTGTGGGTTCGAGCCCCGCATGCGGCTCTGCACTGACAGCTCAGAGCCTGAAGCCTGCTTTGGATTCTGTGTCTGCCTCTCTCTCTGCCCCTCCCCTGCTCGCACTCTGTCTTTTCCTCTCTCTCAAAAAATAAATGATAAACATAAAAAAAAAAAGTGGTTAAAAAAAAAAAAGAAGGAAACACTAACTCTGCTAAAGATTTCTGCAGAGCAGGCCAGTATCAGTAAAAGAATGTTAACCTCCTCGAATGTTTATTCAGAATTAGAATAATTAGGAATGATTTCAGATGGAGGAAAAATGGAGATTCTGGGTTTTAGTGAAACAGTATGATAATTCTGAAATTTGCAACAGGAAGACTGGAGGAAAAAAGTGGAGTTTCACTTCATGTAAAATTGTTTTTCATACCTTTAGTGACAACTTAATAATAGAGTTATGGACTTGGAGTTAAACTAGTGAAAAAGAAGAGAAATGAGGAGAATCTGGTACAGATATGGAGATTTTAGTTTACTTTTTTCAGATATTGATATTTTGAAGAAAGGAACAAACCTTTAAACACTAGCTTTCTAGACTCCTATTAGAGTTTCCCATTCTATTTTAATCATTTGGACAGGTATGATAATGAAAAATAAATAGAAAACAGAATTTTCAAAACAGGAAAACTTAAGGTCTGCAGGGTGGAAAAAGTAAGTGAACTAATATGATTCACTCCATTCATTCAACAGATATTTATTAAGGGGGTTAGCAACAATTCTAGAAGAAGAGATAAACAAGTACACAGATATATACTACTATGCAGAAAACGACCAAGAACCTCTGTCTATGACAGAGACAGATGAATGAGGCAGCATTTGGAAAGGCTGGAGGAAGGTCAGTCCTAAGACTGGTGGGAAAAGTGGCTCAGTGTGGCCAGAGAGATATAAGGAGTTAGGGGAGTTAGATAGGCTGGGTCCAACCTCACCCCTGAACCACTGCCTGAGAAATTTCAACTTTATTTTCTAGCTGTTTATAGCACCCTTCACAACTGTGGCGTAGCTTGCTGGCTGGCTGAGGGATGAATGAAGCCAGTGAGGGTTTTTTGAGCAGACGAAGTGATGAACTCTAATTTTTGCTTTAGGAAGATTAATTTAAGTGGTATGTGTAGGAGGGATGGAAAAGATGGAATACCTATTAGAAGAGTTCCAGTCAAGAGCATGAGGCAACATTTACTGAGTTAATCCTACCACGTGCCCAGAATTCCACTAGATGCTTCACACACATACTCTTAATAATTATTTAATCCTGACAGTAACGCTTTGAAGAAGGAAGAGTAAGTAGAGCATTCCCAGGCTCAGAAAGGTTGAGTAATTTGCTCAATGTCTCACAGGTAAAAGTGGTAGAACTAGGCTCCAATCCAAGTCTGTCTGCCTCAGAAGCTCATGCCTTTTAAAAAACAGAACAAAGCAAAACAAAAACAAAAACCCGATAACATGTTGACACTGCTCAAGTGAGGATGGATTTAACTAGTACAACGACAGGGAATGGAAAGGAAAGAAGAGAGAGAAGAGATGTATATATTGGCAGAATCAGAAGGATGTGGCGGCTGAAAACAGTATGGGGACAAGGGATTTAAAAAGCGGTCAAAGTTTCTAGCCCAGACAACAGCCCGTTTGAAAAGGAAGCTAGGGAATTAAGTTTTGGACTTATTGTTTGACAGGACAGCAAAACATCCAAAGAAGAGGCGGTAGGTTCACTTTCTCCAACGAGTGTAAAAATCACTGAGCGATCACCCACAACACCCATGTGGAACCAGCAGCATCACTCCTCAGCAACAGATGCATACTAAAGGTCCTGGCTGTCCAGGCTTTGCACAAGTGACTTCTACCCCCTTGGCACATTTGTGCCTCTCCTCCCTCATCTCCAGTTCACCCCTCAGTGCATTTCCCAGGAAGGCCTTCCCTGACCCTCCAGTTTCCTCATCTTAGTTCTTTTCTCCAGTGCCTCAGCCCTTTTCTGTGTCTCCCAGACTGAACTGTTGGAGGGCTGGGACTCCCCGAGGCTATCATTTTGTCTGACCCTCAAAAAATATTTGTTGACACACTGAATGATTCCTATTGTTGCCCTAGAAAGGAACTATTAAGGAACCTGCCCTATTAAGTCACAGTTTCTTTCTTCCTAGGGCAGTGCAGTTAACAACCTCAAGACCAGGAAATCATCTTCCTGATCTCATACCAGGGTATTATTCATGCAGTTTACTCACTGTAAAGAGTTCCCTTGAAATAAAGCTAACAACTAGTCAAAGATTTACTAATGTCCTATGTCAATCAACTTTTTAGCCAGCCCATTCATGGGGGGGGGGGGGGGAGGGAAGGGATGGGACCTGACCCTACTTGGCTGTTTCCAAAACACAAAAAGTGGTGGTAAAAGCTTCAGAATTTTTCTATGGGAGGATCTCAGGCGCCGCTCTCATTTTGCAATTGGGGGCTCTGGTCTTTTTTTTTTTTTTTTTTTTAATCAGCTTTTGCAGGGCAGTGTTTTTACTTAAAAGCAAAGATTTATGTGTGTGGCGGTGTGGCTTGTGGGTAAGGGGGCGTGTGGATGTTACTGGGGGAATACACCTCTTGGCTCTTCTTGAATAAGGTAGTTTTGAGGTCCTCCCAACCATCAAATTCCTTTCTGTTCTCTTTCCACGGGGAGTTCCCCTGAGCTGTAGCAGCGGTGGAAGCCCGTTCGTAGTAGGGAGCCTAATTCCCAGGAGGATTTGGGGATCTCGAGAGGGCCGGGGTCGTCTCTCAGCGGGGTTTCAAAGCTGCTCAGAGCCACAGCTAGGAGCCACACTTGTCCGGCGCCTGGGCTTTTATGGGGCAAAGAGCCGGCAAGCCAAGCCAGGAGTTGGGTCCGCGCCCGAGCGGCCCGGGTTCGGGGCAAGCGTGGGGGGGCACAGACTGCGACCGCGGGAACCGGGTGGGGCGGGGGCGGGGCAGCGGCGGGGCGGGGCGAGCCAGGCCGAGGCCCGGGGGCGGGGCCAGGCGCGCGACTCGCCCTAGCCTAGGCCGCCGTTGGGCTCCGCCTCGCGGGCTACGCAGGCGGTGGGGCTGCGGCACGGGCCGGGCGGCACCATGGCGGCGGCGGCGCCTGCTGCTGCGGCGGCTTCTTCCGAGGCGCCGGCGACGAGTGGGACGGCTGAGCCCGAGGCCGGGGACGAGGACAGTCGCGAGGTCCGAGTGCTGCAGAGCCTGCGGGGCAAGATCTGTAAGCGGGGGCAGGGCTGAGGGGACCCACCCGCCGGCGGCGGGAGCCGCCGTGGGGCTGAGGGGGCGGCGGGCGCGCGGGGGGTGGCGGCGCCGAGCCGCGCTGGGATCGCGGGGCGGAGAGGGGACCTGGGCGGGCGGGGGCCGGGGCCCGCGCCGGGGCCGGCCGAGGCGCGTGGGGAGCGCCGGCACGGGTGAGGCTGGAAGGGGGGTGTGTTGGGGGAGGCGTAGCCTCGACGGGGCGGCGTGGGCCGGGGCTGCCCGGGTCGGGAGGGAGTGGAGAGCCGAGAATTTGCAAGGAGGGGGGCGCCCGGCGCGGCGCCGGCGTGAGGGGCTCGGCTTTGGGGCGCGGCCTGGACGTGGGGACGCCCCAGCCGGGGGCGTGGGCCGGGGGCGTGAGGAGTTTCCGGCCGCCCAGGGACGCAGGCCTCCGTGCTGTGCGGGCGCCGGGGAGCGGCCCCGAGGTGGGAGCTCAGCGGTAATTACGGGAGGCGCGGCCGGAGGAGGAGGAGGAGGACGAGGAGGAGGAGAAGGAGGGCGGGGAAGTGGGGCTGGCCCGAGGGGAGGGGGCTGCCTGCCTCCTGGGCTCTGGAGCTTTTGCGAGGTTGAAAAAGGCGCCCTGAGCTTGAGGAGACAGGCCGCCCTGGGACTCGGGTGGCCGCCGCTCGGGGTGTTCGCGAATGAGCGCGCCGGGAGGGGCTCGGGCCGGACACCTGTACTAGCCCCACCTCGCTGCGGCGGGGACTTGGATCGAGAGACAGCGTGACTGACAGGGACTTAAGACAGGATGTAGTGGCTTCCTGTGAGCAGGTCTCAAAACAGTCATCCAGCCCGCACTTAACCCACTTAATTCCTTTCCTTCTCATGCATTTAATTGGTACTTTTGTGAGCGAGCCACACTGGTTGGCTTAATAACAAAATTTTTGCTCACAAGCTCTAAGCGTTGCTGTAGACCATTTGAATTCAGCCATTTGGACATTTATTTTTTAAAAGTGACTCTGGCGTCGATTGCCAATTTTTTCACAGTAGTTTATTCAGAGGAAACGTTCCTCCCCCCCCCCCCTTTTTTTTTTTTTTTTGGCTATTTGTGAGATCTATCAGTAAAACTTATTTTTGCTTTTGTCAAAAATCAGCTTTATTTTCGTTGTTCAGTATTCTCAGATTGGAAACGTGCTTCATCTTTCATGTAAATAACCCTTAGTTCTGAGGAGTACTTTTTACTTTGTAAGAAGAAAATCGAATTGCAATAAAATGGCTAACAATACTCTTTGTTGCACGAGATGTAAAATTTTCCTCTTCCTGGATAGTGATATTAATAATTGAGCTTGGATTCTCCCCCTTTTTTCAAGTTGCGCCTCTTTTCAAGTACTGGTATTTTATTAAATCTCCGAGGCAGACATATTAACTTTTCTCATCTTTTCCCAGAAGTGGTCATGGGTAATTTGAGATCTTGAGTACAGTTCTTAAAACCTAGAAAATGACATCAGAGAAATAGATCTTGTCTATATCTATGTTCCCAATATTAAAATTACTTTCTAGGGTATAAATTCTGCTCAAAATTCAGATTAAGTCTTATACTTAATATTCACATACATCTAATTTTTTAACACTTGGGAAAACTGTAAACGGGCCAGAGTTCCCCCCTTGATATAATTTTCCAAACTTTACCACTTTTACATTTCAGTGTCACTTGATGGTAGGCACTGTCCATTGGAGCCTCACTGATTTACATAGTTGCAGGTTATGCCATGGAACTACATATACACTTCTTGGAATTGAGAGTTAGGGTTGGGCTGTTTCCAGAAGGACTTATCTGCTCTGCACTTTCACCTGCTCCATAGCAAAACTATCACAGTAGGAGATATCATTATGAGTGAAACTTGGACCTACAAATACAAAATTACAACTTTGTTTCTGTGGCTTAGAGCAACCCCACTACCCAGATTTGAAGATTGATCAGCTGGGAGTGACATTACCACTTTAACCATAATGGAAATATTGTAACTGTTACCTCAGTCAAGTTTCTTACTTTTGGAATTGCTTGGTGTATAGCTCAGGTCACTGAGTGTCTGCTTTTTAGAAAAAATGTATTAGGATACGTATACATGAAGCTTCTCCCCACCTTCCTCTCTTAATTTTTTTTGCCGTTCTTTTAAAGGCCAGTATAGTCCAGAGTTGGTTGACCTTCACAACCCTGTGAAGAGATGCTGTTTTCTGTTTTCCTGAAACTGACATGTGGGTTTTACAGCGTGGGGGCTGGGGGGCTAGAGGAATCATTAGCAGGTGCTAAAGTCACAGGGATGGGATGGTGGTACATCTGACAATGAAGCTTGGGGGTGTAGGTAACCATGTCACCTTTTCCTTTTCACCATCCTGGGAGACCTCAGAGGAAAGCCTGATAGTGCCCAGTAGACTGGAGATTTGCTGCCAGATTCTAGATTGCTGTTTGAGAGCCTCAGATCTGGAGAGTTAGAGCTCTGTAGGGCTCAAAGTGAGCCTCAAAGGAACATCCTTTTTCCTAGACTGAGGTAGGACTCTTCAACCCCAAATCCTACCAGCAAAAAAGTGAGGATGAATTGGTTTATATATTCTTTTCTTTTCTTTTCTTTCTTTCTTTCTTTCTTTCTTTCTTTCTTTCTTTCTTTTTTTTTTTTTTTTGTTTATTGTTATTTATTTTGAGAGAGACAGAGAGGGAGGGGCAGAGAGAGAGGGAGAGAGAATCCCAAGCAGGCACTGCTCTGTCAGTGCAGAGGTGGACGCAGGGCTCAATCTCATGAATTGTGAGACCATGACCTGAGCCGAAATCAAGAGTCACATGCTTAACCAACTATGCCACCCAGGCACCCTGAATTCTATATCTTTAAAGTTCTGGAGGTAATAGTCTACAGTTTCATTTAAGGGTTTTATTCTAATATTTGTTAATTTTTCCATATCCTTCACAAGGTGAAATAACCAGATCCAGGGATTGGAAACCCATTTTGTGGTCAGTTTCAATCAACTGACACTAGCAAATCCAGTGTTGCTAATTGAATTTTGTTTTCTGTGCTGATCCCCAATACCCTGAAGTCATTTTAGTGCTCTAGGAAGCCATAGCAGTTCCAAATGGTCAACTTCTTTAATATTCAACAGGTAGGCATGATTGTTGGAAGTCCCGGAGCTGTCATGTGAACCCTTGATAAAGGAAATTAAGGTAGTCCAGACTCCGTCCTTTGTATGAACTGGCATGCAGTGAGTGGCAGGTATGCTTAGTATCTGAAGCACCTTTGCATTGCATCCCCTCCCCCCCCAAACAAAACAAAACAAACTACCCTACACACAAGCCAAAGAGAGGGATTGGATCTTTCTTCTTAATATTTAATTTATTTATTTTATAGCTTTTGTGGTTTTTTTTAAAGTTTATTTTTTATAAAGTTTATTTTTTTGAGAGAAAAAAAATGAGTGAGTGGGGGAGGGGCAGAGAGCGAGGGAGAGAGAGAATCCCAAGAAAGCTCTGGGTTGTCAACATGGAGCCCACCTCAGGGCCCAGTCCCACAAACCATGAGATCTTGATCTGAGCCAAAATCAAGAGTCCAATGCTTAACCAACTGAGCCACCCGGGTGCCCCTGGAGCTTTCTTCTTTTTCTTCTTCTTTTTTTTTTTTATTTTTTTAATTTTTTTTAATGTTTATTTATTTTTGAGAGAGAGAGAGAGAGCATGAGCAGGGGAGGGGCAGAGAGAGAGAGAGAGACAGACAGACAGACAGACAGAAGCCAAAGCAGGCTCCAGGCTCCCAGCCGTCAGCATGGAGCCCAACGCGGGGCTCAAACCCACAAACAGCGAGATCATGACCTGAGCCGAAGTTGGATGCCCAACCAACTGAGCCACCCAGGCACCCCAAGGAGCTTTCTTCTTTATACTTTCAGGTTTCTTGCTATTATTTCATGATGTCTTCCTTTTTGGCTATACTTTTTGTTAAGTTCTCATCCAATTAAATCAGCTTATAAAATCAGAATGTAAAAATGTTGATGAAAGAGCCCATGCCACCTCGGTCGTGGGTTTACCTGTTCTAGGGATACCAGATTGATAAAAGAGAACTGAATCTGATGATTTGTGTGAATATTGAGATGTGCAGTACAGTGCCAGATCTGCGGAATCATGACAAGTCCCAGAACTCAGTTGGTCTCCCTGGTGTCTCCAGATGAAGAATGATGTAGGACTCTTTGGCAAAGTAGGATCTGTGGGATCTGGTTAAGTGCTTTAGTTTAGAGGCTTGTCCAGGTTAGCTTTAATTTGAATCTTAATTTCTAACTTTTATTAACCTTTTTGTGCCTTTATATTCTTGCATGTATAATGGGTATAATAAAAACACCTATCTCACAAGATTGATTAGAGGGCTAAATAAATCTTCTCCAGTCATTTCCTCCCTCCTCTCAGCCCTGGAGGGAGCTCTGTCAGCCCTGGACCATCTTTTGGGAAGGAGTAAGTAGATAGAAGTTAGTCTTTATCTAATATTCTTGTTGACATTTAGCATTTTCTGTACAAAGCTGATTAAACTCAGCGGGCATGTACTGTATTCTGTTTCACACATTGATTATTACTAATGTGACTTTAGGCAGCTCACTTACCTTTGAGCTTATCTTCCTCATCTTTAAAATGGCGAGTGATGCTTCATCACTCGCCATTTGATATATGTTGTTCTGCCTAGAAGTGTTTTTCTCCTTTCCTCCACCCCATATTTATGTCAGGGAACTTCTACACATCCTTCAAAACCCTGCTCCATGTGATCTCCTGACCAAAGCCTTGTTTGAGGCACCACCACCCCCATCCCTGGAGAGAAGGTGTTGGGCCCCTGTACTGGTTGGGAATTGTAATTCCTTGTCCATTTTCTTATTCTAGCACATTTTGTAGAAATTGTTTGTTTCCCCATTAGACTACGAGCTCTTCCAGTATAGAATTCATTCTTTATTTTTTTTAAACTATCCCACTGTCAGCATAATAGGCCTTTAGAAAATGCCCTACTTCTCACCACGCTGTCCTGAGGAGGATTTGAGATACTAGATGTGAAACTGTTCTGTAAATTTTACACATAAACTAGGAGATGATAGTATTGTTAAATGAAAACTACATGAGTCTGTGACAGGAAGTTCATCCCTTTCAAAATCACAGTGCCAACTGAGCTTATGTTTGAACTGATGCCAAAGTTGCCTCATTAGGAAAAGGATTAAATTTTTCTAAATGCTCTGAGTGCTGATTATTAGGAGATTTGAATATTGTTACTTGACTGTACTCCATGAATATTGTTACTAATTGGCCCCGAGCCTGGAAAAAAAAATGTCATAATCATATTTTATACAGTAAATATTTTTATTTGTTGTGGAAGGTTTGAATTTTTTGGTAATAAGGTATTTTATTGATCATGCAATAGAATTAAGAGGGAGAGATTAAAAAGTTTATTCATGCTAAGAATGTATTATTATCAGATATTTCAAATGAGATGTTATTTAGTAAATTAATAGAGGGAAAGATTACTAAAAGATTTGTTCATACTATGCATTCATTGTCAAAATTTGAAATGAGATGATGAGTTATTTAGGATCGAGGAAGAATCCATCTTTCAGATGGATAGAAATGAGAGAAAAGGGTTCTTTGTAAAAGTTCACAGAGCAGTCTGCTAATCATTTGCTGTGAGAAAGACAGGAGGTAAACCTCAATGAGTTCATAGAGTTTTTGTTGTGTTTTTTAATGTTTTTTTTTTAACTTAGAACTCTTTGAATAGCCTCTAAGAGACTGGAACTAATATAGCTGAAATAAAAGTATCATTTTATCCTTTTATCTTAGATACCAATCCTGTTCCCTTTTTAATGTGCTTTATGAAATTATTTGACAGTAATATCAAATTACATGTTTTATGAAGTTCTATATGCTGTTTTGAGAGCTGCTAACAGTTTTGTTGTGTAGTCATCAATAAACGTAAACTAAGACACTTTATATTAAGAATTTTTTATGATATGTCTTTGGTTTTGCATGTTATTTCAGTCATCAAAAATCACTAGCTAAAATAATATGCTTTATAACATTATACCAATGTACATGCAAACATCAATGAACAGTAATTGACAAATTTGTTTTTGTGAGCTTGGCTCTAAGAATATCACTAATGACAGAATGACTTTGGGCAAATTCTTTAACTTTGCCAACTCCTTATTTTTTCACTTGTAAAATGAGAGGTTTGGATGTGGTCTTTAAAATCCCTTCTAGCACTAATCTTTGTTGCTTTTTAAATTGAACCATTTGCTTTAAGACACTACGTCAGATACTTTTATTTTAATATTTAAGTATTTTTCATATACCTATTTTGCATAAGATGCACTGTTTGAGACATTTGTCTAAGATTTAATGGATACGATTATTTGAATCTTTAAAAAAAATTTTTTTTAGAGAGATAGAGTGCACAAATTGAGGAGAGAGATTGGCAGAAGGAAGGGAGAGAGAGAAACTTAAGCAGGCCCCATGTTCAGCACAATATTTTTACTAATTGGTCCTGAGCCTGGAAAAGAAAAGTCTCATAATCATACTTTATACAGTAAATTTGTTTATTAGCCATGGAAGGTTTGAAATTTTGGTAGTAAAAATTCAATTTTTGGTAGGGCTCAATCCCATAACCTTGGGATCATGACCTGAGCTGAAATCAAGAGTGGGACACTCAACCGACTGGGCCACCCAGGCACCCTGAAAAAACTTGTTTTTAAAGATTCAAACAGTCTTGGGGTGCCTGGGTGGCCCAGTTGGTTGAGCATCAGACTTCGGCTTAGGTCATGATCTCGGTTCGTGAGTTGTTTTTTTTCTGTTTTTTTTGTTTTTTTTTGAGAGAGAGACAGAGCGTGAGTGGGCAAGGGACAGAGAGAGTGGGGGACACAGAATCCAAAGCAGGCTCCAGGCTTTGAGCTGTCAGCACTGAGCCTGACGTGGGGCTCGAACTCACAAACCACGAGATCATGACCTGGGCCGAGGTGGGACCCTTAGCCAACTGAGCCATCTAGGCTCCCCTTCATGGTTTGTGAGTTCTAGCCCTCTGCAGAGCCTGGTTTGGATCCTCTGTCCCCCTCTCTCTCTGCCCCTCCCCCACTCATGCTCTTTCTCAAAAATAAATACACATTTAAAACAAAATTTAAAAAAAAGGTTCAAACTATCTTGGGGCGCCTTGATCCTAGGGTCATGGGATCCATGCTGAGCACAGAGCCTGCTTAAGACTCTCTCCCTCTCCACCCTCCCCCCACCTCGTGCAAACTTGCTCTCTCTCTCTCTAAAATAATAATAATAGCAATACATAAATAAATAAATAAAAAGTTTTTTCTGTGACTGCTAATTTATTTAGCAGTATGTAATATCTGAATGTCCATTAGGGCATTAGCCCCCTAGTGTGTGGATTGAGCCTAGGCTGTGAATGGGATGAAAAAGCTCTTACTAGTTTATCCTACAGTCTATACTAAACAATGGTTGTTTTTAGATGCCTGTATTCTTAGAGAATTATAGAAGCTTAGAGCTGGAATGTAGGGAACATATTGTGTCCCCTCATTTTACAAACGAAGAACTTGACACTCATATACTCCAGGTGTTAACACAGTTAATGCCTATGCCTTTTCGGCACTGGTCCATTACTATCAAAGTTCTTTCTGAAATGGTAGGTGGAATGAATTCATCATTAGTATGAATGTTGTGAATGTACTCCATTTAATAGATGAGGACTACACTGCGTATCTAGTAATATATCCAGAAGTAGTAATACATTTTCACTGTGGCATCTACACGCTCTCATCTGTTGCTTCCTGAGAACTTTGTGAAGTGATTAGGATTAGTGGTGAAACTATGCTTGTGACCTAGATGGAGATTGAGCCTGGATGTTTACCTATTTGTGTCATGTTGTAACTCAGCTGGTTTCAGTTCTGACTGCCCATCAGTGTCACCTGTGAACTTAAATTCTGATGCTCAGGCTCTACTCCATACCTACTGAATCAGAATTTCTTGGTTGGTACTGGGACATTTCTGAGTTTGAAATGTTCCCTAGGGAGTGATAATGGGTCGCTGGGATGGTGAACCTCTCCTTTTGCCAGTTGAACAGACTAGCCACAAACTACCTGAATGTTAGCAACCTGCTTTGCATGACTATTTAAAGGGTACCAATAGAAAGTTTAGTGTGATCACGGGGAGGTTTTAATTTGTTTGATTATTTCTTTAAAAAGATACATTTATTTGCTTGATTAGATAATACACATACCTGGTACAAAACTGAAAAGGTACAAAGGAGTATCCATTGAAAAGGAAGTTTCCTTACTTCTGTTGCCCCTAGCGATTCCCTCTCCAGAAGCAAGCATTACCAGTTTCTTGTGCCGCTTACAGAGATTAAGTATTTACAAACATAAATATATGAATATTAACCTCATGCAAATTGTAGCAAAATATATACATTGTCTGCATCTTGCTTTTTTATTTCTTACACTTGCCAATAGTAGCTTGGAGATCTGTCATATCCATAAGAATGGGGAGCTGCCTCTTTTATTTAACAGCTGCATGATATGGCATCATCTGGGTATACCAGTCCCCTATTGATGGACGTGTAGGTTGTTTCCAATCTTTGCTATTACAAAGAGTACTGCAGTAAATCACTTAGTTATGTAATTTTATTTGTGTGTGTGTTTTTAATTTGTAATGTTTATTTACTTTATGAGAGAGAGAGAGACAGAGGTGTGAGCGGGGTAGGGGCAGAGAGAGAGGGAGACACAGAATCCAAAGCAGGGGCCAGGCTCCGAGCTTTCAGCACAGAGCCCTATGCGGGGCTCGAACCCATGGACTGTGAGATCACCACCTGAGCCGAAGTCAGATGCTTAACTAACTAAGCCACCCAGGTGCCCCTGTAGTTATGTCATTTTAAATATGAGTACTTGTGTCTGTGGGATAAATTCCTAGATGTTACATTGATGAACTGGGGGGCGCCTGACTCAGTCGGTTAAACCTCTGGCTTCGGCTCAGGTCATGATGTTATGGGTTATGAGTTCAAGCCCTGCATCAGACTTTCTGCTGTCAGCACAGAGCTGCTTTAGATCCTTCGTCTCCCTCTCTCTCTCTGCCGCTCCCACTCAAAAATATAAAAAAAAAAAAATGAATGAATGAATTGGTATATGTATTTTTATTTGGAAAGACAATGCCATATTGCTTTCCATAGTAACTACAGCAATTTATGCTCCCACTAGCAATGAATGAATGCCTATTTCTTTAGTCACATAGAGTATATTTTAAAACTTCTTGATCTTTACTGGTCTCTTAAGATGGAAAGGAACATCTGATTTGTAGTTTTAATTTGCACTTCTAAATGAGGTTGAGGATCTCTTCATATTTTTAAGAGTCTTAAAAAAATTTTTTTAGAGAAAGAGCAAGCACACACGAGCAGGGGGAGAGGGGCAGAAGGAGAGAGAGAGGGTGAGAGTGAGAATCTTAAGCAGGCTCCATGCCCAGTACGGATGTGGGGCTTGATCCCACAACCCTGGGATCATGACCTGAGTTGAAACCAAGAGATAGACGCTGAACTGACTGAGACACCCAGGTGCACCCCTTTTTTAAGAGAGGAGAGAGAGAATTTTTTAAAATTGTTTTTAAATGTTTATTCTTAGAGAGAGAGAGCATGAGCAAGGGAGGGGCAGAGAGAGGGAGACAGAATCTGAAGCAGGCTCCAGGCTCTGAGCTGTCAGCACAGAGCCTCACGCAGGGCTTGAACTCACGAACCACGAGATCGTGACCTGAGCTAAGTCCGAAGCTTAACCGACTGAGCCACCCAGGCACCCTGAGAGAGAGAATGTTAAGCAGGCTCCATGCCCAGCGCAGAACCCAGTGATGCAGGGCTCAATCTCACGATGCAGAGATTATGACCTGAGCCGAAATCAGGAGTTGGACACTTAACCAACTGAGCCACCCAGGTGCCCCATTGAGAGCCATTTTTATTTCCCTTTTTTGGTGAACTTGTTTATTTTGCTTGTCCTTTTTTCTACTGGATTATCAGTCTTCTTACTGATTTGTGGGAATGCTTTGTGCAGTAAGGGAAAGATGTTTAAAAATTTAGATGTTTTGGCTGATGCCTGCATTTATTCTTGAGAAGTTGATTGTGAGATCCCGTGAGGGCAGTCAGTTGTTGGTTTCATGTACTTATATAATTTCTGATACAAGAAGAGAGATGGAAAAATAACTTTTTGGGAAAAAGTAAGTAAAGATTTATAAACAAGAATTAAGAGACAAAGAATAGATTGGGGGAAAATATTTGCAGGAAATCCTACAGACAAAAAGAAAATACTTATCTAAGACTTACTTTGTGTCAGGTACTATTTTAAAGCCCTTTAAGCATATCAAATAATTAGTCCATATGGTAACTCTGTAACATTCATTATCCACATTTTACAGATGAGGAAACTGAGGCATAGAATAACTAAACTGAGTAACTTAACCCAGATCAGACCAGTGAGTGGTGGAGCTGTCATTCAAACTGGGCAGGCTGGCTCTAGAGTCCATCCTGTTGCTCCTGTCCTGCTCTGCTCTACTGCCTCTCTATTTGTTAGTGTCCAGAATATATAAAAAGTTCATATGGATTTTAAACAGGAAAAGGGCATTAGAAAAATAAAAGATATGAATAGACATTTTATAGAAAGAGATTTAAAAAAAAGGCCAGTAAACATAAGAAAATACCGGTAAGATTTAACAATAGTTAATCAGGGGAATGCAAATTTTTAAAAGCTATCAGTTTGTGAAAACAAAAGCTTGTTAATTTCAGTATTTGGTGGGGGTTTAGGCAAATAGATAACTTTCCTCACTGTTGCTGTGAATTTAAATGGATGAAGTAATGTTGGAGAGCATTTTGGCAATATCTGTTAAAAATCTAAATGTATATTTCCTATGTATTTCTACTGCATATCTACCCTACAGAAACACTTGGACATTTGCAAAAGAGGCATATACAAAGGTGTTTCATGTTGCCGTGTTGGTAAAACAAAACAACTAGAGACAACTTAAGTGTCCATTGTATGAAAATGGCTAAATAAAATGTTAATATACATATTCTATAGCAGCTAAAAAGAATGAGGTGTATCTAGAGTATGAAAGGAAAAAACTTCAAGATGTATTGTTGAGTGAAAAAAGCAAGTTGTTAGAGTGATATGTTTTTTTCTAGTGTACCTGGGAAAATGTACAGAAAGAGGTTTGCAAGGATGTACAACATTGGTTGTATCAGTGGTGGCCAAAGGGGATTAGCTTTACTTACAGTGGTTTAATTTTCTACATAAAACTTTATGTATTATGTATTATCTGTGTTATGAAAAATGACTTTGTATAAAAATTTGATACAATATTAGTCCTCAGCTGCTAGAGCCTTTCTTGCTCTACTGTTGAAGACTCTCCTATCTACAAAATTAAGGGTAGCCAAATGTTAAGCTTGGTAACATTTTGAGTGCACTTACAAGTAAAGTCTACTTTTCTGTCAAGTTTTTTGGTAACTTTTAATTTTTATATAATTTCAAACAAAAATTTGCAGGAGCAATATAGTGAATTACCATATACTTTGCTTGTTTTCTCCAATTGTGTTAAAAAAGTTGACTTTTAAAAATTTCTGTTTTGTTTCAGAGGAGTGAGATAAAAAGAATAATTTTCATCCTTTAAAATATTACAACATTTGTGTGAGTGGTGCAGAACCTCTTAGTTTTGAATTTGAACAATTTTGTATACAATTTTCTTAGTGGGTAGGGGAAAGTGAACTAATGTTTTTTTATTATATTTACTCTTTTCCAGGTACTATGTAAGTATACTTGCAAATTATTTCATTTAATCCAAATTCATGAAAAAGATTGCATGCTGACAAAACGGTTATATATGCTTAGAGTTTATTTATTTATTTATTTTTTAAAAATTTTTTAACGTTTATTTATTTTTGAGACAGAGAGAGACAGAGCATGAGCGGGAGAGGGTCAGAGGGAGGGAGACACAGAATCCGAAACAGGCTCGAGGCTCTGAGCTGTCAGCACAGAGCCCGACGTGGGGCTCGAACTCACGGGCTGTGAGTTCATGACCTGAGCCGAAGTCGGCCGCCCAACCAACTGAGCCACCCAGGCGCCCCTATGCTTAGAGTTTAAAGAGGCAGAGCCAGGTTTTCAAGTCTGTAAGTTACCAAAGTTGCTGCTGTCCATTTATGTCTACCAATTTGCCTGTCAGATGGTATATTGGAAAGAACTGGTGAATATATTTCTGTTGTCAAGAAGTTGATAATTATCCCTAAATTGGTTATGGTCTAATGTGATGGATATTCAATAAAATTAGAATGTTGGAATGCTATAAAAATTTATCTTTAATACTGTTTAGGGGATTTACCAAAAAAAAAAAAAAATGTTACTCTTCTGTCTGCCTGACAGTGCTCATGTTGTGCTTTGTCTCTGCTTGTAAATGGTTCTCCTAGAACAAACACACACGCACACACATGCACACACTTGTAGGTATACATTTGTAGGTGCAGCTTATTTATATCTTTTTTTTTTTAAACTACTAGATCATAATGAGTCCCATTTTGGTCCCCAGGATGCCGTTACCAGTAATAGCTACCAGACTTGCTCAACTTCATGTAGATTGGCCTATCCTAGGAGAGATTCCTACCATATGTGCTTCATGGTTTGGTTTGCTTGAGAAAGGGGCTACAGGGAGCTTAGGGATCAGCACACGTTCAAAAGTGAAACCTGAAGTGGGCAAGACAAACCACAGGAAGATCCTGCCCGCAGCTTGGTGACGTATCTGTAGAACCCGTGGACGCTTCCTGGCAGTACCTTGCGAAACTTGCCTTTTTATGTACAGTAGTTTCCTAACTTCTTGTTCTGGACTAAGCTTCAGTGAGAGGTGATTAATATGATAGTAATATAGATAACTGTATGATAATTATCATGCATATGACTTGTGTAAAACAAGAGGCCCCTAATTATATTCTTTAGACTTTCCCACTGAGGAGTTACATCTTACCTACTAGAACATTTTTGAGGAGTTGCCCTGGAGTTTATGCTTTAACTTTGACTTTATGCCTTCTCAAGATTTTACTTACATATTGTTGGTGTTTTATAGCCACAGAACAGTTCTTTGCTCACAGAGTCTAGGCTAACCCTCTATGAACTATGCTGGATTCCTGGAGTCCTTTGCTCATTCAAGGGCTTGCTCAGAGGCACATTGATGATTACACAGTACCTTATTTTCATAATGGAAAAGGAGTGCAGTGTTAGTGAAACTATTATTCCTGATTTCTTTAACCTTCCAGGTTCCATGTTAATATTACAGTGCCTATTCTTAAGCAGAACAGATACCTGTTAGGAATTGTGGAGTCTGTTGGTTTTTTAGGATTATCAGTTAAATGAGTTTATAGAATCTAAGGTTCTATATTTAAAAAAATTTTTTTAATGTTTATTCTTGAGAGAGACAGAGACAGAGTGTGAGTGGGGGAGGGTCAGAGAGAGAGGAGACACAGAATCTGAAGCAGGCTCCAGGCTCTGAGCTGTCAGCACAGAGCCTGACGTGGGGCTCAAACTCACCAACTGTGGGATCATGACCTGAGCTGAAGTCGGATGCTTAACCGACTGAGCCACCTAGGTGCCCCTAAGGTTCTATATTTTAAAGATAATTTATCATTTACTGGGAGTGAGAAAAACTGCTTGACAATCCAGGTTTTTGATAATGTTAACTTATGCGTTGAAAAACCTGACCCTACTTAGTAGTCCAGCAGTCACCATTGTCTGTTGGTATCATTTCTCAACCTGTGCTTGAATAATATCACAAGTGTATAACTTTCCAGCGGTGCTTTCAAGGTGACAAGGAGGGAAATTGCAGCTACATAACTTTTCTCGGCAGTTTTTAGGCACCTCCCCCGCTTTTTGTTATCATACACCTACGGCAATCTGACATACTTTGTAGAGGATGAATAAGAGACTCTTTGGAAGGTCATGTGTGATTATGGCAGTTCTTCTCATGTAAGACTTCTTTGTTGTATTCGAAGTATTTATTAGATGTGCAGAAACCAGATGAATAATAAATGGTAAAGTAGCATGTTGAAAGCGTTGTTTTCTGCTACTTTTCTTGTAATCACCTAATCTCTCTGAGCCTGTTTCCTCTAATATAAATTGGAAATTATAGTTTTGCCAAGCTTTCAAAGAGGTTGTGAAAAGATTGGATGACTTGGGGTGTTGTCTGGCACAATGTGCGGTTAACTGGGCTATAACATAAACAATAGTGGTATTTGGTAAAGTATATTTTCATGGTTTTGTTGATGAACAGTTTATGTGTACCTTTTATTTTATTGCAGAAACTAAAATTGGACCTTATAAGAAAATTTGAAAGACCTTATGATATGTTAACATGTAGGATTATCTTATTGCATATAATTAAATGGCATAACACATTTTAATTTTACACTAAACTTGTCAACAGTGAGGCTGTGTATTTAAATGTCCATTCTTCACTTTTTTTGTTGTGAATGTACATGATAAAGTTTGCATATTTTTTTCTTTTCCCCATCTAAAGTTCTAATGGTCTGTTCAGCTTGCTCTTCTTATTAGAACATCATATCCTGAGTCACTCAGGCCAAGTTCTGTGAATTATATCTCTGTAGTATTTCTTCCAGTTTTCTTTTCCTCCCATTGCTCTTTCAGTACCTTAGTTTAGGCCCTCTAACTGTCAGAGTAATTTTCCTGAAGCATAAAATCTGACCACACAGAAACCTTTAGTGTTCCTTGTTGCCTACTGAAGAAAGCTAAAACTTTTTAGCTTGGCATTTCAGATTCTGTTGATTCAACCTTTTCTTTACAGTCTTATCTCTGCTTATTCTACTTTCATCTCCCTTTATGCTTTAGCAAGTTTGTGCTATTCACTGCCTCCTTGAAGGTGCTGCTCTTGTTCCCCCCCTTCAGAACTTGTTTACATTGTGCCTTACTCCTGGAATGTTTTCCCTCCACCCCAATATCTGTATTTTGAAAAAAAAAAAAAAATCACTCATAAGATTGTGAGGTAATTTATATGAAGGCCCTTAAAAAACATCTGCTATGTGTAATGTGTATGTGTAATGTATTAATTTATTCAGTAAATGGTAGTTACTATTATGATTTAGTTTTCCTTCCACCCTAAATAATCTTTATTTTAGGATCATCTGGTTTAGGACCCTGGCCCTTTGTAGTGTGTCTTAGGGATTAATCCCACTGGGATCTGTGTTTGTTCTTTGTAATCCCTTGAACTAGACTTGGATCTGTTGGTACCTGAGGGTAATTTCAGAAAGGAACAGCTTTCTCTGTTCCTCTCAGCACTGCTGTGTTCAGGAAGATATTAAGAGTGAAAAGGAAAGACTAGGCTTTGGAATTTGATTTGTCAAATCACCTTTCCAGCCATGTAGCTGAATGTTTTTTGTTTTTGTTTGTTAATTTATAAAAGGGAACAGTAATGCTTACCTCTGAAGGTTGTTGTAAACATTAAATGAGATATTTGAGAAAATATTTAGCACTGTCTTGGAGGATCCAATTAGATAAATATTTGGCTTTTTTTCTTACTTATCCCAGTAGTGTCCTCCTCTAGGACACACAAACACATACAGACCTACAGGTATAAATGCATGCACACAGCCCCCTCAAACATACGCATAAGCACATATGTGCAAACTCAGTACATGTCTAGAAGCATATACAGCAGAATCTCTACCTGCCACCTTGGTATTTGGAATTCTAGTCTTAAGTAGAATTTGTATGGTAGGATCTGGTTACTGTCTGGTGACCTTTGTGTAGAACCAATGAATTTGTGCACAGAGAGTTGGCCATCTTTTATTTTTGTTAATCTAAGTTATCAGTTTTGATTCCCAGTGGTATTTATCTTCTTGGTTTAAACTGTTTACTTTTTGCCATTGACTAAAAGCACCGTTCTTTTTTTTTTTTTTTCCTACAAAATATTTACTTGTCTCCCGCTTCCTTCAGGTATTTATGCAGAAGTTACCTTCTCAGTGGAACCTTCCACCCTGCCCCCCCCCCCCCCACCATTTGTGTGGTGCTCATTCCTTCTTAACAGTTATTACATAACACATCCTCTTTACTTACTTATTTATTGTTTGTCCATTTGTGTTAGCTCAATGACAGTTTTATCTATTTTTCTCACTGTTGTATCTCTAGCATCTTAGTTATACATACTCAGTAAATATTTGAGTGTGTGAATTTCAGGATTGGTTTGTTTTCAATGTGATATCTGTGTTAACACTGTAAAGATTCTTGTATTTAGTGCTTTTGATAACTGTATACAGGAAACTTTTTTTAAACTTTTAGAGCAATTGACATAGATCAACTTGTATCAACTGGAAAAAAGATAAATGCAATTTTATAATTTGTGATGTGATAGTAGAACCTCCTTTTGCCTATGGTAAATTGTAAACACACACACACACACGCACGCACGCACACTCATACTTATTCAGTAGATATTTGATTATCTATTATAAGCTAAGCATGATGCTAAGAACTGGTGCCTTCCCTTAAGTTTGTAGTTTGGTGGAAAGATACATAGTAGTCTCCTTTGCTGGTTCCTTCTCATCTCCACTAAAAATGGTTGGAAGGCTTTAAGGCTCAGTCTTCAAATCTCCTTTCTTTCCTATCCATATTTAATCTCCTTGTGATCTTGTATAGTCTTGTGGTTTTATAATTATTATGTACTTGCTGATAATTCTCAAGTTTTACTCCAGCCAGGACTTTTCTGTCCTCTTGACATTTGCACTTTGATGTGTAATAGGCATCTCAGATTTAATATGCCCAGGAAAAACTCTTGATATCCCTCTTCTAATAAGAGGCTCCTCCTTCTGGAAGTGGCATCTCTGTTCACCCAGCTGTTCAGGCTGAAACTCTAAGAGGTCTTCCTTAACCCCTTTCCTCTCTTATACCCACATCCAAAATATAAAAAATCCTGTTGGCTCAATCTTCAAAATACATGCCCAGTTGACCACTTCTCTGCATGCCAGGTTTGCTCCCCTGGTCTAGATTATCTCTAATCAAGATCACTGCAGTAGTGACCTTGCTTGTCTCTACTTTCTTGCTTCCACCCTTTTCCCTCTGAAGTGATTCTTCTAAAACAAAAGTTAAATCATGCCATTCTTCTGCTTACATCTTTCAGTAGCTTCCCATGTCACTCAGGAAAAACTCCAGACTTTCCATGGCCTACAAGACCCTATTTAATCTGCTTCCTCACCTCTACCTCATCTCTTACCATTTCCTCCCCCTTCCCACTTTGCTTATTGTTTTAGAGCCATACTTGCATCCTTGCTATTTCTTCAGTGTGCAAACTGTCCTTTCTAGGGCCTTGGCATATTTTATTCTTTCTGCCTATCCATCTCTTTCCCCAGATATCTATCTGCATGACTCATTCCCTCATTGACGTCATGCGGGTATCTGTTCAGATATCTTAATAGAGGGGCACCTGGGTGGCTCAGTTGGTTTAGCGTCCAACTTTGGCTCAGGTCATGATTTCATGGTTGGTGAGTTTGGGCCCTGTATCAGGCTCTGTACTGAGAGTGCAAAGCCTGCTTCAGATCCTCTGTCTCCCTCTCTCTCTGTCCCTCTCTCTTTGCCCCCTCCCACTTGTGCTTGCTGTCTTTCTCAAAAATAAACATTAAAAAAACCAATGTCTTAATAGAAAGGCCTTCCTTGATCCCTATATAAAGTAACATTGCTCTCCTCTCTCTCTTTATCTTTTGGGCCTGGCATTCCCTAAGTCTCTTACCCTACTTTGTTTTCTTCTATGGCAATAAATATTATATACTTACTTAAGAGTTTATGATGTTTGTCTCCCCTGTTTAGATTGTACAATAGTTCCGTGTGGGACTACTTTTATTCTTTGTTCTATTTCCTGCATTTAAAAAAGTGCCTGGCATGTTGTAGGTAAATTTTATTTGTTGAATGAAGTGCAACAAGTGCAATACAATATGATCATTGTAGTTGAAATACATATAAGATGCAATAGGAAATAGAGGAAAGAGTGACATGACTAGGTAGGAATTGAGGGAAGAATTTACAAACAGAGGTACCTTTAAGCAGAGCTTTTTGGAGGAAAAAAAAACGAGGTATGAGCATTCCATATAATGAAAATAGCATTGCAGATAAAGGCATGAGAGAACACTGTTCAAGGAACCGAAAGTAGAGTACTGTTGGAGCATAACAGTAAGTAGATGAGGCCAAACATGTAGTAGACAGTGGTACACCATTAAGGGTCTTTATGCCAAAGGAATTTTAGATTTTTATCCTGCAAGAAGGGCAGTGGTAGGTAGTGTGGAATCATTGAAGACTTTTGAGAAAGGGGAATGCTTTGTATATTAAAAAGGCAACTGTGTGAAGGATGGAGATCTAAGCTAAACTCAGCATTTAACATATATATGATGTTGCAAGATATGTGTGATGCAGAGAGACCATGACTATCACATGAATGGGCAACAGGCTATTTCATTTTATGGTTGGACAAAACCACTGATGTGTATTGTGAAGGTTCATTTCTTGGCATACTTGCAGTACATCTGTGAGGGAGAAGAAATGCCCACTGGAGGATTAGACTATCAGTTATGAATTCAACAAGAAATGATGTTACAGAAGAAAAGATGTTGTGCTTGAAGGCCAGCTTTCTTTCTTAATAGAGGAACAGTTGTTTTGTCAATAATGTACTTCTTGGGGTGCCAGGATGGCTGTTAGTTAAGCGTCGGACTCTTGATTTCAGCTTGGGTCATGATCTCATGGTCGTGGGATGGAGCCCTGTGTTGGGCCGTGCACTGACAGTTCAGAGCCTACTTGAGATTCTCTCTCTCTTTCTCTCTCTGCCCGTTCCCCACTCTTGTGTGTGCTGGCTCTCTCTCTCTCTCTCTCTCTCTGTTTCTCAAAATAAACATTAAAAAAAAAAAAATACACTTCCTGATCTTGATTCATTGTTGAAGGAAATGGTGATCATTGTACATATAACAGATCTGTACTGTTTGCTGTAGGGCCAATACAGCTATCTTTGTGTGACAAATGTGCCTTTGCATATTGCAGCATCCTGCATCCTGGCATGCATAGCACTTTTAAAATGAGGGATAACCTAAAAACATTTCTTTTTTCATTCAGATGCAAGTAAAACGCATCTCCATTTTTTCAGTTGTCTTGCTCAAGTGTCATATGTTAGTAATATACTGAATGTCTTGAATACTTTAATCTTACTTCTTTAGGGTCAAGATCCGATGTGTAAATTTAAGGATGAGCTGGAGGTACCCAAAATGGTCTACATGGTTTCAGTATTGAGAATTTGGCACTCCCAAATTGATGAACATGGTACTGTATTATTGAGCATATTTAAAAAATGACATCCAAATACTGCAGTAGGAAATGAAGAAATTTTTGAAAGGCAGTTACAGAAATAAGAGAATTAAGATCCATTTGCCTCCACAATAGCCAAATTTGGAAAGAGCCCAAATGTCCATTGACTGATGTATGGGTAAAGAAGGTGTGTGTGTATGTGTGTGTGTGTGTGTGTGTGTGTGTGTGTGTGTAATATACAATGGAATATTACATAGTAATCAGAAAGAATGAAATCTTGCCATTTGCAACAGTGTAGATGGAACTAGAGTATATTATGCTAAGGGAAATGGGTCAGTCAGAGAAAGACAAAAAACATATGATTTCAGTCATATGTGGTATTTAAGAAACAAAACAGATGAATATAGGGGAACGGAAGGAAAAATAAGATAAAAACAGTGAGGGAGGCAAACCATAAGAGACTCTTAAATACAGAGAACAAACTGAGGGTTGCTGGAGGGGTGTTGGGTGGGGGGATACGCTAAAGGGGTGATGGGCATTAGGGAGGGCACTTGTCATGAGCATTGGGTGTTGTTTGTAAGTGATGAATCACTGAATTCTACTCCTGAAGTCATTATTACACTATATGTTAACCAACTTGGATTTAAATTAATACAAAACAAAGCAAAATTTAACTTATTAAAAAAAAAAAAAAAAGATCCGTTTGTCTACATTTCCCAAGTTGAAGCATTCACTTTTTGAGTGTGCTATGGTACTCAATTCACTATCTAATGGAACAATGAAAGTAGTTTTTGGTGAGGTATTGCTTTATAATTTTCGAGTCCATGTGTGATCCAGGTAGCACATGTAGCTGAAAGATTTACCATACTCTGATGACCAGTAATGTGAGATGGGATTTTCTAATTTGTTAGAAATACAGGGCAAGAAAACAAACCAGTCAGAATTAAGTTACAGAATCAACTCCAGCTAGTTTAAGCAGAAAGAGATTTAATGAAGATTATTTATTTATTTATTTAGAGAGTGTGCAAGTCGGGGAGGGGCAGAGAGAGCGGGAAAGAATCCTAAGCAGGCTCCACACTGTTTGTGCAGAGCCCAACGAGGGACTCGAACTCACAAACTGTGAGATATAACCTGGTTTGAAGTTGGGCGCTTAACGGCCTGAGCTACCCTTATTTTAAGTGGTTTATGGAATTGTTGGAAGTTCTGACTGAAGAAACAGACTCTACGTTGAACTTTCACGAATGAAATTCTAAAGTCACATTGCAGCTAGGCTACCAAGGAAGTTACTACCTCTTATAGGGTCAGAAAGGTACCTACAGAATTAGGAAGCTGTAACTTTTAGCTGCTTGTCTGAGAACCTTACCACTTCTGCTGTGGTTAGGAACCTGCCACTATTAGGAAAGAGCCTTCACCAAGCAGCCATCTTCATTAGTAAGCTGTTGTCACTGCAGCTGGCTCCAGAGCCAAGCCACACTGGCCACAACCTGTATGACGGAATGGATGCCTTGTGCCCTTCTTGATACCTATGAAACCTGTGACTGGATACAAGGACTTCAGGAAACGCTGCTGCACAAAACTTGGACATGTCCGTGACCGTACTTCATAGTAGCAGCCTAAATATAACCTACCTTCTCTTCTGCTCTCCAGATTTCTAGCGAGTGCAACTGATAGGTGGAATTTAAATCATATCCACAACCCTAACTGTAAGAAAGCTTGGGGAATGTACTTTCTAGCTTTCTAGTATCTGCAGTACAGGAAGTCCTATACCAAAGGATGTTGAAATGGGTGATGACCACTGATCCACCGTATCTACCACAGATATAAACCCCGATTCTCCTTAAGGCTAGCCATTATCAAATGGGCTATATAGATAAATTGAGAAAGATTACAAATAATACCATCAAATAATCTTGAGAAACATAAGTATTTGTTTTTCAGTATATTTTTATTATTTTATAATGACATTAAAAAAATACCTAAAATTTGTGCTCCACCTATGGATTCAGTGGTCTGTGGATGCCAAAAGTTTCTTCATATTGAAAATGTTGATAGTGGATGGAAAGTCTCAAATAGGGCGTAACAAAACTGTTGGAATGAGTTATCTAAACTGAGGGAAGTTTGGCGTTACCAAATGCTGAAGCATGGTCAGATAAGTTGGAAACTAACAAGCAATCATTTGATTTGGTGGCACTTAATATTACTGTCCTTGAGGGTTCTTTTTTTTTTAAAAAAGATGTTTTTTAAATGTTTATTTATTTTTGAGACAGAGAGAGACAGAGCATGAATGGGGGAGGGTCAGAGAGAGAGGGAGACACAGAATCGGAAGCAGGCTCCAGGTTCCGAGCTGTCAGCACAGAGCCCGACGCGGGGCTCAAACTCACGGACCGTGAGATCATGACCTGAGCTGAAGTCGGACGCTTAACCGACTGAGCCACCCAGGCACCCCTAGGGTTCTAATAAAGAAATAGGATCAGAAGGCAATTGCAGGTTCAAGCTGTGAGTAGGACGGAAAGGATTGGAGTAGAGGTTATAGGATAAGTTTTCAAAGAGCAATAGTTGTGTTTCCCTCCTTCTGTCCTTCCTCTCTCTTTCTCCCTACCTCCCTTCGTTCTTACTTATATACCATAATTAGAACATAGGGGAGGTCCTATACAAATATCACACACAAGACAAGTACAGTCTTTCAAAGTTCCTTACTTTTGTCTCTGTGTAGCTTGATATAAAGTGTGTACCATTAAAATAATTTTTCTGCTTAGAGATACCATGGGTAGAATATTTTTATTCTCAAACTGTTACTTTACTTTTTTTTTTTTTTTTTTTTTTAGTTACTTTACTTTTGATTATTTTTTTATAGAGTAGCAGTTAATTATTTTGATTTTTTTTTTTTGAGTGTCAATAAGTTTGGAATTAAAGTCTTGATAGCTGAATCTATCAACATATTTGTATGATTGATTAATGAGCTGGGCATTGATCAGAAGAATTCACCTTCAGTGTAGTTTATTTGACTATAAGTTAGTGACAGATATTCCACAAATACAGATTATGATAACCGCTTTTACAGGAAGCAACGTTGAGTGTGTTTCATATATTACATAGACCTTAAGCTTTTACTTATTCTTAGTAAATATCTGATACCATTCATTGGATTCTGTACACAAAGTAATCGCTATTATCTCCCCCTTGAAAAGGCAGGTAGTGGAATAGATGTACATTCACAAAATAGTTCTCAAACTGCACTTATGTGAATGAAACGGGAACATATTCAAGAGCAGTGATTCAGTGTTCCAAATTCCCTCATTAGATATAGGTCATATTTATTATGATTTAATTCTAAAAGTTGTTTACATTCCAGGCCCTTTGGTGACCTACTTGGATTTGGGGTTTAAAAAGAAAATACCTTCTGGATTTACAGAGAGAGGAGACATCAAAGAAGAAAAGACTTAAAGGAGAAGAGGCGCGCCTGGGTGGCTTGGTTGGTTGAGTGTCTGACTTAGGCTCAGGTCATAATCTCGCTGTTGCCAAGTTTGAGCCCCATGTCGTCAGCACAGAACCTGGAGACTGTTTCAGATTCTGTGTCTCCTTCTGTCTCTCTACCCCTGCCCTGCTTGCGCTCTGTCTCTGTCTCTCTCTCTCAAAAATAAATAAAAAAATAAAAATAAAAAATAAAAAAAAGAAGAAGGTTGAGAGTAATCAACCTGCTTCAATCAGAATTGGTAGGCAGTGTTGTGGAATGAGAGGGAATGGGGTAGAGAGAGCTCGGCAAGATGGATTGAGATTGGATAAGAGAAGCGACATCTAGCTTCAGGAAGAGACTGGATGGATACAAATAAAAACATATAATTTTTTCCTGTTAGGAAACTGGTTTATTTGTAAAGGCCAACCCATATTAGGCAATTTTGGAATCATTTAAAAGATTCCTGATTCTGAGTTGAGATGAATATATTTACTCTAAGTAGTAACTTAATTTCTTTTAAGCTCTCAATGACAAGCTTTTTTTTTAATATGAAATTTATTGTCAAATTGGTTTCTATACAACACCCAGTGCTCATCCCAACAGGTGCCCTCCTCATTGCCCATCACCCACCTTCCCCTCCCTCCCACCCCCATCAACCCTCAGTTTATTCTCAGTTTTTAAGAGTCTCTTACGATTTGCCTCCTTCCCTCTCTGTAACATTTTCTCCCCTCCTGCTCCCCCATGGTCTTGTGTTAAGTTTGTCAGGATCCACGTAAGAGTGAAAACGCTTCTCTGTATGACTTATTTCACTTGGCATAACACTCTCCAGTTCCATCCACGTTGCTACAAAAGGCCATATTTCATTCTTTCTCATTGCCAAGTAGTATTCCATTGTGTATATAAACCACAACTTCTTTTTCCATTCATCATTTGATGGACATTTAGGCTCTTTCCATAATTTGGCAATTGTTGAGAGTGCTGCTATAAACATTGGGGTACAAGTGCCCCTGTGCATCAGTGCTCCTGGATCCCTTGGGTAAATTCCTAGCAGTGCTACTGCTGGGTCATAGGGTAGGTCTATTTTTAATTTTTTGAGGAACCTCCACACTGTTTTCCAGAGCGGCCGCACCAGTTTGCCTTCCCACCAACAGTGCAAGAGGGTTCCCGTTTCTCCACATCCTCGCCAGCGTCTATAGTCTCCTGATTTGTTCATTTTAGCCACTCTGACTGGCATGAGGTGGTATCTGAGTGTGGTTTTCATTTGTATTTCCCTGATGAGGAGGGACGTTGAGCATCTTTTCATGTGCCTGTTGGCCATCTGGATGTCTTTTTTGGAGAAGTGTCTATTCATGTCTTTTGCCCATTTATTCACTGGATTATTTGTTTTTCGGGTGTGGAGTTTGGTGAGCTCTTTATGGATTTTGGATACTAGCCCTTTGTCCGCTATGTCCTATCTTTTCCCATTCTGTCAGTTGCCTTTTAGTTTTGTTGGCTCAATGACAAGTTTAATGAGTATCTTACTGGTGCCTTTTCATTGATTTTCTCATTGTAATAAATTATTTATTGAATTTTTCATAGGTGCTTCTTAAGTTACTGATAGACTATGCTAAAATATATTGGTCTAAGTGGCGTTTAGTTTTAAAGTGATAAGCAGAAAGAGACTTGAGTTTATCTAGCCCAAATTTCCATCAGGAAGGCTGTGCTTTAGTGATTTGTGTGAAGCCATTTAGATACATAGTAGCAGGGGTAAAACAGGAGCATTGATTTCATAATTCTTACGGCAGTGCTGTTTCCCTTAAGCCAACTACCTTGCTTTCTGAATTTAGTACACTGGTGTCTGATTTCAGTGCACACTTTTGTGTGTGCTTTTGGACCATGAGTATCTCAAAAGAACTTCAAAATTAGACTCCCTGGCTTCCTTAGTGTTCCTTCAACAAGTATTTCTCAAATATCTACTGTATGACAGTCACTATTTTAGATTTTGGGGATCAACAAGTTCTCAGGCCTCAAGAATGAGAGAACCAGAAAATAAACATGTAAAAATTAGCAGTTTCAGATAGTTATAAATGCTTTCAAGAAAACAGAAGTAGGCTATGGTAGCAGGGTTATCTACTGGAGACAGAATAGTTGGGGAAGGTTTCTCTGAGAATTTAAGCTGAAACCTGAAGGAAAAGCAGAGCCAGCCATGGGATGCTGTAGAGTTAGAGCATTCCAGGCAGAGGCCCTCCATGTGACCAAGTTTGGCATGGTTGGTGAATGAAAAAAGGGTGAACACTGAAGAGAGCGGGAAGAAAAGAGGTCAGAGAGGAGAGAATGGTAGGGCTGTGTGGATCATGAGAATGGGAATTTAGAAGTCAGATTGTATTCTAAGTGAAATGGAATGGTATTGGAGCAGGGGAGTGACCGACCTGAAGAATATGTTCAGATGATCACACTGGTGGAAAGTGGATTGTAGGGGAATACCAGTGAAGGCAAGGAGAAGTGGTTGGATTTGAGATGTGTTTTGAAGGTTTGCTGGATTTACTGATGGGTTGGATGTGGGGGAGGTTTGGGGAGGATGGTGAGAAAAAGAGAATAAGATGGTGGTAGACTGGGGGAAGAGCATGTTTTAGGGGAGGAAGTCAGATGGTTTGTCGGGGACTTGTTAAATCCGAGATGCCTACTGGATATCCAAGGAGGCAGTTGGATATTCACATCCAGTGTTGAGGAGGAGAGATCAGGCCTAGAAATGCAGAGCTAGGAAGCAATTGCATTAACACCATACTTGAAGGGGTTTGCACAGGCAAAGAAGAGAAGGTGGTCCAGATCTGAGTCCTGAAGCATTGCAACATTTAGAGGTGAGGAGGGAAAGAAGTCAACAGAGGGCCAGGGATGTAGGAGGAAAGCCAGAAATAATTGTGTTGGAGAAGCCAAGAAAAGGACATTTTAAGGAGGGATGTTAGTGTTCACTATTATTAAATAGTGCCACCAGATCAGGTATGATGAGGGCAGAGAAATGACCACTGGATTTGGCAACATGGAAAGCATTGATAACCCTAGCTAGAACAGTTGCTGTGTGTCATCATGGAGTTAGAAGCTGGCTGACTGGGGAGAGGGTTGAAGAATGTATGGAAAGTGAGAAATTAGAAACAGTGACTAGAGATGATTGCTTTTGAGAAGATTTGGTATGAAAGAGAGTCTAGAAATGGAATGATACCACAAGAAAGGATGTGGAATCACAAGAGATTTTTTTTCTTTTTGTGCTCTTTTAAAATTGGGAAATACTAAAGCTTGTTTTCGTTCTGATGGGAATGATCCACTAGAGAGGAGAATTGATGATACAGGAAAGAGGGATTAATTGTGGAGTCAAGTCTTTGAAGTGGCACTGGTGATTGGAATGGAGAGGACAAGTGGGGAGTTGCCCTTTTCCACGAGCAGGGACACCATGATGTAATATGACCTCACACTCCCCTTTACACCCAGCTCCTCTTTTCAGTCTCACTGGATACCTTTTTTTTTTTTTTCCAACGTTTATTAATTGTTGAGAGAGAGAGCATGTGTGCTTGAGCAGGGGAGGGGCAGACAGGGGGAAACAGAGGATCCCAAGTGGGCTCCCTGCTGACAGCAGAGATCCTGATGTGGGACTCGAAGTCATGAACCGTGACATCATGACCTGAGCCAAAGTCCAGTGCTTAACTGACTGAGCCGCTTAGGTGCCCCATCACTGGATGCCTTTAGCCCAAATTGATCAGCTTCTTTCTATAATCAGGAGTTTTTTTGTGCTACCTCTGGAATATTCTTTTGAATTGAATTCATCCTTTATAAGGCTTAGCATGAAGCAGCTGGTGGTATTTAACACCAATTTTAATTTTTGTGCCAACAGGTGAAGCAAAAAATTTATTGCCATATCTTGGACCCAACAAAATGAGAGATTGTTTCTGCACCATAAATTTGGACCAGGAAGAAGTTTATCGTACCCAAGTTGTTGAAAAATCTTTAAGGTTTGTAAAAAATTCATAAATTATCTTTCATATGATATATATTAATAAATAAATTTTATACTTTTTCCAGACTGTAATCATCAAGAATACTTCGTTTATCTGAAACTTTTCTTTTTTTTTAAAAAACAAATTTTTTTTTTAACGTTTATTTATTTTTGAGACAGAGAGAGACAGAGCATGAATGGGGGAGGGGCAGAGAGAGAGGGAGACACAGAACCGGAAGCAGGCTCCAGGCTCTGAGCCATCAGCCCAGAGCCCGACGCGGGGCTTGAACTCACAGAACGTGAGATCGTGACCTAAGCTGAAGTCAGACGCTTAACCGACTGAGCCACCCAGGCGACCCTGAAACTTTTCTTTTACATTCTGGATTTTTTATTTTTATTTTTATTAAAATTTTTTTAAATGTTTATTATTTATTTTTGAGAGAGAGAGAGAGACAGAGACAGAGTGAAACAGGGCAGGGGCAGAGAGAGAGGGAG
Source organism: Panthera tigris (assembly GCF_018350195.1). Taxonomy (NCBI): domain Eukaryota; kingdom Metazoa; phylum Chordata; class Mammalia; order Carnivora; family Felidae; genus Panthera; species Panthera tigris. The sequence continues at coordinate 120,913,499 of NC_056668.1, read as the reverse complement.
ACACAGAATCCAAAGCAGGCTCCAGGTTCTGAGTTGTTAGCACAGAGCTCAATGCAGGCCTTGAACTCATGAACCACGAGATCAAGACCTGAACCGAAGTTGGATGATTAGCCGACTGCGCCACCAGGCGCCCCTGGATTTGTTTTTAGAATTACAGAATCTCAGAGTTTGAGGGAGCTCTAATGTTTTTTGAGCTGGACTAATCAACTGCCTTACGGTTTGTTCCTTCTGACAATTATCGTTGACAAGAGGTCATCTGACATTTGCTTAATAATGTTTGTTCCAGTGACCAAGGAGTTCATTGCTTCTTAAGCAGACTATTTGTTCTTAGAACTATTCTGATCCTTAGGAAACTCTTACATTTAGTCAAATAATGTCTATCAAAAGGAGAACCTACTGTATGCCAAGAGCTGGCTGGGTGCTGTTTATTCCTATATTCATGAGAACAAGATAGATGCAGTGCTGGCTTTCATGTGGCTTTTCATTGCTTCAAAATATATCTTCCTTTTAATTGTTCCTAATCCTCCCTTGGATTTCTGGAAAACACCTTAATCTGTCTTTGACATGACATCTTTCAAGTTTTTGAAAACAACTATCAATACACCTCAGTTTGTTCTCTAGGCTAAATTTTGCCTATTTATTTGAACTTTTCTCAGAGTACCTCATTATTTTATTTCTCTTGAGAATAAATTACTTCTGAGAGTTGCACAAGTCATTGTCAGGGAATGGATTCTTACGTAAATTTCTCATTTTTGTTAAGTGTAATAGCACTTTGAGAGTATCATAATAAATTCTAATTCATAAAATTAGAGTGTGCCACGTCTGCCCTGTAATAGCATTTGTGGGCATAATTCTAGCACAGAGCTGTGCTGACAGGACGCAGTCTTGGACAGAGATAAGAGTCAAAATAAAGGCATGGGGAGTTGTTGGAATGAACGTGTGATGAATGAATTACTAAGTGTCATGACTCCTGTAAACTTTTTGGGGAATCTGATTTTAAGAGTTTATTCAATTTGAGAGAGAGCATGAGCAAGAGAGGGATGGAGACAGAGGGAGAGAGAGAATTCCCAAGCAGGCTCTGCACTGTCAGAGCAGAGCCCAACGGCGGGGCTCGAACTCACCAACTGTGAGATCCTAAAACCAAGAGTCAGATGCTTAACTGACTGAGCCACCCCGGCACCCCTAGGGAATCTATTTTTTGGTGTTCTTTTTCATAATCTATTTTCTTTAAACTTGCCCTTTTTTCTCTGAGGCTTTTTCCCTTTTATCTTTATTGTCAGTAGTTATAATTTTGAATGTCTCTAGTGTTCTTCATAGGAAAGGATTGTGTAAAGCTGAAAGTACTTCAGTAACCCCCCCAAAATTTAAAGTAATATACTTCATGTCTTTAGTCATAAATCATCTGTCACTGTTGTATTAGAATTTTGTTATTTATATGTTATGCATGATGAAACCGAGTCACCAAAAGGCTGAATAATTTGTGTGTATAATATAGGAAGTTGGAAGCAAACTGGAGATTGGAACCTGAAACTGTTACAACTCTTAGTTTGTTACTCAATGTACACTGATTCCATATCGCACAAAAATCAGTGATATACAGAGCTAGTAATTGTCCATAAATTGAATACTTGTGGTAGTTTCAAATATGTAGCTTTGTAAATTAGTGACTAAAATTAGCTTACTTTTTTTTTTAACTCTTGCCTTTCTAGATATTTGTGTTGTGGAAAGATGATGAAACCAATTATTTTTATCCATCTTAAATTATTTTTCTAGATGCATAGCAACTTGGAAGGTATTTTAAGACTAACAGTGGTTACCTTAGTTATTTCACATGTTAGATTAGGTGCTTCTTGGATTCTAGGTGCCCCCTAGCATTTTCCTTGTGGAATAAGGTGAAAGAATCTGTAATATAAAGCTTTGCCCCCCTGGCTTTCATGTCAGTGTTTTTTTCCCCTTATTTTGATAAGTCAGTAGATACCATTTAGATCTTATGGGTTCTGAATAGTACAGTTTTTATAGGCAGCCTGGATACAGGTTTTCATAATGGGTAAGGAAGAGTCCTATATGAAATCTATAGCTCCCACATTTCTACCTCAAATCCTTTTGAAGAGCGAATGGTATAAACAAACTGAGAAATAGCAATACTGCTTGTGCCTAGTGCTTTTCTTTCCCATCCCAGGAATTTCCTTAAGAGTCATATGCATGATCATACATCAATGATAGCAATAGAGTGTTGTTTTAAAAACTGTGTAAGTCTAGTCATTGCTGCTTACCAATCTCATTGAAAAGTTTTCTTCAGATAGATTGATTAGTTAATTAATTAAAGATGTGGGCACCCAGATGTGGGGATTAACTTGCTGCAATTGTGGTGATATAGTGATAACAGATTGTTTAGTGGATAGTTCTGTGGTATTCTTACTTGGTTTTATAATGTATTTTAAAAATAACATTTGAGTGCGTGCATGTGACATATAAAGGAAATCCTCAATTTTATAATTGTTTATAAAATGATGCAAAGGAGAAAATACCTAAACATGTCATGTCTTTGCCTAATAGTTTTTTTTGTATCAGTTTTTATGTTGAGATTAATTAGAGGACTCCAGTTATTTTGATAGACCAACTTTTAAAAGTTTATTTTTATTACATTTGAGGTGGGAAACATATTGGCAAAAGTTAACCAGGCGTTATAAACAGCTAAAAAGCTGAGTCAGCTGTTTTCTGGACAAGGTCAGAAATAACTTCTGTAACAGTATTTTCCTTTGTATTTCAGTTTCTTTTTTTAAGTTGTGACATCCTAAAGAGATTGCATTTTTCTGGTGACATTTTCAAAGAATCCTTTATTTCTTTAAACATTCTTAGGAAAGAAGTGATCTTGACAAAGATATTTACTAACATTTCAGAGATTCATGTCTTTATAGAAGAATTTAAACATCAAAATAACATTCTTAAAATAAACTTATAAAAATGAGTTGTTTGGGGGGCACCTGGGTGAGTCAGTCAGTTAAGTGTCTGACTTCAGCTCAGGTCATGATCTCTCAGTTTGTGGGTTTGAATCCTGCATCAGGCTCTGTGCTGGCAGTTCAGAGCCTGGAGCCTGCTTCAGATTCTGTGTCTCCCTCTCTTTCTGCCCCTCCCCTGCTGGTACTCTCTCTCTCAAAAATAAATAAACATTGGGCGCCTGGGTGGCTCCGTCAGTTAAGTGTCTGACTTTGGCTCAGGTCATGATCTCATGGTCCGTGAGTTTGAGTGCCGCATCGGGCTCTGTGTTGACAGCTCAGAGCCTGGGACCTGCTTCAGATTATGTGTCTCCCTCTCTCTCTGCCCCTGCCATACTCATGCTCTGTCTCTGTCTCTCAAAAATAAATAAAAACATTTTTTAAAAGTTTAAATAAACATTAAAAAAATAAGTGGTTTCATAGGAGAAAATCTTAGCAACTTGGGGATAGGCAAAGAATTCTTAACTTAGGATGTAGAAATCACTAGTCATAAGAGAAGAAAATTGAGAAACCGGATTTCATCAAAATGAGAGCCTTCTGCTCTTCAACAGACATTGTCGAGAAAATGAAATGGCCATCCACAGCTGGGAGAAAATATTCTGACAAAGGACTTGTATCTAGAACTTATTTAAAAATGAAAACAAAACCAATAAGACAGATAGCCCATTTAAAATATGTGGAGAGGGGCGCCTGGGTGGCTCAGTCGGTTGAGCGTCCGACTTCAGCTCAGGTCACGATCTCGCGGTCAGTGAGTTCGAGCCCCGCATCGGGCTCTGGGCTGATGGCTCAGAGCCTGGAGCCTGCTTCCGATTCTGTGTCTCCCTCTCTCTCTGCTCCTCCCCCGTTCATGCTCTGTCTCTCTATCTCAAAAATAAATAAACGTTAAAAAAATTAAAAAAAATAAAATAAAATAAAATATGTGGAGAAAACACGAATAGGTATTTCCCAAAAGAATATATACAGATGGCCAACAAGCACATGAAAAATATTCAGCATCATTAGCCATCAGGGAAATGCAGTTTAAGACCATTTCTGTCACTATAGATTCTTGAACAAATGTGTCATGATCGAAATCAGATCACTGGTTTTTGTGACAGTATGGAGGAGGCGATTGCACAAGGGAACTGTCTGGGGAGATAGAAATGTTCTTCATCTTGACTGGGGTAGAAATTTCACAGGTGTAAAAATTTATCATATCATATTCACTAGAATAGCTAATTTTAAAAAGACTTTCAATAGCAAATTTGACAATGAAATAACTCGAGCCCTCCTGCATTGCTGGTAAAAGTGTAAATGGTACACATTTGTTTGGGACACAGGTGTTGGAAAACAGTTTGACAGCAGTTTCTTATAAATTAAAAATTCATCTACCTTTTAACTTAACAATTCCACTCTTTTAGCTGTCTACCCAAAATAATTGAAAGCATATGTTCAGAAAAAACCTTCTATAAAAATGTTATAGCAGCTTTCTTTTTAACAGCCCAAACTAGAAACAACTTGCATGACATGACTGGGAGAATAGATTGTGGAATATTCATGAAGGGAATATTATGCAGCAATTAAAACACATGAGCAAAATGGAAAAATCTCAGTTGTTAAGCTGAGTGAGAGAAGCTAGACACAAGAGTACATACTATTTAATTCTATTTATATGGGATTCTTTGACAGATCTGTATAATAGAAATCAGATCACTGGTTGCCTGTGTCAGGTGTGGTGGGATAACTGCAGAGGAGTATACAGAAACCTTCTGGGAGACAGAAGTGTTACTACGTGTTGACTGGGATGGAGATGACACAGGTTTATAAATTTGTCAAATCATTAACTCTGTACTTTAAATTGGATTTCATTATATGTAATGTATAACTTAAGTTGATTCAAAATAACCCATTGTAATTTCTTAAATATATTAAAAAAAATACTTTTCAAAACATTATCCTTTTGTGTTGTCAATTGCGATTAATAAAGCTATACATATTTCTGAGATGATGATGTTGTGAAGGACACTCTCCTCAGCTCATTGTGTCCACTTGAGGTGGACATGACCCTAGGCAATAATTGGGTCTTCTGTCCATAGGACTTCTGAAAAGCTGTTCAGAGCTCAGCCTAGCAATTGAGGTCCTCTCAGAGTTCAGTTTGGTTTGTATAAGGTTTAGTTGGAACTTAGCATAGAGAATAATTTTGGGCTTTTGAAGCTTTTCCCTATGATGTTTTAGTCTGTAATTTATTTTATTGAAAATACTGTTTGAGGACACCGTCAAATTTAAATTTAATGAGCTTTTCCCCCTTTCTCTCTAGCCCATTTTTCAGTGAAGAATTTTACTTTGAGATTCCAAGAACTTTCCAGTATTTGTCTTTCTATGTTTATGATAAGAATGTTTTACAAAGAGACCTTCGTATAGGTATGTACTATTCATAATTATCTTTAATCACAGTGTTGGTGTTTCTGTTAATTCTTTCTCCAAATATAAAGCATTGAAAACAACAAAATAATATATGTTCAGTATTTCTAATCCTTTACTCTTCATGTTTGTTTGTGAATCTTATTTTTAATTTGTATGCTCAGCTTAGGTAATGCTTTGGAGGTGTCGTGACTGATCTCCCCCTAATCATGGAGTCATGCTTCCAAAGTACCTGTAGGGCCATTTTCGTTAGTATTCATTACACTTGTTCATCAGTTTTTTGTTTAGTATCTTGTCTAATAGGGTATTTATGGAGGTAGAGACCATCACTCACAGAGTGCCTTACATTTGGTAAAATCTTGGTAAGTATTTGCTGAATGGTTCAAAGAATGTTTTTATACAAAGATCGCAGTATTTGATCTCCCAAAGAACATTTATTTTTGAAGCTTTTTTAATAGAAGTAATAATTTGCTTTAATGTAGACGTATGTTTTCTCTCTGGCTCTATTGGTGACCATGAACTCTATTTCTTAAATAATTGTCTAAGGCTGGGGTATGCTCTGTGGGCATGGAGTAGAACAAAGCTAAATGGACATGTATGTGTCAGATTCATGGTCTTTGTACCATTATCTGTATTTTAATAACAGGTAGAGGTCTGTAATTTGCATGTATTATCCTCTTGCTTTTTAGTATTGTGAATTTCGTCATTTCCATTTCTCCTTTCTGATTGGAAATATGCTCAAGTCTTCGACAGTTTAAATGGTTAATTTGACTTTTTTAAATGATTTATTTGACTTTGTCCTCTCTTAACTACCATCTAATGTGTTTCTGCTTTTGCTGTTGAACTTCTTAACAAATGGTTTGTATCCTTCTGCTTACTGCTACTTTGTTTTTAAATCTTTGTAATCTGGCTTCTATATTTTCCTGACAAACCTTTTTTGAAGTTTGCTAGAATCCTTTTAGAGGAAATCAAATAACCTTTAAAAACAGTATATATATTTTTAATTCTAAAGCTATTACATGTTCTTAGTGATCAGTAGTGGCTGTGCACAGGAATAACTAGTTAATAATTTGTATATTTCTTCCCTTTATTTTCTGTATTTGTATTATTACATTGCACTATTCAGTTTTTTCCTTTTTTCATCTAATGATCCTTTTCCCTTGTCATTAAGTGTTTTTTAAAATTATTTGTTAAATATCCTCTGTAAAGAAATACATTGTTTTAACCACCTCTTTGTTGGTGAACACTTACGTTTTCAGATTGTTGATTTCTCTAAATGGTGTTGCTATGAGCTCCTGGGGCACCTGGGTGGCTCGGTTGGTTGAACATCCGACTCTTGATTTCAGCTCGGGTCATGATCTCAAGATTTGTGAGTTCGAGCCCTGCATCTGATTCTGTGCTGACAGTGCAGAGCCTGCTTCAGATTCTCTCTCTCTTCCTCTCTCCCTGCCCCTCCCCTGCTTGTGCTCTCTTACTCTCTCAAAATAAATAAATAGACTTAAAAAAAAAAAATGGTGTTGGTATGAACATCCTTCTTGCATACATCTTAGTATGTCTCTTTTTCTTAGAATAAATTCCTAGAAGTGAAAATACTGGGTTAAAGGATATGAATATTTTTATTTATTTTTTAAAGTTTATGTATTTACTTAGTGCATGCACAGGCAAAGGCATAAGTTGGTGGGGGGGGGGGGTGCGGGTGCAGGGAGAGAAGGAGAGAGAGAATCCTAAGTAGGCTCCACACTGTCAGTACAGAGTCTGATGCTGGGCTTGATCCCACCTGAACCAAAATTAAGAGTTGGACAGTTAACTGACTGAGCCACCCTGGTGCCCCAAGATATGAATATTTTTAAAATTTCTTCTCTCTGTGTTTTTTACATTGGCCCCCAGAAATACTATGGTAATTTAAATTCCCCCAAACATGGCCTGGGCATAATCATTTCACCATATCATGGATATTCTTGGATATTAGCATTGAAAAAAGTTTCTCCCAATTTGATAGGTGAAAAATAATATTTTTTGACTTGTATTTTTCTGATTATCAATTTGTTGAATTTTTTGTATGTTTATTAGTCTTTTATATTTTTCTTCTATAAACTAGTTTTTCATTGTCATGCCCATTTTTCATTTGGATGGATTTGTTTACTTTTATGCGTACTTATTTTGTTAAATATGTTAACTTTTGTCAGCTGTACACATAACAAATACTTTTTCTTTGTCACAAAAGGCATTTTCATAGTGTTGAATCCTTATTTGCCTCTTTGTCATATTTGACTCTTTTTGATTGCTTATTCAACTTGTTGAAAGCCAGAGAAAATACAGTTTAATGACTTTGTATTATCCTAGTTGTCTTTCTTCTTCTGAGTTCTTTATTTATATGCAGACTCTTTTCTTTCTAGCAGACCCCTGAGGTCCCATCCTCAATTCAGTGAAACCAACATTTACAAACACTTCTGTGTGGCATACAAAGAAGACAACTCAGGTTATTCCCAGGCTATCAGAGAGGCACACTAGTACTCTAATTCTAATTTATTGTAATTGGATCTGGGCTAGAGATATGAACAAAGTACTTGAGAACACAGACAACAGGTAATCTTGTTTGGTGGAGGATTAACAGACTACCTAAGTAGGAAAAGTAAGAAATTTCCAGGTTATAGGGATTCGCAGAATTAGAGGAGAAAAAACAAATCATGTTTGTGGTGTATCTACTGGAATATATAAATTACTTAGGAAGAGGGTGGTAGAAGTGAAACTGGGAATATAAATTGGGACCAAGTTGTGATGGACCCTAAAAACTGTGCTTAGAAGTTTGGACTTCATCCTATAGACAGTAATGTTGAACCTTTTAAGAATGAGAAAACTTTAAAAAAAAAAAAAAAAAGGAAGAAAAACATTTTAAAAATTATATATGACTATGTATACATGAATACTTTTGTAGTTTAACAACTTTTTATGGCCTACAGCAGTAACTTCCAAAATACAAACTCAGTGTCTATAGATTACATATGTAAATGTATATATATGTATATATGTTCTTTTAAAGTATATATACACACACTTTACATATGTGATCTGTAGTTTATGATTTAGAGTAGAGAAATTAGAGTCAGGGAGGCTATAATCAAATGAGATGCAAAGGGCAGTGGCAGTGGGAATGTGAATGAGTGCATGTACTTCAGTGAAGAAGCTTCAAGTAGGGTTTAGGGGTTATAAGGGGATGAAGGATTGTGAGAAAGGAAAGTTAAAAATGGTATTGTTTCTATGGCCATCATTAACTGAGATAAAGAACACAGCAGGATGGGAAGAGGAAAGGATGACTTTGATTTCAAACAAGTTAAACTTGTATTACCTGGGAAACATCTTGGTGGACACTTTAGTTGACTGTTGGAAATACAGATCTGAAGCTTAGAGAGAAGGGCTTGAGATGTGAATTTGAGAGTCATGAGCATTAAGTGATACTTGAAGACTCTGCAGGAACCAATGAAATTGCCCTGGGAGCAGATAAGGAAAACGCAGGGAAAATGAGGCTTCAATGAAGATTGATAAAATTTATCAGGGATGTAGGAACAGAGATAGGAGAGATTCACATCTCAGAAGGCCAGGAGATCTTTTAATGTCAACAACTAGAGTAGAGCAGAGTAGGGTAAGGATTAGATAAAGGCTCTTGGTGGTTATGAGCGACCCTTGAGAGAGAGTGTCTATCATGTCTTTTTAAGAAAACTTTGTAATTTTCATTGTTTGCATATAATACTATAGTCATCATACATTATTTCATTGAAAGGCCTTTAGTTGAGGTTTATAATTACGATTTCCAAAAGTTCCCTGTGCTAAGTTTTTTTGTTTTTAAAGTAAAAGTCAATTGCACTTTTAAACAAAAAAATTTTACATAAATATCACTTCTTTGTGTAACAGTATCAGAAACCCATAACTTGGTGTGAGAACTTTTTTTTCAAATAATTTTATTTTTATTAAGACAAAATTTTTGCATTTAGTGGCAGTTTTTTTCCTTTTACACATAGGAATTATTATTAAAGTAAACAGCATCATGTATGTACCTGTTAAAGTTGGAAAATGGTTTTTATTTATGAATCTTTACATTTTTGTAGTTTAACATATTTTCTTTTGTCACTAACTCATAAAGTTCCGTTGTTGCCTTTTTTTTTTTTTTTTTTTTTAAGCACGGGGGAGACAGGCAGAGGGAGCAGAGGGGGAGGTAGAAAATCTTAAGTAGGTTACATGCTCAGCGCAGGGCCTAACTTGGGGGCTCAACTCTGGAATCTTGACCCGCGGAAATCAAGAGTCTTACCCCACTGAGCCATCCAGGCACCCTGGGGTTGTTTTTTGTTTGTTTATTTGTTTTTTAAATTTCAGCTATTGAAAATTGAGTTTAATTATTTTATAATTCTTAGTTGCCAAGTTGTAGATTAAACAGTACTATAGCATTTTCAAATGAAATTTGAGCTAAAGTTGAAAGACCCATCTTTGAAACTTAAGAATTTCTGAGAATGTGCACTAGCCAAGTACAGTTTTAAGAGCTTGTTTTTTAATTGTGTAAGTAATACATGAATTTTTGTCTTTTTATAAAAAAATTTCAAATTGTAGTACTGCAGATAATCCTAATTCATTTTGACCACTGACTCCCTCCCAGTCCCCTTCCCAGAAGTAATAACTGTTATCAATATGGGGCAAAATATTTTATGTTAGTCATCTTCGTATGCCAGGTAGTTAGTACAAAAATTTGATTGTGAATTAAAAACTTGAGACCTAGGAACTTTGCTATAAAAAAATAGGAAGTTGCAAAGTTAAGGTTTTATTTTATTTTGTGATATATTGACGTAAGGTATAGTGTCCTCTCTTAAAAGGAGAGAAAAAAGAAAAGTTTTATGTAAGAATGTATTTCCATTTCCAGTGAGAATTCTAATAGAAAAATAAAACATATATTTTATCTTATGGTGTGTATTTTCTGGGTATTTTAGTTTGAGGGGCATCTAGGCTGAAAAACTAAACTGTGGTTATCTGAGCTAGGCAAGTTTTTTTTTCTTTCGCCTTGTTTCAGAACAGTATAAGAGAATTTCACTAGGCTATCAGAAACCTGAATTCATTCATGACTCTGTCACTTCCTGGCTGTGTGACCTTAAACACATCACTTTACCTTCTTAGGCCTGGCGTATCTATAAAATAAGTCTGAGTTTAAGATTGCTAAGATCTTTTCAAACTTTTTAATTTGTAATTTCTGCTGGCATTTAGCTCTGAAGTCAAAATTGCCTAAGTTGACACTTTCATATCTGTTTGCATAGGGTCTGTATCACTTATCTGTTGGTACATAACAAACCATTCCAATACTTGGTGGCTAAATACATCAACTATATATTTGGTCATGATCCTCAGGGTTGTTAATTTGGGTTGAGCTCAACTGGTGGTTATTCCATTGGTCTCAACTGGGATCACTAATGTGCACTTATCCAGAAGATTGACTGGACTAAATGGCCTGACTCATATGTCTGGTGGCTGGTGCTGGCTGTTATCTGGGCCTTCCTTTCCATATGGTTTTGGGGTTTTAAGAGGGTAAGCCCTACTGCACAGGTGTTTAGTAAGATTCTACTTGCATCACATTTGCTGATGTCCCATTGGGCAAAAGCAAGTGACATGGCCAAACCAGAGTCTGTGCTGGAGAAGACCACACGATGGCATAGACCAAGGAAGAATGATTTTTGGGGACCATTAATATACCAGTCTACCATGGAGAACAAAATGTACCCTAAACTCTATACACTAGGGCATTAAAGTTTTGTGATTGAATCGCTGTTGTTGACTGTGTGCCAGAATTTGTTCAGTGTTCTGATCCATTTTCATCCTGTATAGACAGTCACAGTTGTCACTACTTATATCTGCTCTTTTCATCCATTTCTACTAGCGTCCATGTAGGAGCAGGGCTATCAAGATTTGCCAGTTGGTGATCTGTATGAGGATGAAATTTCTAAGAATATGTTGTATCTAAAAATGGCGCCCAAATATAACACAGTTTTTACAGATGGCAAGAAAATGCTGTTTAGAAGTGGTGCTGGAAAGCTGAGAATACTTTTTTTTTTTATTTTGAGACCAACAAAGATAGTTTCTGTGCCCACAGTTCCTTCATTTCTTTTTGTGTTTCCTCTCCTTGTTTTATTTTAAGGAACTAATACAGCATCTGGGGTGTGTGTGTGTGTGTGTGTGTGTGTGTGTGTGTGTGTGTGTTGGGTCTGAGCTTTTTCTGTCTATGAGTTTGTCAGGACAGTGGGGAAATGAAATAGTACCTTTAAATAATTTGTTGAGTAGTTTGTTCCTGGGAGATTTTTTGTTTGTTTTTTTGAGGTTGGTGATTTCATGGCTACTAAAGTGATGAGTTAACTTTGCTCAAAATGGTGAACACTAAACTAAGATAATATTTGGGACCATTAGAGGCACAGAATTTTTACAACTAATCAGAGAAGGGCTTCTCTCTCAGAAGACCAGAATCATTCAACTCTTTCATGGCAGTGAGTGCCAGGGATGCACAAGATATGCAGTAGAAGGAAGAAGGTACTTGCTTCTGTGAACTAAGAGAATTCTCATTTGGGAAGACACATGTGATAAAGATGGATACTCAGTGATCTGAGTAGAGTTCCTACTCTCTAGTTTTTAGAAGCATTACTGATTAAATAGATTTTGGTTAGCGGAGTCTGGAAATCATATCACCATTTAAAGCACAGTGGTATTGTGATTATTTGTTGAATGAGTAAATGAATCAGTTAATCCAGTAAACTTCAAAATAAACTTTTTCAAAAACCTTATTTTCAAGTTGGGGGCTTGCTTTGGTGATACTTGTAAATATGAAAATATATACACACATGTATATTTGTGTACATATGCATAAATTATGTATAAAAATCCTAGAAACTGTCTTATCAGGCCTTAACCAGGAATCTCTCAGCGAGTTACTGGATGGTGAGTAAACTCTCTTAAAATTACATGCCAGATAATATCTGCATTTTTCTGGAAAGAGAACATAAATGGTGCATAGATACCAAGATTCTTAAAGGGGGAAATGAGTTGTTTTCAAAATGTAAGAACTTCAGATACAGGATATATAGGTCTATTTCTGTGTGTGTGTGTGTGTGTGTGTGTGTGTGTATCAAACTGTTATACATTGCCTTAATGTTCATATCTGGAGTAGATTCATTGGTAAATGGAGCCACTCGATAGACTTTTGATAATCATAATCATTTGTGACATACACTACTTAATACTTTGTCATAATTCTGTATCTTAAGCCATTCTTAGTATAATATTGATTTGCCAGGAATTTGCTATAATCCATAGGTGAAACATATCAAGAGATTTGTGTAATTTCTCTCTTAACCTAAACTTCTTCAACAGTGTAAAGAATATTTGAGTGCCTAAATTCTGTACTTGTCTTTTAATCAATATATCCAGTAGTGGAAGAATTTGTTTTCCCATCATTTTGTGTCTTAAATTTAACCAAAAAAAAAAAACCACTGAAATATATTATTTTCCTGGTGCAATTTCCTCAAGATTTGAATGAATTATACATTCCATATATTCACAAGAAGATTTTGGCCTTTACATTAGACTTCATCCTATTTATTTATTTATTTATTCATTCATTCATTCATCCATCATCTAACTATTGTATGTATGTATGTATGTTTATTTATTTTGAGAGAGAGAGAGAAAACGTGAGCAGGGGAGGAGAGGCAGAGAGAGAGGAGGGAGAAAATCCCACTATTAGTGCAGAGCCTGATGCGGGACTTGAGCTCATGAACCGTGAGATCATGACCTGAGTCAAAGTCAAGCGCTTAACTGACTGAGCCACCACGCACCCCTGCAGTGGTTTTTAGTATATTCACAGATTTGTGCAACCATCACCACTACCTAATTCCAAATTTTTAAAGAAAGTTTTTTTGAGTTTTTTTTTTTCTTGTCATACCTTTCCTTACCACTTGATACAGAACAATTTATAAATCCTGATAGAAAACTTTTTACTGTTTCCTAAAAGTTTTCAAATGTGGAACTAAAAGACCAAGATAGATCAGAAGAGAAAGGGCACGAAGTGTAATTAGGACACTTAAAGTGAAATTCTTACCTGATGAAAGAAAGTGAACTTTGACTTTAGTATATATTCTTTGTTGAAACTTTTGTGTAGAGTCTTGGAATAAATTGTCAGTCATATGCAAAACTGGGTCTGCTTCTTAAAACTTGAATTGAGGAAGGAAATGCTTTGTACCAACATGGCAAATACTTCATTATAATAAGAACATTTCTGTTTCTTTCTCTCATACAACTTTGTTCATTGTACCGTATCTTTCTCTAAGAGGTAGAAACTCTTTAGGGAACTGCCCTGATTATTATTATTATTTATCATTGTTATTTTTTGGTATGCATTGAAGCAACATAAGCAGTGTTTATAATGTTTTGATAAAAGCAGATTTTAAAGAAAATTATTGTCTTAATCTGTAATTTTCAAGTCAGTTTTTAAAATTGTTAGTGATATATGGTATTTATCTTTTTCTCTTAATTGGAACTTGTGAACTCTTATTAAATGCAAATATGTCTGTCTAGATAGAACATATGGTTTATTCATAGTGTTAAAAGTTTGGGAGGATTAGTTTACACTGTCATTGTACATTGCTTTTTACGTGGAATGAACTTCGGGTAAAACTGTGAATCTATTGAGTAAGTACTAAAAAATTCATTTGCATGTAAATACAACTGAATTTTTGTCTAATCCCCTGATTCAAAATGACCCAGAAAAGGGTCTGCCAAGGGGCAGGGGGAACTGAGGCACTTTTTCATTCTTTAGGATATAGAAAACAACTTGACCAAAAATCTGTAATAGAATTTTAGAACCATTAAAGCAAAAGTTTAATGAGAAAAAAAAAAAGTGGATTTTTTAATATCAGTAGGTACAAATTATTTTAAAATATTTTCTAAAAGTATTACATGTAATAGTGCTAATGATTTTTTTTAGCAGTGCTAATGATTATACAAAATATGTTTCTCTTACATTGTTTCCTATAGGAAAAGTAGCCATCAAAAAAGAAGACTTATGTAACCACAGTGGCAAAGAAACTTGGTTTTTACTACAGCCTGTTGACTCCAATTCAGAGGTTCAGGTAAATACTAAGGCTTAAGTGGTATAAGAGATTGTCAGCATGCAGAAAGTGTGTGGAAAACAAACTATTCTAGTTTATACAGACAGCGCTATTACACATTATTTTAAATTCTGGGACCAAATATTATAGACCTTTAGGTAATATATAGCTGGAAAGAAATGCCTTGCCTTGAATTCAAGAATAATGTGTGTGTGTGTGTGTGTGTGTGTGTGTGTGTGAGAGAGAGAGAGAGAGAGAGAGAGAGAGAGAGAGTGTGTTTGGGGAAGTTATGTTAGGGGGACATTTTTTCCTGTTTTAGTTCTTTTGTTCGAGTCGCAATGGCAAATTATTAATTTTTTTGGTTGGGAAATTTTTTTTAAGAGAAAAGCTACGTTAATTCTAACTTTGAAGAGAATCCCAGAAGTCTGTGATTTTATCTGTTTTGACCAGGATGTTGTTTATTCTCTTAATAAACTAGTATTGGGAAAATATTCATTCAAACCATGCCTCAGCCCACCTTGCAGAGCCTTTCATTCCCACACCCGCCCTTCCTGTTGTTCACCCTTCTTTTTATTTGGAAGGGTATTATTACCTTTTTAAAGCTCTTCTTTCCTCTTGCCAGAGTAAGAGTTCTTACAGATTCTATATGTGAGTAAAAATACATGTTCAGCCAAGTAGCTTAACTTTCTATTTCTTTCTGAAAAGTCTGAGTTTCTCTTAGAAATTGTTATTTCTATCTGAAGGGAATCCTTTTTTTGTAACTCTGTTTATATATAAAATATGGTAAGGATTGTGAAACCATTTCCCGAGGACATACTGTAAGCAGGATTCTTCCTCTCTAAAAGAAGTTATAATTTGCCGCTGTGACTCAAACAGAAGTTTAAGACAAGAAAAAGCACTTTACGTGCACCCACAGATATTTGCAAATAAAGTGCGTGTGTCTCTATTTCCTCATAACCTCTCAAGCATTCTCTTTGATTAAATTCTCAAAAACTTAAGTATTTGTATATAAAACCCCTTCTTAAGTACAAAATATAATTGAAACTTTTCCTATTTTATTCACTCTACCTCATTTTAATGTTCTTTTCATTCTATTTGGCAGTAACTGTTAGATTCCAATTAGCCACTATTGTATACCACACAGGTGGAAGACAGTGTGACAAAATGGAAAGGCTTTTGCACAAGAAGTCAGAAAATTTAGATCCTAATTTTCATATGTGGTTGCTTTACTGACCTTGAATTTTATTTCTATAAAATCGAAATAAAAGTTGCCATGTTGATGCCTATGGTTGTGAGAATTCAGTGAAATATTTTTAACAGTGTTTTAAAAACTGTTAATTGCTACACAAATATTAAATACCTGTTTACCATCAGTCACTCAGGTGGCCATTTTCATAATATACCTTTACCAAAAGGCAGATATGAAAGTCTTAAAGTTTTTAACTTAAAACTATTAAAGGTTTTCCTTTTTAATAGTTTTAACAAAAAGTGAGACAAGAAAAGGCTTTGATAATTTGGTATAAAATGAAATTTGAGTTTTATATTAAAGATGTAATTTATTAAAATTCATTCTTATGGCCAGTATAAGTTTGGTAAAAGATCTAATTCCCCCAACTCTCAAAAAGTAGAAATCTCTCTGGAATATGTAATTCTTGGAGATGGCATTAGAGATTAGTATTAGATAACAGGATTTAATTCAGTTGAGTGTGTAAAACTCATCTCTGAATCATAAAATCCTGGAAATAGCATTTCATTGTTAGAGATAATGTCAACATTTTTTATTTGTTATGAATGATTTTCATGACCATGAGTTATTAACCTTTACAAGTTTTTTGCTTAAATGATAATTAGTAAGGTCTCTTTAAAATACACTTTAGGGGCGCCTGGGTGGCTCGGTCGGTTGAGTGTCCAACTTCAGCTCAGGTCGTGATCTCATGGTACATGAGTTAGAGCCCTGCATCAGGCACTATGCTGACAGCTCAGAGCCTGGACCCTTCTTCAGATTCTGTGTCTCCCTCTCTCTCTGCCCCTCCCCTTCTCATGCTCAGTATCTCTCAAAAATGAATAAACATTTTTAAAAAATTTTAAACACACTTTAGATTTTTTTTTTTTTTTTTGACATTTATTTATTTTTGAGAGACGGAGGGAGACAGAGCATGAGCCGCGGAGGGGCAGAGAGAGAGGAGACACAGAATTTGAGGCAGGCTGCAGGCTCTGAGCAGGCTCTCAGCACAGAGCCTGATGCGGGGCTTGAACCCACAAACTGTAAGATCATGACCTGAGCCGAAGTCAGACGCTCAACCAACTGAGCCACCTAGGCGCCCCAAAATTTTAAACGCATTTTAGAAAGAAGAGTACATTAGTGGCTGGGAGGATGTAGAACACCTTTCAGGTTAATATGGTACTATTGGAAATACTGTTGTTTGGCCCCAAAACTGATACAGGAATACTAAATTAACTTTGTGAGCCTAGAAAAGAAGAGTAGCCTACGTTTCATACAAATCCTACTTTGTTAATAGATTTGTTCACTTGCATACATTTTATTGAATTTTACAAAATACCATGGAAATAAGAGCAGTTGATGGAGCCATCCCGAGAAGGAATGGGTTCAGTAGGGATTCCGCCTAGTAGTTACTGTTAGTGATTAGATGGTGTATCCCAAGCACAGTACCAAGTACTTAATATACATTTTCTCATTTAATCTTCAGAAAAGCATTATGAGATGTAGGTAGCCTTAATAACTCCATTGTACAAATATAGAAAATGGATTCATAGAGGTTAAATGACATCTCCAAAGTCATAGAACTATTAGGTGATGGAACCATGGTTCCAATAGAGATCTTGTCTGATTCTAAAAAAGCTTTCTTGCTTTCCACTATTCGTACTGTTGGGCATGAAAAGGCTTCAGCAGGTTATTAGGAGAGAACATCTGAGTATAAGGAACAGAAGCCTACTCAGATTAGCTTAAAGAAAAAGGGAGGGGCATTTGAAAGTTCCTAGGGAACTTCTTAGAGTATAATTACAGGAACTTTGGTATGGCCAGTGAGAGCTGGAAGTTGTCAGGCATTTACTTAAGAGGAGCTGCCTTTTAAGTGGAGATCAGGTTCTTACAATAATAATCTAGATACAGTTTACATAGTCAAAATTATTTTTGAAAAGATTTTAACTTCTCATAAAGTGCACTAAAATATTGGGTAGTTTGTTTTTGGTTGACTACTACATAAAATAGTTGGCTTGCATTCGGGACCATGGTGAATGAAAAATATGTATTGTATCTTTTTTTAACGTTTAGTTATTTTGAGAGAGTGTATGAACGTGAGTGGGGGAGGGGTAGAGAGAGGGTGGGAGAGAGAGGATCCCAAGCAGGCTCTGTTTTGTCAGTGTAGAGCCCATCGTGGACTCAGTCCCATGAACGGCTGAGCCAAAATCGAGAGTTGGACACTTAACTGACCAAACCACCCAGGCGCCCCTATATTGTATCTTTAAACTGTGGACTTTCACTCAGTGCAGCAGTAGATACTGCAAGGGGCACTTGGGAACTGAATCCACTGATTCATATTTTCTTATTCATATGCTCACTATGCTTGTTGAGTATAAGTGCTCACTGTTTAGTGTTTTTTCCTTCCCTCTTATTTTGTAAAATGAATAGTTAATATTTCCTATCTTGTACTCTCATTTTAATACTATTCACTTTGCAAAATGAAAGGAACAAAACCCACTATTTAATGATGAGATTCCCTTGTATTCATTTGTATATCTGATGAGATTACATGTTTCTCACTTCTGCTTCTCTCTAATCTCTTCCTGACAGCTAAAAAAATGCCCACATCAGCCTGAGTTTACGTGACCCTACAACCCCTCACCTTCTAAGATCTGATTTAGTTCTCTGCCACAATTTAGAGAATTTGGCCCAACTTGGGTCATATGTCCACTGCATTCTAATTGGTATGATTGGGGCAAAGTTACTGTAAAGCAGTCTATTTTGGGACTTTGGGTAGGCATCACCCCTAAGAAAGGGTTTGGGTGGAAGAAATTATTGGCATCTCTCCCTCAGAGGGGAAGATGTTTGTTTCCCAGCTCTACCACTAATTGGCATTTGTACCCAAAACAGTTGCTAACCTGTTGTTGTCTGAGAATCTTCATCTGTGAAATGAGAACTTCATTGTATAGGATTCCCTTCAGTTCTGAAGTTGTAGGGAAGTAATATGCAGAAATGTAATTTAGCCTTCAAATGAAAAGATCCCAGTAGTAGTAAGATGGGTTTTATATCAAAACAGTTGAAAATTACAAAGAACACTAACCTCTTACTTTGGATTGTTTCCCGGATGCTTTATTATTGCCATTAAAAATGAAAATTATTTTCAGGGTGCCTGGGTGGCTCATTCGGTTGAATGTCTGACTTCGGCTCAGGTAATGATCTTGGAGTCTGTGCTGACAGCTCAGAGCCTGGAGCCTGCTTCAGATTCTCTGTCTCCCTCTCTCTCTGCCCCTCACCCGCTCATGTTCTGTCTGTCTCAAAAATGAATAAATGTTAAAAAAAATTTTTTTAATGAGAATTATTTTCAGTTTTCAGACATTTGAGATATTATTAATATTTCATGAATGTATTTTTTCCTTTTTTTTTTCTGTTTCTTTTTTGTTTTTGTTTTGCAGTTTCTCCCTCCATTTGAACCATTCTCTTCCTAACCCTCTCTTATCTGCCTTCATACCCCACAATGGGCCAGAGGGAGAACACAAAAGACTCTCCATAATGTTATCCATGACGTTGTATCAATAAGTCTGGTGGACATTTTTCAGTCCCCCTCTTACATGATCTTCCAGCAGCTTTGATACAGTGGACCACTCTTCGTTTTTGAAGCATTCTCTTCCTCAGTTTCTGGTTGTGGTTATCATCCTACTAAACTTAATGTTCTTTCTCCTACTCTTTTCCACATAAGTAAAGTTAATATGGATTCTGTGGGTGCCTCTTTCTATAAATCCTCTTTTTGGCTTCAGTGATCAGCAGCCATGCTCTTAGCTATATAGTCCTAGAATTCACAACAAACTTGAAGTATTTTTCCTTTCTTTAGTTCTTAGGTGCTGTGATAAAGAGTATGCCTTTACATAAGACTGATTAAACCATATCTGTTATCTGGAGAAGTTGGTACTCTCATTAATTAAGGGTGTTTGTCTCATACAACTTGTACAAGCAGTAAATCCAGATGCGCTGTCAATCATGTCTTTTTGATGTAATGACTTAGTTAATAAGTCTTTACCAACAAGCTTATCTTGAATTTCTGGATCATGCCATAAGCTATTGATTGTTTTATGGTTTTTTTTTTAATATGGCCTCTGCCCTACACTTTAAACAAGTATTACAAATAATAAATGCGATGATCATACCTAATAGTACATACATCTGGGGTTTTTTACATGCCTGATTAAAAGACAGTGAACATAAAGGTATAATTCATTGTTACAGGTCAATTTTGTAAAAACTTCATTTGTAAAATTGTAAATGTGAAATAACAGGGGCCATTCTAGATTGTAATAAATACTTCTTTTAAAAAAAAATTTTTTTTTAATGTTTGTTTGTTTGTTTATTTATTTATTTATTTATTTTAAAAAGAGAGAGACAGAGCATGAACAGGGGAGGGGCAGAGGGAGAGGGAGACGCAGAATCTGAAACAGGCTCCAGGCTCTGAGCTGTCAGCACAGAGCCCGACGCGGGGCTCGAGCTAACGGACCGTGAGATCATGACCTGAGCCGAAGTCGGACGCTTAACGGACCAAGCCACCCAAGCACCCCAATAAATACTTCTTTAAGGAGAAGAACAAATCTACCCATAAATAAGAGAGATTAAGTAAAACCTTTATTTTGTTTTTCATCTGACAGCTAATTGTGTCCAAAATGATTTACTATATATGAAAATATCTGTCAGATAACAAGAAGTTGGGATTTTCCCTCCCCCCCATATAAAGAAAACTTACCACCAGTTAAAATATACTGAGTTCTTTTATGTGGAATGGTTGTTATAATGTAGTATTTTGTGATAAAAACTAAAAAAAAAATCTAGACTAAAGAAGTTTTTAAGTATGTGCATTGGGTTTTGCCCAAATACTTGTAATTCACCTGAGTTTCTGAACCTGTATGCAGAAATTCTCATGATATCTTCTATAAAAATACAGATTTTTGTGTGAAATTTTGTAAAAGTAATTGAAATAAAGTTAGCTATATTTAATATAAAATATTCAACTTTCATATAATCCTAGAGTAATATAAGTTCCTAAATATGCTTCCTAGTACAAATTAACGTGATATAATTGCATATATCAACTTAACGTAATCATTGCTACAAGATATATATAGAATAGCTCCCAAGAATTTGGTTTACTTTATTTTTTTTTAATTTTTAATGTTTATTTTTGAGAGAGAGAAGCAGAGCATGAGCTGGGGAGGTACAGAGAGAGAGGGAGACAGAGAATCTGAAGCAGGCTCCAGGCTCAGAGCTGTCAGCGCAAAGCCCGATGCAGGGCTTTAACTCACGAACTGGGAGATCATGACCTAGCCAAAATCAGACATTTAACTGGCTGAGCCACCTAAGCACCCCTTATTTGGTTTACTTTAAATAAAATATAGAAAATACCTTGCCAGTTATCTAATCTTCCCAATATTTTCTGACATATATGAAAAGTATACTATTATGTCATTGAACCTCCCTTAGGAGATTGGGTAATAAGAAAGCAGTAATGGACCAAATCACATTGCATATTTATCATCAAAAATAGTTTCTTATCAGAGTCTTGTAGTTGGTTCATTGTGGCTAATGTCTCCGTTTTCTCTAGTTGCTTTTAGGATTTTCTTTTGATCTGCTTTTAGCAGTTTTACTATGCTCTGCCTTCATATGGTTTTATGTTTATCCTATGGGTGTTCATAGGGGCTCTTAGATCTCTGCCTTGATGTCTTTCTTTAGTTTTGGAAAATTCCAGGCAATTATTTCTTTATCTTTTTTTTCTCTCCTTCCCTATTTTATCTGTCTCCTCTTCTGGGACTCCTATTACATGAATAATAGACCATTTTCCTATGTTTTCCTGTGTCTCTTATGTTTTCCCCCTCTCTGTGCTTCACTGTGGATATTTTCCATTGACTAATTTATCTCCCATCTTACCAGTTCTCGTTTCAGCTGTGGTTAATTTGCTGTTGAATACATCATTGTGGTTATTTTATTGCCTAATTCTAAATTTTTCTTTTGATACACTTTATAGTTTTCAGTGTTTTGTTGGCTTTTTCATTTTGTTGTCTACCTTAGTAAATATTTTAAGCAGCTATTTAAAAAAAATTTTTTTTAACATTTATTTATTATTGAGAGATGGAGAAAGACAGACTGTTTGCAGGGGAGGGGCAGAGAGAGGGAGACACAGAATCTGAAGCAGGCTCCAGGCTCTGAGCTGTCAGCACAGAGCCCAACACGGGGCTCGAACTCACAAACCGAGAGATCATGACCTGAGCTGAAGCCGGATGCTCAACCGACTGAGCCACCCAGGCGCCCCGTTAAGCAGTTCTTTTGACCTCTGTCAGTTAACTCCAACATTTGCACCTCCTATAAATTGACTGCTTTTTGTTGGTTTTTATTTTCATTTTTGTTTTTGGTGTATGTCTTCTGGCATGCTTCATAAGTTTTGATGGAATGCTGGACATTGAAAAATATGAAATAGTTTATATATAACTTGAAGCTGTGGATGATGATGTTTTTTTTCCTTCAGAGAAGATTTAGTTTTTTTTTATAAAGTTTTTTTTAATTATTTTTTTTTTAACGTTTATTTATCTTTGAGACAAAGAGAGACAGAGCATGGACAGGGGAGGGGCAGAGAGAGAGGGAGACACAGAATCTGAAACAGGCTCCAGGCTCTGAGCTGTCAACACAGAGCTCGACGCGGGGCTCGAACTCATGGGCCGTGAGATCATGACCTGAGCCGAAGTCGGATGCTTAACCGACCAAGCCACCCAGGCGCCCTGAAGATTTAGTTTTTTACTTTTGGCATATCTAGAGGTTAGGGGTTTGGCTGATTCTAGGCTAGGTTTTGGTCTTTGTTTTTGTTTTGTTTTGTTTTGTTTTGTTTTTAACATTTGTTCATTTATTTTGGGAAAGAGAGAATGAGTGTGCATGCATACACAAGCTGGGGAGGGGCAGAGAGAATCCTAAGCAGGCTCTTTGCTATCAGCACAAAATCTGACATGGGGCTTGATCTCACTAACTGTGAGATCGTGCCCTGAGCCGAAATCAAGAGTCAGACTTGTAACCGACTGAGCCACCCAGGCACCCCAGTTTTGGTCTTTGTAAAGGCTGGTCAGTGTTGTTCACTCTTACTCTTTAGGCATAGTCCTTCAGAGGTTCCAACAGAAAGCCTGTGTATTTGCCAGTGGCACTCTACCTTGTTGGGCCTTGGGCTCCAGTTTTTATATGCCCAGCACCATGAGACTGTAGACTGCCTTGTTTAAGTTCTTCAGCCTCTCAAGCCACTGCTGCAGTTAGGGAGTCCCATTCAACAAGCTTCTTCAGATGCCCCACCAGCAACTTCTACTAATATATTATTGGCCAAAATTGTATCATATGGCTGTCCTTAGCCACTATCACCTGGCTTCAGAGGAGACTAGGAAATGTTTTGCTGAACCCAAAACTACCCTCTCCAAAAACAAAACAAAACAAAACAAAAAATACCTAACTTGTTTTGCTATAATCCAAATCTATAAAATGATGACAGATGTAAATAAAACCAAACTTTTGTATGAATGTATTAAGGAATACTAAATATTTTCTCTAAGATGTTCATAGATTTGGGTTTCTAATACTGAAAAGTAGTTTCAAGTAATTTTTTAAAACTTTATTTTTCCTAAAAAACAGGACTCTTTGGTAGTAGAAATTTTTTAAATCTAGATGAGCAAAAAAATCTGAAATCCTACCACCCAAAGATAACTTCTGTCAGTGTTTTAGTAGATGACTTGTAGTAAATTCATATAGTAATATATATAGTATGTTTCATTTTTCCAAATTAACATTATACAACCTATTTTCTAACTTGTTTCTTTTGCTAAGTATCATGTACATACTTTCATGTTAAAGTATACAATGAGGTAGTGTTTCATAGTTTAGAAATGATAATTTCCTTGATTTAACTTATAATGCTTTTTTTAAAGTTTATTTCTTTATTTTGAGAGAGAGAAGAAGAGAGGGAGAATCCCAAGCAGGCTCCCTGTTATCTGTGCAGAGCCGTACACAAGGCTTGACCCTGAGACAGAGAGAGAGAGAGAGAGAGAGAGAGAGAGAATATCCCAAGTAGGCTCCCTGCTATCAGCACAGAGCTCGACCCCAAACCACAAGATCATGACCTGAGCCAAAATCAAGAGTCAGATGTCCAGCCAACTGAGCCACCCTGATGCCCCTAATTCATAATGCTTTTTAATTTTAGTGTTCCACCCTGACAGTATATGTCTTGTGGTTACCTATTCTGTCCCCAGTCTTTTCTTGACCAGGTTAAATACACAATTATGTTATTGCTGACTAATACCAAAGGAATGGTCTCTTCAACAGCCAGTAGGAATAATGAACGTATTAGGTAGGCTCTGACTGAATGATAATGATTCCTAGTAGAATCCCATTAAATATATACATTTTTTATTTCTAGGCTTTACTTGATGCAGTGCTATGATTTTTAGTTGTGAATGGAACTATTGTACTTTTTTTTCCTACTCTTATTTTAATAGTTTCAGTTGTTTTAGAACTAGGGTAGATCCTAGATATTTCCTGAGAGACTGTTGGGAGTGCCTTGTTAGCATACAGTTTCTACCATTAAATGCATACATGTTAAAATAGTAAAATTGCTTTGAGCTGCAAATGTTGATGCAGTTGGCTAGGCTCACTTAGTAAGTGACACACGTATGCTGGCCTGACAGCAAAGATGATTCAAAATTCGAGTTGAGTAATACTAAAAATGACTACAGGGGCGCCTGGGTGGCTCAGTCGGTTAAGCGTCCGACTTCGGCTCAGGTCATGATCTCGCGGTCTGTGAGTTCGAGCCCTGCGTCGGGCTCTGGGCTGACAGCTCAGAGCCTGGAGCCTGTTTCAGATTCTGTGTCTCCCTCTCTCTCTGACCCTCCCCCGTTCATGCTCTGTCTCTCCCTGTCTCAAAAATAAAATAAACATTAAAAAAATTAAAAAAAAAAATGACTACAATATCATGAACCTCTTCTGGGTCATTGTCTAGTAGTAGGGGTTGTGAATATTAAAGTAGAATTAATGACCAATTTTATAAATTTTATGTGAATTTATCGATAGTTGTGCCTGAATTTTTAGTGGAAAATTGGCTTAGTTTAATTCCAGTTCCACCTAACTTCCAATTTTACTACTGCTGATGCTTTTGTTTCTTTAGAACTTAGCTTTCTCATGCAGACTTTTGTGTTGAGATCCGCCAATCAGTGTTGTTGCTCCTCACTACCCATCTAACCCTGAGCTTTGTAGTTAATGCACCTCAGATTCACTCTTACGGAGCAAACCCTTATAAGATAGTGAGGCCGATTCAGGTTAGATTACTGTGAAAGAATGTCTGAAAGGGGTTATTCCAAAGAGGAACAGTGACTTGATAATGAACTTTCCTACCTCTGATGAAATTACTTACGTCATCAGCCCCTAGACATCACACCCCTGAAATCTCTACTGTGAGAATTTGTCATGTCAGCTGGGTGGAGGTAATCCAAGACTGATTCTTAACCACTTCAGAATTGCTCATAACCAGTTTAGAATTGCTCATCACTGGTGGCAGCATGAAAATATCAAGCTCCAGATTGTATTGTCCCTAAGCCTTCATTTCATGAGAAGTTGAGTTTGCTTTAAATTTATATGTAGTACTGGATTTTTACAACTCCCATTTATTAACAGCTAATTAAGAAAGTACTCATTTATTTTCGGTATCCCATTTTTTTCATTAGGGCTCTTGGTCCTATATTATCTTTTGTTTATTGTCTTCGCACTAGATTGCGAGCTTCTTATAAGCAGTGATTGTTGTCTTATATATCTATTGATTCCTACCCAGCCCTACAGTGAGTGACTATTAAAATATAGTAGATATTCCATAAGTCTTTAATTTTCAGAGAAGTGTTGACAACTTGAGTCTTACTAGCTTTAACTTAGTTTTATTTTTCAGAATTGTATGATTTCTCTCGACGTATAATGATACTGCCTCTATCCTTATTGATGGTTTAGATTTTCTGGAAAAAGCATTCTACATTTTATAATTTGCTTTCATTTCAAAATTTCCTAAAACATAAATGCTACCTTTTTTAAAAAATCTATGGTAATTGAGATTCATAAACACTTTTTGAACTGTGATTGCATTCTTAGATTTGAATGCCGTGTCTGATATAAGCATTTGACTAGATCTACATCGTTGGTTATTAGTCATTTAACAAGTACTTAATATGGGCAAAGCCATGTGCTAGGGATCACAAATTTAGTTAGTGAATAACTAAATATTTTAGGTACCATTTGAAAAAGTACATACCTTTAATAATTTGTCAGCAAAATAGACTACTCAGTTTGCCAATTTTTTTTTTTTTCTCATTATAGGGTAAAGTTCACCTTGAATTAAAACTGAATGAACTGATAACAGAGAATGGAACTGTGTGCCAGCAGCTTGTTGTACAGTAAGCATATTTCTTTTACCAAAATCAACTGGAAATAACTCTCCATTTTGTATTCTTTGAACCTTAAGCCCACACCTTATTTTATATACTTCAGAAACTTTTTTGAAAAATGAAACTCTGCTGTGTTGTTCCTTTATTAAGTTGATTTCCAGTTTGTTTTCTTATATCTAGTCTACTCAGGTTGTGATAAGTCATTAATTCATTCAGCCTTATTTATTGAATGTGGGTTAAATGATAGAGTTAGGCAAGGGGCTGTTACAGGATCATGGATAAACGTGTCTAACTACCTGGCAGAAGAGAATTGGAAAGGCTTCCTATTAGAGGGCCTTTAGAGAAGAGACTGATACCACAGAGCTGAGCATTAGGAACCCTGGGACTAAAAAACTAAATGGCTACCTTGAGAATGTATTGATTCTCACCTACTTAAAAATTCCTGTTTTGCCCTCAAGTCATTTTCTGTGGTTCAGACTCTAATCTTCTAACTGCTCTGGAAATCTGTTCAAGCCTAATTCTCTCTTTTCTCTTCCACCCAAACTTTTCCTATGTGTTATCAATAAACTACTGGATATCCCTGACTTCTTTTTCTCTTTGTATTAACTAATAATCTGAATATCCCCTGAGTTACTGTTTCCTTTACTGCCTTCTCAATTAGATGCTGTTTTCTCCCATACCCACTTACCTTACAGTGGGGTGAGTGTTACTCTCTAGACTATAATTTATTCTCCTTATTATGAACACCCCAGCCCCTTTGAGGCATTTTCCCCTCCCTCTCTCCTCCTCTCTGTCTCTATTTATTTATTTATGTTTATTAAATATATAATATTACTTTTTTTAGAACTCTTTTTTTTTTTAAGTTTATTTTGAGAGAGAGAGAGAGAGAGAGAGTGCAAGCAGGGGAGGGGCAGAGAGAGAGGGAGAGAGAGAATCCCAAACAGGTTCTGCACTATCAGCATGGAGCCCAACATGGGGCCTGATCCCACGTACTGTGAGATCATGACCTGAGCTGCCATCAAGAGTTGGACGTTCAACCGACTGAACCACCCAGGTACCCGTAGAACTCTTTTAAGGAAGGTTGCATATATCATGATCCTTAATATATCAGTGTATAGTCCTAAGAGTAAGTATATTCTCTTAAATAACCGTAATACAATTATCAAACTCAGGAAGCTCAACATTGTTACAATAAAAGTATAATGTATGGGGCGCCTGGGTGGCTCAGTTGGTTGAGTGCTGGACTTCAGCTAAGGTCATGATCTCACAGTCTGTGAGTTCGAGCCCCACTTTGGGCTCTGTGCTGACAGCTCGGAGCCTGGAGCCTACTTCAGATTCTGTGTCTTCCTCTCTCTCTGCCCCTCCCCTGCTCATGCTCTGTCTCTCTCTGTCTCAAAAATAAATAAAAACATTAAAAAAAAAATTTAAAAAAGTATAATGTATGCTTTTTATATTCCAGTACTTTAACCTACAGTTATTATATTTTACTTTTGTCAGCTGTCCCGATAACGCCCTTTAAGGTATTTTTTTCTTCTCCAAGAAAGGATCCAGTCCAAGATCATGTATTACATTTAGTTTACATGTCTCTTTAATCTCCTCAACCAGTAATAGTTTTTAGCTTTCCTTTATCTTTCATGGTATTGAGATTTTTGAAGTCCTTTTGTTTTTGTTTTTTTAATGTTCCTCAGTTTGGATTTACTTACTGAAAACAGCTCAAGATTTGTTTGCAGTATTTTTCCCCTTAGACTGAGAAGCATATAGTGCAAGTATGTGGAGTAGTCCCTTTCCACCACTCCCTCCCCTGCTCACTTTGGTTATGTCATAACATTTGAAATAGTTGGTTTGGTTTCATTTGGTTTGGTTTGTTTGCATTCAGGTTAATGGGATTTTGCCCCCATTCTTGTTGTTTACTTTTATTTTTTTAATATGTAGAATATTAGCACAACTTGAAAAGTCAAAACTCTAACAAAATGCATTACTCAGAGATGTGTTCAGTCCCCTCTCCTTATGCTCAGTTACAGGCAACCATGATCTGATTTTAGTCCCTATAGTTTTGCCTTTTCCAAAATGTCATATGAACAGATTCATATAATATGTAGGCTTTTGTGACTAGCCTCTTTCATTTAGCATAATGCTTTTGAGATTCATCCACGTTGTTGCATATATCAGGAGTTCAATCTTTTTTTTAGGTATTATTTATTTATTCTTATAACTTGGTAGATACTCTTGTCCTTATTTTACAGGTGATAAAACAATACACAGATTGGTTAAATGAGCCCAAGTTTGTACAGGGAGTGGTAGAGCCTGGATTTGAACTGTGGCAGTTTGATTTTTTTTTTTTAACTTCTTGCTTTTGAGATAATCATAGATTTATAAGAAATTACAAAGTATGGAGAGGTCCTGTGTACCCTTCGCTCAGTATTTCTCAATAATTACATCTTATATAACTATAATACAATGTAAAAACTGGAAAATTGACATTGTATACTGTACAGTATGTTGTATGTCTTTTATCGTATGCGTAGATTTGTGGTAACTGCCACAATCAAGATACATAATCTTTCTGTCACAATAAATATCTTCCTTATGCTACCCTGTTATACTCACACCCATTCCTTCCCCCACTAACATTTGTAACCTTTGGCAACCTCTAATCTGTCTCCATATCTATATTTTTGTCATTTCAAGAATGTTATGTAAATGGAGTCTTATCATATATGACCTTTTGAGATTGGCTTTTTCAACCAAATCCATCCAATTTTGTGTAGTTTCTTATAGATAGAATATAGTTGGGTGTCACTTTTTAAAGCCCACTCTGCCAGTCTTTTCTTTAGTGAATTTATAGCATTTACTTTTAATGTAATTACTGATGTGTTAAGCTTAAATCTGCCACTTTTTGGTTTTTCTCTTCTCTTTTACTGTTTTCTTTTTCCTTTGAGTTCCTTGAACATTTTTTAGAATTCCATTTTGATTTATCTGTACTGTTTTTCTATTTCTTTGTGTAGTTTTTTAGTGGTTGCTTTAGGATTACATTATACATGTATAACTTATTGTAGTCTACTGGTATTGCTGTTTTACTGGTTAGAATAAAGTGTAGAAACCTTACCTTCTTTTAAATCCCTTTACCCTCCACCATTCTATAGTATAATTATCTTAATGTTTCCCCTGAAAACATTAAGAACCACATCAGTATTACAATTTTTGCTTCAGCCATCTAACACAATTTAGAAAAATTAGAGAGGGGAAGTCTAAGTTTGTTGTATTTGCCCATATTTTTGCTCTTTCCATATTCTTTTTTCTTTCCTGTTGTTTTAGGATTACTTCTTTTATCTCTGTCTTCTTGTTTAGAGAATCTCCTTTTACTGTTCTTTTAGGGTAGGTCTATAAATGATACATTGTCTTAGTTTTCCTTTATCTGAGAATGTCTTGATTTTTTTCTTTATTCCTGAAGGATATTTTCAATGGATATAGAATTCTTGGTTGATAGCTCTTTTTTTTCAGCACGTGAAAAATATATCACTTGCTTCTGGCCTCTGTGGTTTTTTGAATTCACTGTAATTCTATTTCCTGTGCAGGTAATGCACTTTTTCTCCCTGGTTACTTTGAAGACTTTGCCTTTAGTTTTCTATGTGTTTCGGTTTCACTATGAGGTATTTTGACATAGATTTCTCTGAGTTTATCCTGTTTGGTATGTTCAGTCAGCTTCTTGAATCTGTATGTTTGCATCCTTTGCCAAATTGGGAAATTATTGGCCATTATTTCTTGTAATACTCCATCAGCCTTGCTATCTTTCTCCTCTCCTCTTGAGATTTCAATGGCATAAATGTTAGATCTTCTATGATAGTCCCACAGGTCCCTGAGGTTCTGCTTTTCCCACCCCCACTTCCCCTCCCCCAGTCTATTTTCTCTCCCTTGTTCATACTGAGTAGTTTCTGCTGTTCTGTCTTTAAGCTCACTGATTATTTCCTCCGTCCCCTCCATTCTACTGTTAAGCCCATCTGTCAAGCTTCTTATTTTGGTTTTAAGTATTAAAATTTTCTTTTGATTCTTCTTTATATCTTTTCTTTCTTTAATGACTTTCTATTTTTTTTGCTGAAACTTTTCATATTTCAGATGTGTTTGTAATTGCTCATTGAATCATTTTTAGGATGGCTGCTTTCACATTTTTGTCAGATAACTCCAACATCGATGTTATTCTGTGGTGTCATCTGCTGGTTGTTTTTTCTCATTTAAAGCTACTTCACGGGGCGCCTGGGTGGCTCAATCAGTTGAGCATCTGACTTCGGCTCAGGTCATGATCTCGCGGTTCATGGGTTCAAGCCCTGTGTCGGGCTCTGTGCTGACAGCTCGGGGCCTGGAGCCTGCTTCGGATTGTGTGTGTGTCTCTCTCTCTGCTCCTCCCCTGCTCACACTCTGTCCCTCTCTCAAAAATAAATAAAGATTAAAAAAAATTGTTTTTAAAGCTACTTCACAGGTAGTATTCCATTGTATTGAATTTGTTTCTCTGTTCATCACTTGGCAGATATTTGAATTGTTTCCAGTTTGAGGTGATTATAGAGAAAGCTGCTATAAATGTTAACAAGTAGGTCTTTGTATGGGCACATGATGGTCTGTATTCTTTTCTTCTTTCTCTTCTCTTTCACTCGAACCTCCACAGTCCATACTCCTTGGCCTGCAACACCAGAGCTCCAATAGCAACTTTGCAGAATTTATTGTTGATTTCTCAACTTTTAGAGGTTTGTGGTATTCTGGTTTTTAGTACCACTGAAAGCATAGTATTATGTGTTGTTTTCTTTGTGCTACTTGCTGAATTTACAGGTGGGGGGTAATGTGTGGAAAGGTTCATATCCTAGCAGTTACTATTATCTTCAAGACCTGGAAGCTCCTCACTGCAACATTTCTGAAATTTCAGTAAGACTTCTACCCATTGATCTTTACTACGTTCTTACCCATTTTTATTTTTTCACTTCCTTCTAGGTTGTTTTCCATGATCTATCACTGTAATCATTTTTTCTTGCACTTTTCCAATAACTTCCTTGCTCTTTATTCATCCTTCTTATTTATCTGGAACAATCCTAGTATAAATGAACTTAGTCTCTCTGTGTTCAGTTTGCACCTGAATATTATTGCTGGAGAAAATCAAAAAGACTGATTTTACTTTAAATTCATGATCATAAACCCTGCATGGGTATTTGTAACTGCCCTGGAGTTTTACTCTGCTTCTCTAATAACAACTGTGAGATTCTCCATCATTACAATCTGTAAATTGGTCACATTTTCCTGAATCTAAATCTGCAAACCTGTATTGGCATCCATCGTTTTGTCTTTATGTTCTAGTAGAGGAGGTGCCCCTCTCTTGTTGGGGGTGAATTTTTCTATCTGGTCTCTGAATTTCCATCTGTTTCCCCTACTCAAGGACTTTGCTCCTTCACCTATTCCTTCTTCTGTTTCATCAGCTTTACCTTCTCTTTTAGATTGTTCTCCTCAAAATGTAAAACAATGTTCTAGGATCTCCTATCCTAAAAAGGCATGCCTCCCCAGACCTTATCTCCACCCTCCTCCCCTAGCTGCCATCCCCATTTCTCTGTTCTCCTTTGAAGGCAGAATTCTCAGAGTGAAATTGTCTTATAGCTACAGGGTTGTTTGTGTGAGTGTGTATGTATGTTAGCTCTATTCATGCAGAAGACCTGGAAGCAGTGTCATCCGGCTAGTGGAGCTCAATAATTGAATTTTTAATTTTGTCCAATTTTAATTAACTTAAATTTAAATAGCCACATGTGGCTAATGGCTCTAGTATTAGTATTAGTGTTTTCTGTTATTTCAGACCTGCTCCAATAAAGAGAACCTGATTCTTTTTTTTAAAGTATTGGCTGATTTCAGGACTTGAGCAGGGAAAATACAAGATGAGCTCAGAGCATATGTGGAGTCAGAAAGTAAGAAAGTTCTACAAATAAATAATGAAGGCATGTAGAAAGGACATTGAAGCCAACTTGAAGGAGCTCCATGTAACCAAACTGGGACAATTTGAGCATCAAATCAAATAATAATAATAATTACAGATCAAAACCTATAGTATAGGGATGCCTGGGTGGCTCAGTCAGTTGAATGTCTGACTTCAGCTTAAGTTTTGATCTTACAGTTCGTGGGTTCGAACCCCATGTTGGGCTCTCTGCTGACAGCTCAGAGCCTTGAGTCTGCTTCGGATTCTGAGTCTCCCTCCCTCTCTCTCTGCCCCTGCCCTGCTTGTGCTCTGTCTCTCTCTTTTTCAAAACAAATAACATTAAAAATACTTTTTTAGGGACACCTGAGTGGCTCAGTCAGTTAAGCGTCCAACTTTGGCTCCAGTTATAATCTCATGGTTTGTGGGTTCGAGCCCCGCATCAGTCTCTGTGCTGACAGCTCAGAGCCTGGGGCCTGTTTCGGATTCTGTGTCTCCCTCTCTTTCTTCCCTGCCTCTGCTCACACTCTGTCTCTCTCAAAAAATAAATACTAAAAATTAAAAAACAATGTTTTAAGCCTATAGAATAAAATATCCATGAGCCAGTGCTGCTATATTGGGGAGAAAGGACTGGGGAGAAAGGACTACTTTTTCTTATAGAATTCTCATTAATTAATGTAGGACAAATGATGGAAATAGAAAATCATCATGTATGGATGCTAAATAAGTGGGCGTAAACATGATGACAAACAGCATACTTGTATAGTCTCAAAGAATCTCCACCATAAGATGTCTGATAGATACCAGTTTAACTGTGTGACCGAAGTTAGTGTCACTGGTAATAAACATCTGGCTACCTGGTATGCTACATTGAGAAGGACACCAAGATAGATAACCTCAATCTAATCGCAGGGAAACATCAAATTCAAATTAAGGAATATTGTACAAAAGAACTGGCTAGTACTGACAGGATCAAGGGGCAAAGAATTAAAACTAAGGAGCTGTTTTAGGATGGAAGAGACTAAGAAGACAGGACAGCTAAATGCAATGTGAGATTCTGTATTGCATCCTGGACCAGAAAAAGGACATTGACAAAATTTGAGTAAAGTCTGTAAGATTAGTTAATATAATTATTAACTAACATTTTTTCCGTGTTATTTTTCTCTTTCTGTAGTTTTACTCTGGTTACACAAAATGTTAATACAGGGTGATGGGTATACAGAAACTGTATATATTATTTTGCAATTTTTTGAAAGTCAGAAATCATTTCAAAGTAAGTTAAAAAAATTGTCTATACCTTATACATTTAATTCATGTCTTTTTTCTGAGCTCCACTCTCAGATGTTCACCTGCCTTTTTGGCAACTCCACTTTGATATCTCACAACATTGCAGATTTATCACCTGAAAACTGAAGCATTGACTATCATATCTGTATAGCTCCTTCCCATAGCCTTAGCAGTTGGAACCACCATCCACCTTTTACCCTAGCCAGACACCTGGGAATCATTTAAAGTCTTTTCTCCTCTCTCCCTCCACACATTGGATCCACTTCTTATTGATTATATGAAATATTTCTTGAATTTTCTAATTTTTATCATCTGCTGACATGTCCTTACTTCAAACCAGCAACCTTTTATTACCTTGACTATTGTAGTAGTTTCTTAGCTGGCCTTCTGCTCTGCAGTCCATTCTCTTCGTAGCAGCCCAGAGTAATCTTTTTTTTTTTTTTTTTTTTTTTTTTTTATAATTTTTTTTAACGTTTTTATTTATTTTTGAGACAGAGAGTGACAGAGCATGAACGGGGGAGGGGCAGAGAGAGAGGGAGACACAGAACTGGAAGCAGGCTCCAGGCTCTGAGCCATCAGCCCAGAGCCCGACGCGGGGCTTGAACTCACGGACCGTGAGATCGTGACCTGAGCTGAAGTCGGATGCTTAACCGACTGAGCCACCCAGGCGCCCCCAGAGTAATCTTTTAGGACATAAATTAGATCATGTCATTCTCCTGCTCAAACACTTAGTGATTCCCCTTGCATTTAGAATAAGATCCAAGCCCCTTGACTTGGCCCACATGGTGCAGCATGTTCCAACCCTGCCTGCCTCTTGGATTTCATCTTGTGGCTTGCTTCCTCTTGTTCATATATTCACTGGCCTTGTCTCAGTTCCTCAAATGTGACATGTTCTTCCTGTTCAGAGATCAGCATCTGCTCTCCTTTTTGCCTGGAATGCCTGTCCTGCTTCTCGCTGGTTTTCTCATCCTTTAAGTTTCAGCTTAAGCATCACTTTAAAATAAGACACCCTATTCTTTTTCCTTCATAGCACTTGCTATTGTTTTTTGCTTTATTGCTTCTTATCTCTTATTTCAAGTAGACTGTCAGCTCCATGAGAGCAAGAATGTTGTTTGTCTTATTCACCTCTTCTTAAAGGATGAATAGAAAGTAGCTAGCCTAGAAAAAGTGAGATTTGTTTTCCAGAAGGAAAGAACAATATAGGTAGAAGTATGGAGGAAGAAACATGGTAAGAGGGAGGGAGGGAGAATAATTAAAAGCGGTTTCATGTTGCTAGCATATGAAGCTTGACTCAAGAGACTGGTCAGATACCAGTGAAGTAGGCTGGAACCAGATCTTGAAGGCTCTTAATATATCATATGAACTTCTGAAACTTATAAGAACTTACGAAACTCTTGAAAGACTTTAGAGTAATATGGACAAATTTGCATTTTAGAAAGATGAGATTTGTGACAGTGGTAAGTACAGAAACTGAGAGATGAATTTGAAGGGTGTTAGGGTGATCCAAGTAAGAGATTATAGATTCAGAATAGTAGTTACAAAAATGAGAAAAGAGGACAAACGAAGAAACGTTTAAAGAGTCGCATCACCAAAACTTACTGATTATATATAGAAAGTGAGGACAAAGAAGAATCTAAATGTGGCTCCTAGATTTCTAGATGGTGTTACTAGGTGGGTGGTGGTATTTACAACAAAAGAGAAAATTCTGAAGGAGGAACTTCTTTAATAAGAGATGGTAATGAGTTGAGTTTTAGCTGCTCTTGAACGTCTCGGTAGGGATTTCCATCAGGCATTTCAATATAAAAATCTTAAACTCTCTGGTGAGATCTCATAGAAATGTAAGGCTGATGGTAGTTGTGACCATAGGAGTGGATGTGATTAACAATAACAGCAACAACAACAGCCTTACAGGGAGGTTATGTAAATAGGAGGGAGACAGATAGGTGATATGAGGAAAATTAGGAGAATGAAGACAAAGGTAACCAAGAGAGAAGAGGTCTTGAAGGAGGGAAGGAGTGGTCAGAAGTGTTTCATGCAGCCAAGAAATCCAGTAAGAAGAGCGCTGAAAAATAGAGATAGCACTTAACACTCAGGGGACTTTAATGAGGAGAGTTTCCATAGAATGATGAATGTAGAAAAAACTAGATTTCAGTAGGGTGAGGAGTGAAAGAGAAGTCAAGACATTTGGAAAGACAAACAGAAAAATTAGGTACTGGGTGACATGAAGTCCAGGCAGTGATTTTTATTTTATAGAAACAGGCTGAGAAAAAGAACTTTAGGAGAAAGAGAAAAAGAAAGAAGAAACAAGATGAATAGGAGGATGTTTGTTGCTAGTATATAGTAATTTAAAAAAAACACTTGTAGGGGCGCCTGGGTGGCTTGGTCGGTTGAGCATCTGGCTTCGGCTCAGGTCATGATCTCACGGTCCGTGAGTTCGGGCCCCGCGTCGGGCTCTGTGCTGACAGCTCAGAGCCTGGAGCCTGTTTCGGATTCTGTGTCTCCCTCTCTCTCTGCTCCTCCCCTGTTCATGCTCTGTCTCTCTCTGTCTCAAAAATAAATAAACGTTAAAAAAAATTAAAAAATAAAAATAAATAAAAAATAAAAAAACACTTGTATTCTTCAACCTTGTTATATTCACTGATTTGTTCTACTAGCTTGTTTATAGATTCTGTAGGATTTTGTACATGGACAGTTGTGTCATCTATGAATAGACAGTTTTACTACTTCCTTTTTAGTCTGGGTTCTGCTTATTTCTGTTTCTTGCCTGATCATTTTAGTAGGATGTTGAATAGAAGATGTGAGAGCAAATATCTTTGTCTTATTTCTTATCTTAAGGGGAAGGCATTCAGTTTTTTGTTTTTGTTTTTGTTTTTGTTTTTTTTTTTACCATTAAGTATGATGTTAGCTGTCATTTCTCAGGTTGAGAAAATTCCCCTCTGTTCCTGGTTTGCTGAGAATGTTTCAAATGATCTGCTTTTTCTGATTTCATGTGTTAATATGGTAAATTTTGTGGATTGATTTTTGAAGTTAAACCAACCTCCACTTGGTCATGTTAATATTATCATTGTTATATATAGTTAGCTTTGATGTGCTAAAATTTTGTTAAGGCTTTTTACATTTACATTTATGAAGAACTTTGCTCTATAGTTTTCTTGTAGTGGCTTTGTCTGGTTTTTGGAATCAGAATAATGGCCTCATTGAATGAATCAGAAAGTAATCTCTCTTTTTCAATTTTCTGGTGGTTTGTATACAATTGATATAATTTCTTTTTTACGTGAATATTATAAGAATTCACCAGTGAAGCCATCTGGGCCTGAAGTGTTTTGTTTTTTTTTAAATTTTTTGGTGGGAAGGTTCTTAACAAGAAATTTAGTTTTTTTAAATAGGTACATAGCCCCCCCCCCCTTTTTTTTTTGAGAGACTGGGAACATGAGATGGGGAGGGGCAAAGGGAGAGAGAGAATCTTAAACAGGCTCCACGCCCAGCATGGAGCCCAAGATAGGCTGGATCTCAGGACTGTGAGATCGTGACCTGAGCCGAAGAAATCAAGTGTCAGATGCTATATTTAACCACCTGAGCTACCCAGGCGCCCCACTATTCAGATTTTTTAAAAGTGATCTTTGGTAATTTGTATCTTTCAAGAAATTTGACCATTTAATCTGAGTTGTTCAATTCTTTGGTATAAAGTAATTCAAGTTACTCTTTTAATATCTGTAGACTTAATAGTGATGTCATGTTGCTCATTCCTAAAGTTGGTAATTTGTGTCTGTACTCTATTTTTGTTAATCAGTATAGCTAAAGTTTATCAATTTTAATGACCTTCTTAAAGAAATGGCTTTTGGGGGTGCCCAGGTGGCTCAGTCAGTTGAGCGTCTGACTTCAGCTCAGATATGATCTTGCGGTCTGTGAGTTCAAGCCCCGTGTCGGGCTCTGTGCTGACACCTCGGAGCCTGGACCCTGCTTCTGATTCTGTGTCTCCCTCTCTCTCTGCCCCTCCCCCGCTCATGCTCTGTATCTCTCTCTCTCTGTCAAAAATAAATAAACATTAAAATTTTTTTTTAAAGAAAGAAATGGCTTTTGGGGGCGCCTGGGTGGTACAGTTGGTTAAGAATCTGACTTTGGCTCAGGTCATGATCTCACAGTTCGTGAGTTCGAGCCCTGTGTCGGGCTCTGTGCTGACAGCTCACAGCCGAGAGTCTGCTTCAGATTCTGTGTCTCCCTTTCTCTCTGCCCCTCTCCTGCTCACACTTTCTCTCTCTCTCTCTCTCTCAAAAATAAATAAAAGATTTTTTAAAAAGAAAAGAAAAGAAATGGCTTTTGAGTTCATTGACTTTTGTATATTTTTTGTTTTCTATTTTGATTCCCACTGTATTTTTTGTTTACTTTAGGTTTAATTTGTTTTTGTTTTCTAAGTTTCTTGTGATGGAGGCTGAAGATAGTGGTTGAAAATCTTTCTTCTTTCCTAATGTTGGTGTTTAGTGCTATCCATTTTCTTCTGAGTACTGTTTTAACTGCACCTTTCAAGTTTTGATGTGCTGAGTTTTCATTTTAATGCAGTTCAGAATGCTGTATAATTTTTCTTTTGTTTATTCTTCAGCCCACGGATTATTTGTGAGTTATTTTGTTCCCAGGTGTTTGAGGATTTTCCAGATATCTTTTTGCTGTTGACTTCTAATTTAATTCTGCTGTTGTCAACAAATTT
The DNA here is from genome assembly GCF_018350195.1 of Panthera tigris. Classification (NCBI taxonomy): domain Eukaryota; kingdom Metazoa; phylum Chordata; class Mammalia; order Carnivora; family Felidae; genus Panthera; species Panthera tigris. Next base: position 120,875,381 of record NC_056668.1, on the reverse strand, counting down.
TGTATGATCTGAATACTTACAAATTTTCCAAGACTTGTTTTTGTCCACAAAGTATTGTTTAATCTTGGTATATGTTCCATATGCATTTGAAATTGATATGTTTTCTGCTTTGCATGGGTAGAATTTTTTTTAGTAAATGTTAATTATGTCATGTTGGTTATCAGTTACTGAGAGGGGATGTTGCTATCTCCAACTGTGGATTTGTCTGTTTCGCCCTGTAATTCTGTCAGTTTTTGCTGCTTTTGCAACTTTGATGCTAGGAGCTTAACATTTAGGGTTGTTATATCCTATTAATAAATTGAATTCCTCGCTATTATAAAATGACCATCTTTATCCCTGGGACTATTCTTTGTTGTGAAATCTGCTTTGTCTGATATTAATATAGCCTCTCTGGATGGCAGTCTTCCTCTCTCTCTCTCTCTCTCTCTCTCTCTCTCTTTCTTTCTTTCTTTCTTTCCTTCTTTTGCCTTTGTTCTCTCTCTTTTCTTTCTTTCCTTCCTTCTTTTATGTTTCTAATTTAAATTTAATATTATAAGATTTTTAATCTAACTTTGACTTTATTATATTGAAAATCTTAATCCCTGACAACACTAACAATTACTGTCATTATCTTATATAATAAAGAAAATAGATTCAAAATAATAATGCTAATATTACTGCTGGCAGTGAGGTTGCTGAATGAAGTTTAAGAGATCTTACTGTACTATTTGTTCTAAGGATACAGAGTCAAATACTATGTTCCAGTCTATTGAAATAATTCTTTCTTTTTTAGTGGTTTCTCATAATTTTTTCCTTTTAAGAATTGCTTAAGTTTAATTTTACTTATGAAATGTAAAAGATTTTTTGTTTCTAAAGTCAGAACTTCTATAAAGTGTGTTTGGAGAAGTATCATATTCATTCCCAACCCCCTACCCTCCATATCAAAGTAATTAGAGAGTAGAGATTTATCTTATTCTTTTTGACAACTACATAGTATTCTAACATATAGATTTACTCTCAGTTATTCAGCCAGACCCCTACTGATGGACTTTTGGGTTGTTATTATCCAGAGAATCAGTCAGCTTTCTTTTGATTAGTATTAGTATATATTTTTCCCATTCTTTTAATCAGAGCCTCTGGTTTTTTTTTTTTAGTTTTTTTTTTTTAATGTTCATTTTTGAGAGAAAGCACACATGAGAGGAGGAAGGGCAGAGAGAGAGAATCCCAAGCAGGCTCCACACGAAGCCAGATGTGGGCAGGACTTGAACCCATGAAGCATGAGATCATGACCTGAACTGAAGTTGGACACTTTACCAACTAAGCCACCCAGGAGCCCCTGATCAAATGGTTTTTATTCTTTCTCTTGTTGATATGTTGTACCACATTGATTGATTTGCAAATGTTGAACTACCCTTGCATCCCAGGAATAAATCCCACTTGATCATGGTGAATGATTTTTTTAATGTATTGGTGGATTCAGTTTGCTAATATTTTGTCGAGGATTTTTGCAGATTTTATGTGTTCATCAGAGATACTGACCTGTAGTTCTCTTTTTTGTAGTGTCTTTATCTGGTTTTGGTATCAGGGTAATGCTGGCCTCATAGAATGAATTTGTTGTTTTTGGAATAGAGAAGAATAGGTATTATTAACTCTTCTTTAAATGTTTGGTAGAATTCACTTGTGATGCCCTCTGATCCTGTTTTTTTGTTTTGGGGGGAGTTTTTTTTTTTATTCCTGATTCAATTTCCTTGCTGGTAACCATTCTGTTCAAATTTTCTATTTCTTCCTGATTCAGTTTTGGGATGTTATATGTTTCTAGGAATTTATCCATTTCTTCTAGGTTGTACAGTTTGTTGGCATGTTAACATATAGTTTTTCATAATATTCTTGTATAATCCTTTGTATTTCTGTGGAGTTTTTTTTTTTTTTTTTTTAATGAGTCTGGCTAAAGGTTTATCAATTTTATTGATCTTTTTGAAGAACTTTCTCCTGGTTTCATTGATGTGGCCTATTGTTTTTTAAGTCTCTATTTCATTTACTTCTCCTCTGATGGCGCATGTTTTCTTGATTCTTTGTGTTCCTAGTTATTTTGTGTTGGATTGTAGACATTTTGAAGTTTCTGGATATTATTTCTATCAGTGTGCTTGAAGACCTAGTCAAGTTACTTGGAAACAATATGATTCCTTTGAGGTTTGCTTTTAAGCCTTGTTAGATGGAATAAATACAACCTTTAGTCTAGGAATTATATTTTCTCAGTAATGATACAGCATCTGTGAATTACCAAGTTTCATACTATGGCTGGTGGGGCCTCATGCTAGCCACTTGTGGGCTTCAGGAATTATTCCCTCGAATCTAATCAAATGATTCTTTCCCCATCTTCAGGTAGTTTCCTCACAGGCTTATCAGCACTCATCTGAACACTCCAGGGGGATTCATACAGCTCTCTGGAAGTTTCTTTGTTTCGTTGTAGCTTTCTTTCCTCCAGTATTCTGTCTGGGAACTCTAGTTACTTTGGTCTTCCCCAGCTGACCACTCTCCCTCTTCTTCTCAGGAACAGTTGGGGACTCGTTTCATTTCTTTTCCCCTCAGAGATGACTGTCCTGCACTGCTGATTTTGTTCTTTTTTTTTTTTTTTTTCTTTTCCTCCCAGTTACTCCATTCTCTGTTCCTCCATCTTGGCTGTATGTAGACATTAGCATTTGTCTTTTAGTTAAAAAAAAAAAAAAAAAAAAAAAAGAGCCTCAAGGAAAAGATTCAGGTCATTCTGTATTTAAACAAGTTTGGACTAAATATATTTTCCTTTGCAATTTCTAGAAAATGCATTAATATCAAATGTCATATATAAACAACGTAAGGGGCACCTGGGTGGCTCAGTCAGTTAAGCGTCTGGCTCTTGATTTTGGCTCAGGTCATGGTCTCATGGTTTGTGGGTTCAAGCCTTGCACGGTGCTCTGCACTGTATGGAGCCTGCTTGGGTTTCTCTCTGTCCCCTTCTCTCTGCCCCTCCCCTGCTTGTTTGCTCTCTCTGTCTCAAAAAAATAAACTTAAAAAACAAAGTAACAAAATGTAAGATAATTCAGTATACTAAGCTCATTTTCAGCATTTGTTTTCACTCCTTCATGTTTATGATAGGAGACTGTTTGATTTACCGATTAGAATAGTTGTAAAAATATTTCATAACATATGTAGCAAATAAAATAATTTGTACTTAATAATATTACTTCTGTTTGTCAGAAAACAATTTTAATGCTTTTTTTTTTTTTTTAACGTTTATTTATTTTTGAGACAGAGAGAGACAGAGCATGAACGGGGGAGGGTCAGAGAGAGGGAGACACAGAATCTGAAACAGGCTTCAGGCTCTGAGCTGTCAGCACAGAGCCCGACGCGGGGCTTGAACTCACGGACCGCGAGATCGTGACCTGAGCCGGAGTCGCATGCTTAACCAACTGAGCCACCCAGGCGCCCCTCAGAAAACAATTTTAAAAGTGTCTTACATTTAAAAGACCACTTCTGATGGTTTTTATAAATTCATACTTCCGGATTAATGGGCATCATTGTTTTGTTTTGTGAAGTATTCTTATAGAAGCCTGTGTATAATGAACTATTTTTCTCAGTTTTTTTCTACCTCATAAAATTATAGTGACTTTTCTATAATTAAGGTTTCTCATAATTAGTGTTTACATGAGATACATGTGGTATTACGAAGAGAGTAATACAATCAATATATTAAGGTGCAGTAGGGAACATAGAAAGATGCTGGACTTGGGAAGCAGTTAAGAAAGTAGAAATTAAGTCTTGGCCCACTTTGTACAAGTGTAGTACCTCTTCAGCCTTATTTTGTATTTTTTAATTTCTTACATAATCTTTTTGAGCCTTACTTTCTTCTTTAAGGTGTTTTTTCTCAAAGGCAGTTGTGGGAGTTAGATACATTTTATGAAAATAGTGGATAAAGTGCAAATGCTACATAAAAATCAGGTATCATTTTGAGGATTAGCCTGCGGTTAGCCTGAGGATTGTCAGTTTCAAACAGAACATAGTTGGAAAATTTGACTGTCCTAAGTCTAACATTAATACCCAGAATTATTATCTCGGTCTGTGCTTTCTTTGGTTAGTTAGGGGAATTTTTAAATTTTGATTTTTTTATACCCAATTTAATCGAATGAGTCATTATCATTTCTTCTTGACTCAGCACACCATATGCACTTCACCCACATATATGATCTGTGGGTTGTGGAGAGAAATAAGGATGTTGCTCAGTAGCCCACATCTTTCTACAAAGAATGCTTTCAGCAACTCTCATGAGTTTGTCTTAGGCATTAAGGAATGCAAACCCTTAGATATTAAACTAAATTTGTGGACTCAATAATATTTAGTGAGGAAATTGAGCAGACCATTAGGTTAGATTGTATGTCCTCTGTAAATACCAGTGACTTTATCCATGGAGTGGATTAGAAGATGTTGGATTTTAAGGTCTAAAACATTTTCTACAGAATGATACAGGAGCTGTTACTGAGAATCAGAATAAAAGACTACAGAATTGTGGGAGACTTGCCCTCTATTTATGAATCAGATTTGAAGTGGAAACCACAGTCATTTCCTTGTTTCTCATTCATGCTTCAGCAGAGGATGTGATGCCATAGATCTAGCTTGGTTTGTAGTTTCTCCTTTAAGGTTCACAACACATTCTTTTCCTGTTGAGAAGCCACAGCAGTGTTAGTATATTATCAAACCACAAAATGTACCTTGCTGCATACTTAGCCAGGGGATTTATGCTAAATATTATTTGGTAGTCTCAGTACTGCTTATGGCATTCTGGTTTTAAGTCCTATTTGAGAAATGTAGCATAAGTAAATAAGTGCACAATAGATGTATTTGAGGTAGGTGGTATATAGGCATACATCTGCAGACCTGTGGAAAAGCCTTAACCCTTTGAATATATTGATTTGTATTTAAAGATAATGCTTCATGTTGTTTAACTTAAATATACTATTAATTTTCTTTTATTCTTTCTTAGCATCGTGTCATGTCACGGGTTGCCTCTCATAAATGGACAAAGCTGTGACCCTTACGCAACAGTTTCTCTAGTGGGCCCTTCTAGGTAATGTGTTTTTTTTTTCCCCAGCTTTTATTTAAGTTCCAATTAGTTAACATACAGTGTGTTATTAGTTTCAGGTGTACAGTATAGTGATTCGACACTTCCATACAACATATTTGTATATGCTCATCATAAGTGCACTCCTTAATCCCCAGCTGCCCCCCTACCTCCCCTCTGGTAACCATCAGTATGTTCTCTATAGTTAACAAATCTGTTTCTTGGTTTGCCTCTGTCTCTTTTTTTCCCCTTTGCCCTTTTGTTTTGTTTCTTAAATTCCACATGTGAGTGAAATCATTATGGTATTTGTCTTTCTCTCACTGACTGATTTCACTTAGCATAATACTTTGTAGCTACATTCACGTCATTGGTAGGTAATGCTTATTGAATTATTATTAGATTTTATTTTTTTACCTCTAAACAGTTTTCAAACATGCCTTTATTTTCCATAAGTACACTGATTTTTATCCAGAAATGTAAACATCTCTGAATCTGAAGATTCAGTATGTATATGGACTTAACAAATGATCTCCTTCTTTGACAGTAGGTGCTTCATTACACTGAAATGATCAGTGGTTGGCTTCTGTTCGTAACCTGGAGTTCAGAATTCAGAATAGGAGAGTGAATTATTATTAGATTTTTAAGTTTTAAAAGTTGACTTAAGAATTACAAAATTAAGGTTCTAAGAATAAATCCTAAATAGATATTTATGACACAAAGTAATGAATGCTTTGAAAGAAAGCTCTTTAGTGAGTTCTGTTATACACTTGCAAACAACCAAGTCCTGTTTTTATAGAAAGAAAATGGTTGCCATTTCGGATCTGCTAGACTCTTAGACTGTGGGGAACAACATGAGTTTTATAGTAGTTAAAATATACTTTAAAACATAAACGTGGCCTTCTTCATTCATCATTGGCCTTCCTACCTTCAAATATCTTAGATTTTATGCAGGTAAAATTCTTTTTCAAGAAATGCTAGCCCAGAATAGCAAGACAGTTTCCATATTTCTGTCTGGAAAGTGGTTCAGAACTAAAAATGCCTTTTCTACTCATGGCATCTGTGCTCTACAGAAAGAATTCCAAGCTGTAGACAGACTGCTGAAGTACCAGAACATGGTAAAGTGCACCATATCATTGATTTAAATTATTTACGATAATTTATGGAAAAACCTATAGCACTTTGTATATTTTATATTTTATAACTTCATTATGATTTCTTTCAGAGCCTGACTAGACTGAAATTTGCCTACAACTTGAAGGTTTAATCAGGAAACAGCAAAATATTCCCTCCACACCAAACATATACATACATACACATTCACATACCCCTTCCCCCCACCTTCAGGCTCTCTAGGTATTCTTTTTATTTATTTATTTTTATTTTTTTCGTAATTCCAGTGTAGTTAACATACAATGTTATATTAGTTTCAGATGTACAAATACATATTTTTATTTTTTAGGAAGTCACCTGTTAAGTCACTTTAAGAAATGTATTTATATATATATATGTCTATAAAGTACCTAGCACCTTGCCTAGTACTTACTGGGTGCTTAAACAACAGTGTGCTATTATTGCTATAGATGGTTTTAAATTTGAAAGCAGATACTCAATCCTTTAACATGCATGCTATCAGAGGGACTGAATTTTGTGTGTGTATGCTAAAAATGTTTAACCTAGTAGAGCTGTTTTTTGTTTTTGCTCATAATCTGTAGCTGAAGACACATTGTTTAGTATAATCATTTAGCAACATACAAATGGAAACTGGCATATGAATTTGGTTTTAAAAGTAATTATTGGTATTGATATTGTACTATTGTTGTATAAGATGTTAACATTGGGAGAGGCTAGGGAAAGACTGCATAGGACTTCTCTGTACATTTCTTTTCAACCTTCTCTAATTTTTTCAAATAAAAGATTTTCTAAAAAGCCACTTTGTAGCTGAGCCCCAAGAAGTAAACTGAGTTTAGTATGCTTTTTGTGTTTCTTGAGTATTTTTCAGCATACAGGTAGTCTGAATCTCATTGTCTTCCTTCTACCATTCTAAGTTTCTTCTATAAAGTAAGCTTGTCAGTCAGTGTAGTATAGCCATAGAAAGAATAATACAATCTTGTCATATCTGGATATACAAACTTGTATATTCTTTGAGTCTTTAAAGATACCTCAAAATTTTTCTCCAAGTAATATTTAAAAGTATAGTTTTCCCTGAGTCATCTTAACAGCTAACTGGAGGTCAGGCTCCCTGGTTGGAAATAGCATGTTTTATAATTGTGTACTATTAAGTTCTACAAGGTAAAACTCTACCACATTGGAACAGGAATGACCAAAAGAAGACAAAAGTAAAGAAGAAAACAAGCAATCCGCAGTTTAATGAAATCTTTTATTTTGAGGTAACTTTTTGTTTTATATAAATGTTAACATTGAATATTTAATATTGAATGCTGGCTTCTTTTTTTTAAACTATAGCCATAGTAATCATTTAATCAACTAATACAACTAAGCCTTTCTATTCTGAAAGCAGTAGAATCATGATGTAATATGATGGAGGCCCAATATATAAAACAAATAAAGGTAGATCTGTGACTGATCTGGGGACAGGAGGACTAGGGCCACACCTACTCCCTAGTCATCCTCAATATCACACCCTCCTTCAAACACCCTCCCTACCTTATCCAGCCCCCACCTGACACACAGTGGGCACCAGACTCTTGTGCAGAGTACTGTATGAAAATCAGTAGTAAAGTAAGTATGATATCACTTGGTCGGAGTTCTAGTCACAGTTGACTTGGAATAAATCACTAAATCTGAAATTCACATTTATCTTGTGAAAGGATAATTTTGTGAGAGAAAACACCAGCCACCCTACCTGATAGAATTTTTAGGAGGCCTACATGTGAGAATGCTTTGAGACCATAAAGTGCTATATGATTAAGTCCTTATTATTAAGTTCTTTTTAGCTAGTTCCCTCTATGAACACATGCTTATTTTCATAGAGATCTTCAGCTGCCTTGAAGTTGCCCCAAAATACAGTGCTTTGGAGTTCTTTACTGTGGAGCATTTGTTAAATCATTTTTCATATCATTTGAAAACTATAGGGAAAAAAAAGTCAACCTCTGATTTCTAAAAGATCACGTTCCAACCATACAACATGTTGCAAGTGAGATTAACATGTAGGGAAGATTTGGAAAAAAAGTTACATTGTGTGCTTTTTCCTCTTTGTATGTGTGTTTTCTTAATGTTTTCTTAATATTTCAACGTGGGGTGAGGGCACATGTTGCCATTCCTGATGACTGTACTTTAATAAAGAAACATAGGTTAAAGAAAACACCAGAATTGAAATAAGACGAATTGTGGGGCTGGAGGGAAGGGAGAAAGAAAAACAAAAAAAAATCTACCAGTGTGACACTTTTCCATTTCCTGGCTAAGGACTTTGGTGGTTCTACATTTATCAATGACTGTTACAGCTAGCCTGCAGAAAACATGGGGCAGCTTGCAGCAAGCAGATGGCCCTTGGAAAGGCAGGGTCTAACTTCCTTGTTCCACCCAGACAAACCTGTGAGGCCTAGAACATTCATTCAAAAGGCCCCGTTGTTGAGCTGATCATAAAGATTCAATCTCTGTCCTCGAGCTAAAGTAAGAGACACAAAGCACACACATGCATGCCTACACAGAGCAGTAAAATGCAGTAGATATTGAAGAGGTCAGGTAAGTTCTGCTCCAGTTAAGTCAGAGCAGAGGAGTATTAGAACATTTTGAGCAGAGACATAGAGAAAAGCAGAAAGTTAGTCCACAGAATAGCAAGTAGTGATTTAACTGGAGCGTTCTGAAAGAGAATAATTGGAACAAAATTTAAAAGCTAGAGTAGGACCAACTGTGAAAGGCCTTGAGTACCTGACGGAGGTGCTTACATAGTAGCCATTGAAAATGTTTTGAGCCTGGAAATGATAGGAGTAATGCAGTGTTTTGGGAAGAATTAACCATGATCTGTTGGTCATATGTCTGAGAACAGAGATCAAGAGATTGTTATAATTAAGTTGTTAAATAAAAAACAATTAAAAAAAAAAAAAGGGACAATGGGAGTCCGATCCAAGAGAGTAATAAGGAAAAACAAAGGAAGGGACAGATGAGAAAGAAACTGCAAAGGGCAAAATAACAAATGGGTTATAGAAGAAAAAACAAAGGGAGCAGTCAGATGTCCTAATGGTTTCAAATCTGAAATAAGAGGAAAAAAAGTTAAGGAAAGCATAAGTGGTTTGGTTTGAGACATAACGAACTTGAGGTCCGACATGAAAACCCTCCAGTAGGCAGTTCATGACTGAAATTTAAGGTGGGTGATGACTGTAGATAAAGACTCAAGATTTGCTTGCAGGGAGTCAAGGAAACCAAAAGAATAGAGATATACAATATAGGAGAAGAGCAAGGAGGCTCAGTTCTGCCACTTACTAGGTATTCAGCCTTGAGCACATCTCTTAATTGGTCCCTTTAGCTTCCTCATTTTCAAGATGAGGATAATAAATCTAGCTTCAGATAAATCCTGCTTCGGAGCAGGACATTTTGATGAACAAAGAAGATAATGGATGTGAAAGCGCCTTGTAGACTGTATAACACTTTGCAGCTCTTAGAGCAAAATAAAAGATAAAACCTTGGAGAAAACCCATATTTATAGGTTCTGAGGAAGAAGATGTCCCAGAGGAAGAAGCAAAGAGATCAGGAGGTGCCAGGGGAGTGCCTGGGTAAACTCAAAGAAAAGAGTGTTTCTGGAAAAGGATGCACAGTTGTACTCAGGTGTTCAGGTAGAGGGGTCAAGGAAGATGAGAGCTACGAATTCACCATCAGACTTGGTGATCAAAAGAGGGGTTTAGGGAGGGTGAGCTGTGAGGAAGCCAGATTATAAGGAGTTACTGTAGTGAGTGGGTGTGAGGAAGTGGCAGCTCTGTAAGGGTGGATTGCAGTTTTGAGATACTGGTCTGTGAAAGGAAGGAGATAGGAAGACCGTAATTTAAGTGGAGAATTTTTCTTAGACTTAAGTGAGGTGAATAAGCTGGCGAAGAAAGCTGTAATTAAAATAGATCGAATGCTTACTGTATATCATGTGTGGGTGGAGTAGTCATAGAAAAGAGGAGGCTCATCTCATCTGTTGTTCAGAAGCAATGAAAAAACTTAATCAAGTAGAAAGACCTACATGAGAACAGACCTGTTCAGGTGGACAGTAGCTGAAGAAGTGCCTGCCAGTGGCCTTGATATTTTCAGTAAAAATGTGAGATGGAAGCGTAAGGATAGAGTTGGTATCTTGAGAAATGTGGGACAGTCTTCAAACAGCTCTTGGTATGCGCAGCTTCACCAAAATAGAACAGTTTTGCTCTTTGAGTCACCAACAGATTGCATGTGAGCCAGAGAACCTAATGTTGCTGTATATTGAGTGGATAAGGGGGGGCTTGGAGGAAAGATTGCTTTTGATATTTTTATACTGCCTCATTCTCACTTCCCTGCTACTTTCATAGCTGGTTTTGTCTTTAGCTTTTGGGTAAACTATTACCTACGCATTTTCGTCTGTTTATAATAAATAAAATTGAACATTTTAGGGATGATAGTTTTTGAAGTTCATGTAGGAAAAAATTTTCAAACTTTTTTATCAACTAAAATATTTTGTTTGCAGGTAACAAGATCCAGTAGTTATACCAGAAAGTCCCAATTCCAGGTAGAAGAGGAGGACATCGAAAAGCTAGAAATTAGGTATATGTCTTGGAGTTTTATAGAATTGCTTTTTTTGGTGCCAGAAGAAAATCTTAAATTTAATTGAAAAAGGCGAACCAAGCTTAATAGAATTCTCTTTAGCAAGTTGCTTGATGAAACTCTAATTTAAATTCATATTATCTTCTCAAAATCTGATTGCTTTGCAGAAATAGTCAAGGTGTATTTATTTAAAACCAAAGATGACCTAGTTTTCACCTAGTTTATTATATTTTTAATTTTCACAAATATAATTGTTCTTTAAAATTCTAAATCATAGCATAATGGATGCAAAGAGTATATAGAAAAGTAATTATATATTAGCCAATTTAGAAATAATTTTTTTATTCTTCTTAACATATCTGCTGTCTAACAGAAATTTCAGTGAGGTAAGAAGTCTTGTAAGATAATTCAACAGGTGCATGTGTTTGAAGTTTGTGTTATTTAGGTCTTAAGTATATGCTGTTTGGGAGGGGAAAGTTCGATAAGTGCATGTTTAGGTGTGGTGTTAACAGTGTGGTAAAGGGTGCATTAGTCACATGTTTGGAATGATCAGGTAATGTATTTTTCTAAATCACCTATCTTTTCATATTAACTGGTTCCAGTTGAGAAAGAAACTATAGTCTTGTGTTGGTTTCTTTTCTCAAATTCAACAAAGTAACTCTAGTTCCCCCTGCCACAGGTTAAAATGAAGCCTAGACTTCGAAACTAAGAAACATAAGTGCTTTCTTTTAGACCATTTAAAGTGGTTTACTTTCTGTGCTTATCAATAAAAGCTACTGCAATATTTTGTTTTCTTAGTTTAGATAGTGAGGTATATGACAATGCTAACATCTCTTACTCTTAAAGCATGTAAAATTAATGCTATAATACAACCAAAGTAATTTGAAACTACCTGGTGGTGTGCATTCTCTTAAACATTGTTTGCAAAAAATAAAGCCAGTTTAAAATTTTCAGGATCGACTTGTGGAACAATGGAAACCTGGTCCAGGATATTTTCCTAGGGGAGATTAAGGTTCCTGTGAATGTGTTAAGAAATGATTCCTCTCATCAAGCCTGGTAAGAAGACACATTCTAGTGAACTCCATAGTAGGTCATCACCTTTAATACACTGTACATGCAAATAAATGCTTACAATAAGCATATTTTTAAATTTGTAGTGGAATAAGCCAGGAGTCATTAACTTTAATTGATTTGGTTATTTATTTTTGCGGAAATAGAAGTACATTGATGGCTTTGTGACTTGACTTCTAATACTCAGATACAAGAATTGAATTGTCTAGGAATATTGTTCTGTTCAAAAACTAAATCTTAACTCTAAGGAGAAACTGGAAATCATTTAAAACATGAGAGTTGCCCACGTGAGATGATGCTTGGTCACAGATCAGCATCTGCAGTACAGAAGCTTTATTAATGGTTGTGGGAACTGTGGATGTTTGAAAGCAAAGGGTTTATGGTAGAGAATCAGCTGTTTATGGGATCTTACCAGTGATTTTCCTTTACCACACCCCGCTGAAATGCACTATGGATGGCTCTGCTATTATTTTCTAAATGTCTAGGGTCCAGATGTTAAGCTGATTCAGTGAACGCTTTTTTCAGATGCTCTGGTGGCTCAACCATGGTTACAGTATTATTTTCATTATGTCTGTTACAGTGACATTAAACTGATGGTAGATGGAACTTCATGTTCACACATTAAACTGATGTTAGCTTCCTTAGGAGAATCGATGTGAAACTATCATTTTTTTCTGTCTACAGTACTTACAAACATGCCTGTTCCTGCCCTCTTCCAGTAGGTTGGCCAGTAACCCTCATGCTAGACTTGGGTTTCTACTGAGCATAAGAGAGCAGGCCTTTCTCATTTGCCTCTAAGGTTCACTGTTTAGAACTCCGTTTCAGTGCCTGAAGAGGAGTTGAAACTGAGTGGTTAGGTGTTTGTTACTGTTGGCATCAGTCTCATTTGTGTTTAAAAGAGCCTGCCTCTCCATATTGACTGTCAGACATTCTTCCCTTTGAACTCTGTTGTCCTCAAGCAGTTATCCATTATAGATGGATTTTTAGACTCTTAAAATTTTTACTTTATTTTTGCCTCTTGCTAATACATATCTAAGATTTATGGGTCTTTCTGGTGGCATTTTGTATAATTTCTAAAATGTATCCACAGTGGTGTTGGGGGGGGTGTTAAACTTACTTTGAAAATTGACGAATAGCCTTTGAGGCCTGTCACATCACCCACCCCACATCCCATGTCTTCTTTCACCTTCCATAAAGTAGCATGCATTTTAAAATGAAAATGTCTACACTCAGTTTGTCAAGTCTTTAAAACTTTATGGTATGCCACTTGGTACAAAATAAAAAGTGAGTTGTTATGCCGCCCAGGACCCCTCAAAGTGGACCTGAAGTGTGCTACCCAGCCTGTATTTTTTTTTTTTAACTTTTTTTTTAAGTTTATTTTTGAGACAGAGAGAGACAGAGCATGAACGGGGGAGGGTCAGAGAGAGCGGGAGACACAGAATCGGAAGCAGGCTCCAGGCTCTGAGCTGTCAACACAGAGCCCAATGCGGGGCTTGAACTCATGGACTGCGAGATCGTGACCTGAGCCGAAGTCGGACGCTTAACCGACTCAGCCACCCAGGCGCCCCAACCCAGCCTGTATTTTAAGTAAGACTGTTTCCAGACAGGCCCTCCAAGTTTGGCAAAACTTTGTCCAACTACTTTGGCAGGTTGTAAAGAACACTAACAGAAATTAGTTTTATTCCAGTAGATTTTTTTTTTTTGCCAATAGTATTTTAAAATATTTTTAAGTTACCTGCCGAAAGTATAAGTGCTGAAATTTATATAGCGTGAAATAGAAACATCTGCCAATTCATTTATACTTCCACAGATATAAGGAAATATAAAAATGTGAATGCCATTTCTTTTTAAATTAGAAATTAAACTCTTAGGCTCCTTTGTCATTGGTAGAGCTCTGGCACCCCCTTGTGGGATTGATGGTAACTGCATGAAAACACAGGAAAAGCTTTATTTACCTTTAGGATTTCAGGCATATTCTTTCTAATCTTGGTAGTAGGAAAGAGGATAATTACCAATAATGTAATCCTATCATTTGAAAAGTTTCAAATTGCTTTCCTTTTTCACATAATTTCCAGTTAGTATTTGTCTATTGTAGTTATTCTTGAAAACTGATTGTAATGGTTCCAGTTTAGTTTTATTTTCAAATTACAGCATGATTCAATCATTCCCCATTCATATCTTGAGCTTTCAGTTCCTTGGTGATGATGTGTGTTCTTTATTCTGAAACTTCTGTCAGATGTGAGTAGCTTGTTAGTGTTGATAGTAGCTAGTTTCAACTTTAACCTTGTAGATAATAGAATTTTACTTGATTTTTTTTGAATCAGTAATTACTCACATGCTTCACAGTTCAAAAGGTAGAAATCTGTGCCTTGTGTCAGTCCCTCAGCTAATCATTTCCACATTTTCGAGGCAGTCACGGTTTTGAGTTTCTGGAAATATTTTATGAAATACAACCCAATACATATATATCCTTTGTCCCCTTCTTTACACAAATGGGTACATATTGTATCCTGCTCTGCACCTTGCTTTCCTCACCTAGCAGTTTAGTAGAACGTCAGTAAATATTCGTAGACCCCTGGTAGTGGTGAAGAGTATGGACTCTGGAAATGTATTGCCTTGGTTCAAATCCCACGTCTGTCATAACTTGGACAAGTTATTCCACCACCTTGGCTTTGCTTTCTCTGGCTATAAAGGGGATTGTACAAATAGTACCTGCCTCCCAGAGTTGTTAGAGGATGAAATGCACTCATCCTCATAAATGAAAGCAAGCTACGAGTGCTGTGGCCGTGGGTGTAGCTCATGCTCTCCTCATTATAGTGATTGCTGTTGTCGTCACCATTCCTCCACAGCAGTACTTACAGAGTTTCTGTCTGCATCCTTTGTTTTCACACCAGTATTCCATTGTTTGGAATGTTATAAAGAGAACCTTAGAGGCAGTCTTGTTCAATCTCAATTCACCAGTCCCCTCCATGTCAGAGAATTAACGTGTGCAAAACCTTTTTATGACTGTAAAATTGGTACAGTAATTTTCCTCTCAATGATTCAACATATAAAAGAGACTGAATATGGGGACATTGCTTAAGATTTAAGATGGGTAGATACAATCTTAGGGAGGCAGAACCAAGTTGTAAGTGTAGTACAGGTAATTTTTTTCTACTACACATGAAAAACACTAGTTAAAATAGAAGGGGAATTTTAGAACAATAAGAAAGGATTTCAAAGAGGCAAACATGGGTAGGTACTGCCCATTTAAGTACAGTCAAGGGGGATGGAGATTCTGTTCTAGAAGTATTACTATTTCCTTAGCAAAACTACTGTCTTAGCTGAGATATTAAGACTATTTCAATCTCTCTGTTGTATCCCTGTACTCATCATAGTACCTTCTGATAACATGGCTTTCCAAATAGCTTACCAAAAGGTAAAAAATGGGTTAGTCAAATTGACTAAAAATTGTGTTAACAGATACAAAAAAGTATATTAGTTGCAGATGGGAGATGGTGATAATTGTTGAAGACAAGTGATAAATGAGGTGAGTCGAGGGTATTCATTATTAATATTATCAGTCTTCTCCCTACTTTTGTGAATGAACATTTGCATAAGAAAACATATTGGTTGCAATAAAAAGTACAGGTATTTTTGCTGCTTGACTTTTGTATTTCTTTTCTTAAACTTAGAAATTGGCTTTCTGCTTTAAATATGTCAGTCTCTGTGCTCATCATTGGAGTTCAAGTTAAATTTAAATAAAGCAAGGTATCTGAATTTACAGGTCTACAAAACATATACTGGATTGTGGAAATTGACCAAAGTAATGCCCTTGTCAAAATGTTGGGTGATCAACCAACTAGACTTTTCCGTAGAGGTACTTCTGGGTAACTTTTGCTAACAGGCTTATTTGCAGTTATTTTCTCAGACAAATCTTTAAGTCATTATTTCTCAAATGGGAGAGTAGAAATTCTAAAGGCTGGTCTTTTGAGATAGAGATTCCTCTTTTGTGGGTAGTGATATAATTTCTGTATAATTTCTTCTCCCTTTATTATCATCCCCTCATCTTATAAATTTTGCTTGCTTGGTTCTCTGGTTCCCATTTATGTCTTTAATTATATCTTTCTCAGAACTAATGAATATTCTCTTAAACCCTTGCTACCTTCTGTTTTTAAACAAGTTAGTGTATCTAACTATGGGAAGGCCATAGATGATAAATATCTAAATATCACCAAAAGTAAATATCAAAATTACTGATAGACCTTTATAAAAAGCATTCCAGGTAGTAGGCAAAGGAGGAATGATAGAATTCTAAAACTATCATTTTGCAATCTGACTCTAGGCAGTGCTCATTAATGACTGCTAATATCACAAAAGGAGCAGCAGACGTTAGTGACTTTTGGTAGAACTATACAACACTATACAATCAGTGAAATGTTCTTGCCAGAATATCAAATCTGAATCTAACCAAGCCTCTAGATCTAACTGCCATTATACAGGAAGTACAGAGAGGGCAAAGAACATGTTAGTGACATCATGGAGATGGAGTTAGATTTAGCATAATCCCAAATGTGGAAAATTCTAACTACCCAATTTCTTAGGGGGTAGAGGGAATCTATAGATTAAACTTAAGTGTCAACCAGTTACAGTCTATGGACCTTGGATTTGAACAAACTGTGGAAAACTGTTTATGATAAAGGTTAGGAGAGTTTGAACACTTACTATATAATGATGGTTTTTTAAAGTTATGTATAGTGATATATATTGAAATATTTATAAATAAAATTATAAGATGCCTAGAAATTGTTTTAAAATGAGACAGGAATGGGATGGGGAGGAGTGGAGAGAGGTATGGCTGAAACAAGAATAGCCTTGAATCAGTGATATAACTAAAGCCAGATGATGGGTACATGGAAGGTTCAGTATATGTTACCTTCTTTACTTTTGTATGTATTTTGAAATTTCCATGATACAAAGTCTTTAAAAATAACTAATAGTTTTATGATTTTGGTCCTACAAACTTCTCTTGATTCCTTTTTTTTTTTTTTTTTTTTTTTTAGTTTATTTATTTATTTTGAGAGAGAGAGAATGTGAGCAGGAGAGGGTCAGAGAGAGGGAGAGAGACAATTCCAAGCAGGCTCCACACTATCAGCATGGAGCCTGACATGGGGCTCGAACCCACGAACCATGAGATCATGGCCTGAGCTCCAACCAGGAGTCAGATGCTTAACCGACTAAGCCACCCAGGCGCTCAACTTCTCTTGATTTCTAAATAGTTCTCTTTCCTTGGAAAACTTTAAAGCTGTCTCTGTTTTTGCATATATATTTACATATATATTTTTTGCCTTCTACTTATCTGAAAAAAAATCGTGTAAATCTGATTTCTGCAGATAAAAATATTTTCAGTGTAGTTACACTGTTACTCCTTTAATAATATAAAAAATAAGTTCAAATTTTTACATATATAAGATTTACTTTGTGTGTGGGTTTTCTTTTTTTTTTTTTTTTTTTTTGAGAGAGAGAGTGAGAGCGAGTCGGGGAGGGGCAGAGAGATAGGGAGACAATCAGAAGTAGGCTCCAGGCTCTGAGCTGTCAGCAGAGTCCAATGCGGGGCTCGAACTCATAATCCGTGAGATCATGACCTGAGCCGAAGTCGGACACTCAACTGACTGAGCCACCCAGGTGCCCCTATAAGATTTACTTTAAAACAAGATCATTTATGCCTACTTGTCGTATGTCTTACCTATTTCAGCTAAATGTGTATTTCTTAAATTCAGTTGTTATTTTTGATTATGCATTGGATTTTAAATGTTTTACTTTTTATCATCTTTTCCTAAATCTGCAAACTAATCAAACTCTCATTCAGTGCTTTTGAGATCTTAATTTTTATATTACCTGTACTTTTTGTTTCCCAGATAAAAATCTATATAAAGCCTTCCATTTCAATATACAACCAGTATTAAACCCCTGAAGATTGGTAGTTGACTACTTATAAAGTGTCCTAACCTTAAGTGAACTTAAGTACTAAGTTCACTTTTTTGGTTTAGGCTTTTCATAGCTTAGCTGTTTGTTTACCTCATTGACTTAGATGCTCATTCTCATCTCATGGAATTGATTGTGTTTTTACTTTAGGTACTTGCTACAACCAAGAGACAATGGAAACAAGTCATCTAAAACTGATGATCTGGGGTCTCTTAGATTAAATATATGTTATACAGAAGACTACGTACTTCCTTCAGAGTACTATGGTCCTTTGAAAACTTTGCTGCTAAAGTCACCAGATGTTCAGGTACTTTAAAAATCTTAAGTGTATAATTTAATATGAAAAGGCTAAAGTAATTCTGTAAGTAGTTAGGAAAAGATTTCACAGTATCAAGTTTTATTAAAATAGTATATACATTTATCTGAACCACAGTACTTTGATTCCAGTAAGTGCTTAAAATTTCATCTCTGAGAAAAGTTTAAAAAATTAAATATTCTATGTAACAGTAATAGTCAGTGAATATGCTTGAGTTGCTTTTACAGGCTAGTGATTGAACATTTAGTCATATTTCCTTGATTTTGTGCTTGTTTTCTGCCTTTCTATATTCTAGCCGATATCTGCCTCAGCTGCTTACATTTTGGGTGAAATTTGTCGAGATAAAAATGACGCTGTTTTGCCCCTTGTCCGACTGCTGCTGCATCACGATAAACTTGTTCCTTTTGCCACTGCAGTGGCTGAATTAGACTTGAAGGATACACAGTAAGAGTTATATTCAAATGTTAATTATGTTTGTTAAAATTGGATCCGAGTTTGCCAAATTGTTTTTGTAATTTGAGTTCTTTTGTATTGACCACCCTCACTGGATAGGAGTCTGAAAGGAACTGCTTAGCAAGAAATAAAAGGCAGTTCAAGTTAGCACATGGCATCCACCAACAGCAACATTGACAGTTAATGAAGGATTTTTTTTTTATTCAGTATTGAAATTTCCTGTTACTAATCTTTGCTGCTGCCTGTAATGATTCACATGTCACAAATAAAATTCCAGGGTTATTTTTTCCCTTCACCCGTTATGTATCACCCTTATATACACAGGTATGACATTATGAGAAGCAGTCAGGTCACTTCCCCTTCCTGTCATAGTACTGTCTTACACACACGCACATACTCCACTTTTGTAGTTCATAAATATAGTTTGCTTTTTTTTTTTTTAACTTAATATTTTTGGTGAGTAGTTTGGGTAAGTTTGAAAATCCTAATGGCAACAAGCTTTTAAATGGATGATAAAAATTACTAAAATTGTATGTATAACCAGAGTCACATATCTCATATTATTGGTTTCCTAGCCTTTGTTTACTGCACTTGGTTTCACCTTATTTCTGTTTGTATTTCAGAGATGCAAATACAATTTTTAGAGGAAATTCCTTGGCTACCCGATGTCTGGATGAGATGATGAAAATAGTGGGAGGGCACTACCTGAAAGTAACATTAAAACCTATTCTAGATGAGGTACCGAATATACCTCTGATAATAATAGTCTGTGTGGCCTTATGAAATAGTGTCCCCTTCATGAAGTAACCTAGTGACAGGAATGATACACCCGTTCATGTATTACTGAAAGAATAAGGGTGAACACTTCAGAAGCAGGATAAATGATTTACCTTTCCATCAGTGGATTTTTACTTGAAGGGCACATTGAATATAATCTACATAATGGTTGTTGTTACTGGATTTCTGTTTTTAGCTAGTTTCAGATACATGAGAAATACATTTTAACAGTTCTTTTGGAGTATTGTACACATTATCTCTGGATGGGGGTTATAAACTCTGTTACAATTTTAACTTTTTAAAATTATCAGAAAAAGAATAGTTCTTTTCACTTTGCAAAATTATTTGGAAAAGAGCAATTAAATGAAAAATTAATCGATTTTCCAGATATGTGAATCCTCAAAATCCTGTGAAATTGATCCTATTAAGTTGAAAGAGGGAGATAATGTAGAAAACAATAAGGTAAGTCCTTGTGATCTTTATGACTACATTAAAATGGGCCTTCTCCCATATGTGATCTTCCATAATGCTCTCTGGAAGGATGTAGTGCTTCTTATTCTTTACTTAATGCTCATACTATTAGCAGCATTTCCCATGTCTCGTTTTTAGAATATTGTTATTTCCTCATTAGGATTCACTTTATTTTTGTTCTTGATTATCTTCTCTTTGGCTCTGGGAACAGTAGTGGAGTAAGGCTGTATCCGGTTGCAGCCTCCATTCTAGCCATTCCTTTGGGGTCAGACTGATCAGGCTAAGTGGTACAATGACTTGGTCAATCAGCATTTTCGTTGTCTCTGGGAAAACAATGATGTGAGAGTCACAAGTTTTCTCTGCAGTAGATAAAATTGCCACAGTGTCCATGTGCCTGCATATCTGAGTTATTTCCCTGATTTCTCTTCAGATCATTTTATTCTCTGTTGCTTCTTGTGAAGTTTCTTCCATACATTCACCAGTTATATTTAGCTAGTCTCAATCTCATTTGTTAAATGAAGTCAGGATGTAAATTGTCCTTTAACTAAGTGAGTTTAGAGAAGGGAAGCAGAACTTTAGAATACTAGATAGTAGCTGCCAAATCTCATTTTCACTGCATTGTTTTCTGTAAAGGCTGTGGAAAATGTATAAAAGTTAAAATCCTGATGTTTCCCTTGTTAAATCCTACAGGAGAATCTGCGCTACTACGTAGACAAGTTATTCAGTACGATTGTAAAATCAAGTATGAGCTGCCCCACTGTAATGTGTGATACCTTTTATTCCCTAAGGCAAATGGCTACTCAGCGATTTCCTAGTAAGTGCCTTGTTTTACTAAAACATGCCATTTCTTTTTCTGTATTGGATATTTTTGTGTAGATTTACTGTGGATTTGGCTTATGTACAATATTTAAGGTTTATAGGTACAATCTTTTCAAAATAAATACAGCTTTTTAATGAAACATCTACTTTTATTTCCTTACAGTCTCAAAACAAATTGTTTTCTTTCAATATAATGACAACTTTATACAAAGAACAAATAAAAAATCACCATTATTTTTAAGAAAGGCAAACATTTAGAACTGTAACATAATAAACATTTATACTAGGTACTTACGAGATTGTTAAATGTAATAAACAAAAACACCTTTGTAATTTGTACCAGCTACTTTTGTCACTTGTGTGCATTTAAATAATGAGAATTTTTAGTTCAGTACAACTATGACTGGATTTGACAGTTTGTGAATGCTAAGGTTTTGGTGGTAGGACAATTTTATAGAAATTACATAGAAATTTTATAGAAATTACAATTTTATAGAAATGTCTGGAGACATTAGAAACATCTCTGTTACAATAGACCTAGAATTTTGAGATACATATGTTAATCAACACATGCTTTAATTTTGCAAAAGCGGCTATGTCAAGGCTTTGTTTAGAAACGTTGCTATCTCTGATTGTCAGTATTTGGAGTTATTCTACTTTTATGCATATCTGATAAGTAAGTAACTTTGCTATAGCTGTTTTTCCAGATCTGCCTGTAATAGGGGGAGGGGAGAGGAGGTAAGGTAGCTACTTAAATTATTAGTCTTACCCAGCCGTGTGAGAGTATAAGCGTATTTCTGTAACCATCTGAAGAAATTTTGCTATTTTACCATGCTCTTTCAAGTGTATGAGTATGTATGTGCACACACAGTGTATACAGTTATCTGTCCCTCCACTAAATTTACCCAGTGGTAAAGTTATGGGACTGAATTGTCTAACTAACGTGTATAAATTCAGCCCTGGATGTCTTTGCTAATTCTACTAAAGACATAATCAACTTCAAGTAAGTATACTAAATCTAGTTTTTACAACACAAATAAGGGGAGCAGAGACATTAAACATATGGCAAGATGCTCACTGAAATTATACTTTTAAATGGTGAGTTAAATCATGACAAACACAATGAGTGTTTATTTTGTGAACACACACAGTCCTACTCTCATGCCTACACTACCATATGCATTGTCTCCTGCTCTCATGCTCACAACCACCATATGTGTGATCTCCTGTTCTCACGCTCACACTCACTCATGGGTACTGCTCCCCTTAGGTAAATAATGAAACTGAGATTTAGAAAAGTTATATAACTTGCCCAAGGTCCAAGACATGGCCAGCAGAAAGAAGGGTCTCCAACCTGAGTCTGGCTTATTCCAAAGAATACAAAGCATACAATAGTCATTGTACTCTACACCACCCACTGATCTTGGCCTTAAAGTATGTTTAATTATGATTATAGAAATGATCTAAAACACATTTTATGACTTTTTATAAATGCAAATGTGTCTTCTATTCTTTTTGTTGGCTTAAATGTTCGTATGTTTTCATATTCTCAGTAGACTACAGTAGTGATAGTTTTGTTGTTAGAAAACATTTCATATTTTCCCATTTGTTCTTCTGTTACCTTAGGAAGGTGAGTGGAAAGTCAGGGAGGAGACAATGAGTGGACAGCAATTACTAAAGCAGCACAGGTTAAATGACTTGCCCATGATTACCTGTTGAGTGACTTACAAGAGTTAAACCAAATACAGACCTTCTCCCCCCTCACCACTTGCATCTGTCATCTCACTGTCAGGTTAAGTGTTGACTCCAGTCTGAAACAAAAGCTGTAGGTGAAATGACAAAAAACAAAAATGGTCTTCAGTTCATCTTCATTTTTATATGGAATATTGATATCTTTTTTAAAGGAAAGATTTTCACTTGGTTGTTTTTATTGCATCATCTTTGATGTTATCAAGACTTTTGAGGGAAAATTGAAACAATATCCTAGAAATGAAAATAATGTATCCTAGTCTTAAGGGTTTCAGTATAACCACGAGGTAGTGCTAGATACCACTTGTA
Source organism: Panthera tigris (assembly GCF_018350195.1). Classification (NCBI taxonomy): domain Eukaryota; kingdom Metazoa; phylum Chordata; class Mammalia; order Carnivora; family Felidae; genus Panthera; species Panthera tigris. The sequence continues at coordinate 120,852,651 of NC_056668.1, read as the reverse complement.
TTGTTGCAATTTCAGGAGCCTCTTCTTGCAGATGAGAAAAGAGGTATTTTCCAAAGTAAAATATTTCTGAAGACCTGGTAGCTTTGTCTTTCATTTTATTAATTAATTATTTTTTATTGTTCCTTTCTGATTTTTTTAGCCAGAGGTTTAATTTAGTCATAATCATTACTTTAATTTAGTCATAATCATTACTACCATTTCATCAACTCAATCCCCACTAGACAAATTATATTGATCTCCTATTTAGTTTATGTTTTTTTCAATATTTTTCACTTTGTCATCTTTGTTTTTTAATTCAGTGTTTTTGTGCATGACATTTCACCATTTTTTTCCTGCAGATGACCCTCATGTTCAGTATTCTGCAGTGAGCAGCTTTGTATTTCTTCGTTTCTTTGCTGTAGCCGTAGTATCACCTCATACTTTTCATTTGCGACCTCATCATCCAGTAAGTGTTGTTCTTCTCAAAGCTTTATTCCATTTTTATTTATTTTTATTTAAAAAAGATAAAATAACAAGCCAGTTTCACTTGGCTTTCTTGTAACTGGTACTTAAATTTACTTGGCATTTTTCTTAGCCATTTCAGCCTTTCAGAGAAGGCTAAAAATTCTATTTTTTGTTATTAAAAAGATATTATACAAAAGTAATAAAATGTGGATAGTTGTTGAAGCTTGATGATAGTTGCAGAGAAGATCCATTATATTTACCATTATATTTGCTATTGTGTGTGTGTGTGTAAATTTCCATAGTAGTAGGGTTGTTTGTTTGCTTGTTTTCCATGAGTTACAGGTTTAGTTTAATCTTAAAGGTATTTTTAAATCTCACAGAAATTTGAAGAGATTTATTTCTGAAAGGTGTAGAAACTTTGGAATATAATTTTTTTGGTATCTCCACATTTTTACTTTTTATCCACCTGATATTATAAATATATGAGATTTAAAACTTTAAAAACATTCTGAAATCCTATTTATTTATATCTGAATGTGTACTGTGTAGATCTATGTGTTAACATTTTAAAACTCCTATTTTTGCTGTTTGTTTCCTTGTCATACAGAATATTTTTGCTGATTGATTTTAACCCTTTATGTTCTATTTTATAATCTTATCTAATTGCTTTCATTGCTAATTTGTGTAGCAAGTAATAGTCATAGCCAACATTTACTTAGGGCTTTGTACTAGGCCTTCTTCTAAGTACTTTGTGTTTTAACTTACTTAGTCCTCCCTGTAAGGTCAATTCTATTATCATCCCCATTGACAGATAAGAAAATTGCAATTGAGTAATTTCTCCATGGTCACACAACTGATGAAATAGGATTTGATCTCACTCAGTTTGAACTGAATTAGACTGGAATGCTGTCGTCTCCTTCAGTCTTCCCAGTCTTTGAGCTCACCCCTGTTCTTTCCTGCCGCAAGGGCACTTAAGGTGTTCTAACACCTATAATGTAGCACACACTGGTGCTCAATGCTGATGATGTGGTGATGAGGAAGACACTCTCTGCCCTTAGAAAACTTCACTAATACAGGGTAGGGAAGGCACAGGGGTTTTAGAGTTAAACTGGGCTTTGAAGGCCACCCTTCCTGTTCACAGTTGCATGACATTGCCCACTCATTTAACTCGGAGAACTGAGTAGAACCTTGCTGCTGTTGCAGCAGCACACCCTTTCTTGCCAAAGGACAAACAGGCTGTGAGTAGCTGCAGCAGAGAGTGGGTCAGTGTCCTTTCGTTCACAGGACTGTCCTTTCTCCGGCCTTGTTACTAAAGCTGTGCAGAATTCTAGGCCACAGAAAGTTTAGCAGCGGCATTCTGGGTATAAACAGAACTCCTACCTTTGAGTTTGTGACCCTCCCTTGTATTCAGACTTGGATTTGCATATTTCTGTAACAGATGTTGCAATAAAGTCCTTCTAACCACAAACTTTGTATTTTGGGTCACTTTTCCAATCAGTGTGCTAGAAGGACTGGTTCATACTGTATCATGTAACTTTATTTAGTTTGCTTTTAAATGTAAACTTATCCCCTCTTCTTAAGAACTTTCGTTCTAATTAGGAGAATAGGGCAAATACATAAGGTACATAATCTAAACTAGTACTTGATTAGTACCAAGGTAAGTAGTTTAGACAATTCATACTACAGAAGTTGAGAGCAAGGAGTAATCCCAGGGACCTCAGGGTGATGGAATTGTCAAGACTAGTATTGAAAGTTACAGAGTGGTTGGGGAGGGGAACCAGTTAAAGGTTGTTGGATTTACATTTAGAAGTTCTTCGAATTTTGAGAAGCCAGTTTTTGTAGAGTACAAGAAAATCAGATTGCAGAAGATTAAAAAATAGGTAAATGTAGTTTTTACATTTTAAAGCCATTACATGGCTTAAAGATATACACAAATTTAAGCATGTACATTTGTATACATATACATGAATGAATACTCTTTTTTTTTTCTTTTTTAAGAGAGTGTGAGTTGGGGGCGGGGGGTGGGGAGAGAGAAAGAGAATCCCAAGCAGGCTCCACACTCAGCACAGAGCCTGATGCAGGGCTCAGTCCCATGACCCTAGGATCATGACCTGAGCCAAAATCAAGAGTCAGACGCTCAACCAACTGAGCCACGCAGGCATCCCTGAATAATTTTTTAAAAACACTAATTTTGGGGGACACCTGTGTGGCTCGGTTGAGCATCTGACTCTTGATTTTGGCTCAGGTCATGATCTCACAGATTTGAATTCGAGTCCCACATCAGGCTCTGTTCTGATGGTACGGAGCCTGCTTGGAATTCTCTCTCTCTATGCCCCTCCTCAATTCTTGCTCTCTCTCTCTCTCTCTCTCTCTCTCTCAAAATAAATAAATAAACTTAAAAAAACCAACAAATTTGAACAGGGAAGTCTTGATGAAATTCAGTTCAAATTCAGTTTATTAGCCATTGTTAAGAATCTTATATTCTTCAAAGGCAGAAAATTTTAGGGACCTTTTATACATATAATGGAATCTTACATGTTCTAGCTGAAATATTGCTGAATAACTATAAGGTGTGTAACGGTTTCATAAATATATCATAATGATCATATCCCAGATGCTCCATTTTTTTCCAGATTGCCTTATATCTTGGTCGTCTCTTATCCTTCACATTCACTGTTATTTCCAGTGTGGGAATTCTAAAATATTGAGGAATGTAACCAAAAACCTAGAGCATTTCTGTATGTAAATTTTGATGGAAGATACTTGTTTATTTGAATCTCCAAAATAAAGATATTCTCTATGTGATAAGGAAATTGGTTATGCAGATACATGGTTTGGTGGAAACTTATTAGGTTATGTACATTTAAAATCTGGTGATTTCACTATATGTAAATTATACTTCAGTTTAAAAAAAAAAGGAAGGAGACAAGGACTCATCAGGGAACTGTTTAATTAATTTTACTTATATTTACTTTTTTCTGGTAGACAGGCTAAAAAATAGCTTGGATAACAGATCCGGGTAGTTATCCTCTGCTAAGATCCTACATGAACCAGGTGACTTCTCATTTCCTAAGTTTAGTTAGGTCATTGCTTCCATGATGAAAATAATTGATTGTAGAAGCTATATCTGTTATTGAGTAGGATTAGAAGGTGGGTGGAGTACAGAAAATTTGGAAACTGTCATTTTAAGTTCCAATGTAGAAAATGTAGACCTGCTTGACCTTTCAAGAGTGAGTGCAATTTGTTAGGTAATCCAACCTGCCATGTTGTGCAAAGCAACATATACACTACTGGTGAGTTGTGCCCATCATAAGCTAGATTTTTACTACATTAGTGATTTGAATCAACATTTTTGAATCACTGTTTTAAAGCAACGTAGCATATTCACTCTATTCTACCTTTTACACAAATTCTGTTTCCTAAAAACTTAACAGTTTTGTGTCTCTTTTACATTCTTTAGGATGCACAGACAATTAGAACATTAACTCTCATCTCAAAAACCATTCAAACATTGGGAAGCTGGGGAAGTCTGTCCAAAAGCAAGGTAAGTCTTTACATCTTCTGCTTTGTGGCCACACTTCTGTTGTTGCTTTTTTTTTTTTTTTTTTTTCAAGTTTGAGAGAGAGAGAGAGAGAGTGCAAGCACATGCATGAGCAGTTAGAGAGGCGGAGGGAGGGAGGGGGTGAGAGACAGACAGACAGACAGACAGACACTCTTAAGCAGGCTCCACACCTGAGCTGAAATCAAGAATCAGACGCTTAACCGACTAAGCCACCCAGGCGCCCCTGTATTCACACTTTTAAATGTTGTTATACCTTATCCCCCTCTCTCACTCATTCCCTTCCAAATTAAAATACGCATACACAGATGCAGTAGCTGTCTTTTAGATAGCTGCTGTGTCTTAGTCATCTGTTAAAGAAGTTTCATTTAAACTAATATATCTAAGTGGAGGAGAGAGTCTAGTGAACAGATGTAAGAACCTCTATTGATCTGTTCGTGCCATATCATCTAATAGCTGTTGAAAGAAATCCCCCTCCAAGTCCTATAACTCTCTTGAAATATATGATTGATTCCTTTTAGGCCTTAATCCTCAGCTTAAAAATACAGTTCATTATATTCTTAGTTCTCTACTTAACATATGTGAATTCTGTGTGTGTTTTTTTTTTCCTAGTCAAGTTTCAAAGAGACATTCATGTGTGAATTTTTCAAAATGTTTCAAGAAGAACGATATATTATAGCAGTTAAAAAGGTATGATTGTTTTACTCTGGGAATAGTAACATTTCTTATCATAATAGCACTGGGGAAATAGCATTTCATATTATTCCTAGAAGTTAACCCTCAGTTTAAAAAAATAATGTTTAAATTGTACATCAAATGTAGAAAAGCTATCTTTTTCTTCCTTTCTTCTCCCGTAAAAAACTATGGGATTTTTAGCTGTGGAAATACCTAAATGTTTAACAACAGCTGCTATTGCCAGTGTCTTAGTAACACAAATTAGTGTTACTAAGCTAGATTTAGTGTTTCTTACCAGCAGCACTATCGACAATTGGGTCAGATAATTCTTGATTATGAGGGGCTGTCTTGTGCCTCTGTAGGCTGTTTAGCAGTATCCTTGGCCTGTACCGATTAGACGCTGGTAGGATGCTCTTAGATTTGACAGTCAAAAATGTCTGTAAACATTGCCAAAGTTCTGTGAAGGACAAAATTGCTTCTGATTGAGAACCTCTGATCTAGGGATAAAGGCTTAGTATGATGCTTGATGTATAGTAAAAAAATACATGAATTATCAACCATTTTATAAAATATAGTAGGCTTATGGTAGTAACTTAAGGCAAGTTACTGTAAATTAAAATGTACAGAAGACTACAGTATTTAATATCCTAACGTGAGGTTTATAACATACAAAAATTGCTGTACTTAGAAACTGATAATGTTTTGAAAGGATCTGTAATTCCTTGAGTCTTTTTTTTTTTTTTTAAGCTTATTGATTTATTTTGGTGGGTGGGCAGAGAGAGAGGGAGAGAGAGAATCCCAAGCAGGCTTTGCACTGTCAACACAGAGCCCAACATGGGGCTTGATCTCACAAACCGTGAGATTATGACCTGAGTCAAAATTGAGTCAGATGCTTAACCAACTGAGCCACCCAGGCACCCAGATTTCTTGAGTCTTGAGTTCTAAATCATTCTAAATAAAATGTAGCATTATTGTAAAACCCTAAAATTTGTAAAGTTATTTTGAAGTAATCTAAACTTGGCTTGAAGGAAGTACTGTATTTTATTTATCACAATTTTGATTTAATGAATCAAAATTAGGCCAAATTTTGAAGATGTCACTCAATTTCTATAGCATGATTGATTCACAGTTGACTGCCAGGGGTCTATTTTGATGAAGTGTATGTTTGCACTTTTTTGTGTATGTGCTTAGAATTCTTATAGGGAGTCAGTAGATGAAAATGATGATTTTTTAAAAAATAAAACCAGTTGGAATTTTTCATCTAGAATTGTGCAAGTTCAATCAAAGTCTTTTTAAGCAATCACTGAAGGCTTTTGAGGAGAAAGGCTTTCAAAAGGATAGGCGGAGGAAAAACTGCCCTTTTATTTGTAGGACATTGTTGAAACATCTGTGGGACAGCGTAGGCAGACTTTTGTTGGCAAGATTATGATATACTGTCTTTTGTTTTAGGGTTGTTTTCCCACTTTTTTGACCTAGGTTATGGTAGCAGCTGATTTTTTTTTTTCCCTGATAAAATCAGAATGTGTAGAGTTGATAATGTCAGTGGAGAAAGTGGTTAAGAGTCCCAGGAGTTTAGCCTGTTCCTGATCTGTCTGTCCTGTGTCACCCACTCGCAGTCTCCTGGGCTATCACCATAATACATTTCCTATGTCAGATTTGGTTCTAGACTCCTAAACCAGCATAGGATATTTTGCCCTAATCTAAGTTTTCTTTATTATTTACTTACTAAGTCTGGATATATGCATTGCTAGAAATTGTAGAAGCCTCTGAAGCCCAGTTTCTCATTTTGTATTGGTGTACTATTCCCACAGAGTTTAGCAAGGGTAACCTGGATAGTTCTATAAACAGAGTGACCATATAATTTAGTGTGCAAACCTCGACACTTTAAAGAGTGAAAATGAACACTGTGGATAATGTTGGGATCACAGCTGTAGACAGGGATGGCCCTGAGCAAATACCTATATTCACCCTGCCTGTAGTCCATCTTAATTATTGTGTTTTCTTTCACTTGATATAATTGTATTTACCTCCTAGCTCCATATAAATATAACAAATACTAGATGTAATAATTGTCATAAGTAAATAATAAGTATTTTTCAAGTAAATAGATCAGTGCCTTCAGGCAAATACTGAGAAATGAAATATTTAAGTAAGTCTGTGACCAATTTAAGTAAGTCTGTGACTCCATTAGTGAACAGTCCCTCTTTTGAGAACTGGAGATAGGATAGGACACTTCTTTAGTTCCCTTGTGTACTTGTTCTGTATCACCACATATAAAGCAAAAGAAACTGTTCTTGTTCCTTTACTTACCAAGATTTCCTTCTTACATGCTAGAAGTAAACATTAGAAAAAATTGTAAGTGTGGCTTCTGGTGGGCAGTCTATAGCCAGTCTTAAGAAAATATGACTGCCCACAATTCTACTTTAGATTAGGCATTTGTACCTCAGTGTTATCCCTATTGGAATGTAAGTTTTGTTTTTTTTGTTTTGTTTTGTTTTTTTGTCCCACGTGAGACAACATAGAACAGTATAAAGGAAAAAGCAAGCACTAAACAAGTAGGTAATTCATTTATGGGGCAAGATAGGATTCCTCTCTAAGAACAAGGATTGTTCCTTGAAATACTAATTTCTTTTTCCCATGAAGAGATGACCGCATGCCAGGAAGCTCTTGACCAGTCAGGGTAGCATATTCATGAAGCTAACTGCTCTTCACAGGGGTGGCCTGCCATTGCTAGAGATGGGTACTCCAATGTTCTTGAGCCACCATGTTCTCACATTCCCCCTAGGAAGTTTATAAATGGAGATTAGATTTCCAGGTTATTCCAGAGAACCCAGTTACACTTCAGTCATAATTATGGAGTACTATCTCTCCAGGCTAAAGTCAGTTATATGTAATAGAAGTTAGCAAAGTCTTTTCTATAAAAGAGTAAATATTCTTCTCTGCTTTTATTTTTGTTTTTGTTTTTACAGCCCTTTAAAAATATAAAAACTGTTCTTAACTCATAGGCCTTACAGAAACAGGCTGCAGGTTGAATATGGCCCACTGAACCATAATTTGGTGATCCCTGACTTAAAATATAGGTTCACGATCCTATATCTAAAATCTTTGGGACCAGAAATATTTCAGAATTTTAAAAGATAATAGGTATATACTGTGTATTATATTACACCCTAGTGTGGCCCGGGGTAGCACCCCATAATCAAGCATACTATATAGTACAGTGTGTGAATATTCACAGTAAGTAGGATAAATACAGACTATTAATAGCCTTTGCTAGTTCAAGTTAAGTTGTACCCTCAAATGAGTTTTCTGTAAATCAAAAACAAAATAAAAACAACTCTTTTTATTCACAGCTTTATAGATTTCAGAGTCATAGTTTAGGGATCGTAGATTGAGCTATTTTTACAGAGAAATGTATTCTGAGTTTTAAGTAACTTGAGAATAAACTTTTTAAAATATGTAGCCAATGTGTAACTTAGGATTTCCTGTACAATTAAATATGTGTTTTGTTTTAGAAGTTATAATTATATGTATTCCTCAGTAAAGAACTTTACAATATTATTAGTGATATTTAAGATAACTGAATTTTTGATGTATGTTATCACAAAGTATAATTTTTGCCCATTTCCCTGTTTAGTTCTTGGATGAAATTTCATCTACTGAAACTAAAGAGTCCAGTGGTACGAGTGAGCCTGTGCACCTGAAAGAAGGGTAATTTAATGAATTTAGAGATTAAAGTCATGTGTCAGTATAGACGTTACGTAAGTACAAAAAGCAGGAGTCTGGAAGTGAGGAAATCCGGGTTTTGTTCCATCTTAGAACTGCCTAAGTAACATCCATCAGGTAAGTTACAGTAGCATATGAACCTCATGCCAAATGGGCATGATTCCTTGTCCATACATTCCTCGAGTAGTTTTTCAAATAGAATGAAATTACAGGTATTAGAGTAGTACTTTGAAAACTTCAGTCTTGAAGTAGTGTTATCATTGGAAGTTAAAGGGAAACTTCAGGTGAGTTTGGCCCTTTTAGGTCTGAATAGCACAGTTATAAATATTAAATTAGTTAAAAACTTTATTCCCTTAGCACGGCCAAAATAAATGCAAAAGTTATGGATGACAAAGACATTTTCATATATGTAATACAATCTTACTCAGCCTTTCATGTCATTTAAAATCAAAGAACAATTCTTTGTTTTGGATGAACTACTTTAATATTTGTAGCTAAATTTTTACATCTGTTGTTTTGGCAGTGAGATGTATAAAAGAGCTCAGGGAAGAACTCGGATTGGGAAAAAGAATTTCAAGAAACGGTGGTTCTGCTTAACAAGCAGAGAGCTCACCTACCACAAACAGCCAGGTAGTTGTGTTTATGCTTTATTGTGGGGTCTTTTCCTGGTCCGCGGTGAAGATTTCTTTTTTGCTTAATGTAACTCCAGTGAACCTTTTCACTTTATTACTGTAGTTGATAGTTTCTCGCAGTGATGCATACACACTAAAGATATAGTAAATATTTGACAAATGACACCATGTAAATTCCATTTTTTTCCTCACATATGCTCTGTTGTCTAAAAAAAAAAAAAAAAAATCCCTGGTAAATCCCAGGATTCATCTAGAACTTGGAAATTTCTTTAACTCTCAGAGCCAAATTGGTAAGAATCAGTACTTAATAAATGAGAGTATTTCAGTGGTTTGCTGGATAACATCAGCCAGAGTTTTTCCACAGTCACACCACAGATTGTGATTCCTGTACAGATACCACATTCATTCTAGTCTTTTGGCCAAGCTAACTTCAAAATGGAAATTTTAGTGACTGACTTCCTGAGAAAGCACAAATGGGCTATTTGGATAAAGAAATCCATCTCTGAGGGATTCAGAGAAGCAAAGTTTGTCCTTCAGTGGACTGACACAGTGCTTAAAACCTCCACCTTTTAAGTTCATTCCCTTGGAGTCAAACATGATCCACAGAAGGCCATTAGCTCCTGCTGGTATCATAGCAAGAAGAACTTAATATCTAAATCATGGACCATATTCCATAGAGCCCATTTATTCAAGGTGATCAGGATACAAAGAAATTTACTTAACCAAAAAGGCCAGTTAAAGGAAGAATCATTTTAAAACAGACAAAAATGTGCATACATATCTTAAATATTTACATATTTGTTTGCCAGATCTTCTGGTAGAGAACCAAGATCTTTTCTTTGAATATGGATCTATAGATTGGATTTCCCTTTGTCTTTATTTTGCAAATATACCTATACTGTATCAGTTTTCTGGTTGATTTCTCCAAAGTTTTTCCAAATTTAAATACTTGAAAAGTAATCCAAGTACAGAATTTTATTAGATTTCATGATAGTCACCCCTAATCTTTTACAGATGTCTCACCCCCATGTAAATCAGCTTTATTTATACAGGTGTGGGTCTCCTTTTTTGGTGTTTTTCAAAGCACTCACCTGATTTTCAAATAAACAATAAACCTCTTAGTAAGGGGCACTTATTTTGTCACTTTACATATATTTAAGTAAATTATAATTAGAACATGGAAAAATGGCTTAAACAGGTTTGAAAACAAACCCAACAGGGTTGGCAAACAAAACAGCCTAACCAGTGGAAACAATAGAGTACAGGCTTAATAGATAGTAACCTAGCAACCACAAGCATTCAGCATCCCATGAGCATCATTTGTTAATGTTTCACAAGGACATGGAGAGTCTCTGTTAATCCATTAGTTCTGTTAGGTAAAGATCTGTTCAGAGAGCTTCCGCTATAAATTCTGAAATGGTAAAACAAACAACAGCCGTAGGATACTTTCAAGAGAACGTAGATTCAGTTAAGTAGAATGGTTCTGTGGAGATTCTTAAAAAGAGTAAAGTGATAAGAAAACTTGTTTCATAATTCCTTATTATGGCTCAACCAGAATGACTACATATGACTAATTGTATTAGTAAGGTAGAAGAAACCAAAGGCATTTTTATTTGTCACCCACATAATTTGTTATGGCATATCAATAGTCAGTCATAATTTGTTATGGCATAAAGAGCAACACGTTACATCCTTAGCCTTGCAGACCATTTTTTTAAGCTAAATATGTTTTGAATGTTTTAGAAGTTACAGCTTATGTTGAATACTAAGTAAATGTTCTCACATACATAGCAGCTTTGTAAAAAATAACTGTCATAATAAGCTAATTATGTTAGTACATTGAAATAAAATTTAAGGTAAGTTAGTTGTTCTCCATGAATAAATTAGCTATTTTTTCCTCATTTAAAGTATTTTCTAATCTAAACTAGTATTCTAAAGCCTTTTTTGGGTTTAGCCCTTTAAGAATTCGGTGATAGCTTTGGCCTCTTTCCTCCAGAAAAATACACATACAAACTGGACATAGAATTTTGCATATAATTTCAATGAGTCTGTAGATCCAGAGTTCATCTACGGTTCTTAAGAACCTCTGCTCTAGCTAGTGATCCTATGAGGACAAAATTCTATAGAATGATTAGGCTGCCGTAGGTATAAAATAGACACATAGAAATTACATTGTTTTCAGACCCTAAGAAATTTAACCTATTGGAATGACCTTGGAGGAATAAGCTCTCTTACATGAAGTTTAAAGATTATTTACCAAAGCGTACAGTTTTAAGCATCCATGCTTTTTGTTTTAACTATTTTGATGGATTTTTCCAAAATGTATTACATGCTTCCCTGCCTTCTAAAAAAGAATTCATTGAACGTAAGTGAACATTTTCTAGATGAGTTGCGGCTGCCATTGATAATATTAATTATTACGTAGTGCTTTGATTTAGTGATGTTTTCAGGGCCGCTTATGAGTGTGTGCAGCTGTTTACTCCCCAGCTAAAATGCCTTGGACTGCTGTGCTTTTTTGTGTTCCTGTGTTTGCTTTATATGGTTTTTCTCTATCCCTTTTATATTTAGGCTGTTACCTTAAATCTCTTGTGCTGTCAGTGAACCATAATGTAACATCACACTCCCACCTCCATCACTCAGCTCCATTTTTTACTACACATATACTTTGAGAAAACAGGTACTGTGTTTGTTAAAATTATGCTTAAAATTAAAAGGCTTTGATGGAAGATTTCAGGACTTTGCTCTCTGAAGAAAATGCATGGGCTTTGGATTTCTCTGGTTGTTCAGCAAATGTTTTGCTTACCTTTCTATTTCTTTGCTGTTTCTGGATAGCCAAGACTGCTAGTTCCACTTGTTATATGACTTTAGTGTGTGAAAGAATGCCTCCCAAATTTTCTGTAATATGGACACTAGTATTCTGAATCAAATATTTCTGCCACTTAGAATCAAACAGTAGTCTTTTCCCAATTTACTGGAAAAGGAATGAATAGAATTTTCTCAATTTTAAGGGTTTTTCCTAAGTAAGTTACTAAGTTTTTGATGCCTTTTTACATAAATGCTAACGAGATAGTATACAACTTATCTTCATTACAACTAGATTAATGAGACTGTATGACATTCAGCAATCAGTCATGATTATATTGACAGTTTTTTATGCACGTGTGCTTGTGATCTGGTTTTATATGCTATGTTGCAGTATAGTCATCTTCTATAAGTAGAAGTTTTTCTAGCTGTATACTGAAATCAGATGAGTTCTTGACCTTCCGGTCTCTTCCTTTTTCATCCAGCCATTCAGCTGCGCTTCACCAGACTGGCTGCTGCAGTTGCTTTAACTTGTGCTCTTTTACCTTTGTGCTTTTGCATGTGCTCTTCCTAGAAGTTCCCATCTTTCCTTCTTTACCTGTGTGATTTGTTGTCTTTTAAGCCTCAGATCCAGTATGAGCTCTTTATGGAAGTCATTTATAAGCTTCTAGACACTTCAGTTGAGCTTTTCCCTTATTGTGCTTTTTTAATCACCTTAGGAGTAACACCTGTCACACTGTGTGGTCCTTACTTTTGTCTGTCTCTTCCTCTAGTCTTTAAGAGCCTCTGTCGGGGGACCACATTTTTACTACCTTCATTAATACATGGAGTAAATGTTTTTAATAAATGGTGTTCTTCGAAGAATGCCATGTCTTACCATCTGAATTACGTTAAGAACCACTGCTCTTGGTTTCTAAAATTTCCACCAAGAATACTAATAATAGATTATTAGCAAATTCATCTCTGAAATTCCATCTTGTGTTCTCCAAACTTGATTAGATATTGTCCACTCTTGGAGACCTGATATACACAGATACATACAGCCTACACAACTTCCATGTGATATCAAATGTTCCAGTTCATATATCTGCGAACAATATAAAAGAAACTTAGATGGTGGTTTTTTTTTTTAATCTTTATTTATTTTTGAGAGAGAGTGAGTGGGGGAGGTGCAGAAAGAGAGGGAGGCAGAGAATTCAAAGCAGGGTTCGTTCTAACAGCAGAGAGCCCGATGCAGGGCTCAAACTCACGAACCACAAGATCATGACCTGAGCCAAAGTCAGACGCTTAACCAACTGAACCACCCAGGCGCCCATACGTGGTGTTTTAAACATAAACCTCAATAATACATTTAGGTTGACTTGATTTTCACCTGTTCATGTTTTTACACTCAGGGTTCTGCAGTATTTTTTCTTTGATAGCTAATGAACACTTCATTGTTGCAGTCATACATTCATTCAATAAATATTTTATTGAGTGCCTACTGTGTGCCAGATCCTTGGCTCTGGAGAAAACAGTAGTGAATAAAGCATACCATAATGTTTGCCCTTATGGATTTTCATAGCTTAAAAGGGATAAATAAAAAAAATATGTATTATATTAGATGATTATAAATGAGATAGACAAAAATAAAGCAGGTAAAGAGAATAGAGGATGATAGGCTTATGAGGAGAGTTGCAGTATTAAAAAGTCTAGCCAGTGAGGGCTTCGCTAAGAAAATGACATTTTGAGCAAAGACCTAAAGATGATAAGAGAGTAAGTCAGGTGGAAATCTGGGTTAATAGTGATGCGTAGTTAACAGCAGCCAGTACAGAGGCCCTGAAACAGAAGCATGCCTAGAGTATTCAAGAGATAAGAGAAAGCTCTTCTGGTTAGTGGGGAAAGAAAACATAAAGGGGTAATCATAGGAACTTAGAACAAAGAGGTCATGGGGAAGCTAGATATGTTAGGGCTTTGTGAGCCATTCTAAAACTTTTACTCTGATTCAAAGATGGAAAGGCATTGGAGAGCTTTAAGGAGAGGAATTAACATTATTAGACTTATGTTTTAATAGGAGTAATCATTATGCCATATGGAGAACAGAATGAAAGGGGAAGGAGACTAGTTAAGAGGCTAGGGGGCAACTCAGTGGCTCAGTCAGTTAAGCATCCAACTCTTGATTTTGGCTCAGGTCATGATCTCATGCTTCGTTATATCATGTCCCATGTCAGGCTCTGTGCTGACAGTGCGGAGCCTGCTTGGGATTGTCTTTCCTCTCTTTATTTGCCCCTCCCTCACTCACACTCTTTCTCTCTCTCAAAAATAAGTAAACATTAAAAAAAAAAAAAAAGGTATTGCAGTAATTCAGGGGAACAGAGATAATGGCTTGGACCAGTTGGTAGCAGTGGAGGTGATAAAAATGGATCACATTCTGGATCTTTTTGAATGATAGTACTCAGATGTTTTGCTAAAGAATGAGTTATCAAGAGTGAGAGAAAGGCAAGTCAAGGATAACTCCAAGGATTTGGGCTTGTACAACTACACTGATGAAGTTGCCTTTTTAGAAAATATACACGTGAGTTCTCAATAGTGAAGAAACTTGTACAGCCATACCTCAGAGATATTGTGGGTTTGGTTCTAGACCACAACAATAAAGCTAGTTCACAATTAAGTGAGTCAAATGAGTTTTTTGGCTTCCCCTTGTGTATAAATGTTATCTTTACACTCTACTGTGGTCTATTAAGTGTGCAATAGCATTATTTCTAAACAATGTACATACCTTAATTTAAAAATACTTCACTGCTTTATCCATTTATCAGTTGATGGGCATTTAGGCTCTTTCCATAATTTGGCTATTGTTGAAAGCACTGCTACAAACATTGGGGTACATGTGCCTCTAGGAATCAGCACTTCTGTATCCTTCAGATAAATTCCTCATAGTGCTATTATATATACAATGGAATATTACTTGACAATGAGAAAGAATGAAATCCTGCCATTTGCAGCAATGTGGATGGAACTGGAGGGTATTATGCTAAGTGAAATAAGTCAGTCAGAGAAAGACAGCGTATGTTATCACTCATATGTGGAACTTGAGAGACTTAACAGAAGACCATGGGAGAAGGAAAGGGGAAAAAATAGTTACAGAGAGGGAGGGAGGCAAACCATTAGAGACTCTTAAATACAGAAACAAGCTGAAGGTTGATGAGGAAGTGTGGGGGAGAGGGGAAAATGGGTGATGGGCATTGAGGAGGGCACTTGTTGGGATGAGCACTGGGTATTGTATGTAAGCAATAAATCACAGGAATCTACCCCCCAAACCAAGAGCACACTGTATATACTATATGTCAGCCAACTTGACAGTAACTTAGATAGATATAGATAGATAGATAGATAGATAGATAGATAGATAGATAGATAGAAAGAAAGAAAGAAAAAGAAAGAAAGAATTACTACCTCATTGCTAAGAATGAAATCTTGCGATTTGCGACAATGTAGATGGAGCCTGGGTTTATTATGCTAAACAAAATAAGTCAGAGAAAGACAAGTACCATATGATTTCACTCATATATGGAATTTAGGAAACAAAACATGAACATCTGGGAAGGGGATTAAAAAAGAGAGAGAGGGGAGCAAACCATAAGAGATTCTTAATATAAAGAACAAACTGAGGGTTGATGGAGGGAGGTGGGTGGGGTATGGGCTGAATGGGTGATGTATATTAAGGAGGACACCAGTTGTGTTTAGCACTGGGTGTTACATGTAAGTGATGAATCATTAAATTCTACTCCTGAAACCAATATCACACTGTATGTTAACCAACTAGAATTTTAAAATTTGGAAGAAAAAAGTTAAAAATAAAATTGACCAAAAAAGTTTTCATTGCTAAAAAATGCTAACAATCTTCTGAGCTTTCAGCCAGTCGTAATCTTTTTGCTGGTAGAGGATCTTGCCTCAGTGTTTGGCTGCTGACTTGATCAGGGTTAAAGTTGCTGAAGGCTGGGGTGGCTGTGGCAGTTTCATAAAATAAGACAACTGTGAAGTTTACCACATGACTTGACTCTTCATGAATGATTTCTCTGTCGCATGTGATGCTGTTTGATAGCACTTTGCCCACAGTAGAACTTCTTTCAAAATTGGAGTCAGCCTTCTCAAACTCTGCCTCTGCTTTATCAATTAAGGTTTATGTAATATTCTAAATCCTTTGTTGTCATTTCAGCAGTCTTCATGGCATCTTCACAGGAATAGATTCCATTTCAGGAAACAGCTTTCTTTGCTCCATAACAAGAAACTTCTCATCCATTAAAGTTTTGTCATGGAATTTAAAGTTTTATCATGAAATTACAGGAGGTCAGTCATAATCTTTAGGCTCTGCTTCTAATTCTCTTGCTCTTTCCAACACATCTGCAGTTGCTTCCTCCACTGAAGTATTGAACCCCTCAGTGTTACCAATGAGGGCTGCAATCAACTTGTTTCTTCTAAACTCTTGTTAATGTTGATATTTTGACCTCTTGGCATGAACTGGGAATATCCTTAATAGCATCTAGAATGGTAAATCCTTTCCAGAAGGTTTTCAATTTATGTTGCCCAGATCCATCAGAGGAACCACTATGTATTTCTTAAATGTCAAGACTTTAAAGTCAAAATTACTCTTTGATTCCTGGGCTGCAGAATGGATGTTGTGTTAGCAGCCATGAAACATTAGTCTCATTGTACATCCTCATCAGAGTATTTGGGTGATCAGGTACCTTGTAGTGAGCATTAATATTTTGAAAGGAATGTTTTTTTTCTAGCGGTCTCAACAGTGGGCTTAAAATATTTAGTAAACCATGTGGTATACAGATGTGCTGTCATCCTGGCTTTGTTGTTCCATTTATAGAGCATAGGCAGAGTAGATTTAGCATAATTTTTAAGGGCCCCAAGATTTTTGGAATGGTAAATGAGCATTGGCTTCAACTTAAAGTCAGCTACATTAGCTCCTAACAAGAGAGTGAACCTGTCTTGTGAAGCTTCGAAGCCAGGCATTGACTTCTCTCTAGATATGAAAGTCCTAGATGGCATTTTCTTCCAATATAAGACTGTTTTGTCTATATTGAAAATTTTGTTTAGTGTAGTTACCTTTATCAATTACCTTAGCTAGATCTTCTAAGTAACTTGCTGCAGCTTCTACATCAGCACTTGTTGCTTCGCTTTGTACTTTTGTGTTATGGAAATGGCTTCTTTCCTTCTTTTTCTGCTAGCTGCAAACTTTTCTTGTGGAGCTTCCTCACTTCTAGCCTTCATAGAATTGGAAAGAGTTAGGGCCTGGCTCTGGATTCGACTTTTGCTTAAAGGAATGTTGTAGCTGGTCTGATCATCTATCCCGACCACTCAAACTGTCTCCATATCATCAGTAAGGCTGTTGCAGTTTCTTCTCATTCATGTGTTCACTGCAGTGACACTTTTTATATTTCCTTCAAGAGCTTTTCTGTTGCATTCACAACTTGGCTGTTTGGCACAAGAGACCTAGCTTTGAGCCTGTCTTGGCTTTCAACATTCCTTCCTCACTAAGCTTAATAATTTCCAGCTTTTGATTTAAAGTGAGACGTACAACTGTTCCTTTCACTTGAACACTTAGAGGCCATTGTAGAGTTATTAATTGGCCTAATTTCAGTATTGTTAGGTCTTAGGGAATAGGGAGGCCCAAGGAGAGGGAGAGAGATAGGAGAATGGCTGGTTGGTGGAATAGTCAGAACGCACATAACATTTATCAATTAAGTTTGTTGTCTTATGTGGGCATAGTTTGTGGCACCCCAGGAGAATTACGGTAGTAACATCAAAGATCACTTATCACCATAACAAATACAATAATAATGGCAAGGTTTGACATACTGTGAGAATTACCAGAATGTGACACAGACACGAGGAGAACAGATGCTGTTGGAAAAATGGTACCAATGGGCTTGCTTGATACAGGGTTGCCACAGACCTTCAATGTATAAAAAACACAGTATCTGTGAAGCACAATAAAGAAGCACACAATAAAATGATGTCAGTCTTAGACTCATTCTTTCATAGATAACAGATATAAACTTGGAAGAATATATAAAACAACTCTCTGAAGGATTTGACCCTCAAAAACTGGGAGCCATGATGGAATATATGATTATATGGCTTTTCTCTCTGAAAGCACTCCTGGCCAGTGCAATGGGAGATGGCTGAAATTCAAGCAGAAAGCCACAGTTTTGTTGGCTTGAGGTATCGAAAGATACAGTTCAGGACTGCCAGAGGAGCTGGAAATTGAGGAGAAGAAAAAAAAAAAAAAAAAAAAGGATGAGCCTTCCACTCTGTATATGAACTCCCATGAAATCCTTGGCTGACTCTTCAACTGCTTCTGTATTGGGGAACTTCAAAGAAGTTACTGAAAAGCAGTAACAGGAAAGATTTAAAAATATGAACAGATTTCAGTTTCTTTCCTCAGGAGAAACAGTTTGGGATTTTAGATGGGCTTAAACACACTGAGGTTTTCATTGAAATATCAAAAGGGCAGTGACTCAGCAGTGAAGACTGTGTCCTAAGATTCAGAATAAAATATAAAACCAAGCCTCAGAGCAATCAACTAATGTAACTGTACAAGGGAAGGTAACTGAATCCACCTTCTCTACAATGTGTCATTCATAATGTCCAGTATACAATGAAACATTAACATGTTTGAGAAGAAACAGTAAAATAGGACACATAGCTAAGAGAAAAAGGAATCATTATAAGTAGACCCCTATGGGATGCCTGGCTAGCTCAGTCGGTTAAGCATCCAACTTCAGCTCCAGTCACGACCTCGTGAGTTTGAGCCCCACATCAGTCTGTGTTGACAGCTCCGAGCCTAGAGCCTGCTTCAGATTCAGAGTCTATGTCTCCCTCTCTCTCTGCCCTGCCCCCCCCACTCTCTCTCTCTCTGTCTCTCTCAAAAAATGAAGAAACATTAAACTAAGAAGTCCCCTATGTGGTTTATGTGTTGGAATTACAGACATGAACTTTAAAGGTATTGTAAGTACTTCAAGGACAATTTAAGACAGTTAAGAGTAAAGAAATGAGGGATTTCAGTAAAAGAAAACAATAGAAACTTAAAAGGAATCAGATGAAATCTAGAAGTGAAATATTTCAACTGAAATATTGAAGAAGAAAGGTTCAGGAAACTTGAAGATAGATTAGTAGAAATTATCCAATCTAGGAACACAGGGAAAAAAGTCTGGAAGTGAAAAAAACAGTAAAACCTCAGTGGCTTTTGGAATAATATTTGGCAGTCTAGTAAATGCATGATTAATGTCAGGAGAGTAGAGAAAGAGTAGAGCAGAAAAATTATTTGAAGAAATAATGGCCTAAATTTTCCTGAATTTGGTGAAAAAATTTATTTTACAGATCTAAGAATCTCCCTGAACTCCAAACCTGATAAATATAAAGAAAATCACACTTAGGCCTATATAGTAATTAAACCAGAGATATATAGAAAATCTCAAAAGCAGAACAGAAGACAGAGTGCATGCAGAAGAACAACAGTACAGTTGACAGCTAACTTCTCATAAGAAGCAACTAAAGCCAAAAGACAGTGGAATAATAACCTCTTTAAAGTGCTGGAGAAAAAAAGCTCTCAACCTAGAATCCTAGTGAAAATTTCCTTTATTTTTTTAAAATGTTTATTTGTTTTTGAGAGAGAGTGCACACGAGCAGGGGAGGGGCAGAGAGAAGTGGGGACAGAGACTCCAAAACAGGCTCTCTGCTGACAGCAGGCAGCCCAATGTGGGGCTCATACTCAAACCGTGAGATCATGACCTGAGCTGAAGTCGGACGCTTAACCAACTGAGCCACTCAGGTGCCCCGAAAATTTCCTTTAAAAATGAAAATATCCTTTAGGGTAGATGAAAGCCAGGAGACTCCATTGCAAACAGGTTTGTATTGTAGGAATGCTAAAGGAAAATTTTCAGGCTGAAGCGAAATAACACCGCATGGAAACTTAGATGTGCAGGAAGGAATGAAGAGCACTGGAAATGGTAAATATGTAGGTAAATGTAAGAATGTCTTTTCTCTTTTCTCAATTTCTTTAAAAAACAACTGTTTATGGACACCTAGGTGGCTCAGTCAGTTACGTGTCTGACTCTTAATTTCGGCTCAGATCATGATCTCGTGGTTCATGAGATCAAGCCCCATGGAGCCTGTTTGGGATGCTCTCTCCCCTTTTTCTCTGCCCCTTTCCCCACCCACTCATGCTCTCTCTCAAAATAAATAAATAAAAAGCAATTGTTTAATGCAAAATTTATAACACTGAATTACTCAGTTTATAACAAATCTTGATATAGGACAGGAGTAGCAGAAAGGAAAGGGATAGACTAAATTATTGCAAGGATTTTGTATTTTATGTGAAATGACAACATAGTTTTAAGTAGACTGTAATGAATTAAGGCTGTATATTATAATCTCTAGAACAAAAACCTTTTTTAAAAAAAGTATAGCCCACCCCTTCTCCCTTACCCAAAAAGTAAATAAGCAAATATGGCAGGAGAGGAAGAACAATGGAGCAAAAATCAGATGGAGTAGATAGAAAACAAAATGAAACAAAAAATAGCAAAATGATAGCTTAAACACAGCCTTATCAATAATTACAATAAATGTAACATCATATTCAATATCAGGAGCAAAGCAAAGATTATCTACTTTTCTCAATTCTATTCAACATTGTGCTGTAATAAGATTGTACAACACAATGAGATTGTAATGTAGTAGGGCCAAAAAAAAAGGAGGGGAAAGAAGGCAGGGGCACCTGAGTGGCTCACTCAGTTAAATGTCCAGCTCTTGATTTCGGCTCAGGTCATGATCTCACAGTTAATGAGTTTGAGACCCATGTCAGGCTGACAATGTAGAGCATGCTTCGGATTCTGTCTCCCTCTCTCTGCCTCTCCCCCACTGGTGTGCTCATGCTTGTGTGCTCTCTCTCTCTCTCTCTCTCTCTCTCTCTCTCAAAAATGTTTTAAAATTTTTTTTAAAGGAGAAAATGGGGTGGGTGGGTGTTTCAGTCGGTTAAGCATCCAACTTTGGCTCAGGTCATGATCTCACAGTTTGGTTTGTGGGTTCGAGCCCCATGTCAGACTTTGTGCTGACAGCTCAGAGCCTGGAACCTAATTCAGATTCTGTGTTTCCCTCTCTCTCGTCCCCCTCCGCTCGCACTCTGTCTCTCTGTCTCTGTCTCTCAAAAAAGAAATAAACATTAAAATAAAAGGCATACATAGGATATCCTAAGGAATCTTCAAAACAAATACTTGAACCAATAAGTGGAGGCCTTGAGATACAAGATTCATATATATAAACCAATTGTATTTCTATAAACCAGAAGGAAACTGCTAGAAAATGAAATCTTTAAAATACCATTTACAGGGGCGTCTGGGTGGCTTAATTGGTTAAGCGTTGGACTCTTGGTTTTGGCTCAGGTCATGAATTCGAGCACTACATCAGGTTGTGTGCTAACATCATGGAACCTGCTTAGAATTCTCTCTCTCCTTCTTTCTCTGCACTTCCCTCGCTTGCTCTCTCTGCCTCTCTCAAAATGAATAAATAAAACTTAAAAAAAAATTTTTTAATAAAAAAATACCATTTACAGTAGCAGCTCCCCTCCTCCCCCCCAAAAAAAAACTATTTAGCAATAAATTTAACCTAAGAAGTACAAGACCTATGCACTGAAAACAACAGAACATTACTGAGATGAAATAAAGAAGACGTAAAGGAGACCTACATCATGTTTGTGAACTGGAAGATTCAGTATTTTTTAAGAAGTCACTTCTCAAATTTACCTCTCCAATTCATCTTGATTTTAACACAGTGCTACTCCAAATCTCAGCAAGCTTTTTTTGTCATATTCACAAAGTTGTAAGATCACTAATTCTGGGGCATTTTCATCACCCCAGAAGGAAACTCTATGCCCCTTAGAAGTCACTCATCATTCCTCCCTTCTCCCAGCTCCTAACAACTATCTGTTTACTTTCTGTGTCTATGGATTTGCCTGTGCTGGGGATTTCATATAAATGGACTCATAAAATATATAACCTTTTGTGACTGACTTTTTTCACTTAGCATAATGTTTTCTAAGCTCATCAATGATATAGGCTGAGTCAGTGCTTTATTCCTTTTATGACTAAATCCATTGTATGGATATAAGCCAAATCTTGTTTATCCATTAATAAGTTGGACATTTAGATTGTTCCCAATTTTTTACTATTATGAGCAATTCTGCTGTGAACATTTGTATGGACATATGTTTTTTATTCTCTTGGGTGTGTGTATACCTAGAGATGGAATTGATGAGTCATATGGTAACTCTTTTTGGTAGAAATAATGGAGATTTTAACTGAAACCGGGTTTCATTCATCTAATAGGGAAACTTAATGCACTAACATTTATTACGATTATTATGATTACTGCTTTGTTTTGTGCTTTCTGTTTACTAGGCTTTTCTGTTTATTGGGTTTAATTTCCTTTTCCTGCCTTTTTATTGTAATAATCAGTCCCATGCACATTCTTGATTGCGTGCTCGTACACTCTGTCTCATGAGGGAATTTGGGCATCATATTTCAACTCTGCAGTTGTTAACAGACAAATTTAAACTTCCATGTTTATCTTAATGTCTACAGTTAATCAAAGTCCCCACCCAGGAAAAGAACCGTAGGATGCTTTCAATTCATTATTTTCCCAAACTAATGGGAAAGCTAATGACTCCCTAATGAAGTCATCCAAAATGTAATACTAGGTTCTCATTTTTCTTTTAACTTTATATGTTACATTTTAATGATTTTCTATTCATGCTTAACAGTTTTGCTGATTTCTTTACCCAGCAATATTTCTTGCATAACATATTTGCCTTTTCCTGCATTTATTTTTTATTTTGCAGGAGTGCTTCCTCAAAGAATTATTTCATTAGGCTTATGGCTGATAATTGTTCTGGGTCTTTGCGTATTAAAAAACCATGTATTTTACCCTTACTCTTCAATGATAGTGAGACTGGATTTAAAATTTTCCCTCAGAACTTGGAAGATACTACTTAATGGTTTCCTAGTTTACATTTTTGCTGGTGAGAATTTTGATATCAATCTGATTCTGTCTTGATTCTTCTCCCTAGAAACTTTTAGGACTTTCTTTAGTCTTCAAGTTCTAATATTTGACTCCCTAGTATGAGGTAATGGTCTTTTTCTTTCCATCCTGCTCAGCACTTGGGTCCTTTCAATCTGAAGATTGCTATTTTTATCTCTGGGACATTTCCATTGGTAATTTTCTCCGGAACACTCTTTCCGTTCTGCTTCTGGAATTCTTATCAGGTATTGAAACTTCTAAATCTGTCCATCATGGCTCTTCTTTTAATTTTTTGTGTCTTTGTTCTTTTGTACTGTATTTTTGGAGAGCCCTCAGTGAAATCTCCTCTTTTACTAATTCAACTTGCAATTCATTTCAGTTAATATTGCTAACTATGAAGTTAACTCTAACGACATCATGATAGTATGTGTGCCTGGGAGCAATGTGTTTTCTCTACAAATGCTGTTATAGTTTGCCCAGAAATGAACAAATCCAGCAATTAATTCCAGGGTGTGTGAATGCTTTATGTATAAAATAAATCTAAAGATAGAAACTTCCTGCAAAAATATAAAATTATCTGGAATTTCTATGGTGCTACTCCATGTAGATCAGTACCCAAAGGAAATTTATTATACCCTTCATTTCCTTAAATGTTATCCTCTTTGTTGCGTCTGTGTGTCTCCTTCAGGGTGCTGATTTTCCTCATTGTTTGGTGATCTTTTTGGTGATTTGCTCATCTTTATGTTTTTACAGTCTGTTCACCTGCTTGAGTGTTCAGTAGCCTCCTGCCAATGATTGTGAGGGAAGTACAGGACAAGCTGCCAAGGGGCAAGGCTGCTGGTGCTTGTCTTCTGGTGTGGATGCTCTCCTTCCCTCTGAGGGTCAGCGACTACCTGTGACATAGTACTGTGGTTGCAGCCCCAGTAGGCATCATTACTGCTAGAGCCTGGAACATGCACCCCTGTTGACTGCTGCTTAGTACAGTCCGAGGGAGGGGGAGCTCTCCCAGATGCAGCTTACCTATTAATCATCTCCATGTATGTCTGAGTGTGTGTGTGTGTGTGTGTGTGTGTCCATCCTTGTGTCTCCAGTCCCCAGCTGTCTGTGTCCCTTGACTCTGGCTTGAAGCTCTCTTCTAACTACTACTTTTGCAGATGTCTTTTCCTTCATCTGGTTCCGGCTGTGGCTTCCTTCAGTTTACTCTTCCCTCCCCCTCCCTCCCCCCCGCTGCCATAAATTTGATCTTGTCTGCTTCCAGGAAACTGCTGATAGTCTTTTCTTATTTTTCTCTTGCACTTATGATTTGTATTTGTTGAATTTAAATGTTTTCTGAGAAAAGTTTTCCTTAACTACCCAATTTAATTAAGTCACTTCCCAGTTGCTTTCTAGTATATCACCCCAGGTTATTTTCATTGTAACATTTATCTCGACCTAATATTTGTCTTTTACCAGTCTTTCTAGACCTAAGCGCAAACTTCATTAGGGGTCTTAGATATTCTGTTTACTACTGTATCCAAAGTGGTTAGAACAGTGTCTGGTATATAGTAGGCATTAAATGTATGATAGTTGAATTAAGTAACATTATCTTTTTAAAAAAATGTTACATCACATCTGCTTGAATTACACAAATTTCAGATTTTACACCAGCAACCAGGCTTAACAAATATTTTAGGTTAACCTCTCTGCAAATATTTTAGGTTAACCTTTATTAACCAAATAACTGTCTTTGATTAGAAAGCTGTACATTAATCCATGGACCAGTACAAAGTGTAAAGGTCTTAACCTCCAGCACTTAAATACATATGTCATTAAACTCTGTGAGAATAAAAGCAAAGCTTTGATTTTACTAAGACCAACATTACAGAATGGCCAGGAAAAGTCATAACTATATTTGCTTATAGTTTCTATAAATATATGAGATACTGTCTATTCTGGTAAATTATAAATCGAAATACATCATATCATCATGATATGTTATAATGGAGCTCCTTTAGCAAACTCAGATTTCCAAATTCTTAAATTAAGTGAAGGATTCACTCTTCCAAATAAAAACTTTACTCTTGTTCCCTATATCTCTTAGAGTAAATTTGGTAGTTCTAGTCATCTGACCAGCCAGTATATGATAGTAATGAACAATTTTTCAATTTCAATCATAGTTTTCAGGGTCAACCCCTTAAATATTACACTATTAAAACAGAAAAATCTACTTAGGAACAGTCTGAGTCACTCCTTATGTGAGAACTCCCTGAAAGAAAATTCCATGTCTGGGCAAGTTTTGAGCAGGCCTCTACTGCTAAGTATAATATTTTTTCAGCCCCCATATAATTGTTTCAAAAGATAGTAACATTTCAATTTTCTACATTGAGATCAAATTTCTTTCCACATTTTTCCGTAAAAATTTTTTAAACTTTAGATTGAAAAAAGTAAAGAGGAAGTCACTTTATAGAAAACAAGCAAAATTCATCTGTTCCATAAAACAAAGAATACTTAAATGTGTATCATTCAGAAATCTTCAGATTATATTCCTGCTATGACGAGATGAGCTTAAACTTCACAGATTTAACCACTCACATAATTCTGATGGAAATTATTTTAATCTTGTTCTACTTTTATTAATAATTTAGGCAAAGATGCAATTTATACAATTCCAGTGAAAAACATTCTTGCTGTAGAAAAACTGGAAGAGAGCTCTTTCAACAAGAAAAATGTAAGTTACATAAATATTATTTTTAAAGTTTTAAATGTATTGGTTGAAAATTTTTAAGAGATTGTTTTTATATTTGCCATTAATCATTAGTATTTTATAATTGCTGGCTAGAACTGTGTCTTAAAATTGTCCATTATTGCTCCTGAAACTAATGGAACATCATGTGTCCATTGTATTCAAATAAAAAACATTTTTTAAGGTTTATCTTTTAGAGAGAGTACAAGCGAGTGAGGGGCCAAAAGAGAGGAAGAGAGAGGATCCCAAGCAGACTCTGCACTGAAAGTGCAGAGCCTGATGCAGGGCTCAAACTCAGGAACTCTGAGATCACTACCTAAGCCAAAATCAAGAGTTGGACACAACCGACTGAGCCACCCAGGCGCCCAAATAAAAAATATTTTTAAATAAATAAATTGTCCATTATTGTTGATGCCTTATATAGTCTGTCTAGCCTATTAAAGGTACTTTCTCAGTACGTGCCTAATCTGACCTCTCAACTTGACATTCAAGTCTTTTTTTTTTTTTTTTTTTTTTTTTTTTGACATTCAAGTCTTTAATAATATAGTCCCAACCAATCTGTGCAATCTTATCTCCTGCGACCACTCAGGATATACTGTGTACTCAAACCAGTCAGGATGATTTCCTGTTTCTCTGTATTTCCCCACTGCTTTGTCCTTAGTCATACTTTTTCCTCCATCTGCATTTCCCTCCCTTTATTAGTGTTTATATGATAGAGTCCATTCTTTGGACATGTGTGGCTTCTAAAAATTATATTCTGTGGTATTACTTAGTACCACGTGACTCAGATTGTCCTTGGAACTCACTTACTTGAAAAGTAGCCATTCATGGGGCGTCTGGGTGTCTCAGTCAGTTAAGTGTCTGCCTTCTGCTCAGGTCATGATCTCGTGGCTCGTGAGTTCGAGCCCCTCATTGGGCTCTATGCTGAGAGCTCAGAGCCTAGAGCCTACTTCAGATTCTGTGTCTGTCTGTCTCTCTCTCTTTCTCTCTCTGTCTCTCTGTCTCTCTCTGTCTCTCTCTGCCCCTCCCCTGCTCACACTCTCTCAAAAATAAATGAATGTTAAAAAAAATTATAAATAAAAAAAAGAAAATAACAATTCATAAGCTACCTGAATAGCAGTTATCTAGCCAAGCAAACTATATTTCTTTTACATAACTTTTTCTGTTTGTACTGTGTTGGTTTTTAGACTGTTACTAACTTTTTATCTTAATTGCTTATGAAGATGTTCCAAGTAATACATATGGAGAAACCGCTCTATGTCCAGGCAAATAATTGTGTAGAAGCTAATGAATGGATAGACGTACTCTGCAGGGTCAGCCGATGCAATCAGAACAGGCTCAGTTTTTATCATCCCTCTGCGTATCTCAATGGAAACTGGCTCTGCTGTCTGGAGACCAGTGAAAACGCTCTGGGCTGCAAGCCATGTACTGCGTAAGTTTCTTTCTCATTAAAAAAAGCAATGTTTCAAGTGTGGTATATGGACAGAAAGAAAAATTCTGCCATAAAGTAGAAGGAAGTACTGATACATGCTGCAACATGGATGGACCTTGAAAACATGCTAAGTGAAAGAAGCCAGACACAGAGGCCATATACTATATGATGGCATTTGTATAATGTATCCAGAGTAGGTAAATTTATAGACACAGAAAATAATTTAGTGGTTGTGACAGGCTAGAAGGAGGGAGATTTGGGGAGTGCTCATGGATACACTTCTTGGGGTGGTGAAAATTTTCTCCAGTGTTTGGCACAGGTCAAAAAATTGGGGTCAGGATGGGCAATTTTAAAATAGATACACAAGCCTGAGCAAGGAAGGACTTAGCATTCTCTTTCTGATTGCATGGAATAGCCATCGTAGGTAGCTGTGCCGACTTAAGTAATATATTGCTTTCGTGATGAAGCATAGGTGTTATGAAAATGATTTCTCTTTAGATTGGATTTGGATTAGAGTTGCATAATGACCAAAGCTCTCATGGCCCCATTTTATTAGATTATCAGATGAGACTAGATTGCTGAGGTTCCTTCTGCGAAGTTCTGTGGTTCTGTTTTCTAGTCTCAAGCCACCAAAAGTTTTCAGCATGTTAACAAAGTGAAATTTTTCAATGTCTTTAATTTCATTTTTTACCATAGAGGTGTCCCTGCAGACATCCAAATAGATATTGATGAAGACAGAGAAACAGAAAGAATTTATTCCCTTTTTACCCTCAGTTTACTTAAGCTGCAGAAAATGGAAGGTAAATGTACAATTAAAATATTTTTATATAACCCATGATCCTTCATTACCAGTTACTGATATAATTGCTTTGGCATTGTCTTAACATTGAAAATACCCCTAGCTTTACCAAAATATTACTTATATGAACATTGATAAACTCTCAAGTGGGCGTTTTTCATAGATACTCATGAAAGTACTGTTTTTGCATATATGTGTTGTTTGTAATTAATAAAATGAAAGTATC